>NC_135303.1:56557364-57284031 GCF_051311805.1 Agelaius phoeniceus | reverse complement strand
TTTTACAATAACATTTTACAACATATAACAATAACCTCAGCTACTGTCAAACTCAAAAGTACTCTGAAATTATTGTGACTTCCTCTGACTCTGCTTGCATTTTAAACAGGCCCTACACTGTGTGACTCTCTCACAGAGCAGTAGACAGGAAAACTTCCTAATGCTTGGCATGGCCTTCTCCTCCTTTTATGCTCAGATATTAGTTACATGGACATTTAATTACATATATTTACAGCTGTTCCCTATTCAAAAATAGACTAGAAAAACAGGAGAAGGATGAAATCCAGCAATGAGTGAGGGAAGCCAAGAACCTAGGAATGACTGTGACTGGATGGTCCTAATATGCTTAATTGTCAGAAAGGCTGAACTGTTCAACAGGTTTGTGAGAAGGGACTAGAAAATAGAATGCAGTGTAGCTGATGGGCTCAGAAAAGTATTTTTAAAAGTGGAGAACTACAGAAACAGCACACAGCTGAATCAGTAGGACATGAGTGGAACAAAGCCAGCTTAAACCAGCAAAAAGAAGCAAGGAAGCAATAGTTTAAAAAAGAGGAAATTTTAGAAGATGGCAGAAGTTTCTAAAGTAGATGAAATTCCCATTATTCTCAGAGAATGAAGAGGTTAGAGATGAGTTTTCTATCAGCCAGAGATGATGAGGTGACAAAAAAGCAAACATGCCTCTGTGAAAGTCTACACAAAATTTGGAGTGTTGGAATATTCCATTTTCACATTGAAGTCCAGAGTTTTCCAGAGATGGATGTTGTAAATAATAGGTCTCTTTGGGCTCAAGAATGACTACTACAGAAAGCTCACTTGATGAAAAGTGAGTGTACTTACTATTCTGTCATCCTCTCTCAACTGTTGTGCTTGTCACTTCTCTGATGCTTTGCAAACCCGAGCTCAGAAAACTTACAATTCAATAACAGGAAGCTCAAAGTGAGAGCAGTCATTCCCACAAAATGGTTGGCCCGTGGATACAAGCCAGTTTCAAGCCTCTCTTTCAAGAGTGTTTCTCATCACAGTAAATACACTCTAGCTGTGTGAAGAGGTGTTGTGGTAGACAAAACAAATAAACAAAGACAAACACTCATCCAGGAAATAAAGAAGTTGACAAAGTAAAAATTAACTCCAGCTCTGAAAAACATTTCCAGTCACCCCTCTGTTTTTAATTATTGAAAATTTAAAATTATTTTTTGGAAACCAGGTGACACAAGAACTGTGGAAAATATCAGACAACAAAATTAAATATATACATTCACAATGAGATTCACAAATAAGAGACGGAGGTGTCAAATTTTCAACATTGATGGGAGTTATTACACATTTTTCAGGACATGGGAATTGTTAAAATGTTGCCTGAAAGCTAATTTTAAATTTAAGCCTTTGCCATCATCTGTGTCAGAAAAAATACAGCTTTAAACAAATTGGTTGATTAGCAGCAATCATCATATGTCATATGTCAGTTGTTAACACATAATAACTTTGGCAGGTTGGGAAGTCCAAACACAGAACACTAACAAAAATGAGTGATGGTCTCAGCCATCATATGGAAAACCAAAGTGTGTTCTGAAAAACCTGTCTCAGAAAATAATAGTTGGATGGAAAATATACAGAGGTTTTAATTTCCTACTATTTTGAATTTTGTATTTCAGGTCCACTTCCCAGGGCTTCTTAACTGCTGCCATCTTTTACCTTTGGGCTGGTGAGAAATTTAAGGTATTTCTGCATATTTCCAGAGTACTGAAAATCCTGTTGGAGTATGACAGTCCTCAGCTCATGAGCAGTGTTTAGGTTCTTGTTTTGCAAAGACAGCTTTGAAACTGGGTGCTCCTCATGTGGTCAAAGCCCTCACCTCCATCCCACCCCACACCATGTGTCCCACAGTTCCTTTCCCTACACCCCTTCCTCCTCGTGGCACCCTTTGCCCTCCTTCTTGTCCTCCAGAGGGAAAGCAGTCAACTGGGAGGCAGCAACACACTCTGCGCTCTGAAGAGACAAGGAAACACAGGGAACCACAGAGGTGAGAACAGAAAAGAAACAGACAAGTGTCAGAGGACGAATGGAGAGAGGAGCAGGGAAGTCCCTATTCCATGGATGGTGGGGAGCAAGTCCACTGACCTTTGGAAAACTCCTTCACCAAAGGGTCAGAGCAGAAATGAAGGACAAAAAAGAGATTTGAAAATTTTAAAAAGATGACATAGACTTAAAGAAATATCTGCCAAAACCACAAACACTAAAGTAGGAGGAGGCATCTATGCTTTCCATGCTTGGTGATGCACATTCTTTCCTGCATCCTCACCTTCTTACTCCTCAGGAGAAGATTGGTGCTCAGAAGCCTTCACAACATATGCTACAACATATGTCGGTATGTCACCAATGCCATATGGATCATTGCAGTCTCACAGTGTAAACAGAATGGAGGGGATTTTTCAGATCTGAGTAGTAAATGATGACTAGAAACAGCTTAAAAGCCTACACATGATGGGTTAGTGGTTATGATCCTTCAGTCTGAAAATTTCAGACTTTTCAATTGTAGCATTCATCTATTGAGAGCACATAATTCCAATAAACTCCATTGTAAAGCATAAAACTTTACATTTCCTCCAGAAATCCTGTGAATTGCTGCTTTGTCCTTGACTGGAGCTGAAATCCAGAGAAATAGGCAATACTCTCTACCTAGAGTAGTAGGCATACTTCAGGATACTTTAGGATACTTTATTACTGATGCATGAGCAGTACACATGGACCTCTCAACCCGGGGAATGTTTCTCATTCAATCTTGCATGCCCTATGCCATCCTTGCTGGTTGTTTGCTGTTTTCTAAAATTATTTTCTTTCCTGACGTATCTTTGTGGAAGAATCATAGCATTCCAATGCTCTGGAAGACTGAAGCAACCTTAAAGCCATTTTTAAGTAGAAAAATGCTGATGAGGAAGGTACATTTGAAAAAAACCCTTGGCTGACAACATAGACCACCACAGCTCACAAGCCTAAACTCCATGGAAAGTCTTCTGACAAGCTTACCCAGGGAACACTGTTGGTACACAGTGTGGGAGAGGTGCAAATCCCATTTCAGCATCAGATGTACAAGACTCTGGATTCTGACCTCTCTGGCCATTCTGGCCAGTGTGCAAAGTGTTTGATGATGAGCATATAAAAGTTGCCTGTAAGTGAGACATGCTTGAAAAGCTGTCCCCAAACTCTTCTAACACGTTCACAGCAGCATGGCAGCTCTGAGCTTGGTCACTTCTATTGTGGTTGCACCCAAACTTCTTGGGAGTGGAACCACAGGGCAGCCCTGGTGCCAGCATGATTGAAATGCCTAGGCAGGAGTGTTGGAGTGGGTGATCTTCAGAGGTCCCTTCCAATCCTAACAATTCTGTAAGCTCTGTAGAAATGTGTACAGGAATAGAAACAAAGCGTGCCTCTGCAGATGTCATTTTCCTTCTTTAGACTTTACCAGGTTTTAGGCAGGTTTTAGCTGTTCAAGAACACATTGCAACTCAAGTAGCTGAAATGAAAAAAAAAAAGAACTTTATCCTTAAAGACTCTTAAAGTTTATACAAGAAAAAATAGCATAGATTGTGATCACACTAATTAGAAGAGTCAGACTGGTTAATGTAGCCCCTTTTTTTGTTAAATAATATTGTTAAACTGGCTTGTTCTGTATTGCTAGTGAGACAGAGGGATAGTATAAAGTGTAATATTGCCATTAGATTTGTTTATGTTATTTCTAACTCTTTATTAATAGACAGCACTTGGAATTTGTTTACTGTTTTCTTTTTCATGTCCAGTCTGCTGGGGCACTCAGACCAATTTCATAACCTGAATGTTTTCCATAGCTGCACATAGACATTCTGTGGAGGTATTTTCATATACAAAATATGTGGACTTCAGTGGTGGGTCCATTTTGGACCTTGCTGTCTGCCATGTGGACAGCCCTTGTCTTTTCTTGCAAAGGTCAAACATGCAACCCCTCACTACCAAAACCTTGCCACATAATGAGAATATACCACTTCCTTTGTGCTTGTGGGCTGAAGTGCTCCAGCAAGGGCAGCTCCATAACTTCTGACATTGATTTCAGAAGAGCTCTAAGGGCAGCACCTAAATTGATTTACAGTGGATATCTAGCACAGAGCCTTCTACACCTCTTTGACCAGTCATAGAACCAATGTAGCACAGAGCTGAGCAAGATAGTGCAAAATCAAGATACTCGTTCATTTTTGGTCATTATCAAGCTGACTAGTTATAAATTAAGCAAACAAAACCTCCAGACAAAATTGCTTCCTATCCTCTCCCTTTACAAACACTTTCAAACTTTGAAAGTTTGCCTTCACTGACAGTTTTTAGGCCCCACAGGTGATGCCAGCATCACCATGGGAGTCCTATGTGCTCAATCCTGGTCTACCTAGACTTGTGGGGAAGTGACCAGGGCTAAGACTGGTTAAAACAAAATACTCACCCTGAATAATCTTACTGATTCTACAGCTATATATGAGTGTCTTCAGAAGACATATGTATATAAAACTCAAGTTTCAACCCACCGAGAGGCAGTGTTTTTCTGTGCTGTGAACAAAGCCCCACGAACCCATCTCTGATAATAAAAGAGACCTTTGTATCTTATGCATTGCCAGCAATGGATCTGACTGATACACACCTAACAGTGGGCCACTAACTGTTGTCAAAAGCAGGAGATTATCTGATTGCAGCATATGGTTTTACCAGCAGCTGAGGACTACACTGCACAAGTAATATACAAGTGTAACACATTCATACTCTTACTTAGGGAAAGAGGCCTGTCATATTTGTATTGTGCTCTGTATTGTATCATTAGTGGCTGCCTAATTTGTACTGACTTTATGGTAGTGCTTCTATGATCACCATTTCACGCACAAGTGTCTGTTGTTCCTTCAGCTCTGCACATGTTCTTCTGTTTGCTCCATAAAAATTGGATCAAAAGGCTCTGTAGTTTGGTCTATTTCTTTCCATAATGTAGACTAAAAAGGAGGTTAGTGCCTGTTTATTGTCTCTGATAAAGTAATATGTTCAGAATTATACCAACTGTGTATTAGAACATGTTTTGCCAGAAACAGTGCCATCAGACAGAATAGATACCATCAACATGGTCTTATTTTGTCACAATCGGGAAAAAGACACTTAGTAGCAGGTGTTTTGGTGTTTTGATTTTTGTTTTTTCTTAGTTTTCTGTAGCATTGTTGTAGTTTAAGCCTGGATGGAAATTAAGCAACACCGAGCCACTTGCATGCTCAACCTCTAATCTCTCCCTATGATGGATGCCAGACCCTGTTCCCACACACAGACTCCTGGTGACTCCCCCAGTTTATATACTGGTGTGGAATATCCCTTTGGTGAATTCAGGCCACTGCACCAGCTGTGCTCTCTCCCAGTTTCTTTTGTGTATGGCCTAAGTGGCAGAGCATGAGACAAGAAACAAAAATTCCTTGACTCAGGATAAGCATGACTTAGCAGAAACCCAAAGCATGAGTGTGTTATCTACACCACTCTTATTCTGAATCCAAAACACAGCACTGTAACAGCTGCTGAGAGCAAATTAGCTCCACCCTAGCTGAAACCATGTCAGGCATGTAAGCATAAGAGAATCTTCCAAGAATCATAAATGAGATCAGTTTTACAAAGACAACAGTAAGGGTCCCCATAGTCACCATAATAGTTCCTCAGTCACTTGTATCAGCGCCTTAGCATTCAACTTCCTCTCTCTGAAATGTTGATATTTACAAAGATAATCTGCAAATGGAAGATTTCTTGTATTTTTAAAACTGGTTTCTTCCATCTCCCCTACCAAAATAAACCAGGAGAAGAATTACCATTCTCCTCTGCTTTGGACAGCATTATCAAATTTGGTTCAATGGAAGCTTTCTTTGGTAGATTCATGATTGTCAGATAATGTGGTGGTTTTTTTTTTTTTGTTTGTTTGTTTTTTGTTTTTTTTGTTTTTTTGTTTTTTTTTTTAATTGACTACTAGAGCAGCTAAGTCAAACAGTTCTCAGGTATTAGGCTCTCTCTCTCTTGGAGGGCTAATGAGTAAACTACCTGACTGGACTTGTGTAGAACTATAACAAATGTATCTGGGAAAGCACAGAGCATGAAAAGAATGCAGTTCACCAATTGTGGTCACCTAATGCAGTTTTAGTTGGGAGTCATAGACTTTGAAAAATACTTTTTTTGCCTAAGCACATACAAATGAGCATAGTGCAGAAGCCATTTTTGCCTGATTTCAGTGTTTAGGATTCTGGGAAATGTTTGCACAGACCAAAGACCTTGTCTCAGAGAGGAAATAAATCTAGATGCAGCTGAAACACCTATTGCTATTTTAGGGACCGTTTAAAGAATAAGGAGGGGGTGAAGGTAACTTGTAATGCAGAAACAAATTTGGTACATTTTTAGCATTCTATTGAATCCTTAAAGATTTACAAAGGACAAAGTCTTTATAGAGCAGAATAGCAATGGCTAGATAAAAAATTATATTTTTATAGTTATTGCAATATACTCAGATGTGGAAAAGGAATTCTTCCCCTTGGCATGAATAGTTTGAAGGAACTTTAGGGAGCAGGCTTTATGGAAAGTAAATCTACTTCTATTTAAAGTCTAGAATTTCCCTATTAAAAAAATAGAGAAAATACTACAGTGGATAATATCAACATTTTAGTTTTTTCCTTTTGACCATTATTTGGCAAAGTCTTCTTTGGAATCAGTCAGGTTGAGGCTACCAGGAAAAAAAAAGGACCAAATCTGGGTAATGCTTGTGATACCTTAAGTTTTATCTTTCCTATTTTTCAGATTCTGTGTTGCCTTTGTGTGTAACTCTGAATTTCATATTAAGTGTTAGCAGGTTCTCTTCACAGGGCAGGCAGACAAAACAATCCTTTTCCAGGTTGAGACCAAGGACAACTGCGACAAGCCTCAAGCTCAAAAAGCATAAACAGTGAATTGAAGAGATCAAAAGAGGATGGGACTTCATAACCTGAAGCTGTAATTGGACAATTAACCCCAATATGTAAATGGACCAAAACATTATAAAGTTTATATAAAAGTGTGAGACTCCATGACTGGTTGTCCATTTTGTGACCATGGTGGGTCCATCTTGGGTGTAGTCCTGGGCAGGCTCTTGTACTGCCCATGGTGATTCTATTGAGGCCTTTTAATAAATACCTACTATATTCTTTTATCTCTGTCTAGTCTTCATTCCAGGTCAGCCTCCTAAGGCATCACTAGTGAGAGCAAATCCACCACCCATCCTGTACTGCCCCCAAGGGCTTCAGTTCATTCTGCTGAAAAACATACACACCAGGCTTTATAGAATGACATAAGGAAATATGAAGAAAAGCTAATGCAAGAAAGCCAAATCTATCTAGGCTCTTAACAGTACATTGTTGTTGAAGGACTTTGAGCCCTTCAAGTTTATTGAGAGTGTTTTTTGGATGGTTCCTGAGGAATACGTGCCCTTATCTTCTATATGCCTTTCCTGAAGTTCCCATTAACAGTCATAGATCTGACAGATGAAGAAGAGCCCAAAGTCAGTAGCTGCTGTCTCATGTTGTTAGATGAAACCTTTCACAGTTGGAGTGAAAGTAATGGTGAGACATTCTTATTTAGGTATTGAGAATACCCATCCAATCTCTTTTAAGGAGCCTTTTAAATTCTGTTGAAGCTCTTGCAATGCGCTGTGAACAGGTTACTGCTCTGAAAAGTGGATTACTTTGCTGTATTTAGAAGTATTTAAGCTCTTGAATAGTGGCTCTAGTACCTCTGGAAGACAAGGAAGGCTCATTGTTCTTCCCTCTTCCTTGTAAACAAAGAGTTTGCCAGACACTGCAACAATCAATACTCCAGAAAGAAACCATTTACTTGAGTAAATGAGTATCTCTCATAAGGATGTCTTGTCATTGTTTTCTCCACAATGAGTTTCCCTCTCCTTTCCAAGGGTACCATTTTCTAGGACTTCTACTCAAGGTTTTGTCATTACCAGCATGTTTGTCTGAACCTTCTCTGCCACAGTAAGATGATTGCTCCTGCTCCCCCTTACCTCTACAAGGCAACTATGGAAAACTTTATGGTTGCCTGGAATAAAACATATATCTTTCCCAAACAGCATTAAAATGATTATATATAAGCAAATCCTTAATTGAAAGGCTTTCAAGGTGCACAATATGCACACATAGTCCTGCAATTTTTTAGGGCTAGTTGATTTGTACACCTATCAAATATTGTCCAATTAGAAGAACACTTGACTAGGTAATTTCCCCTGCATTCTGCCCCAATAGAGTTGTTGCAGGGGCTTTCTTGTTTTGTCTTTTAAGTTCTAGTGGAAAACAAAGTGTCCTTGCTAGTTTAAAAAGCAAGACTAAGCAGAATTCCAAGAAGAATTCCATATTATCTTGGAAAGTGCTGTTACTATGTTAAAGTGACAAAGAGTTAGAAACTATACAGCTACGCATTAAAATCTATAAAACTACAGATGTACACAAAACGCTAAAATCTTTAGGCATCAATATCAGCTTGCATAAAGCCTTATTGTGTCCAGCAATCCAGAAGATGGAGGACAAGCTAAGAGGTCCACTGGTGGTGGGGATTACAATAAAATAGACTTTGGAAAAATTATTGCTTTTGCTATTCTAGACCATGCAAAATTTTTAGAAAATTTTAGCCCTGCATTACCTGCAGGTAAAGAGAATGAGGATTTTGTAGCAGGATACACAACCACCCTCTTCACACCTCCATCTTCTGCGAGATCTTTCAGCATTTAAATTTTATGTATTCCATAATTCATTCTACTACTTTCTCTAAGGTTACTACAGACAGGCACTAAACACCCTTCACCAGAACCTATAATGATAATAAGAAATGTAGGGCAATCAGCACACATCATTTTAGGAAAAGATGATCTTCAGGAATGCCTGGAGAAATGTCCTTCAGGAAGTGGAGCTGTAAGGTGCCCAGAGTGGCCCCTTAAAAGCAAACCACCTTACGCAAAGCATATCACATTTTTATATGAAAAAAAAAATCCTGTTAACAGGGTAAAAAAAGTATTCAACATTGCATTTTGATTAACAAAAACCCCAAGGGGACCACACAATAAGTAAAAAGGCTACATGTATCCCTACCTATTTTCTGGGGAAGGGTTTTTACTGGGTCTCTTCTGCCATCTAGTGACCCAACAAAGGAAAAATTCCAACATTCCCGTGGTGGTGTGTGAAATCAAAACAAAGGTGATCAAAATTAAGAGGTACAGAAAGCAAGATGGGAAAGAGTGCTTCTGTAAAGTCATAGAATGATCAGAGAAAAAAAGGATGAAGGGAGGGAAGCAAGATGCTTGGGAATTCAACAGCTACCTGGGAAAGGAAGTCTCAGTCTGGGCTCTGCTGTGGTTCTGTTACGGCAGTTAAGTAGCACAGGGGCTAAAGTGATTGTTATGGGAAGATCTCTTATTTTTCCTACATCTGGTTTCAGGTGAATCCAGGTTCCATAATCACTTATGAATGGAAAATGTGTATAGTACAGAGGGTACCTTAGCTGACTTCAGCTGAGCAGTCTGCAATAATAGCACATAGCTGCACGGATCAGTTCCTTTTCTGAAACGCCTGAGCATGATTGTTCAAAAAACTATGGAGGATGAATGTCTTCCATGTGGTATTCCTGGACTGAAAATAGAGAAAATCTTTTTTTAGTGGCTCTTTGGGGAAGTACCTTTAACAAAAAAAGTATTCCAAATGAAGACACAAGATACTTCAGAGACTTTTCTTATGTAATAATTATTGTAATATGGCCACATAGCTAGGTAGAGTCAAATGACAGTTTTGTAAGACAATTTCTGTCAGCAGTTAATGAAACTTGAATTATTTAGGGCTATGAACAATGTGGAAGACAGGTGAGATTGTGTGATGTAATTAATTGTTTGGTATGGACACCAAATTTGTGTCCCTGATGTTGCTTGAGCTAAGATGCTGCAGCAGTGTGAGAGTTTTTCTTCAGAGAGAGGAAATAACACTGGTATGAACCTACCCATGGTCTTGTTTCTGAACCAGAAACCACAGCTGTTAGCTCAGGCAAAGTACCCTGCTGGTGAAATTATGTTCCAATCCATGTATAAAAGACAGAAACTAAGCACGTAATGTGTAGTTTCTCCTTGTTTTCCAGAACAGAATCAGGCACATGGATTTCCTGCAAAATTCCACTCTCTCATTTCTGATAACAACTTTTGTTTTAACACGACTTACAGCAATACATCCAGGCAACTGCTTCATTTTACAGTCAGGAACAGAGATGAGAAACTTTCCCAAGTGAACCTGGGGTACAAAACTCACAAGTGGACACAAATTCAGCTTTATTATATTAGGTATAGGGCTATTCTCCCTAACATGGGGATTCCTAACATTGTAATGCAATTGGTGTTGAGGTAGAAACACTTCCCTAGCAAGTGGAAAACAAGTAAACAAGAAACCCCAAATTTGATATTTCTTACCTATGTTTAATTCTGGTAACAAGCAAGATTTTGCATATAAAATTTCAAAATTTGCTCATTTCATTTAGACAAATGTGATCCTTAGCTGCCATCTATGTTTGCTGTCAGGGAACAAGCAGATATTGTCATGTAGGGTGCTCCCATCTTCCTCATATTTCTAGCCACATGAAATCAAAGGCATCAATCAATATAGCAAAAATTAAATATTCACTGTGGCAACCATGGCAACATATAGATTCTGATCAATGTCTTATGATGTAATGCACTGGTTGCTACAGTGAATCCCTATGCTGCAGAATACCATAGCAACAAGAAAATGCTTTGATTTTCCCCCCGTCTAGAAAACCATTAAGACCCATAGAGTGAACTGGTTTTCACCAGCTAAATTTTCTAGTTTTGTATTCTCATGCTTCAGATGCATAACTTCACAAAGCAAAACAGAAACATGTGTACAGCTGTACACATACAACACACAATATTTTATGAAGTACTTTCATTGGGGAAACAATTCCTGTCTGATTTATGTTGTCATAAGTATGATAACTCCAGCTTCAGTGAAGATCCACCAAGTTTAGACTGACACAAATGAGAAGAGAATTTGATTCAGCCTCTCATATATAAAAGTTTTGTGACCTGATGCTTGTTTTTATGTTGATACCTGAAAGCAGCCTAGGGTTGCAGGAGACCTAAATATTTTGTGGGTCTGCTTGCAGAATTGAGATGATCTCACATGGATGAACTGTGGCCACAATTGTCACACACCAGCTGCTCCCATGACAAATCCAGCTGTGCTGGTGACTGCAAAGAGGGCTGGGTCCCCATGCCTTGTAGCTCACAAGGACAGGGAGCTTCCCTTGCCCTCAACACACATTTGTCTCCTACAACAGCTGGTGGGGCTGATGTTCACAGACACCTTCACAACTCTATGGCAATGCTAACCATTTAATGAAAGCTGTTTGTAGTTGAAATTTGGAAGTCTGTCAGTAATCTATAGACTCAACTTCTAGCACAGTGAATTTATGGCACTGTACAGAGAGAAGTAGACTGACTGCTGCATAGCAAAAAGTTTCAGTCTGTAGAAGAATAGGGATTAATATTCTCTATCCTTGGCATCTTGCCTCATTCTATTCATGACTTTTGTAAGAAACAGGTGGTACTCATTTTGGAGAACACTGATTTGGCTTCATAACTTGCTGTGTATAACATGCCTCTTTGACCGTGTCCTTGTTTTGGCTAGGATAGGGTTATTTCTCTTCCCAGCAGGTGATGAAGTGCTGTATTTTGGATTTAGGATGAAAATTATATCAATAACACACTGATGTTTTAGTTGTTTTTAAGAAGTGCTTACCCTAATTCAAGGACTTTAGCTTCTTATATCACCCCAACAGTGAAGAGGCTGGGAGGAAGCACAAGAATTTCGAAGAAAACAGTCCTGGTTCCGGACAGGAGACGGTTCATTTTTGCTGTAGCCAGGAGAGGGTGTGTCCAGGACCTGGTGGTTACTCTATACCAACTTATTCTGTACCACCTCGTTATTTTATACCACCTCACATCACTGCTGAGGGACAGAGGAAGGGAGTCTCTGCTGAGGTGTTGAGTAAGTGTGGGAGTAAGTGAGGAGCAGTAGGGTAATGCTGATTTCCACACAGAGGGAAAAGTTGGGTGGTTCTGCTTCTGACAATGCCGGAGCAGTTGGGGTAGTGTACCTGCAGGCAGGTTGAGCTCTGTAGTAATGGCATTTTTGCACAGGAATCACTCCCTCCTTTTGTACATTTTTGCTCTTCATATTGCTGCTGTTACTGTTTGTTTTCTTATCTCATTGCTGTTTCCGGTAAGTTGCTCTTATCTCAACTGTGATCTTCACCTTTTGTGCCTCCAATTCTCTTCAGCCACTCATAGGGGGAAGGGGGAGCAGGAGGGGAAGCAAGCAATTTGTGGTGTGTTTTGGAGGGTCTCAGTGAGAGCACTACATTGGGGAGTACCATTCCTAAACCATGAGCCACACACAGAGCCAGAACAGCTGACTCCAGCTGTTTGAAAGGTTATTCCATGTCATATGGTGTCATGCTCAGTTTACAAACTGGGGGGAAGGCTGGCTGAGGGCTGCAGACTAGGGACTGAGTAGCCAGTAGTCAGTGGATAGAAAACAATTGCCTTATGTGTTACTTCTTCTGTATTACTATTTATTATTATTATTAGTTCCTAAAGCTGCCTTTACTTCAACCCACAAATTTTACCTTTTTTTTTGCTTTGAATTCTCTTCCCTGTCCCAGGTAGCAACAGGGAATGAACAGGTGACTGGGTGGTGTTTAGCTGCCTGCCAGTTAAATCACAACATATAGTCAACTACTCACTTGTTCAAAAAGGTATATAGTTTGCAATGGCTGCTGTGATATGTAGAATTGGAAAAAGTTTGTTTCTAAAATGTCCTTGTTTTTTCCATCTGCCCCTTATCTTAGCCAATTAAAATAGAAATATTCATGTTACCTGCCAGACATCCCTAATTTACATATTTCAGTACTTTTCTAAATTGGGTCGTGAAAGAACTCAGTCTTACTTTAAGGGTAATTTTCGTTGATGGTACATGTTCTGAGCATAATAAAGGCTATACAGTAGATTTCCTGGAATTGTTGAACACAAAACTGCGTAAAAGTTTTCCTGGAATTATTACCAGTGACTTTTAGTGACTAACACCCTGTGAAAGCTATAGCACAAAGCTATTAGGTATGTACTGACATCCAGTGGGTAGCTTGTGAAGGTGAGAAATTGAGTCATGCCACTAATGCTTCATTCACTTGTCACCTTCATTAGTTCCATCCTATTCTGATAATTTTAAAGGAAGTTAAACTCCTTTTTTTGCAAGACCTTTGAAACAGAGCTACCTCCACATAGACTTCATTATTTATGAATTGACAAAATATTCATTTCCATCTTTGAGCCTATAGGTGTAGAGTGTGTGCTGGGTTTATGAGGCCAGGTTTGGGTAGTGGAGGGGGAGAGGGAAGTATGCTACAGGGTGGCTTCTTTGAGAAATTACTGGAAGATTCCTTCCTGTCCAATGGAGCCAATGCCAGCAGGCTCAAAGATGGACTTGCCACTGGCCAAAGCCAAGCCCATCAATGACAGTGGTAGTGCCTCTGTGATAACTATCTAAGAGATGGGAAAGAATCTCAAAGAGATGAGATTCTTCTTCCAGGCAAAAGAGAAGAATGAGAAAATGAGAGGAAAAATCTCCCAGGTCAGTGGAGAAGAAGGGCCAGGAGCTGGTCCAGATAGAGAGCTGAGATTCCCCTGCAGCCCATGGTGCAGTCCAGGGTGAGGCAGCTGTGCCCCTGCAGCCCAGGGATGTCCATGGGGATGCAGAGATCCACCTGCAGCATGCAGAAAAGACCCACCCAAGACGAAGTGGATGCTCAAAGGAAGCTGTGATCCTGTGGGAAGCCCATATTTGAGGGCTCCTGGCAAGATCCATGGCCCCATGGAAAGAGGAGTTGATGCTGGAGCAGGGTCCTGGTAGGCCTGTGGAGAGAGGAGCCCACACTGGAGTAGGTTTGCTGGCAGGACTTATGATCCTGTTGGGGACTAACAGTGAAACAGCCTGTTCCTGAAGGGCTGAACCCCATGGAAGGGACACATGCTGGAGCAGTCAATGAAAAACTGCAGCCCATGGAAGGACTCAAAGGACTCACATTGGAGAAGTTTGTGGAGGACTGTCTGCTATAGTAGGGATGCCACAGTGGAACAGGGGAGGACTGTGAAGATTCCTCTTCCTGAGGAAGAAGAAGGGGTAGAGACATGTGATGAACTCACCACAATCCAAATTCTTCATTGCTGTGGGCTGCTGGGTGGTGGGGATGGAGGCAGAGAAAATCACGAGTAAAACTGATCACAAGGCACAGAGGGAGGTCAGGGAGAGTGCTTTTTAAGATTTGGTTTTGTTTCTCTGTATCCTACTCTGAACTGATCAATAAATTAAATTAATCTTGCCCAAGAGGAGTCAGTTTTGCCTATGATGGTATTTGGTGAGTGATCTCTCCCTGTCCTTATCTCAAACCATAAACCTTTCATTGGATCTTCTCTCATCTGTACAGCAGAAGAGTAGAGCAACTTTAGTGGCACCTGGCATCCATCTCACCACAAGGTCAACCCATCACATGTGCTAGCAAGCATTTGATTAAATCAAATGTTTCTTTTGAGGTCTGTGATGCAGATTTGTTGCTGCTGGTATTGTCAGAAATGTGTTCCTGGGCACTGATAGTTCAGGGTCCAAGCTGCCAGGGTAACTCCAAGCTGGTGAAATGCACTATTCCACTTTTTTTGTTGAGAGAAACACAATGAGTTCTACACTGGAGTCCTGGCACCATCGCATGGGCAGAGAGAAAATAGTCACCAGAACACATGATGGTACTTGGTAGCAATCCCCTCCTGCTTTCACTGCTGTTTTTGCTACACTCAAGATGTAATGTCCCATATATATTGTCTTTAGATCAAGCCATTGTCAAACCAGGTGGGCAATCTCTTTGAGCAGGTGTAGAGAACTATCATATATATTCTGCAAAAATTGCCTTCCATCTAATCCATCCATAGAGGAGTCTTAAAAAGGAAAACACCACATCTCTTTTGTGGGAGGAAGGTTTCAGCTCTATGAAAAGCTTTTTTAGCAGTTTATACATGAATGTCTTTACTAGCCCAAGCAGCCCTTTTACCCAGTATACAATTGTGAAATGGAAAGAGCAGCCATTTCAAAAGGCTGATATTAAATAGAGCATGGTAGGGAGTAGCAAAGAAGGAGAGTGCCTGTGATGATTTGTAAACAGAGCACATGGGGTGTGCTCTTTTTGACAGCAAGAACTAATGATTCTGATTAATTTTCCTTGAAATACTATGTTACTTGGCTTCAGACTCTAAACTTACTTGAAATCCAAACCCTGCTCTAACCAGCATGCTGGATAAAACTCATGGATGAAATCCATGCATTTTCTTTAGGATGGATTCACATTAAATATATGACCATATATCTGTCCTAATCAGCATTATCAGCATCCTTTAAAACCACTGAAAATTAAGGATTACATACCTAGGTAGATGAGGCCAAAGAAAAACACCTAACAATATAAAACCAGAGATAAAAAATCACAAGTAGAAGCAATGCTGACATTTATAACTTTTCTGGGTACTAAGTTAATAAACTGAGCTTTACAGGAAACTAGCTCTTTCACAGCAAGTTCAAATAAATACCCCCTGGAAATAACTGTACTGGCAGCTGTCTAAGTTAATGAACTTGGATTTCCTGGAAAAGATTCTGCAGTAATTAATGGAAGCTCGAAAAATTAGTAATTGGTTTTCCTGACTAGACCATCTGCACAATTTTTATTTGCAGAATGTGTCAGAATTTTCCAATGTTCCTGTAATTTAGTTCTGACCTTTATTCCCAAGCCTTTAGCATTAACAATATCATAGGCTAGTAATCACTCCCTCTCCCTACCTCTGCACAGAGCTTACCAGTTTTCAAAAGTTCTGAAGCTTAAAATCATAACACACTTTCTTCTTCAAAGGGATCGTGTGGAGGTGTCCTACATTAAGCTTGCTTGACAGGGAATAGTCATGGTATGGACCTGATTTTTCCTGCATTTGACAGAGGTCAAATGTGTATAAAAGTTCCTTGTTGGTGACTCCATAATCAATTTTCACAATGGTTAAAAACAGAGATTTAGAAGAATTAATATAGGAAGCTTGGAGGCTGGACATTTTCATTCATATGAGTTGACTGTAAAGAGTGACCAACTTCCTGCACTCTCCTGTGGGCAGAAGGAGGACTGTGGCAGAGTTGCTAGCTCCCAGTTTGGGTGCTTCAGTGGCCAAGCTGATGAGGTAGAACAGGTTTGCAGCTCAGTTCATGTGCAGCTATAGCTACCTAGGTATTGGTAGGATATATATATATATATATGTATATATATATATATATGTGGATGTATATAATTATCTCTGCACAAAATGCAGATCTCTCTGCAGAAAAGTAATTTCTCTGCATTTTCTTTTGCAGAAAAGTAATTTCTCTTCATGCAGTAAAGACTTCTTTGCCATCAAAAAGGGCAGAAATAGTATTAGAAATTGATGGTAACTCTGAATATTATTTCTAGTTCATAGCTATCAGTAAGTGGCAGCCAAATCTTCTGAATCTGATTTTCTTCATGCCTATAGCAATTTAATCTGGCAAATCTGGTAGAAATAAAAGCAGGAGAATCAGGCTTAAAAATGTTCTTCTATTCTGTTTTGTAGTGGGAGAAGAGTTCTGCAGCAAGAGATGTCTTCCATTTATGCCAGTTTAATTGTTAAATAATTCCAACCAAGTAGAGGAATTGGGCTGGTAAGAGATGAAAAATAAAGATTGCATGGGGAAAATTCACACTCATTGTAATAAAGCATTTTTTTTATTTCCTTTCTTCCAAGGAACACAGTTCTTATTTATGATCAATCCTGTCAAAAAAATTCAAACTTAACCTAAGTGCAATGAAAAGCAGGTTGACCCAGTATTTGGCAACACACTTTCCAGGAATTCAGACTGTAGTTTCCTCTCGGAAAGATCGCCTCCGAATGATTTGCGCTGGGGGAGAAATAAAGCAGAAATCAGATAAAACTCCTTTTCACAGAATCACAGAATTTTGTCATGGGAATCTCTCTCTGCAGTATATGTATACACACACACACACACACGGCAACACACGCTTTCTCCAAAGCAACTTTAGATGTGTTAAAATTTTCATGAGAAACAAAATAGAGAGAAGACTTTCCCAACTCCAGCCAAGTGCCACATCCAGATGTTCTCCCTTTTTATCAGGATAACTTTTGGTTTTTTGAAGCAAATCCTTATGCCTCTGGTACATACACCTAAATAACTGAAATGATTGAGTCCTTCATTTCCCTATTCAATATTTTTACATTTTCAAAGCATCTGCTTAACATTGATTCTGCTAAAAATAGAGCAGGTTCTTGTCTTTGTAGCAGCATGATAGACCTGAAATTAGTATTATGAGGAAAAGTTGTAGTAATGAAGAAATAACAATGATTGAATGTACCCAGAGATGGTATCTGCTGTGTAAGTTCTTCTATTTTCAATAGCAAGAAAAAAGGATGAATTAAGAGCATTTATTTCTAAAGTAATTAGTTTTGAAAATAGAAAAAAGGGAAAAAATAAAAAGCAAGCATACTAGGACAAATTTGAAAGGTTCTTGCCATAACCTAAATACATAGACCTTTGGTTCTTTGTGAGATAGTGTTAGGTATATCTGAATATATTCCTTTTTTAATATCAGTATTTCTTTCTTCTCTGCCTTGGACAGAGAGTTGTGAAATACAATTTATCTTGAAATATTTTTCTACTTTAAAAGCATGTAAAGTTTTTAACATAAACAAACCTGATTATTATTATCTTTAGTCACATTACAGACAGAAGAGGGAAGGGAGGGAAAGGCTCCTGACTTTTTTTCAGCTATTGCTAACCTCAAATACTAGGTTAACTTTATATTAGTTCAAATATTTGATTTATTTTCTTGTTAGTGTTTAGGATATACCAAGAATCATCGAGGGCCAACTCCTGGCCCTGCACAGAGCATAATCTCCAAGAGTCTGAGAGCATTATCCAAATGCTTCTTCATTGTCCAAATGAACTCCATCAGGCTGGTGATGTGACCATTTCACTGGGGATCCTGTTCTGTGCCCAAACACCCTGTGGGGGAAGAACTTCTTTCTAATACTCAACCTAACCCTCCCCTGACACAGCTTCAGGCCATTCCCTCAGGTCCTATAATGGTCACCAAAGAGGAGAGATCAGTGCTTGACCCTCCTCTCATTTCAGGAGGTTTCAACAAAGATATTTTGAATTGTCTGTTGGTTCTGTAGGTGTTTGTCATGCAATGGAAAAATGCCCCAAGAAGAGGAAGACAATTCAAAAGCACTAAAATAGCCATTCCTCTAAAAGACACTAGTTCACTGAAAGCAGATGCCTAAGGAAAAAAGCCAAATACAAAAAATAAAAATAACATTCGGTTTTCAGAGAAGATATGAGCTCCCTAAATTTTACTCCCAGAGGATAAAGGGTTCTCAATACCTGGTAAAGAGTTGCTGGCAGCATTCAACTAGCTCTGTGCTGTTGGCAGGGAAATCTGTGAAGTTGGAAGTGTTTCCTAATAAGATGTGGCAAGAAACTTCCAGACTAGGGACAGTCAGCATTCCTGTGAAGTAAGTTACAATTTTCTTAATGAATAATAAAGAGGAAGATAAGATTTGAGAATGTGAGTCATGAAGCCATGATCAAACAAACCATTCTGTCTGACGCAAAATCACCATTTGAGGTGGTTATGTAAAGGTACAAGATCAAAACCTTTGAACTGTGGGACTTCTAAAATGAATCATTTTTAAAAACTGAATTAAGTAGCAACCACAACAATTTATCTACTTTTTATATGTAGGAATTATAGTACAGCAACATGTTACACTTGGATAAATTTTGGTTTTCTGTCTCCTTTAATGATATTAATATTGTGTAGTAATGCCTTTCTCATTGCTGGGTCAGTGTGTTTTCATTAACTAAGATGAAGCTATGCTGCATTTATAGAAGTGCAAGTAAATACAGAACCTCTTATTTTGTTTTAAATTGAGTTTGCTTCGCTACATATTCTTTAAAATTTCCTACAAATACTAATGTCATCAGTCACTCGAGTAATGGAAACACAAAAGTATGAAAGTGATAGCTCCTTCTATATGTAATGTTGTAGAATTTGGACATGTTTTTAATATGTTTTTATCTTAACTGGGGTAATAGAAATTCCTTGGCTTTTCTACTTTCTCCTGAGTGTAAGGAAAGCATTTACCATGGCAGGAGTGGGTGGAATGCAATTTTCTTTCCAAAGCAGATTCTATTATTTTGGAGAGATTTTCTCAGTGGCTGTTCACAATATTATTTTTAAGATCAGTATTGTGAAATGATACATTCTAGTAGAGCTTCCTGGTTCCTCAGTTATGCAGAGTAGTGTCATGTATTAAAATATTACGGACAGCTATGAGACTAATGTTATTTCAAGTTTGCTTGTTCTGTAGCCTTCAGAAAATAGTGTGGGCTCATCTTTAAAATGTGTGTGTTTCTGTTGCTACCATGAACACCAAGGCATGGAGAAGTTATGGTTGAAACGGACATGGTTTTAGCTACATAAAATACCAAGATCTTTCTTCACTGTTGAAATATGAGTCCTTTAACCTTCCTCATTCCATGCCATACCAATTTTGTATATCACATGCTCAGGAAAGAGATCTGGAAAAGGGATTGTGAAATACTGAGGATAAATTTATAATCTACTGAAACATATCAATGTTTTCAAATCTTTTCAATAATTACTTTGGTTTTTTTTAAATTTACTCCCTTAAATGTCTGTTGCATTGTGACTTCTCACTCAAATTAAAGCTGAAGTTTTGAAAATAAGGATCAGCTGGGGACTCCCATTTTAGGACTGTTTCACAAGCCTAAGTGCTCTGTGGAAGTATTATTCCCTCAAAATATTGACTTAACCTTATGACAAAGAGTTGTTCTCCCTTGTTTACTTTTTATCCCCTCAAAATATTGACTTAACCTTATGACAAAGAGTTGTTCTCCCTTGCTTACTTTTACACTCTTTCATTCCATTTTCCTGGTTCTTTTCCAAATTTAGTTCAAAATTTTCCAAAATTAGTTTTCTATTCCTGTATCTAGTGGTGTGGAGGAGGGATTGCAATTCATCTATAAATTGCTTTGTTTATGAGTCACATGTTCAGCACAAACAAATTAACAAAAAAACCCAAAAAAAACCCAAAAAAAACCAACCCAAAAAACCCCAAAAACCACCCCCATTAAAACACCATACCCCTCTCCTAAAAACACAGACAAAATGGAAGAACTGAAATATTTAAATCTTTTCAAATTCTAGTTTTCAAGAAACTTTTGTCTCATATCAACTTTTAATCCTGCCAAGCACAAAAACACTTGTGTTCGAGTGACTGAGGCAGCCTAGGAGGATATAGTATGGTGCTGGTGCAGTGCCCCGTGGTGGCCACTGGCCGTAGGGGACACCAAACCTGAGCACTGTACCTGCCACACAGGCCGTCATGAAACAGGCCACCGTTCCCGCAATCATCGCTCTGAAAGCACCGTCGGCTATTTCCTTCTTTTTTGAGGGAGCAATGCTTGCTAGAAGAAATAAAAAGTGTAAGTCAAACAGAAATACATATTAGGAAGGTGAATCTACCAGCTTTTGCCCCTGCAGGAGTAATTTCCCACCCTGCAGTTTAAACCAAGGGAAACATGGAGGAAAAATGGGACATTTTTTAGTGGGTCATTTGAAGGCCAAGTGCCAGCATTGGCTCTTTCTGTTAAGAGGATTGCTTATATTTAAAATGGTAACTTTTGTTTTCTTTGGCAGTTTGCATGTCTGTGCTGGATGATTGTGCCCTTCAGAAGAGTCTGGCCCCATGGCTGGGTTTTGCTCCTCTACGCTGCCCCACTGCTGATCCCACTGTGGCTTCAGGGCAAAGATGACTGCCAGCAATTCTGGCTGCCTAGTGAGGAACTCAGATGGTTTTTCAATTTTTCTTTTTCCACTGAGATCTGAAAACCTGTTTTAAAAATTCTTTCCCTGTAAGCTTACTGCATATATGTGATATTTTTACAGAAAATAACCAAATTCATCTGTCTAACCAGCATGCTATGGAGTTGATCTGCTCCTCCTGAATCTCATGGGCAGTAGTAGCTCAGGTTCATGTTTGAGGTCTAAAGAGGGAAGGCTATCAGAAGGGCTTGGTTCCTTCCCCTTGTCTTCAGCGCCTCTCCCAGTACTTCCCACCAAAGCCTGTACCCCCTCTCTGGGTGCCCTTACATTCACAATTGAGTGCTAGGCTTTGGCAGAGCAGCTGCTCAGCCCCTAATGCTGCCAAGCTTCACCCCCAGCCTGTTCCTTTTGGTGCTTTCTTTGGGATTTGCTCAACAAAGAAATTGTCTGTGAGAGTGGTTCTTACTCAGGCCTCCTATTACCAGTCCCAAGGAGCCAAAGTTGGCAAATCCACAGAGAGCATAGGTGGCAATGACTTCAGAGCGAACCTGAAAAACAAAGACACACCCTCTGAGTGGTTTGAAACAGTTAATTGTGATTTAAGGGTCCAAAAACATGGCAGGCACTGTGGCTCTGAGTACAAAAATAACTGTTTTGCTTTATTGCTGCCCAAGGTGTGGCTTTCAGAAAGGTAGACTTGTTCCCTTGTTGAATGTCACAGGCTTTTATACCCACTGCCCATGTGAGGACTGACAAACTATGCAATGATTTTATCTTTCACATTTATTGTTGTGCCTTTTTGAAGTGAGTAGTAGTAATTAAAGACAAAAATAATCTTATCTCACTAGTGGCAATTTAACTGCTGTTTTCTGAAAGTATGAGTCAGAGAGCTATAACTCAACTTGTTTTTCACAGCTGGATACCTCTATAAAACTCTTTTGAAACCTCAAGTTTTGGTATGCATCCCTGAATTCTTTGACCCTGAAGAAGCAGAGAGCTCTATACAAAGCTACTTTGTACATTCTCCATCCTGTGCAAAGAAGACAAATTGGTCTCCTAGGAAGTGTGTGTTGACAGGCAGAGATGGACATTATGATTTTGGAATCCTCATTAACAGCTTATTTCTGTACTGACTTCTGCCACCTTTCTCCCCTTGGTAACACCAACTAAGCCTGGACCTCAGAGTAGATACAAGGTTGGCCTTTGCCTCCAGGGAGGGACCCTTCACAGGACACAAAATGGTCCAAGGTTTGGCTACAAACCTTGCAAGCCTTCAGATAAATGTAGTTCAAACATTTTGAGAAAGGAGGCAACATATCTCAGCAAATGTATTTTTGTTCCCCTGGCAGCACCAAATTCCTGTTTACTGTGGTTTAGGTTAAAGCTGAAAATGAGTGAGTGTTCTAGCAGGTTTCCTGTTTATTAGAAGTTCCTCTGGTTTAATTCCTCTTTTATGAACATCAATTTGTAGATACTTTCAATCAATCTGTACAAATGCAGGAAACTGTTTTTCAAGTACCCACTCTACCAGCTTTTCCTAGAAAAAGCTGTGTACCCTGCTTTCATTTGCACTCTCCTAGCTCTGAAAACAGGAAGCCATGTAATTAATGACTCAGGTGAAGACACTTGTTTGCTCAGTCTGAGAGAATATCTGTGTGCAGATGAATTAGAGAGCTCTGAAACTGAAGAGAAATTAAAAACAGAAGCCAAGCACACCCTCACCTGAACTGTTGTGCTGTAATTATAATGGTTTTCAGCCAATTTTTACCAGCATTATGAATTAAAATTGTTTATGTTTCTCAGAGCTTTTCACTATGGAAGTTAATACGGCTCCTTATAGGTATTAGCAGTGAATGTGAAAGTCCTATATGACATCTTATGCAGGAAAAAAAAAGTTAAATAGAGTTCCTATGATCTGTGTTTTAAGGCTGCATTCCATACTAAAATAAACCCTTATTCACTCATGCAGGAATTCAGTGTCATATTCATTTAGTAGAAGGAAGCATAGTTATAGCAGGGCACATCAAAGATCATTCTAGCCCAGAGTTCTATTGCCAGGAATTTCAGGAACACTGGTAATGGGTGCTCAGACCATTTATTCAAATGTGAATATTTGATCAGACTGCCTGGCTTTCTACATACATGTGTGAAATATGTTCTGGTAATTTGGAATGCAAATGATCAGGAATTTGTGTTTTGTTTTTAATATAAGATGTATCAACAGCATCCCATCTGATTCAAAGAATCATGGAAGTGCTGTACAAAATACTTTCTAATCTAAAGGTTTCTCTACAGTGACAATCTGTCTTGATTTAAAAAAGAAGGGTCAATGGATGTGGAAAGTTGGATTTCATGGTTTTTGTTGCCTGTGCTCAGGAGGAATTCAGCATGGGTTGTGTGTGTGAATGCCAGATAGTAGAGCAGTCATGTCCACAAAGGTCAGCTTTGATGACTGAATGACCTTTGGCCCCATGCACACATGCAAGATGCCCTTAGCATTGCCTTTCTCAGGGTGCTGTAGTAGCAGCTACATGCCTGTTGGGAAAACTGTGAATGAAAGGTGGGACAAGGCTGGAAAGCTTGATTGAGACAGACTGGTTGGACTCGGTGTGGCAAGGGAGGTGTATGGCATGTACTACATGTCTTTTATTGCTGCCCTCTGCAGAGGGAACAATAATCTACAGCAAAGGTGTGCCAGTAATGCCACCTGCTTGAGCTTACTGGATGCTTCTCTTCAAGTTTAATGCTTGGACAAACCTCTGAGGGCAGGAGGATCCTCAAGTTCTTCCTCAGGGTTTTCTTGGGACAGTAGCTCATAGAGAAGTATTGAGAATCAGGTAAGAAGAAACTTGCCTTGAAGACAGCCTCAGTCTTAAGAGTGGTGTCCTGTGGGACACTGCATGTTCCCTAAACCCACGCCCTTCTGTCTCTATGCTTGTTCAAGACAGCTAGGGCAATGAGAATCACAGCAACTGCACAGAGCAATGCTGCACTTTCATAACTGAACTTTGTTGCTCAAAGACTTATCTTAGAGTAATATGCAACCATTTTATGCCCATATTAAAAAATAAGTCATTTCAACGTTGAAGTATTTGATCAAATAAATCTGTAGGACAGAAAATGTTACTTACTGTCATATACTGTTTCACACCATTAATGTACATGCTTCCACCCTTTTCTCGGTTTTGAATCAGTTTTGAAAGACGTTCATAAGCCAAAAATTCATTGAAGAAAGTTTTGTAACCTAGTAGTCCACCAACAATGAAACTGTCTTCCCAGTCTACTCCCATCATGAAAGAGAATGGCATGAAGACATAAGCACAAATGTTCTGTAGAAAGTATAAGAAAAAGCAGGTCAAAATAAATGTCAGAAAGCAATAGCAGACAGTAACTTTTCTAAACTTAAAATAAGGATGGTTTTATTTTAGCAAAAGAAAATTGGCCTTTAATTTTTGCTGCCATGAACTCTGGGAGAGTTTTTAATTGTCAGGCATGCTTGAGTACCTTTTAAAACATTAATCAAGACTCTAGATATAGCAAAATATTTATATGTCCCTAATTTTATAAGTAAAATAAAACAAAGGTTTCTGTGCCATCTTTTCACTCAATAATGGCTTCAAATTGGACACAGTGTTTGACAAAAAGAAGGAAGATTGAACTAAAAGGAGAACTGAGAAATCTAATTCTTCTGCTAGATTAAATCAAATGTGTTAATGAACACGCCTAATTATCAAGTTATTGGACTCCAACTGGTGTAAACAAAAGAGTTGTCTCTGCATAAAAGCTGTGCATCTGACACAATTAAAGCTGTACCTATTTTTCCCTGGCATTATAAGATTTATGCAAATTGAAAAAGAAATCCCATATCACAGTATAGCTTGTTTCTATATGAGAGAAAATAGCTCCAACTGTGAAAGGTTTTGGTCAGATTGTGCTCAGAGAATGTAATGGAGGTCTTAAAGCAGTTACTATTTCTGGCTGGTTTCTCTGCTCACAGAAGGTTATGCATTAGTGTCTCTCACAAGGGAAGATTGACTGCATGCATCATGTCTGTGTGTCTCAATTCCTCGTGGACTACCTACCTGTCCACATCTTACACACAAATCTTACATACAGCAGTTATGAAAATACCAGCCCCTGCACGAGTATGCCTAAGGCATGAGTACTTGTGACTCTCCTCAGATGTGGGTGTCTGGCGTGCAGTGAGAGATCTCTGAAAGCTTAGCAGGGTAATAACTTAGTGGTGCTGAAGGCATATCTGTTATGAGTGGCTATTCACCTCAGCAGCACCTTTAACACAAGTTATATCCGTGTTTCTCCCAGGGCTTTTATTAGGGTCTTGCAAAACAAAAGGGCCATAACCACTGAAACTAGGTGATTACATTGGGTCAAAAATGACATATTGACCTAGGTTCAAACAGAAATCCTGTTTGAAACCCATTTGCTCTGTTGAGTGATTTGGGTATGGTTTCACTTTGTAATTGTATTGAGAACTAACTGATATGGAGTAAGTCTGGTTTCAGGCAAGTCCAGCCTTTCCCCAGTGTCCCCATGTAAGTGAATACAGCGAGCTTTAAGAGTTTGATGGGATCTTCTGAAGATAAAGCCACTTTTATGTTTAGCTGAAGGAGATGTTAATGGCTTGGCAAGCATGTAGTTGACAGATGTGCTGCACTGCCAAGTCAGAGGAGGCAGGTGCTAGCCTGCTCTGTAAAACATAGCCTGGGAGTTAGCAAGAACACCACAGAGGGAAACAATAGGCAGACTAGTAAATACAGAAATACTTGAATGGCAAAAATTTTACTTTAACTGTTAAGAAATTGTTCAGAACAAATAAAATATGGGTTTAGATCATGTTAAAATACAAAATGAGAACAAGAAACAACAACAAACAAACCACACAAGCACCTAAATTTGAGAAACACAAATTATGCATGTATGTCAGCTGCATGAATAACTTGGAGATCATACCTCAAAGGTCAGCTGTGGATAGTCAAACAAGTTGCCCACCCAAGAAAGGGCTGAGTCAAGGAAGCTCAGCAGGGCAAGGAAGGAGATAACATTCACAGCGATGTTTGCTACCAGCCCGATGGAGGTAGAGGCACCCTGGCTGGCTGCTTCTAGCAGATTCTTTGATTCACTTTGCCAAGGAAGAGAAAACCAGAGTGTGAACATCTTTAAATTCAACAACAAATAACAGAACTAAAACGTACATGCACTTGATTAGAATTCTAGTACTAAAGCCGTCTGTACACTCATAGAGAAAATAATGAAGAGGAATGATGAGGTGAAGTAGGCTTTTCCTGTCAATCCTCATGGCAGACACTTGAAGCATATGCTTGTGGTGCCCTGAGGATGAATTCTGGTACATTCAGGGTTGAGCAAGATCTCAAACCTGTAGCACTGCTTGTATTATGCAATGGTCACTGCTCTTCTCCCACACAGCCCTTGCAGAAATGCTTGGGGTCATTCAGAAGCAGATCCTTAGAAGCCTTTTTCTTTGCCTGTCATTGCCAAGAGAAGTGTCCCAGCAGATGGGCAACATATTTGCTGCTGTTGTGAAATTATTGCTTTGTCTTTGCTTTTTACATGTTTGCATTTGCAGATTCATTACAGAAAAAAGACAATAACATTACAAAAGGGAAAGCCTCCTGGCAGGTCACCTCAGCTAGACATTTCCCTCTTTCTTTGGAGTTTACAGTTTGGCCCAGGTCCTTGGCATATGTTAAGATTGTAATGGGACACACTCACCTGAATTCATAAATCAACCATTTGCAGTATTTAGTCTTTAATTAATTTATTGTTTGCACATCTACCATATAATGCTCCTAAAATTTATATGTGAACAGTTATTATCCAGACCTCATTTTTGCAGTGGTATTAACTAGTACCTAGATCAGCTTACCTTTTTGCCATTTGTATGCCACTCCTCAGAGTTACCAGAGGTTTTTCAGTTTCAGGCCAGAATAATTTGGAGACAGCTAATGATGCTGGCGCTGACATAACAGAAGCAGTCAGTAGGTGGGAGGAGGAAACCTAGAATTCCAGGTGAAAGAAAGTACTCCATGATAACATATTACGCACAAACACGTAGGAATGCAATTAATTTTTTTAGTTGTTTGTATGATTTTTCTACAGGATGTCATTAAAAGTTCATATTGCTCATAAGGAAATGAAGAGAATGAGCTGTCAGAAAACCAAGGATTTTTGTGGCTAAGACCTTCAGAGACAAAAAAACCTTAACAGTGGGAATGATTGAGGGATATTTTCAAAGCATTACAGCTGGGTGAAATACTTAAAAAATTTCAGATAAACCATTTATTTTCTAGTTCTTTTCCCATGTCTTACCCCAAAAGAAATATACGCTCCTAAGACACTTCCAGCAATAGTTGAGAATCCTGCTGTCATGACTGCATGGAGTTCAGATTTGGTGATATATGGTAAGTAGGGCCGTACCAGGAGAGGAGACTCTGTCTGGAAGTGAAAAACAAGCACCAAATTAAGAAATCCTTAATAAAAGCCCAAAGATTTCTTCTATTAAGGGCAGAAAAATGAGTGTCTGAATCATACTTTCTTGTGTATCTTTGACTAGTTAATCCTAGTGCTAGCAAGTACTCCAATTTCAATAGATTGGGTCTTTTTTATCCCAAGTAAGAGAATGTCTGAAGATAATTCTGGCTGGTTCATTCTGCTGTCTCCCTAAAAAGCCCAATGAAATTGCCAAGAAATTCTGTTCCAATTCTGAGCGACTTAGGGACAGCCACAGGTCTGAGCACAGATAAGGCTGTTAGTCAAGTGAAATACACCCCTCTGGCATGTGTGTGAGCACATCCTGGAGGCAGTGTCATGCAATGGTACCACTCTAAATCTTGAAGCGGTGTGATGTGGTGATGCACCACTGCTATATATCATGTTAATAGTGCATTTGGGCCTGGATGTTAATTGTTGATTTTCTACATTTTACTAAGCATGGGACAGACACTATTGTAAATGTGGGTTTAATACATTTCCCATTAAAGTGGTCTGTTAGATGCTGTCCACTCTTTTTGTGAATAAGGCCTTATACTGCTAGCCCTGGATCTTCGTTTTCCTCATTGTTTCTCTCTCCTGCCCTTGCCTGCTTTGTGTGCCATCTCTTCATACCACTTGCCTTTTCAACCAAAAAAGAACCCTGAAATTGTTATTTCTTCATAGCTTTGGAGTAGTCTCGCAGGGAGATCTATCATCTACATTTATGCTTGAACTTCTCTTGGGAAAACATATCGCTTCCCAAATCCTTTCCACTGTGCATCACTGCCAATACATGAACATACTGCAATTTTGGAAACTGATCATCAGGCTTGATGTAGTGGAATCCTATCTTTGAAAGAGATTATTTTTTTAGTAAACAACTGTTCAATGAGCAGCATTATTTCCCTAAATTCTGTAATATTGTTACATGTTAGCATGTTTTTGTGTGCTCCAGCTCACCTGTCCCACAAATATGTTACCCGCAGCTACCAGAGACTCAACAGGAGTTGTTCCCATGAAGACATGCATTATCCAACCAACCTAAATGATTTTGAAAAAAGAAACAAAAATTTGTTGTGCCTGTTCCATGCCTTTCTCGAGTTAACCATATCGATCTAAGAGTTCAGAGACATGTTACAATACTTCCTGAGTTAATGATTTCAGCTTAAAGGTATAGCACATTCATGTAATTGGTACCTGCTAAAATAAGACAAAGAAGTAATTTGACAGAACTGAAAGTACTCCAGGCTCCTTCTGGGCATAAAAATGTTAAACTAATTAAAACAAAGCAGATATTTTGATGTGTTCTTATTATTTATATTCGTGTCCAAAAATACTTGGATCATATGAAGGGAAAAAATGTTAGATTAAGGCTTAGATTAAGGCTGAAAATGCCTCATTGCAATTTTAGCACACTAATGTCAGCCAGGCAATGTTCATGATGTCTTTATAACAATCCTGTGAATATAAAGGGCAAAGAACTTTTAATTTAAGAGTATCTTCAAATTAGGTTTAACTACCACCATAGAGGAACATCTTTTCCCTCATATGATAGGTTTATTGGACAGAGACGACAGAAAGTGGACTTGATCTTATATTAGCAGACAGTAGCACAAGACATAGATGCTGACAGAAATGAACACTTAGAGAGTGAGGTGAAGAACCTGCTTTGATTTTATCTGGGTATCTATGATAGGAAGGTATATGTGATTGCTACTGAAATACTTAGCAGAAATCCATTCTCTGTGATTTAACCTCCATGATGCACTTCAAGGGCTGGGAGAAGGGCAGGCAGAAAGGAAGATTTAAGCAAATATGGCAAATCTAACAATTAATGTGACATAATCAATGAAACCAGACTGAGAGATGCCAATCAAGATTTTGCAATGGTAACATTTGGAAATATTTCCAGGCTATGGCTTCTCTGCATGTGTTCAAAGTATTTCCCACACTAGGCAAATGAGCATCTAATTGGCAAAAGTGCATACCTTTCCAACAAGCCACTGCATGAATCCAACGTGGTAAAGCATAGACATAACCGTACTGAAGAAAACCACAATTGGCAATACCTGATTTGAAGACAGAAGATCATTAAAACTTCTACAGTGGTTTCCCTCCTGACCTTCCTGTTTGTGCTGTAATTAAATAAACTTCATTTATCTGCATAGCTTTCTAACACAACTGTGATTGTTTAGAAACTGTTTAGCTTAGCATAATACACCTGAGTTTATAGCCATGTTTAAGTCAATTTAAACATTTACATCCTTTAGAAAGAATCTATTTAAAGGTATATACTTACTAAATACAAAAAGTGAATATAAGTCTCTCACAGTGGATACTGAAAAATACTTTCTTTCCACATAATTTAAAAGAATTGCATGAATGCCTAACCCACTCTCTGATGGGCTATTAAAAACCACTCTGATTTGGTTTCACCCTGAATAAAACCAATATAACCTGATTCTCAGGTATGTTAAATACACAGGACATGACCACTTCTATCCTAGTGTACAAGAGAAAGAAAAATCCACCCCCAAAAGGTCCAAAAATAGTCAGACAGATTAGTTACAGCTAAAACAGTACCACTGTCCTGTGAAAAGGGGAGGCTGCCTAGACCCTTAGTGTGGAGAGGCTTATTTGCCCCATAGCATTTAATTTCTGTCAGTGTCCCAGGAAAGCCAAGACCCTTGTAGCTGACCAGTCTTTCATCATCCCATTAGGGAGACCCTTAACAAAGCAGTCCTGCTGGATTGGAGAGTGGTTTGACTGTCTTAGAGAAACCACCAGCATAAGGGAGTCCTCTCAGCAGGTCTTGCCCTTTACTAGAGTGTATATTCACTACCAACTGCCAGCACCCATAAAGGATTCACACTAATAATTTCAGGAATAACACTCTTATTAATATAAGTTTGTGACATGTTAAGGTTAGAAGATTTTTGCTGATTGTAACTGACTGCAAAAATATACTTGAAGGAATACACAGACGGGCCCTAATGCCAAGTAAAATATTCAGGGCACATAGAGCCTGGTTCTTATAAGTTTACAGGTGTCCCTACGGGAAAGAAGACAGGTTCAGCCCATTGACTGATCCCAGCAGTTAAGATGGAGTTTTCCTTAACTTTCCCCTGTTCTCAACTTACTTATATATTATTTCTTTATGTTTATGTTGAGTTTGAATGACTCTAGTCATACGTACCTTTGTTACTGATTAGCATAAAATTCTCTCCCTTTGCTTTTAAACATACAGTCAAAAAGAATGTAGAGTACATTCCTGTGAGGGTGTTCGTACATCAGGAGCAGGTAACTTTGACATGGAGATGTACATTAATATTATTATTAGGCTTTAATGAAGAAAGTTTGTCCAAGGAGGGGGATTTTGCCACGGTTGCTGGCTCAGCAGTGGGACATCTTCCCCTCTTTCCCTGGTATGCTGTTTATAAACTGGTATGTGGTTTATCAGCTACAAAGTACAACCAACTTCCCTTCCCTGCAAGGATTTCCACAGAGCCTGGCCGTGGTGCCTCCACTCCACTCCACCCCCCTCAAGAGGTGATGGGGAATCATTCTGGAAGGGTTTCAAGTAATGCATCAACCATATTCCATCCAGAAAGCAGCAATTGTGATTTACCCTGTAATATAACTCCTGTTCAAATGCGAATATAACCCCTCAGTTTCCTCTAAGTGTATCCCCAGTTACCAGTGCACAGGGCCCACAGTCATTTTCCCACAACCACGAACACTAGGAAGCTTTCACATGTCTTCACTAATGACATAATGCATTATAAATAAAATCAAGTAACAGAATGAAAAACAACAAACCACTTTGTTAGTTCAGATCTTTTCAATACATAGACTCTATGTCTTTCTAGAGGAGAGTTGGTACTATAAACAATTTTGATAAACATTTAGAAACTCAATTTCAATGATCAGAACCTTTCACTGAAAGGACAGAGTGCAATTAACCAATATTGTTGTGCTGTTCAACAAGTTAATATAATGCTGCTTTCTCTGGCTTGGTTCCTTGAACCTTTTTCAATTCTGCAGGGACAATTTGCCATGAAGTAACAGCAGACAGTTTAGTTTAGTAAAATTAGTATCTTTCTCCCCTGCCTTTTCTTTTGTTATTACCATATGGAGGAGGAAGTTAAAATTGTTGGCTGCTCTTAACTCCCCTCCTATTTGTGGCTTGATGTTTAACTTTTTCCCTATTTTCCCTTAAAGAGGTTGCTATTGATGTTTAAGAAACATCCTGCTTTTTCATACACTCCTAAATTTTGACCTTGAAAGCAAAGCTTTTCTCAGGAAAGCATAGTTCTCCTGGTGTAAAAAAGAAGCTAGAGATTTAACAGAAGCCTAATTTCTTCCTTGCTCAAAGCAAACTTTGTCTTTTGTAGTCAACAGGATAGAGGACTTAATACTAAAAGGTCTTTTCCATTTAGTTAAGTGCTTGGAAGTACTTATTTATGTGGGCAAGTGGGTATTTTTTCAGAACTCTGAAACTCTGCATCTGCCTGCACAAATACATATTTAAAATAAAATTGGTTTATGCATGCAAATATGTGCATTTTTGACTAACTAGTGCTTCCAGAACTGTGTGCTCAAAGACACTATGGGACTGATAGAACTGGTCAGAACATATACAAGTGTGCATATGCACAACTGGGATGTGTCCACTCCGGTCATGTGTCCACTTCACCTGGCAGAAAACCGATGTGTGCCTGCGTATTGCTGAGGATGCAGAATGGATACAACTGGACTCTGACAGACATATCCTGTCCCTCGTCTAATCTCTGAGGAGCTAAGCATTGTCTTATGGATGGTGCTTTGAAATATCTTGAGGCAAGATTCAAAGAGCTCATCACTACATGCAAACCCCATAAAATCTCTGAAAGACACAAAAAAGCACTTTGGACCAACTAAATGTCTAAATAAATAGCAAATGTTTCAAGAGAGAACAGGCTGCTGTCACTCACTGTTGTTGGAAGATGGAACTTCCTGTCTAGAGAAGGAGATGGAGCATGTTTTGATATTGCTGTACCCTTGTCTGCCATTCCATTTACCATATTTGTATTCCATTTACTATATAGATCTTATATACATGCAGCTCTGAAAACCAACTGGTCTTCTTGTTTTTCAAGATGAGAATAATCTACTTGTACCTGTTATAGAAACAAGGTCTAGAAATTCCATGGTTTTGCTGGCTTGAACCATAGGATAAGACTGATATATGTTTGCCTATACAGAAGCAAACTTTTGGCCGTCTAGTCCCTAGTTATGGCTTTAGTAAGCAAAGTATTTTGCATTATCAATGAGTACTCAGAACCACCTTGAAAGAATCATATTCATAAAGCATTGCCAAAAACCACGAGAAAAATTACGGGGGAAGGGGGAGAGGCAGGAATTAAATAATTTCATCCCTAAAACATGTAGTAGAGAAACAAATATTTGAGCACTCAAATAAGTAAAATAAATACCTCCCAAAGTAAAGGTAGCAGGAGCCTGGAAAGTGAAACAAAAGGTAGAAAAGAACTGCTCTTAAAATAAATTCATATTGATTGATAAAATGCCTAATTTTTTTCCGCTTCTAAAATGTTCTGACTGTTCTTAGTAGCAGGCTATTTTACAGATGGCACCTTCTCTCTCAAGTAATGAAAGAGCAATGTTTGCAGAACATCTAGTTTGGAATATCACCTCAAGAAAAAAGTAAGAAAAGGCATGTAAGCCCATGGTCAGATATCTGAAATATCAAAAGAATGATCTCCAAGTAAGTCCTAATACATTTCTCATACTTGTTTGATGTTTCTTTATTTGTTATTTGGGTTGGTTTGGGGTTCCTTTTGCTTTGTATGTTCTTGATCACAGCCTAAGTAGGCATAGTGGCATGAACTTCTCAGAGCAAAACCAGGAAGGATGCTAGTGCAGATTAGAGAGCACAGAGCAGATAAACTGTATTCCAGCTATTTCCCAAAAAGGTTTCTTAAGAGAGAGATGGGAAATCCCTCTGTGATCTTAGTAATATCATGTAGTTTTTCCTGCTTATGCAGCTTCTAGCTCTTCCCCCAGGCATGAATAAATACACATCTAGCCTCTCCACTTCTTCAGGGGAAAGTCTGTGAAGCAGTGGTCTGTACAGCACTTAAGGGTACAACAGCCTGGCATGGCAGAGCACTTTTAGTCATGGCGAGGTGGAGAAAATAGGCAGGAGGTAGTATTTCTGTCAGTGGCCAGGTACAAGCCTTTTAAACTATTCCTTGTAGAAAAATATTCTCAAGTTCTGTATACATGCAATATGTGTTGTTATAATTAGACTAAATAAGTGCAATCTAACTCAGTGTTTGGCAGCGAATGAAAGTGTTCCCAAATTTTCTATTCAGAATATCACATAATAAGGAACAGTTTACCTGTTGATTTCTCTGTTGACTACATAGGTATCACGATTTATTTCCCAGAAGCCACATGATTTATTTCCCAGCTATACTGTTCCTCTTACCATTGTTTATCTGCCACATAGAGTGTATAGCAACCATCTTACCTTAAAAGCAAAGAAATGATCCGTGTATTTGTCACCAAACACAAACTTGGCACCTGCATCAGAGTACTCCAGAAAAGTCTGGGGACAGAAAGCCAAGTAAATTAGCCATAAGCTCTGGGTACCTGCCAAAACCATACAAAATACTGTAGCTGTCTTGCAGAAATATGGTGTGGTCCAAGAAGCTTGAGCTCTGATTTATAGGCGTCCAAGCCTTGCTGACTGTATTTGGCTGAACTGAGGGTATCTGCTCTGCTCTGTTGAGTACCCAACACAATAGAGGCCATAAGCTACACTGAAAAAAATTTCACTTTTTAATTCCAATACTGTGGTGCACTTCTATGCTCCATCTGATGCAAATAAGTACAATGAATTATATAGCTTAAAATGGAGATTTAACAGCTGAAATAATGAGTTTTGAAAGGTGTAGCTAAGAGCTAGCCTGAAGGGATCTTCTAGTTCAAATTTTGAATTTTTTTTCTTCTGAGGAAAATATATGCATTACTGATACAGTTTAAAATGGAGGTAAAATACAGTTTATAATAGCTACAGTAATTAGTTCTAACAGGATAAACTGTAAGACTTGAAAACATGAAGCTAGCAAAAGGGGGCACCAGACCTGCTTCACTCAGAGACTGGGAACCTGGTGACAAAACCCAGATGATTCCCACTGCCTGCAGATTAGACAGACATTAGATCAGTGCCTTTGCTCCTGCACAGAGATGGTATTCTGCTCTGTCTGATTTTACATGTCCTTAATTACCTGTGAAGAACAGCTGTGAGAATAGCATCCCTGAGGTGAAAAGTCTGAAAGTCCTTCAGAATATACGCCTCTGATGTATATTTTGGATATTGCTTATTCACTACTTTACAGTAACTGACTTTTTAAAAACTTTGTGTCTGCAGGGCTGCCTGCAAATGGATCCTGCCCAGTTTTTAGAGACCCCTTCCAGCATGCAAGTTTGGATTTTGCCACCTGTATATAGCTGAATTAATTTTCTTATATGTCATGAGGACTATGAAATGTCTCTGATGCCAGGAATGTTGCTGCTCTGAAGATAATTAGGGCTGTGCCCTGAATCCCAAGGCTTTTCAGCATATTGTGTTTATTACAAGGATGATTTGGAGTTGAGCCATTTCTAAGAGTTCCTATGAGTGCCTTGACAGAACAGAAATTTGTGTTTCAAGAATGCCAATTTATAACTTCAGCCCAATGATGGTAAAGCCATTAATAAACGGTATTACTCTTACTATTGTATTAACTGAACAAAAAAAAAAGAGAAGAAGGTTCAACTCAGGAAGTCAATTACTTTTCTGAGAATCCAGTTTTTCTCAAGAGAAGAAAAAATCAAGGGACAAATGGATCCTTGAACAGCCTGTTTGTATAATGTAAGACTCTCAAGACAAAAAAATTATATTAAACAAGCAAGGATTTTGCTCAATAACTTACCTGGATCTGAATGCCTAGCCAGTTAAATACATCAAAACCCACTTTGGTCCTCAGAATAAGAATCCCAAGAATAAACTGCATTCCTATTCCTGAAAATACAGGTCTCCAAGCAACCTAGATAGACAGAAAAATAAAGAAACTGCTTGTTATTTAAATAAATAATAGTTTACTTTGGATGTTTGTTTAAACAGATGTTTGTTTACTTTGGATGTTTGGATGTTTGTTAGTCAGGGGGTAGCCTGACTATACTGCAGAATGGAAGCAGCTGCCAAAACAGGTTGTAGGGGACTTAGATCTTCACATATCTGGTCAGAGCATGAGGAGATTTTGCTACGGGGTTTGTCCTTGGGTAATTTCAACTCTGTTTATGTCCCCTACCTTTAAAGACTTTTGATACTTGAGAACTGCTCAGTTTTATGTTGTGATTCATACATAAAGGCAGTCATAGGAGAAACTGCGTCTGCTTATGATGAGTTGCTCTTCACTACACTGATGATTCCTGTTCTGCTGCGTCAGAAAACGTCTTTGTTTTGTGAAAACTGAATCAAATCACTTACAAAACAAAGACTTACGATGGCATTCTCTAGTTTAATCAGATCATATTTGAATAACACAAACCAATTAGGTGCAATGAGGGCTCATGGGACAGCACAAAGCATTTGGAGTATGAGTTTTCACCTCATTTGGAGACAGCAGCAGTTGCAAAGGATATGGCAAGTTTATTAGTCTTTGTTGAGAGGACTTCACCTGTTAAGAAAGTCTCAGCACTGATGGAAGTCATGAAAAGTATTGGGAAAACTTGGTGACCTGGACAATGTGTGTATGATTAATGAAAGAATGCAGAGGTATATGAGGCATGCAAACAGGAGTAAAAGCTGAAGTGGTAATTGTGGTGGCTGAACGAAGCCCTTTGTAATACCACAGCAAATTAGAGCAGACATTTCTCATGGAAAATTAAAATAAATGGGTTTGTGAGCCTATGGGAGTGGGTGAGCAAAAAGTGAGGACATCAGCTCAGCCCCAGCTGCTGAATTTGCAGTGGAAAACAAATTTGTAAGGGGCTAAGAGTTATATAAGCCTGCCATATCTCTGGTTCCAGGCAATTTGTACTGATGTGATAACAATGTCCTCAAATCAGTGACTGTGATGTGCTGAGGACTGTGGTGAGGCTCCTGTGGGTGAAAGCATGGAGAAATTTCCAGTTTGAACTGTATCAGAGCTGGAACAGAAGGTGGACAGCAGGTTCCCAAATAGCGAGACAGGTGTTGGTACAGCCCCATACATGGTCCTCAACAGCAAAATTACTTTCCTCAGAAATTAAGCACAGTGCTTGGTCTCAGGCAAGGCTATATCCTTACTTTCCCACATTCTGTTACTCTTACTAGGCTTGGTGCTAGGGTAGGGGAATAGGTCTTTAGACACAGAATAAAAAAAATCCCCAAATGTGCATCATGGAATAAATACTCACTTGAGTTGGATATTTGGAAAAGATAAGCATCAGGACAACATACATCACAAGCCCACCAAAAGAGATTAGCTGACGGGATCCTTGTTTTGTTGTGTCAAAGATGAGCCAGCAGATGATCATTATAATAAGAGCTGCACACAACACCCTAGGAAATAAAAAGCATCACGATATCCTGAAGAAGACATTTGGGATATTCATTTCCCCTCCTATACCCAGAACATTTACATCTCTGTTTGTGAAGAAAACTCTTTGCACAATGTATTGCATTGAAACCTGTAGCTCTACACAAGCAGGAACCTGCCTTTGCTGATGTACCTCTGGCAACAACCCTTGGTGGCATCTGAAAGAAATGTCCTCCAAGACAGAGTATGGGAGGAAACCCAAAAAAAACATGAGTGACTCTAGTCTGAGTGGTATTTCTATTAAAAGAAATGTGATATCTTCCTTTCTCACTTCATCTTTCTTTTCTTTCCCTTCCTTTCCTTTGTGGAATCTTTAGTTCTGGGCAAGAGAGGCTGTGGTATTTATGATCTGCACTGTGCTGTTTACCTGGTGGGCCTATGAAACACACTCTACTGAGGAGCAGGCTATAAACAGCTCATTTCTTTGTAACCATTTGTAGTCCGTTCAGCTATCTCAAAAACAATGACATGTATTTCTGTGTTTCAGTGTTTCTATGGTTACCACTATCAGAACCACATTAAGCTTATTTATTGAAGGTAATTATTGTAACACTCTGGAAGGCAACACAATACATCCCTATACAGAGAGGAAGCACCGTCACAAGACTTTAATGCTAGTTTTGTCTAAGAGTAAGGTTTCACTGATTTTGGTGGTACCTAGATACATAAATTTGATCTTTAGATGGGGATTAAAAACATTGCAGGCAAATTCCACAAAATGGCTTGGCCATTGCAATGCTGAGTAACCCTTTCTACACCTGAGAGACTTTCTCTCTGCTGGAAGAAAACAGTTAAGCCCCTAACCTGTGATATGTACAATTTAAAGATTGCAGCCCAGATAATACAGCACTCACTGCCCCCATTTGTTCCATCTGTTCCTCAGGGCTTTTCCTGTTCCTTTTGCTCTTTCTTTTAGAGAGCTGCCAGATCATCTAATGGAAATCCCTGTGTGTGACTGCTCTCTAATATGGCTGCTGAGCAAAAGGACCACAATCTTTAAAACACCTTTCTTAGCAAAGCTATTTCTAAATCTGAAGAATAATCTGGGACATTATCCTGAACTGAGAATGACTCCTCCTTAAAACTCTTTCTTTCTCAGCTAGTAGGTGACCTAGCTGAAATAGATAGTAGCTAGTTAATTTCGTTTTCCTTTTTAATGATATTTTATTTGGTTTTTCTTTGGTCTACAAGACTCCTTTTTCTCCTTATTTTGCCAGGGATAACTTCAAGATCCCTGGTCACTGCTCAGGAATACTTGAAATAAGTGTCTGACAGGTCTAATTGTGTACTATATATCTACCAGATGAATGTCTACTATCCCAAAGGATATGTAAGGTCATACAACCTTATTATGACATTAAATCTGGCTGGCATGTTTTGATTCCTGAAGGTCAAGTAAAAATTTCTAGGGGGATATGTGGAAACACAGTGTCTAGATAATAGACTCTAATCTTTAGCAGTTTGCAAATGTTAGAGTTAAGGTTCATATGAACCTAACAGCTCTGTGAACAGTGAAGAACTTTCTGGTTTTCAGAATGAATGCAAAAGGCTGCAACACACATGAACTTTTGTGAACATATCCTTATTCAACCACAAACTTTTCCCACCTCAATTTGTGGTATTTCTCCTATGCTTTCTGCCAAGACTTTTGATCCCTAACTACTGCATTGAAATCCTGAATGGGATTTTTCCTGGTAAATACTGAATTATTCTGTGATTTTTATGAGATATGTGTGATTGACCCATCTCCCTGTTCTTATGGGGAAGTAAGCTGAAATAAAATCATAAGGGTAACCTGACTAGTGCATTGTCCTTCTACATAATAGAAAGTAATATTTACCATTTCAGCCAAAACCACTGTTTTTTCAGATATCGGTCTCCAGGGGAAAAGAATGCAGCAATTCTGTCTTCATACTTAGCTATAAAGAAATCCCAGCAGATGAAGAAGACGGCAAGGACAGTGATGACAAAGAGTGGCAAAGCTCTCTGAAAATTCAAAGTGCAGGCTGCAATAACTACTGCCAAGTATGCTGTCACAGAAACAAGAATATATATGTCAGTTAGGTTGGTCTTTTTTAAAATAGGATCAAATTTTAAATTTATAAGAGGTGATCAAAGTCAGGCCTGCGTTTATCTTTTTGGTGCTTTTCTGACTCTCAGCCTAAATACTGAAAAATCTTGCTTTTTTGGATAGTTTTGTTACTTACGATATGCTCATTGATATGAAAGGTGGCTTTCATTCTGTCAAGGCAGATTGTATGTTTTTGCCAAGGTAAGTTCCTATGAAACATGTTAATCACTCAGAAAAGTGAAACCCATCTACAAGAACTTCTTTTTCCTGTGTAAAAGTTATGAATTAGGAGCATGAGTCATGCTCTTTTTTTTCAAAGGAGGATGAGTTTATCCAATAAAACTAGAAACAAACACTTATTAACATATGTCATTTGACTGATTTGATGACCTCAAGTAATTGTGAAGCTTAAAAGTAACTTATTTCATAAAGTATCTATGAAATTATTTATTTGACAGGTTCACTGCAGATAAATGCTGGCCAAAAAAAATCAGTTCTTGTTTAGAATGATTGGATTTTATCTGTGGCAAATAAAGGAGAGGACTACTGATTTTTGTAATGCAAGTTGGTTTTTATGGAATTAATGAAATCCTGACATATTCTTATAAGTCACTCATTTTCTGGAGCCAGAATATGTCTGTTCTATGATAAAGCAAGACAAGATTAGTTATGAGGGCAGGATACTCAGCATGCAAGCAACACTTTTATAACCGCCTCCTGGTGTACTCATGGACATATTTCAAGTCTCTGTGTTCCCAGTGTTCAAGTAGGAAGATCTCAAAAACAAACTTGGTGAAGTAGAAGGAAACAAAACAACCTACAGGCTAATTAGGAAAGGGAGAAAGAAGAATATCTGAATGATTTTGCTGTGCATACTCTCATAAGTACATTTACTCCAGAAAAAATTTGCAGTGAGTATGGACTGATATGGGTCAGCAAAGAAAGCTTTCATTTCCAGCCTGATGACTTAAGTTCAGTCCTATTTGGTGCCTGACAATTTTTAAAGTGATTTCATGACCTTGGGCAAGTTACTGAAACTGTAATTTTGGAGTCAGCTGGTAATGGAGTAGACCCAACGTCTGAACTATGCTGTTATCGCAAGTATAATTGCTAGTCAGACTTTAAACATGCTGGAGAAGCAGTTTAGCAAGATTTGTGCTTTTGTTATGTTTGAGAATGAGTGGAGGTTTTGCAATCTGGAATTTTCTCTGCGACTAAATTCTTAACTACTTTGAAATACATCATTAAAGAGAGTCAAGAGTTTTTATGCTGGACAAAGACAGTGCAGCCTATAATCTCATACAGGTAAATAAATAAGGCTTCAGCAATCCTGAGTATAATATACTGTACCTGTTATTAAAATTCCATAGACCACATAATGAATTCTGGTTTTATGTTTCTTGCAAAATTCACAGACTTCATCATACCTTTTTTCTAATTGCCTAGGGAAAAAAAACCCCAAAATAATAGACATGTAAGCTTTTGCAGAAGAAAATTGTGTTAAATTGGTCAAAATTTCTCCACTGAAGTTTATTGAATTTGGAGAGGATTATATTTGGATGTCAAAGTGCCAAATATAAAGTTCCTTTTGAGAGGGACTTCTATGGGTTGATGCTGGTCAGGTGAAAAAGAAAATGTGGCAGGTATTTAATGGGACAATTGTCATCTACATAATGGGCCAAAGTCAGCAGGCCAGTTCTGCTACCCTCTGAAGTGCAGCTCTTCTGTGAAGAGATCTTTTAATAGGGTTGATGCAAACTGAGTGTGTAGTTTTAAGATTCAGTGTCCATTACTAGACCCACAAAATCTGTTAATACAGCTAGCCCAGCATTATGATGTGGAATAGTAGTATTGCTGGAATTGTGAAGGCCTAAGGCTGCATTTGTGTGTGTGTAAAATAACCAATACCCATCTAAAACCTTATTACAGTGTGCATAGATGTCTCTGTACTTTTTAAAATTTGATTGTTATTGCACTAACTTTTCATCTCATCATCTCATGGATGTTAAAATGGTTTGTTATATTTGAATGTCATGCTCTAGCGTCAGTTCTTCCAATTATAACATATTTCACTTCCTTTGTTTTCCTCACTAAAGATAACAGCATGATTTCATGAGGGAGGTCAAAATTTAGGGAAATAGCAGTTAAGGGAGTTAATTTAACAGAGGTTTCCAATGTTAAATATGCTGGTGACGTGGACTTATATCAATTACTGAAGTAGTGGCTAAAAAAACACCTTCATATTGTGCAAGCTGGAAAAAAATTACAGCTATGTCTCTTTCATCTCAGAGGCACTGCTTTAGAGAGGCACATCTCTGAAGCAGTCTCTCGCATTCCCAGTCCATAAAGGCAATGCTATATTTAGAGATGCTAATTATCTGGACTATACTTGTTTGGAAAATAAATGCAGCTGGAGTTAGATGAACACTGAAATCCAACATTAATATCCATATTTTCTGCACTCAAAAAAACTCAATTAATGTAAAATAAATTTGAGATAAACAAGAAATATTAATTTAAATTATATCAGTACACTGAAGAACAGAGCAGGAGCACACACCTTCGCAAGTACAGAGAGTAATAGGTTCTCGGAGAAATCCTGATTGCTTTTGATGCTTCAATTTCAGTTCTGGGAATTCCTGTAGCTTCACAAATCATAGCACTTTTTTTTCTAACTTGTAAGAACATTAGGTTATCTACCCAACCTCAGCAGAGAGATTAGATACAACAGGAAAAGAAAAAAGGAGAAATGAGAGACAAATAGATGAAAAAGGCAGTTACTTCATCAAATTTATGATTCCATCACCCAAGAAAAGGGAAAAAAATACTGCTACTTATGAGCCCTTTGGGATTTAAACTTCTTACTTTCAGATTACAATGTTTTTGTAATTTCTTCTTTTATCAAACACCTCTCTCTCTTCTTTTTACTTTATTAATTTAGGCTTTTATGACTTTGGTACCACAATATCTTAAAATATTTTAGCACAAAAGTCATAAATATGCAGCTCTGTTCTGAAAGGTGGCAGAAAAAATATATTCCTTATGAAACTTGGTTAATTTACTAAGGAAACATTATTTTCTAAAAGCTGATCCTATAGGCTTGAAATATAACTGAAGATGTTGAAAAAACAGATCTCACTTTAACACATTAATGTAAAATATTTGTATATGTCAAAACTATTTTTGCTTGCATTTTGTAACGCAAAAATCAATTTTCTGTTGTGCATGCACTTAAGAAGTGAATGCTAAAACCTTGCACTTGCAGTGAATCTGTGTTATCAACAGACTGATCTTTCAAAAGGGCTATGTCTTAGACTGCAGGCTATTCAGTACTATTTGTTGAAAGAAATCAGTAACACACATGAACCTTTAATATGATTTTAAGTATTGTGTCTTAACTTTTTTAATGCCTTAAAACAGGGTTTACAGCTTTCACAAAAATACCTAATCCTCAAGTAAAATGTGGATGTGTGCTTTCACTCTGTGATCACTTGGAAGTAGAGCAAACACAAAGCAAAACTTTTGTTCCATTAAAATAGCTTTCTTCACAGCTGTTCTGTTCCTACTTTGTGCTGGAGCAAATGGCTATGCAAATGAAAGACACTAGTGAATCTTCAACTTCCTGAAAGAGACCACTCTTTCTGTGTAAAAGAAAAGACCTCTGTGTAAAAAACACTGCTCTAGAAATATTGGAAAAGAAGTTATTGTACAAGAAAAAAATATTGCTCCTTTAATTTGCCAGGCTTTAAAAGGATAGTTCCACAATCACAGATGTCATTTGTAAGGTATAATAGTTTTAAACAAGCTGTGTTTCTGTATTACAAAAATTGCTAGGCAATAGAAAGGTCTGTGTAGCATAGGGGTATGGCAGTGAGATTTAGAGCTGTCACTCCAGAAGCATAAACACTGGCAGCTTTTTGCTTTGGCCAGGATGGAGTGGAAGTCTTACTCATGCGATAACACATTACCCTTTCAGGCGTGGTTGCTCATCATCTATGGAGGCACGTTTGTTTTCATGCAGATCACTCTCAATATTGATGTATTCATCCCCCTGGAAAGCAGATTAGTGCCAAGGTTGTCAGAAAGTTTTATGCTTCTTAGGTAAGGTGCAAAAAAGCATCCCCACTGGCAGCTGGCTGAAGCAGCCTCTAGAATTTCCTGCCTCCCCTGCATTCATGGTTCCAGCTCTCCCATCTGCCACCAAATCTCTGATCAGTGTTTAGACTAGCTGAGGAGTTTCCCAAGCCATCCATACCATTTTTCAAAAGGGAAATAAAGGAGGGAAAAATACCAGCATTACTCAGCATTGAAGAGGGCAGGGCCTCATAGCTGGAGGCCCTGTACTGCCTACGGTTGAAAAGGGCAAGCTGTGAATTAGCCAGCTGGCCCAGCACCTCCTGTAGACACCCCCAGATTTTGTTGCTTGTCTCTTTGCGGAACTTTAATATGATGGAACTTTTGCATATGGAGACCGGTTAAACTGAGCAATGCTCAGTGTTTTAGAAATTTAACTAAGCCAAAAATTTTATTCTTAAGAAAATTTATTGCCTGAGTCCACATAATCATGGCACTGTTAAAGCTTTTGTATGACTACAGGCTGCCCTGCACCCTGTCTGGGGACTGCTTTGAGGGCCAGGAGGGGCACAGCCCGAAGCTGCTCCAGCACACCCAGCACACCCATGGAGGCTGTCTTGCCCATGCTGCACCTCGTCCCCTGTCCCACTCCAGTGGGGCACAAGGATGGAGCTTGTCCCATGGCTACTTACCTCCATGCTCATGGTGGGGCCTGCAGAGTGGCCAGGGCCTGGGGCAGGCAACCATTGTGTTCAAAGACAGCAGCGTACCTGCATGTGGCACTCAGGCCTCTCCCTTTGAGCACCGTGACTGGCTGAGCAGCCTGGAGTGTCTGGCCATGACCAGAGCGATGACAAGACAGTCCTGGCCTGGCCTGGCAGACATGTCCTACCCTCTTCACAAGAGTGGCCCACAGTGCTCCGCCACTTTTGGAGCAGTGACAATCTGCAGGTGAGTTTACCTTTTGTTATTCTGTCACTTTTGTTTACGGTAAGTCAATTCCCCAGTCTGTTGTGGAAAGCAAGGCCCACCACAGACCTTGCCCTGGCCCCTGCATTCTGGCTGTCTGTCCTGCTGCAGGTGCTGCCAGAAGCCCTGGAAAACTCTCAGTTAGTTGCCAGAGAGAGACTTGAACCACAGAGTCATGGAATGGCCTGGGTTAGAGGGGACCTTAAAGATCATTAAAGATCAGAGTTCCAACCCCCTGCCATGGGCAGGGACACCCCACACTACACCAGGTTTCTCAAAGCACCAACCAATTTGACTTTGAAAACCTTCAGGGGCATCCACAGCTTCTCTGGGCATATTATTCCAGGGTCTCATCACCCCCACAGTAAAGAATTTCTTCCTGATATCTGTTCTAGACCTACCCTTTTTCCATTTAAATCCAGTTCCTCATGTTCTATGACTACATGCCCCTATAAAATGTTCCTCTTCCTTATTTTTTGTGAGCTCCCTTTAAGTGCTGAAAAATCACAGTGGGACCCTGGAACTTCTCTTCTCCCAGCTGAACAGTCATATTTCTTTCAGCCTGTCAAGTATCTTCAGGCTTTAATGATCTCAAAGGCAAAACTTAACACACGGTGAGACCAGGGGAATATATACATGGAAGCTGCTGTTCGTTCTCCTAGGGAAAGCTCAGCATAAGACCAGCAGGACCAGTTGGTCCTCTTGACTGTAGTTTTTGCAGGGTGCTATGGAGCTGCACTGCAACATATGGCTGCATTTTCACTAAACTCAGTTTCTTTGGCTCTTTGATCTTGACTGTGAAATAAAGCAAACCTGAAAAATGCCTACTAAGTTACATTTGGTAACTGGCAGTACTCTTCTCAATGGCTGTTCAAGGTAGGCATCTTATCTGAGGGACACTGAGTGGTGATAATATGTAAATATCATTTATTCCTGAGACTAAATTTGGAATATATTGCATACCAGTGCTTCTCACAGATTTTTTTAAATTTACATTATAAAATCCAAGGAGTCCCAGCCCTCCAGGTGGAAGCACCATGCTTTCACGTTCACAGGCAGCTACACTCCCTTTGGCACTGTGTCGACTCTCCTGGTCACAGCTTGAAGCTCATGTCCTTCAGATATTGCTTTCATCCCCACCATCAGTCCCACTGCCACCACTTCTGCTCTGCCTAGGCCAGGTCATGCTCTCCTATCTCTTTTCCCCATGCCACAACATACTCCTTGTGCCTGGATCACCCACAGCCTGAATTCTGACTCTCTGAATTTCTGAAATATATGGTTTGTTTTGAGAATATAAGCTATTTTTTCTTTTGAAAATACAAATACTAAAGCATCAATTTACATCTTTTCACACTGTTCACAATGTATTTAATATGCTTAGAATATTACTGTGTCACTCTTGTCAAAATGCTTTCCTACAATGACATTAAAACGTGAGAAAATCTGAAATCAAAGACAACTTTGTGTGAAAGTTGTCACTTACAAATACAAAAGGAAATTGGAGAACGGATGCAAACCCCTTTTATTTTTTTCATGGCCAAACATTATAACTATGTATTAAACATACATAGGTCTGGCTCATGGAGGGTGTTGACCCTTGCTGAGAGTTACCTAAGGGCTATGTGGAGCATGTAAACTTCTGCAAGCAAAGGGAGACACTGCTAAGTCCATACTGTAAAGACCCCCAAAATAAATTTTTATGCTTCTATCACAGTGTACCAGAGAAATTGCTGGTGCAAATATACACATCTCTGATACTCTTGAACCAAGTAGTGGCAGAATGTTTTCAGATGAACTTTTTCAGTGGGAAATTGGTTTCTCTGTTAAAAATAAAGCTTTCATAGATGTCAGTACTTTTCTCCAATTTTCTACAGTTTCAATCAGTTCTGAAAGTCCTTTTTGAGTTTTTTGGGGTTTTTTTCTTTTTTTTTTTTGTTTTAACAATTTCCTTTTTCCCAGCTTTTTTGAAGATGAAGGTATAGACACCATCTACCACCTTTCTCTCCTAGGATCTCAGCTTTCAATCTAGTTTCCAGGAGTGCTTATCTGAACATTCTAAGTGATTCTTTCCATCACTGTATATCTGAAATTAATTCAACTCTGAGAGCAGTCCTTACTTTGCACCATGCCTTTGTTGCCTCTGATCATATTCAAGAAAACAATAGAAGATAGAAATGAGTACCCACTGCATCAAGTATTTCTTATATGCTGCTTTGAGTACCATTACCAAACTTGGCAAGTAGATATGATTACAATAGAATAGAATTTTTAGAGTAGCAAGTTATTTCTGGAGTGACGATGTGAAAATATTAATACCTAACAATGGTGAAATACCTGTGGATTTTTTTAACCTGACTCTCATGTTTTCATAGCAGGATACTCAGTACATGGGCTTAAATAAACATACAGTCAAAAGAAGTCAAAATAAAAGTGTTTATTATTACAATAATCTGCATTGTGGTCTCTTCCTCTCTGGTCATTTTTACACAGGACCTATTGCCTCAAGTTTGTGTTTGTCTGAAATTTTCCCTATTTAGGATGTTTATTCAATAATTCAATATTAATTTATTATTAGATATTTAGTAATATGAATTCTTTGTCTGACTGAAGGGCTGTATCTCTAAAACCAATGATTACAGATTCTCTTTTTTCACCTTCTTATGAGAAAATGGGGCAACTCTGGGGCAACTCCTTTTCCAGTCTTCCCCTTGACTACCATTTCTGATGCCTCTTTTGTATTGTGTATGAAGCCATTATGACATTGGAATACATTTTTTCTGAACTCTACACATGCAATCTTTTTTCTTTAATGTATTTTTTGAGAATAGAACTTGACTGTCTGTTTATACATTTTAAATTATATTCAGATTTTGTTAGAATATCTGCCTTGGATATACTAATACATTGCTGACATTAACTTTGAAGTTTACTAATTTTCATAAGGTTATTTGGAAGAAAGAAAAAAAAAAGAAAAAACATACCTGATTAATATGCACTGTTTCCTTATTTTGTGAATTCTTGCTTGTCTGTGAATTGTCTCCAAAGACTTTCAGATTTGTATCATCCACACCATCATCACTGTCATTCTAGGACCAGAAATTACATTGGTTCAAATAAGAAGCTGAAGGCCTTTCTTGTGTACAATAAGAACTGATTTATAATCTGAGGCCTGGGCTACCATGGAAGCAAGTGAGTGAGTGACAGGAAATGGCCTCAAGTTACACCATGAGAGATTTAAATTAGATATTGGGAAAAATTTCTTCACTGAAAGGGTGGTCAGGCATTGCAACAGGCTGCCCAGGGAAGTGATAGACTCATGCCTGAAGCATTCCAAAAACCTGTAGATGTGGCACTTTGGGGGGACAGTTAATTGGTGAACATGGTGGTACTAGATTAATGGTTGAACTCAATGATCTTATAGGTCTTTTAATATCTAAATGATTCTACAATTCTCTTTGCTACTTTACCACAACAGGGAACCCAAAACTTGGTGTGCAAAGCTTGGCTGTTCGAGTCCCTGCACTACTGCACAAAGGTGCCTTGGCCATGAATGGTACTCAGCTAATGAATCTGCTTTTTTCTCGACTAAAGTCACATGTCTCCCACGGTGAATCGTGCTGTCCACTTCTTCAGGACTGGTTCAACAAGTTTATAAAATTCCAAGCCTTCTCCTCACCAAGGGCAAAATGGACTATTTGGGGCCTTCCCCAATTGTTAGTACCTTTGCTCCAGTATTTGTGCTCCTTACACAGATGGAATAAATGTGAACCTGTACTTATATTACTCTAAGAATAAAATACTCAGGGCATCTTTAAAGAGAGGAGTTAGCTTTATCACATTAATCCTCTGAGTTATACCTTTTATTAGAGAGATGACAACAGCCATAACCAGCCCAATTAATTTTTATTTTTTAAAATAAATCCTGAATCTCAATTTTCTTGTTTCTTAATGTTTTGAAGGATAAGTTATCTCTTTTTAATGGTCTGAGGACATCTGGTTTTGTAAGAAAGCTGTCTAAACAAAATTTCAGATAACTTACATCTGCAATTGTTGTGAATGTTTTGTATTTCAGTGGTTTCTTATGGCAGCAGTTGCAGTACGATAATTTCACTGGGTTTTATTGCATGAAGTATCTCATTATTTACATGGCAATAAACTCAGTAAATTAGTATTTACAATTAAAACAATCACTTCCACATGAACAATACAAAATAACCTGAATCATAGTAAATTCAAAAAAATTTCTAAAGACAGGAACAAACAGTACTACTAGAAATAAATTGAATTTTGCCTTTTTGTAGAAACACGGCCTTAGAAGCAACTAGAACAATGCTTACTAACACTTTTCCTTAAAGATACTTTGCCTCTAAACTTCACCAAAAAAATCAGTTTCAGTCAAAGTGTTTTTGTAACTTTTTGTGTCTCGGAGAAGAGAGAGTCACAAGAGGTTTTTTATTCAAGTGTTGTGGCCTTGATACATTATTTTGCTCACTTCTAGGTGAAGAGTATGTTTTCTTTAGCTTAAGAGAGACATTTCTGTTTCAGAAACACTTGTCACTTGTTTGCCTGCTAACCATACTATCAGAGGGGTTTGCTTCCCCTGCAGCCAGCAACAAACGCAGCTACTGAACGCTCCATGCAATTAAAAAAAAAAAAAAAGTCACAAGAAGCAGAGATTAACTGTAGCATTGAGATATATTAAAAATACTACAGAGGACAGCATTGCAAAATCAAATTACAAAGTGTTCTGTAATTCACATCCACACACCCTCACACACTGAGAATGTTGTCTTTCAAGAGTTCTATACTTATTGCTGAGGTAGAAAAAGCAGAGATTTCCTAGAACTTTTTCAGTAAATGTGTGAAAAATAATAATCATGCAAGTTGCTGTTCATGAAATACACAAGTAAAGGATAATCTATGTTGGAAGACACCTCTAGAAGTCACTTTGGTGAACCCATTGCGCAAGTGCAATAATTACATAAGAAGTTTCATTTATAGAATAATTAAAATATATGAATGTATGGATAATGTAACAAAACCACTAAGAGCATCACATAATTTCTGGAACTCAGTAGCCCACGCTGCAGATTGATAGAATTGTGCCCTTCTCTGTGAATTTAAAAAGTTGTGATTTCAACTGATCATATTACATTTCTGGATTATTACTGTTTCAGTAGAAACTGGTTAATTACAATTGCTAACACGGTTGCTCTAGTAAGTTTTCTGTTGACTCGAATAGTCTTTGAATAAGTGCCATGAAGCTGAGTAGTTTTCTTATTTCACAGGTAATTTTTTAAGAACTGTGTCTTCATTCTCCCCTTTATAAAATTTTTTTGTTTGTTTTGTTTGGTGAAAACATATTATTTAACCCTATTGCTTGAAGAAAAAAAATCTATTTTTAATTTGTAATAAGAACAGAAATATTCAAGTGACAAATAAAATTATCTATTCCCCTTTCCTGCTTACTTAGTATCTGAGGTACTGAAGGAACGCCTCAACAAAATAATGGTCCGTGCTTATCACCTACTGTTGCTGATTGCTATATGTAAGCAGCTCAACAAAGGCAGAAAACTTCTACCTCATTTACTCAGTATCCTTTTCAACTCCCTGTAAATGTCTGGAGAACAAAACAGCGCAAGAGAAAGTGGGAGTTCAGGCCTTAGGAACTATAGTTAGCACAATCCTGTTATGAGCACAGGCCAGTACAGCAGCATGTGAAGTCACTTCTGAACCTACTCAACCTCCAGACGACATGAGAGAGCAGGAAGTTCACAGAGAAGCTTCAGAAAATTCTCTTTGCTTTATTACACAGTTTAAGGATTACAGAATTGGCCCATCTATTTGGAATGCTTGTAATATGACAACTGTTTTGAAACCTTGTTTCTGCTTTCACAAACTGCTTTACTTTAAGAGCTTGGAATTCCCCTCTTGTAAAATACTTGGTTAAATGACAAGGACATAGCTGTGTCAATATTTGTTTAGTTCCCTCTTGACGAGCTGTTAATTCACCTAGTATTGTTGCACACCTACACTCCTTGATCTTCCCTGCCATCTCCTCCTTGATTTAGAAGTAGGATGGATTTTGCAAAGGGCTATTAACTTCTATTGTGTTTTTAACAATAGTAGACACTCTGGAGTAGATGGTGTTATGCTCATGCTAGTTAGGGAGGAAAATAGGATGGCCAACATTGCATTGAGGCAGCTGCTTAAACTGTTTATGGTTTAAGGGTGGGTCCTTACATTATGTTGGAGATTAGAATCAGGATACTCAAGGAGCTGACTGGAAAATAGATGCTTCAAAAGAAAATAGTTCACGTTAGAATGTCGGATTCTGCTGCATCTCAAGAGATTTCTCATGGTATTTGCCCAGCAGAAGTGAAGCCATCTAGTTTACAGTTTAAAACTTGCTTCTCTTTAAATATTCAGCTACCCTGAACACCATTCATCTAGGTTTTCTCTAATGTACTATCTTTTGTTAGCCACTGCCATGATTCTGGAGTTTAAATGCATTTTAAATATTGAGGAAGAATTTATTTAAATTAATAATCACAGCACTCATAAATACCTCTCGAATTATAAAACTCAGTCTACAAGGCAGGAAGGATGAATGTTCATTATCCATGTACTAAACTACAGCAAATGAGTTGTATAAACAACAGGTAAGAAAAAGATTCTGCCAGATATAAATTTAGCAGGCTACATCTTCGTGGGCTGTTTTGAAAAGGACTGTAAGTAAGACTCCCCAGCTCTGAGTACATTGTTGTTTCCTGAAAAAAAATTTAGGTTTTCAGGGTAGGATAGCTGGTTATTATCCTGAAATGTAGGGGTTTTTATTAAAAAAAAAAAAAAAAACAAGTATGGCTTTGGAAATCAAGTTTTGAAAATGTGGAAAAGGATTACATAATTTCCTGTCTGGATCTGGTTAAATAATGCAGTGCAATGCCTCCTTAATTTCTAAGGGTAAACATAACAGGGATGCTCACAAATATAAATTCTGAATAACATCTATAGTCTTAATTAACCAACCAGACAAGAGTACTTAGGAAACGGTGAAAAATGGCAATAAACAGAAATTGTATTTTTTAGGATATGTTTTAAGCTTGTTTAAAGGAAATGGATGCATGCCTTATGGCAATACAAATGTCCTATGCACTGTGAGCAAGGGACAGAATATTAAAGGGGATCCTTCCTCAAGTCAACTTCTTAAGAGCGTGCTGTGCTTTGCTACAGAAACAGGTACAGGCTGTTTAATGCATCATAACACTAGGGATAGGAGGCCAGTGAACAATAAATATTTATTAGCTGTTATCTTCCCTTTGCCCTTTATTTATGTTTGCCTCTGTGTTGCTTTTAACTGTAGGGCAGTTTATTCATCCCACCTACGGTTTCTTTTTAAGATGCAGCTTTTATAATTCCTTATGGAGTGAGTGTGACTTGATGTTTTATGTTATCAGAGATCTGAACGATTAAAGTTTTGCCTCTTTAATGAGGGCTAAAGGCAAGCTAGGTAAATCCAATCTCAGTTTTAGGGTTATTATTAGTGATACAGGGTTTTGGAGCAGGAAGCTGTGGGCAAGTGTAGTGGTCCTCCGGCCAGCCAGTGCTATGTATGAGAGGTTGACTGAATCACCTTGAAGGCAAGAGACACAGCAGCATTTCCACACATTATGTATGACATTATTGTAGCTATAGATACACAATCTGTTACGCTGGTACATAGACGCTTAGCAGGAAAAATATTCTGAATTGTGGATAATGATTGATCTAAGTTCCTTAAATAACACGACATTTTTAAGATGAAAAAAAATTAACAATCTGAATATCTCATTATAAACAGTGCAGCAATCTACAGATTGTACTATGAGGCAGCATCCAGAGCAGGCAACTTTAGCATGTAGGTCTTAACAACTGCATTGGATTTTATTAAGTTAAATACTTTATTACTGAATGGTAGGAACATGATAGGGAAGACTGGCAGTATAGGTAAAGAAAGCTACGTATCTTCTTAAAACCTATAGAAAAAGCTCACCCATTGTATTACACCCAGATGGCTGTGGGTAATTGAGATATTCCTAATATCAAAAAGAGAGAGACAAAGAGGGAAACTGCAGACGTGTACCTTTGGGGTTTATTGTCGGTTGTCTTTTGAGACCATTTTGAGCCGTTAATAAGGGGGAAAGTTGCTTCTGAGTCTCCCAGGTACTGGCATCATCACAAGGTAACAATGCAGTATCTGCAATTTCAACACTATGCTCAAGTGGAAACTGCATAGTGCACAAAAGAAGTAGCTGGTATTTTGCAGAACCAGACATTTTTAAAAATGCAATTAATGGTATTAATGTAACTTCATGCTGCATGGATGCAATCCTATCTGAAAGTTAACATTTGTTAAATGAGGGTGTACTACACTACCATTGAAAATGGTGACGCAGTGAAAATCCTACCACAGTACAAATGGATGTGTGTTTACATATCAATAGCAACCGAGATTTTGAAAAGAGCTCATAGTTATCGCTCTTTGAGCATTTGTGTGACAAATCAAAAAGCAGACTACTCTATATTGCAACTTCTTCATCCCGTTAGCATCCCTTTGCAACAGAAAGCACAGTGCTTCTCATTCTTGACTTAATAAAGGTCTGATATATGATACTTCAACGATCACTTGTTAGCTTTGAGCTGCTTTGCATTGCATTGAGAACTCTTTTACTAACTTAAGTCTACTTTACAAATCGCCTAACTCGGATTTACTTGTCTGTTATTTTATCCCTATGTGCATTAATCATTAAGTGGTTCAGGTGCATCTGAAGGTACCTATGGATACTTAAAGTGGTTTAAACTATACCTTTTCCAGACCACTTTTATATTTTGTGGTTTCGGTAAGATACTCATTGCCTAATACATAAAGACTCATTTATTTTGGAGGAATTAAATGTTCACTCTTTGTACAAGGAAAGCTTAAACACAAGAAATGGTGGGACATGATGAGACTGTTTAGTTTTTAGGTGGTTCACAGTGGCTTTTACTGTGATTTGTTTATATACAGAATTTTACCTATTTCCTTCTGTGTCTTATTTTTTCTAGGGAGGGACTTACATATTGAAACGGAGAGAAGACATTGTAGAAGTAATTAAAAATGGCCCAGGTAAGCTAGCTGCGTAAGGCAGAGGGTTAACCCGGGTTACTATACTGTGCTACACAGATCTCTGAGGAAAACTGTGATTTTCAGCTAATGCCATTTAAGAGAGTTCAACACCGAGCTTTTGCAGCTAGGGACTCTTCTCCTTTTTGAATTTGTAAGTACAAATTTAGGAAGCGGATGACGCTGGTTTAGTCACATATTTTGTGTGAAAACACAGGATAAAACCTCTTATCTCGCTCACTTGAACTGACGGAGACTCAAGTTCAAATTGCTTATCCGTCTGCTCCGAAGCACAGATGAGTTGAGAGCTCTCTGATTACTCAGGAGAAAGGCCTAACCACTGGGCTATCATGTTTTATGAGTTACCTCTCTTGCCTACATTCCGTAAGTATTCCATGACAGGCTTCTCTGTCCGAACAGCGCAATGAATAAATATACATAGCAGTTGAATGTCGGTGATGTTATGTAATAGTCTACATGCTTAGCATCTCAAAGCCCGTTCTGTGTTATTTGGATAGTGCCGGCAGATACCCACATCAGCTGCACACTTCCTGCTAGCTGAGATCAGGAGCAGCGTAAGGATCGGAGACTGCAAAGGAGAGCAAGGAGCTGCTTTGTTAATATAGCCCTCTTCAGAGTATTTCACAGCCACTGTCGCTCCCCGACTTATTCTACTTTCAGCAACAAGTACAGAGAGCCAGCCCGGCTGCGGGTTCGCAAGTTTTTGTTTGTGTCTGCTCTAATTCCAGTGAAAGCACAGGGATGCTGGGGCACTGGGAAACAATAAATAACAACCACCTTTGGTGTTTTTTTGTGGTTTTTTTTGTTTGTTTGTTTTTTTGTGGTGTTTGTTCGTTTGCGGGGGTTTCTGCTTACTCTTATGAAATCTGTGGGTTTTAAACGGCTGTTAATTTTATTTTATGCCTAGAAAATGCAAAAATCATCTGGGGGGGCTCCTTCTCTTTGCGCTCTTCTCGAGAGCAGAGAACAATTGCGCTTACTTTATGCATGGAAGAATGCTATGCCCCACTATAATTACATTATTACTTTATAATTTTTCTCATATTATTGAAATACATTGCTTTGATGAGTTATGTGTCTGCTGCATAATGCTGACCTTCTCTTCAACAGAACTGTAAATGACCTACCCTCAGAAAAAATCAGCAACTGATAGAGCAGATGGGAGCCAGTTGTGAGATCCATCAGTCTATGAAATGTTACCAAGTCAGGACACTTTTCAAAGCTAGCTGTATAACACTGAGGAGAGCATATTCCTGAATAAGTCAATTGTGCTCAGCTTTTTTTTCATAAGAGCCGTGTACTTTGGCAGGGTATCAGCACGTAGAATGTCGTAAAATACCTGCAGGCAGAGCGCAGAAAATGCTTTTTCTTTGTTCGGGGTCTGAATTCAACATTGTTCAATGTTTTTAACTCCTTCCTCTTCCCCAGAAAGCAAAGGAAACCACGCTTACCTGGAAGGCCAAATTGTGCACTCCTGAGCGATCGCGGTTGGTCTCCGTCATCTCCATGTGCCTGGTATGGAGTTTTTGGGTGAACGTTGGAATACTGGAAGCTACTTGCAGCACAGGACAGAATCAGCCAGGACCTGGTTAATCCATCTACAGAACCGGTACCACTTAAAGTCAAGTTAGGTGGAGGCCTTCTCAGGTTACCCTTACTCCCACTTAGCTCCACCTTCTCGCTCTGCTAGCGCAGCCCCTTTTGGCCAGCATGGAAAACGGCCTTCAGAGACAAGAATGGAGGACACCTACAGGCCCAAGAAACTTAGTTTACACAGTATATCTCTGGGTGGTCCTAAAGGCAAATGTGTGTACTTATATGACTTCTGTCTTTCCTCACTTGCGTGGGATGAAAACTTCCAAGTCCAGATTTTGAGAGGCCAACAAATTTTTGTCCTTTTTTAACAGGTATTCTCAAGCCATTATTTTTGTCATATTATGGTAGCTTTATTTTTCATAGTAGCTGGGGACTTCATCTAGCAGGAGAAAAAAACGAGAATGTCAATAACACTCAAAACTCTGACAAGTCTGGTAAAGCCACTTTCAGTTGGCATCCTATATTTCATGGCACAAAGTCTTTTGATTATCTGTCCACAGATTACTCACCTTTAACTGAAGAGTATTTATGATACTTTTCAGGCTTGCTATTTGCAGTATTGAAAATAGGCGTTCTTAAAACTATCAATTGGACCTCTTACCCCTGTTTTTTGTTGACTATGGACTTTGCGTATACAGCTTGTTCTGTGTAAGTCCTGAAAACACTAGCACTATTACAGACACCAATGTCAGACAGGATTTGTGTGAATAAAAAATTTGCCATTAAGAACAGCAAAAATTACAGTGTTCTGTTTCTTGGAAATGCAGCAAAGTATATTTATGAATTCATTAGCTGCCTACATTCAGAACTTTTTACATGCAGATGGAAAATGTCATGAGTTATGCCTCACCTTGTGAAAAGCAAAAAACTGTGCCCTGTTTTACGTATAAAACCAGAATGGATTGGCACGACTGAATATATTATTCAAAATAATGAACACTTACATGAAAAATAAGATGATGCATCTTTCTGAGTATTCTTCCAACTGTTTTACAGTATTATAAATCATACTGTCGCAATATGTGTTTTCTGAATATTATAACTATTGCTCAAAAAAGAGGACTAGCTGGGGGTTTTTTGGCCAGGAGTGCATGGTTTTTAATGATTTTTCAGTTTGCAGTATTCAGAATATTTTTGGAGACCCAGGTTTTGAAATCAATTTGTTTATTGGTAATTGTATTTGCCCTGTGAGTAGAGGACATTTTTTTGACTAATTACTTCTTTCTGCACAATAATCTTCAGCAAGAAATAACTGCAAATATCTTTAACAAGTTTTTATACAATTGCCTGCTGATTTCGGCATACCTCAGCTGCTTTTTCCCTTCCTTTCTTCCTTCTCTGCCCCTCCCTCCCCCCCCACCCCCTTCCAAGTTTGAACATGCTTTTACCATAAGAAGGTAGAGGAAACAATGAAATGAATAATTTCCAAATCCAGTCTATGCAATCTTAAAATCTGTCATCTGCATTTGCATGATGGAAGAAAGTTCTACCATCATAACTATTACAAGACAGTTCCTTGGCCCCATTAGATAACCCATTAGATACTTTTTAAAACAGTTTTTCTCATTTAAAAGAAATCTCAGAATAACATTGATTCAATAATTTCAGTGTGGTTTCCTCCTTTGAATTTTATTTTATGTTAGAAAATTCACAGCATAATTAAAACAAAAATACCCATACCTCCAATAAAAATCCTGAACTAACTATAAAAACTATGAAATATTGTTATTTTTTGGTGGACAGAGGACCATATATTTAAAGAAAATTAGATAACTCACTGGTATTTTTTTACATGATCAGTCAGAATTATATTTAATGTTTGATTTACATTGAACCCTTCCTTCTGGTTAGTTTAAATACTTACTTGAAGATATGTTTTCTTTTTTTTTTTATATCAAGATATGTTATGTGTCTGAGGAATATCGCATGCCACTATTTCAACTGATAACCAACCTGGACATCTGTTTTCCTCTTATGTGATTCTTTTGGCTGCGACAAAGCATTAAACACATATTCTTAAATTTTAGTGTGTTTTTACAAGAATGGATTAGTTGCTAGGCTGAAACAAATATGAATTGCCAAAATTCTACTGACAAATAGCAGAGAAAAAGAATTTACAATAATCTTAGTGTTGTTTCCAAAGAACAGTGATAAGAAACTTTATGTTCCATCCCACTATTTCTGCATAAACTCTGGAATCTCTTTGTCTTATTTAGAGGAAGACCAATCAAAAGGCCTAGTTGTCTCACTGAATTTCACATATAAATGAGATTTATATTTTTCCTAGTGTGAAAAATACGTGGAGGAAGTTTATTTTCATTTGAAGGAATAATTTTCCTGGGTGCTTCTCACTTCCATTTTTAATGGTAGAAGTTTGTGAATTTTTTGAAAGAATGCTGCTTTTTCAGTTGGGAGGCCTGAGAAATTAGGGAAGAAAAGCATTCTATTGTATTAAAATAACAATCTGGAAAATCAGAAAATACTTTTCATATACAGACTAAAGAAGATTTAATGTTAATGCGTTGGGTATTTTTACAATATTATGTAGAGCTGACACAGCAAACTACTGTTATTTCATCATACCTATGACCAAAATGTAGAAAATGAATATACTTTTGTAATTAATGTTTTTTAAAAAGGTTTGAATATAACAAGCTATTTTCTTGAATCCTTTCCTCAAAACATGAGAAAGGTGGTTTCTCTCATTCCCCGGAAAATTTTTTAGGGAGAATAATGTTATCACACCCTCAGGGTGTTTCTCCTTGTATTATAATGCAGGTGAAGGAAACAAGAAATCTTGCTAGTAGGAGAGGCTTTCAGCTGAGCTTTTTGCTTAGAGGTCTGAGTGGCAAAGATATGGAATACTGTGTCAAGTAAATAAAATATTTTGTTAGCAAATGAAACCTTACTGCTGCTATATGACTGCCATGAAACCCTAGTCACATGGTAAAGCATTCAGAACCACTTTGTTCTTCAAGTAAGAGCACAGCAATCCTCAATTTGCTCTGAAATTGGCACACAGACTGGTGAAAGCCAGAAAGGTTTTTTGGGTAATATAGAAATATTGACCAACAGCACAGCTTACTGTACACACAGCAGGCAAATATATAGCAACGTGATTCTTAATAATTTGCTAGGTGCATAGAGAAGATGAGCAGGACTATGAAGAAATGAGTAAGGTATCTAAAAAAGAGAAAATTCATGCTGAGTTTTTTTTCCCTTGTTGAACTGTGTGAAGCAATTTCATAGTTAGAACCTACCTGCCAAGTTCAAAAATTCAGAATTTTTACATTCTTAATTGATCCTATTCATTATGTATAGTTTTGTAAATATTACTTAGCTGTGAATTCAAGAACACTTCAGTTAAAAATTTCTAAAGCATTGAGATAATCAAATCCCAATTTTTCATATATGCCGTGAGTAAACTGCACCTCAGAGGAAAGGTGAATGAAAAAGACCATGGTTACCATTGAGAAATTGTTGGCAAGTAGTTACATTTTGCTCTATATCCTAACATTTATCTAGCCAGTCCTGCTTATCCCTCTTCTGACTTCTCTGAGTGAAAAAGGTGCCTTCCGTATTTGAAAAAACATGGGCCAAAAACTTTTTTTTTTTGTTGATGTCTATAACCTACAAGCTTCAGGTGTTTGCAGTATGGCTTACTGAGTTTTTAGAAATATTATCATCCCAGTGTCAAAGATAAACTATAACCTCCACATCATCTTGAGAATAAAGGGTGAAGGGAAGAAACTGCTGTCTTGGGGAAAGGAAACACAATTTTTTATGTGGGTAAAATTGTCCCTCAATACAAACTTTTCTTGGAGAGTGTGACTTTGGAACTTGTTTTTATGAAAAGGGCATTTCCCCTCCAAATTCTCAGGTAATGCTCTTACATTTTTAAGGGAAAAGCAGGCAGTGAAAAGGTCTTAGTAAGATAAAAACAGTTTAAAAAAATCAAAATGGTGCCAAGTTTGATGAGATGTGGACACAAACCCCTGGATCTCCATTTTTAAAAATCGTTTTGTTTGTACAAAGTGACTGTAAATGAGGTGGCTGAGTGGCCGGGTGCTGCCTCCATTTCTCCCAGGCTCTGCTCTGAGTTCAGTTTTTGATTATTAGTTGTCATAGACTCTGGCCCAGTAAATCTCCAGCTCTTACTCTGTCTTGCAGCTCTCCCTCTGAGATCTTTTGAAATCAGTATGAATTTGAGCAGACTTACTTTCTTCCTTGTTTCTCGTTTTATTTTCACTTCCTCGTGTTACTGTGACAGTAGAAATGAAACATTTGCATACTTCCCAGTTGAACTAAAGCTGACCCTTCACAGAATGAAAGCACTGCAAAAGAGGTGCATGTTTAACAAAAGCAATGAATTTGGGGGGGAAAGACTTCTCAGAGGAAAGTCAAGGGCTTTGAGGGCTATTGTGTTTGACCTTGTGGCAAATACCTGTGTAAAGTTAAAAAAAAAAAAATCCTGGGCACGTGTTTATTTTTACTTTATAATAATTTTACCTTCTTGCAAAATTTCCATCCCAGTGGGATGAAATGCTACAGTGAGTCAACAAGACAACTAATCACTCCTGTTGTGAAAACTAGACCTCTGAGGAGCAAAATGAATTACAGGTACAATCACTTGTTGCACTTCCTGCAAAGGCAGGTATGACCAACCCCGTTGGGAAATCAATTTATAATAGTGATAGAAGGAAAAATTTCAAATTCTTTCTGTGATTCTAGTGGTAGTGTAGGTGGCATTTGCAAGGACTGTGTATACAAAGGTGTGCCTCTGGGTGTACCTGTAGTGCTTCACGGGAACTTCCCAGCTTGTTTCTGTACAGGTGAGAGAGTGGACTCATTTGTGACAAATTACTACACCGAGTTCCTAGCTTGCTTTGTCTCAAAGGAACTGCCTAGTTGACACTGGAGCTCCCCAAGTGCTGGATTCCTAGAGCGTTATGCTGGCAGCCCCCATACGAGGCTGAGACACGTTGATAGGTGTTACCTGCACATTGAAATGTGTCAATGGATATCCTGGGTGGAGGAATTGAGTAATCTGGGAGCTCCTCCGGGCCAAAATGTGCATAGATAAGAAAATTTGAATAACGACTAGAAACTGTTCCAGCATATGAAGGAATAATAAAGTCTTTTGTCCACTGCCAAGATAATTAGAATGTTTTGTAGGTACTTAAAATTAGCCCATAGGAATTTATTATGCCCTTATTAGGGTAGTTATCCTGCTTATAGGACTAGAATCTAGCAGGATGAGTAGGGTTGTAAAACTTTATCTCAATTACACAATTCAGGAGTCTGATCTGATCCAGTGAAGATGCCATTGCAATGCTTGCAATGGGGAGTCCTGCGCCATCTTCATAGTGGCTGACGGCCCTGTTTGAGAGATTTGGTTCTCCACGAATGCATTACGTTATTAGTGCAAAAGATAACAGGAAATCATTTTTGTAACTAGCACTCGGTCTGTGAATGTGCGTACAGGTCAGAGAGTATTCTTAAAACAAAACAATTTGCTATAAACCAACATAAACTATTACTACTTGTTTAAAAATGAAGTGAGAATCTGAGAAGTTGGTGGTTTGTTTTTTTCTTCAGTGCCTGTTGTGTATTTGTTTGTTACTGTTACACTCCAAACAATGCTACTTACCTACTTCTTGAACTGTTTTCTAAGTAGTTATCCTGCCGTGCAGTTATAAGCGCGAGTGTAATATCGATTTTTAAGCTCTAGCAGCACAAATTAACATTTTCCTTATGATAAAGAATTTAAGAAGGAGTAAAAAGAGGACAGCCATAGATTAGAAAACTAAAAAACCTGAGCAAAAGTTCTGAAAGTGTTTAGATGTCTGTCTACAAGAAAAGCTATATTCATAACACAAAACTTTTTCTTCTATGTGATTATTGCTTTCTTTGCACACTTAATAGGGTTTCTGGAGCTTGGAACTACAAGAGGATGATGATAAGTAGAAGTTTAAATCGGCCAGTGGGAACCATCACTGGCTGGGGAATGAAGAGAGTAAAAAAATGCTGTACTTACATTCCTTACATTTAATGATAAATCACTCATTGTTATTGGATCCAAGGTAATTTACTGTGAATATACAGTGCTCAGTGTGGCTCCCTATGGAGACACTCATTATGCAGACAACAAAGATTCACTGCTGTAAAAATGGCGACCAGCACAGTTTATAGAGCTGGAACCATCGGAGTTAGAGAATTTTTATACAGCACTGTACCTTCAACTGCAGTCCAACTTGCTTAGATTTGAAAAACAGCAGCATTGATGAGAGATTTAACCTTGAAGTCTCTGTAAGACTGTCTTAACTGCCAGCAAATGGCCCTATTTTTCCTTTTTTAAAAACCATCACCTGGTCACACTGGCAATTCAGCAAGCTTCTATTTTTGGAATAACAGAGCTAAGGGTTATGCTCTAATTTACAGCACCTCTAGCGTCAGGGGCTCCTTAAGAACACAAAAGCGTCATGGGAGGTAGAGGATACATGCTAGTCTGAGTACCTTTAATTTAGTGCACTACTAGTAGAAGTACTTTTTGTCTCAGACAGGTAAAAAGGCCTAGCCAAGGACAGGCAATGCTATATAATACAAAATCTTTTTGGGCAAATTTTTTACTCATTAACTTTTACTTTTCATTTGTCTGTTTGCTTTGGTTGAGTTTTATTTTGTTTTTTTGCTTGTGTGATGCTGATACTTCCTCTGAGAGAATGGCAAATACACTACTCATACACTTCCATGAAACAATACGACTTTAATTACATACATAAATTCTGGTGGAGTGGATGACTTGGAAGCGGTGCAAGCACACACTGAGGTTTTGATCTAATATTCCAGAGGTCTACAGCAAGAGCAAATCTTCCAAAATGAGACCAGCACGGAGGATAAAGTCTTGAAGAAAAATGAGGTTGAATTCTAAGTTACTGTACTAAATCTCTCCCTCATACTGGTTCCCTAGGTGCACTAGAGATGATACAGCATCTCTCTGCTTGATGCAATGGGAACACCCAGCATGATTCTATTAAAGGTCATTTCTTGAGTGCTCAATGCAATTTGAAGGAAATAGAAGCATTAAAACCTTTTACAAGAAAGAATTCTTCCCTTTGAATATCAAGAAGTTGGTTCGTTGAAATACTTAAATATGATTAAACACCCTTTTTATATTTTTTCTATCTGTGTATTTTGAATTTATTGACCAGATGCAGAAGTCAAAGTAAAATATACTTCAGAATAGAAAATATATTCCAGGGTTCTGAAATACTACACCATCTAAGGACAATATGTGCACTGGGTTTGAACTCCAGGGCATTTTTCAAAATTGCTCTCTCCAGGGGAGGGAGAAGCACAATTTAAATTGATCTTTTAAATTGTTAATGGATATTTAGAAGTTCAAGCCTTTGGAGCAGCTGAGAAGTGTTAAGAGAAGAGGTCAACAGTGGCTAAATAGCACTCTTAACATACCGCTGTTAACACAGATAAACTGTTATCATCCTGATTGCTTTCAGGCAGAACCCGGTTTAGAGAACAATATGGAGACCTCTGGATTGCCCCAGCATAACAGCAGAGCTTCCCAGACCAGTTCTTCCAGCTGAAATCTACTGACTGTTGAAGTCTGGAGGTGTTTGTGCCCTGTGTCATCCCAGCAGGACCGTTTCACCCACGCCCTGCACTGTTTGGTTTGTCTTGGAAACAATCAAACTCATCTTGCAAGATAGCCAGCCTGGAATTATGCCAAAGAATATGTGTTCTACGCACGGTTTAGTATAAGGAGTTGCAATCTCCCACTCCTCACTAAGAAATTTGGGATATTCATTTAAGGTTCAAGAGACACAAAACTACATCTTGTCTGTCAAGCAAAGGGCTTAACAGGGCATAAGTGGATTTGGACAGCCAGTACCATTAATTATTCCTCCTTTCACCAATGGATCCTCTGTGCAACTAATCTGTTAGTGGGAAGTCTGGATTTGCAGTCCTATTTTTGCAGCTCTCGTTTGCCTGTGCATAAAAAAAATTCCAAAGCTTATTATAATGTTTCTGTACTGCAGACTGTATGTGCTACTGTTTCATTAGTACACTTTCATCTAAATATTTCCTGACCTAATGACCTTTTGAGTCTTTTAAAAAATACTGCTTGATAGAGTAATCTGTTAATGAAACTGACACAGCATAACCTAAAGACATTTTTTCATTATGTTGCTGACAGAAAAAAGTAATCTATCTCATTTCACCCTATCACTAGCATAATTTTTCTTCCAGAATTTTCAACAACAGAGTGCTGTCTAGCAGATTTGTGTGACCTAGATCCAAAGATTGACGACACTAGCTTGTTTATCTAGCTTGAACTAAAAACACTTTTGAAATTTGGTGATACATATGCACAAAGCTTCTACACAGAGGATTCTGTTCACTTTAGTCTTCTTATTCCCCATATAGCTCGTTTGAATTTTGGCAGACTTCATGCAAGTTGCAATTTCTCCATGTCTTTAAATTTCATGTGTTTTGTCCTGTACAGGTCTATGAGATCCTTGAATGTTACTGGTGGATAAATTGGACCTTTTTAAGAAGTGAGAGTGTACCATGAAGAAAGTCAAATTCTAATCCTTCCAGGATCCATTTCCAAACCTTTGTTGAGTATCCAAACACAATGCAGTAGAGTGAGTCAGGCATATTCAGAATGTTTGGAGAGTCAAACCTAGCTTAAAAGTAGCGAAGGGGAAAATAATTTGTTTACCATTGGACTAAAAAGTCCATAATTAGTTTAGAAGCAGGAAGGAATTGCAACCTGAGGGCAAGATGTTCCAGTTAATTATGGAACCGGGTGCAGAGCATAATGAGAGAAAAGATATTGTGTTGCAGAAAACTAGCAATTGCCAGTTGTATAGTGAATACCACATGGGGAAAAAAAAGTAAATAGCTTGTCACAAGTCCCGTTAACCACTGAAAAAGTACTTGCTACTTCTTTTTCGAATCTTGCCTTCTTTGTGGATTTCTTTCATATTAAACAGGCTGCCCATTGACACTCTCTGGAGCTGCTAGCTACCATCCAAGTCAGACCCTCTCTCAGAAAAACTGACTCTTCAGGCCATGCATAACCAGTAAGATAAACACAACACATCTGTTCCTGACTAGCCAAGTCCTCTAAGGACAGCTCTAATTATTTGTGATGGATTATTCATTTTACAAAGCATTACACTTAAGTGCTTTAAAGTATATTCGAAAATTCCACTGGAAGCAAATTGCCTTGTAGAGATGTCTTGCACTAGCTGTATATAAGATTAATTGTTAGGCAGCACCATACCACACTGTGTGGGAATCATATTACAGTCCTCGTAGTGATTGATGTGCAGAACTATGAAAGGTTAGGTGCACTTCCTGACCCCTTTCTTTCTTGGAAAGGGGAAACAAGCTCTAATAAATTATGTAATTTTAAGCAGAGGAGTAACATTTCTTGGTAGCAGAAATACAATATATGTGTGGGGTTCACCAGATAGGCCACACACCAGAAACAGTCAGAGCAGGAAGTCTCTGTTTATTCTAAAATGACAGTGTTAGCAAGCACTGGTCTTTTGAGCTGTCTTTCAGGTCTGAATAGTGAATGTAAGCATTATTCTCCTTATTTCTTGGGATTATTCATACGTATACACTGATTCCCTGACGAAATAATGAAAAAGAAATATCCGGTCCATGCATATTGACAGATGCATTCTTTAGTGTACATTCATATCCGTTTTCCTGCCATGAGTCAAAGTTTGACTCAAAAGGGAGTGCTAGATTCTCCTGCTGCTTGTGAGAGCTCCCAAATAGAGAGGTTATCCTTGGTCCCAGATCCTTCTTAGAGACACAGGAACAGCCAGCTCCCTGCCCACATCCTCCAGTGACACTGAAATCCCACCTTCTGTGTTTGCTGTGGTATCTATACTACTTGGATTAACTGTAATCTTCCTTTTTTTCACCACTTATATTAAATCACTCCTATCCTGTTTATATCTAGCCTTCCTAAGTAAGGATTTCCTCTCTTTGTCAATATAAGGATCCCAAAGCTCAACCATAGCCAGTAGTATTAATTACTATCATACTGATAGTGAATACACACAGAATAATTAACCCACTGCTGCCTATAAAATTATATTCTTGTTAAGAGTCTTGGATTCCATTTAGAGACATTGATTATCTGATTATCTTCCTATGTCATATTCAGGCTTTTTGTCTTCACCTTTATGCCACATGTAATATTGAAGCTATGTATTCTAATTAACCTCTTCTATGTTTTTTACCTTGGTTGCTCCATATAGTCATGTTTCTGCTTTAATCTACAGCTTTATTTATTGTAAATTCCTGATAAATTCAGTTGGCTTTCCTAATCCTTTAATTTCACAATTTCTTTAATCTCTTCCTCTTCCTTTCAACTTTCTAGACTCTGCCCTGGTGCTTCCTAAGCTTTAAGAAGCTGCACAATTTCTGTTCACCATCAGTCTCCTTCAAGCCTCTCTGAAGACAGTTTAACCAGAAAACTTTCCGGCTCCTGCTTTTTGGACTGATTATTGTTGAATAATGTTGTTTGGACACAATTCCCTCAAAGCTTTTATTTACATCGTTCACATAGTAAGTTAAGTGAAAATTAACCTCATCGGAGGAAACACTTTTTTTTTGATGAATGTGAAGAACTCTTTGTACATTACCTGCTTAAAACAATAAACAGTGAAAAATTGTAATATAAATATTTTTAATGAGAAAGCATCTGTTCCCTGCCATTTTTATGAATCAACCATCTCACAAGATTAATAAAACTCAGCTACTGTTTCTCTTTTTCACTGGAAATCACCAATTTTCAAAAACTACATATATCCAGTTAAATTTTGTTGCAATTGAGCAGTAAGATCAAAAGTTAACGAGGGGAAAAAAGTTTGTTGCCAGTGAGTCAGAGGGCCAAGCAGGCAGTGTGGTGTGACCTCCCAAGTAAATAGAAGGGAAGAAGGGATAAGGCCCAGGAGCTGGTTCCTGACTTTGGGTGAGCAGTGCCCTGGGGGTGTCTTGTGGGCTGGGAGATCATTTTGGATGTTGTAGGGTGTTGTTGCACTGCGGTCAGTGCATTGACTAAGACACCCACATTAATGGCAGCCCAGGAGGGTGGCAGCAGTGATCCCACATGGTTAAGTGCACTTTCTCCTGAAGCTCTTGACAGCACACCTAAGTTCTGAACCAAGAGAAAACACTTAAATTCAATTTTGAGGCATTCCAGGAAATAGAATAGGCTGTACAGCTGCAGAAGCCCAGACAGGGGAAGAATGATTTCCCATCCTGGCTGCACTTTTTAGACTCTAATGTATCTCTGTTGTCCCCAGGAGAATAGGTTTCCATTGACCTGTACCGTCAGATTTGTTAACCGTTTGACTTTTTACCAAAGAGAATTGTATCTGAATATCCACCACCAATGGCTGCCGTGAGTTAACACCCTCATCTCCATGAGCAGATGTAGATGGAAGAGTCTGCACTGCAAACAGGTCTGTTGGACACTTGATGGCAGTATTTGCTCTGGGTTCTTTCATCGGTAACTTTATTAGCTCTGTTTAATGCAATCTCCAGAGAGCTGTAGGCCTTTTGGAAAGGGGGCGCAGAATGGAAGGGAGTCACAGAAGAGGAGTGGAAGGACAATAAATATGATTTAATCTCTTCAGTCCTAATGTCACAGCTGTCAAAAACTATTTTCCTTTAACTATTTAATTTTCCTAGTTTTTGTTGACTTTCTGCCTTGGGAGCTCTCACTGACCCTGCCTGTTCGATCTCAGGACAAAAGTTATGTAAACAGATTTGAAATCTATCACAGTGCAGCTAATAACGTTGATCTGGTTTCTATTGATTTAAAGTGGATTGGATTGTCGACAGCATTAACCTCTAATAATTATTGTCTTCAAGGGACTACAATTCTTCTGCAGTGGCTGAAGTATTTGTCAACTTGCAGGTGCTGTAGATATGAATGATATGAATACTTGCATTCATATCTAAACAGCTGAGTAGGTGAGAGCAGTCCCCAGGTGTAATGAGCAGCCTCCTACACAGCTTCCTGCTGATACTTTGGGAAGCAATTATCTGAGAGTGACTAGCCTGTACAGATGACCAAACCAATCCCCTGCTAATGCTGCACAGAAAGGGCAGAGGCAGAAAGGTGTCAAGAAACCATCTAGGGGGAGTTGGCAAGTACACCTTGGCTCAATACAAGGGCTAAGGTGAGCAGGAATGCAGAAACCACCTTAGCACATCTATACCAATACCTAATTTCAACCCCTTCTGTGCTCTGAAGTTTGCATCAAACCTACCTTATTATCAAATAAAATTTGTGTAAATCCTTGTGTTTCAGTTTTGGTTTGGTTTTGTCTGTTTGTTTGTTTTTGTTCATATGAACAGCAGATTAAAGCGATGCCACTAGTAAAAGCTGCATTCTGATGCCCCAGTAAAACTGAGCAATGAAGCATTCTGGGTAGATATTTTCTTTCCTTAATGCAATTGACTTTTTACAGTTAATTAGAATGAAAATATATTTTAAAGCCCCCTCCTCCCAGTTTCAGTTCTGCTTTTTCTGCTTATTTCAGAGGAGTGAATCTGTTGGTCTCATGAGATAGTTTTTACAATATGCAATAAATTCACGTTACATTATGGCTTTCTTCACAATGCTTAAAATGCTGGATTTTTCTCCTAACAAATGACATCAGGATTTAAAAAAAAATCACTCTAGAAAACAACTCAGTCTCCCTCAAATGCTAAGAGAGGTCTTTAGTTGATATAAAGCAGTATATATTTAGTATTGCTTGCTTTTACAAACCTGATCCACTTATTAATAATTTTAGTGATGAGGCTGGGGGATTTTCATGTTCAGTTGCGTCATCCTTCCATATGCTTTCATTTGAATAGCAATGAACAGAAATTTTCCCCTCTTACAACATGGGAAGTTCAGTCTACTTCTGGTAGTTGTTGTTTTTATCAAGCTGAATTATTCCTCATCCCCTTGAAATTCTTGGTAATAAATAAATAATTTATGCTAAGTGAAGCAGTACTGCTGGGAGCTGGGAGTTGATCTAATCAGAATTCAAAAGTTACAGGGCCCATTGAAAACATTTACTGAAATCACTATGGCTCCAGAAGTGTGTGTGTGTGTGTGTGTGTGTGTGTGTGTGTGTGTTTGGAGAGAGAGGAAGGGCTTTGGCCCCTTTTTCATTTCCCAAAGGAATGACTAGCAATTGCTGGATTTAGGAAGACAGCAATGCACTGAGTAATCTTGCTCAGAACACTCTGGCACTGAAATTCCCCTCCATGGAAATTTCAAAAAATATTCTCTTCTCTTTGAAAAAAGTAAATACATTTTCTAGCATTTTCAGTGGGATGAAGAATTTGAGGACCTTTAGTTAGCAGTGATTCAAATAATTTATTTAGCATATAGTCGTAGAGGTCTTATGATTTCCTTTGGGAATCCACATTCTCAACTTGGCTCCAGGTCTCCCAGGGTGAAGCTAGCTGTTCTGAAACCCACAGCTGCGGCTCTCTCCAGCTCTGGAGAGGTAGGAACATGATACTATCCCACAACTGCAGCCCATGGTGGTTCTAGTGCTTTCCCTGAGCTAGCTGTTAGAGTCCAGAGAGGATATGCCTGTTTTGTTGGACTCTGTTAATGAAATATAATATTAGTTTTTACAGTTATTATACAGTATTTTTTTTAAACTGTACTCAATTTTCACAGAGTACAGTTTAAAAAATTACATGAAAATCTATTTCCCATGGAAACTCCTAGCCAACTGTTTTCCATAGACAGGTCAATATTGGGGATACTAGAAGGACAACACAGAAACAGTGGTTGCTGTTGTCTCCCAAGGCACCACTTCTGGAGAGTGGATTATTGCTTCATACTGGAACTGTAATGACTATGGCCATTGTGAGACAAACCCACATAATTTATTAAGAGCCATTATATATTTATACCCTGGTATCTCATGTAATCTTTTCTTGCTGTCCTCCCAAGTGGGTCTATGTAGCCAAGCCTCTGTTGCCCTGGGTTGCATGGGTAAAAGCAGGGTTGTTACGGGTCCTGAACTGTGCATTCCAAGGTACTGATGCATTCCAAAAATGAGCTGTAAAAACTGAGATTGCTTTGTAATGTATTTGCTCTGGGTGACAGGAATATTTTTGTGAAATACAGTCTTTTTTTCAATTTAGTCAGCTTCTCCCCTTTCTAGTAAAACAGGAACTCTCCCCCCAGCTTTGATGCCCCCAACCCTCCTTAAGACCCCAAATCATAGAAGATACAAAGCTGCTCACTGAGGAAAAAAAAGTAATTGCTCTAGTGAATAAAGAATTAGGTACCAGCAGATGGTGCTCCAGAGTAAGTAATACTATTTGTTGCTTTATCCAAACAGAAAAAATTCATTGCAATTTTATGGTAAAAGGGATTTTGGAGGGACTGTCCCATTATCTTCTTGAGTACACACAAGATAATGACTTCATTTGAAAAGATGTCCACTGTATGCATCTCCCAGTCATTTAAACTAAAAGTGCAAAACCAACTCATAAAAAATGGCTGTAAGTTTTTAAATGTCTTGGATAACTTAATTTACTCAAAGCAGATTCTCTTTAGTGCCTCTAGGAAATATAGAAATAATAATAGAAATAAATAATTGAGCACACATTACCCAAACAATAGAACAAAAAACCAAAAAAACAGTGCAAACAGAAAGAATTCAGATAAGAGAGGCTAGAATATTTGCAGTGCAAATATCAGTCCTGAACCAGTTCTTTGTTTTCTCAGTTTTACAAACACAAAATAATCTAATAAACTACAGATTTAAAATTATAGGGTTGGTTTTGGTTTGCAAATTTTTGTGAGCGGTTTGTTTGGTTTTTTGTGATTTTTTTTTTTTAATTATTGGTAGTGGTGGTGGTGGTGGTGGTGGTGATGTTGATTTGAGTTTTGGGGGTTTTTAAATGTGCACTGGGTTCTAGTTTTGGGTTTTGGTTTTGGTTTGGGTTTTTTTTTAACTTTAGAGTTTGCACAGAGGACCTAAACCAGCAGCCAGAAAGCAGAAAGCTTTGTCTCCCTTGTCAATTAAAAACTGGTTTGGATGACCAGAGAAAACTTGTGTTCTTGAAGCCACCCACTCACCTGTTCATCAGTGCATCTATACAAATGACAAGGGCAGGGCTTTTCTCCATATACAGAATTCACTTGACAAAAGGCACCTTTAGTAGTCTGGTTAATTTAGTTTTATCGATTCTCTTAATCTTAGATGTTAGAAGAGCTGCAATATTGTTGAAATGGTCTAAATGTTGAGATAAAATATTGATCTGAAACTTGGCCAGGATTTTAAACCATGTGTAGTTCAAGAGTTGTTCATCCTAGACATTTTTCTAACTTTACAGTGATCATTCAAAATTCTAATCTGGTTTTTGTTTCCATTCTACATCAAGAGCAATAGGCTTGATTGCTTTGATTTAGACTTATCCTCAGCTGATATTTTAATCCAATGATAACAGTTAAGACAAATAATATTTAAGGTAAGTCTAGGTCTTCTGTACAGTCATCTGTCCCATACAGCATTATAATTTTTGATAATAGAAGTTGAAATGTTTGATCTTCACCGTGCAATTTCAAAAATTCTTGAAGCAGTGCTCAATCACTGCATTACTTGCATATGAAATCAACAATGAAACTCATAAAGACATCAGCAATAGAATTTGCTCTTGGCTTGAACTTCAGGAGAAAGCTTTTAGAATATTGATTCTAAAGAATATAAAAAATCAAAGCAATGTGGAAAAATTTCCTTCTGTGAGGAAGGCCCTTTACCCCATTATGAGATTTTTCTAACTCTGATCATTGTGACTCTGGTCCCAGTGATCTCACCGTGTTTAATTATCATGGGCTTACCTAAGAAATAAGGCAATATTTCATACAAACAAGGTTGTTGCAAGTTTTTCTACAATTTGTAGGAATTTCTTATAAATGGTACCCAAATCTTTCCTATGGATTCCATACCTTCACTGACACACAGGGATCATGTCTCCCCTTTTTGTTCTATGAAATTCCCTTTGCTTCCATGTAAGGGGATCTCTTCAAAATCTAGGAGGCATGAATCCTCTTAAAATAAGTAAGAAAAAACCCAAAATACCAAACCAAAAAAACCCAAACCAAAACAGGCTGGAAAAAGCTTCTTTCAAACTGTGATTCCATGAGATGTCATTTTGATGTACAGTACTTGTATATGGATCAAAAAAGCTGCAGTACTATGATAAAACCTACCAAAGTAATATGTTTACCTTCCCCTCACAAAGTGGTTTTAATGTATTTTGCTTGTGGTACTGCAGGCAAATTTTATTTTGGAACAAATATAATTTGCCACAACTTTCTATTGGATCAGGGATTGTTTGCTATGGTTAATTTGATAAAAATGCAATTATATATCTACACCTGATTCAAATCAAATTGATAATGTCTGGTGATTCAGTAGTTTAAATCTCCAGTATTACTGACTCTGAAGCTGCATTTTATATAATGGACAGATGCTCCCTTTTGAGTGCAGCAGCACCAGCTAAAGATGTTACTGTTCACTCCCTGTGGGTATCTTTCTTGGATTGTTTGAAATCTCCACCTCCCACTATTGTGCCCTGTTAAACTGGTCCTGGAATGCTTCTTAATTCAGATCAGGTAAAATAAACTAAGTTAATTCAAACTATTACATGAACTGTTGAAATTAATGCAGCTGGATTGCTGGCAGGGAAATAAGAATCATTCACATGCACTGAACTGCAAGGGTGGCAACCTACAGCAAGAAAGCAGTTGCTAGCACCTGGGGTGTGGAAAAAGAGAAATCTTTAAGTAGCACATCTATGAAGAGCAAAAGTCTTTCTGCAGTTTTTTTCTTTAATTGAAAGACTTATCACCTTAGTAAAGACAAATTCTAGGTGAGCTAAATGCTGAACCAGTGTGAAATAAGTTGGTAACTGTTCACATCAGATTGCTCTTGAAGTTTAATGCTCTTCTGGCATATTCTGTGAGAGTACTATAAAGAGCTGACCTGATGCCACTTAAAATTGACAACTCAAACCAATAAATATGAACATCTGCAAGTCAAATGTGTGGTGCAGGACCAAAATATGATCCCTAGAGCTGTAAGCCCTTCTCTCATTTTATAGTAAGTAAAGGCACTGTATTTCAGAGTGGTGCCCCAGAAAATCTGTAACCTGAATAAATCAATAGGAAATAACCTGACAGCAGGGATGTGGTGAAATGTTATCCCTTTGAAGAGGGGTTGAGGAGTTGGTAGGGGTTATGTTAATATGTTAGACTAACCTCAATTCTTGATCTTAAAGAACTCCTCCATGCAGACAAGCTTGCTGGTACAGGTATTCAACCTGTGCTCCTCAACTTTTTGCTTGTCTCCAACAAGTTTTCTCCTGCACACATATCATGACTGGGGAGAAAGTATAAAATTTCTCAGACAAAAAAGAGGTAGCTTACTGTTCAAGTTGTGGGGAAAAAGGGATGCCAATCCATATTCCTAATTTTCTCTGTATCTCTTGTGATGATGTATAACAGGGTCAGTTGGGTGTTTTCATGGCTTGAATCCCATCAGAGGATTCTCTGCTGCCTATGTGACTGCTTTATTTGCTTTTTTTTTACAAAAATGAGGTGGTCTCTTTTGGCTGTATTTTGAGAGAAAGTAGTGAACAAACTTTGGTTTGAGTCTGTGTGTAAGAAATGTACTTGCAATATTCAACTGGACAGTACTTATCAAAGAATTCTTTCTTGTATGCTTTTGTGGAAGTTAGACAATCCTGGTCAAGTTTAGAAACAGAACCAATAATGTCTTACAAAATTTCAGGTCAAGCAGGAGTGTTAATATACCTTTCCTATCTTCATTTTCACGTCTGAATGGATTCAGATATGGATGCATTCACCCCAGATTTTGGCTATAAATCCTGCTTATCTGTAAGACAGATAGCCGAACAAGGAATTCTGATTTTATATTAGTGTTATGCACTTTGAGCTGAGCAAGATGAAAAAAAAATGGTACAGGTATCTTGTCTCAAAGAAATATTTGCAGCTAGAATGTATATCGTACTCTTTTACTCCTCCCCCCACTCCCCATAAAGAGTGTGACTTGACTTTAAAATCCTTTGATTCCTTGCTTCATATTTTTTTTTAAATTGGAGGTTTTCCATACCTACACCTGCTCTCCTCTCTTAAGAAACATTAAAACACTGTATTAAAGTTCTGAATTTATGGTTGCCAATGAATTTCATTTTGGAGACAAATACAGTATAGCCTTAAATATGTCATTGTAAAAATGTAATTAGAAGAAATGTGGAGAGGTTACTGAGAAACCATCACAGAAAAAAGATGAATTATGTTCTAAAGTACGTATAAATAATAGGAATATAACTGTATTTCAAATATTAATAGATTATTGACATCAATAAACAAGGGTATCAATCTCATATACTTACTATAAATTACATCCATTAGGTCTTTCTTTCTCAAGCACATAAATCCATACAATCTGAGCATGTATCAGTTTTTAAATCCATAAATATATTATGTAACAGTTCTCTTTAAGGAGATAGTTCTTTGTTCAATATTATGTTAAAATATCTCAAATGAAGTAAATGGGCTTCTAGAGTCCTACTTATGGAGGCTCAGGAGAGCAGAACATAAAATATCCAAGTAAAAACACTTGCAAGTTCAGAGAGCGCAGCACCATGGTTTTCTAACCAAACTGAGAAATTGACTGAGTTTCTAGATTTGTGCAACTCACTGGTGTCTGAGAGAATCCTGACTATGTCAGAAACTTTACCCTGCCGGGGGAAAAAAACCCCAAAAAGTTACCTTAAGAATAATAATTTTTTACCTTTTCCTGGGTGTTTTTTTGCTGTATCCTGGTAGCTGATATAGAAAGACCAGATTATGGTGGCATAGATTTAATTTTATATTCACATAGGAGTTAGGGCTTCTCCCCTCTCCAAAGTGACAGGACAGATAACTCAACTGAATTGCATGTACACCAATGCACACAGCATGGACAGCAAGCAGGAAGAGCTGGAACTCATTGACATAGTTACCACCATGGAAACAGGGCAGGATAACTTGCACAACTGAAGTGCTGCAGTAATGCTTCTGAAGGGATAGAAAACAATTGAGAATTGGTAGGGTAGCCCTATTTGTCAGGGAGTGTTTTGATATTCTAGAGCTTAATGATAGTAACAGTATGGTCTAATGTTTATGGTTAAAGACCTGGTGGAAGGTCAACAAAGCAGATATCCTAGTGGGAGTCTGTTAGACACCATCCAGCCAGAGTGAAGAGGTAGATAAAATATTCTGCAAACAGGTGGGAGAAGTCTTGTGGTTTCTGGCCTTTGTTCTTGTGGGGGACTTCAACTCACTAGATGTCTGCCAGAAATAGACAGAAACAACAGATCCGAGAGGAAGCAGTCCAGGCGGTTCCTGGAGTGTGTGGAAGATAACTTGCTGATGCAGCTTGTGAGGAACCCAGCTAGGTAAGGTGCTCCACTAGACCTGCTGTTGTTACTATACTGGTGGGTGATGTGGTGGCCAGCTTAGGCAGCAACCAAAATGATGGTTTTTGATTCTCAGAGAAGGAGAGAGGTCAGCAAAGCCACTGCCTTGGACCTCTGGAGGACACACTTTGGCCTGTTCAGGATGGTGGTTGAAAGAATACCTTGGGAGGTAGTTCTTAATAGCAAAGGGTTCCAGGAAGACTGGACATTCTTCAAAAAGAAAAACTTACAGGCGCAAGAGCACAGTTGTCCCCAGGTACTGAAAGATGAGATGGTGGAGAAGAAAACTAGCTTAAAAGAATAGGGAGCTTTTATAGGAACTCAGGGGAAAAAAGAGGATCTACTAGCTACTAGGAAGAAGGGGCAGGAACTCAGAAGAACTACAAGGGTATTGTTAGGTTATACAGGGAGCAAATTAGAAGGTAAAAGCCTAGCTAGAAATTGATTTGGCTACTGCTGTAAGAGATAGTAAAAAATGTTTTTATAAATACATTAGAATGGAAGAAGGACCAAGGAGAATCTCAATCCTTCTTGGACTCTGGGACAAACACTGCAGCAAAGAATGAGGAAAAGACTGGGGTACTGCCTTCTTTGTATCAATTGTTAATAGTCAGATCAGCTATCCTCACGGTACTCAGCCCTCTGAGCAGGGGTTTGTGAAAGGCAGGTCCTGCTTGACCAACCTGGTCTCCTTTTGTGACAAGTGACCTGCTCAGAGGGTGTGTAAAAGGTTGTGGACACTGTCTCCCTGGACTTTATTAAAGCCGTTTGTCATAGGAATGCTATTCTCCAATTTAGTATTCCTACTAAAACCACACACTGTTTCCCCTTCCTGCCCACCCCCACAGTTGGAGGCACCAAATGCAGAGATCATGGGTTGACATTACAGGAATTTACTGGAAACAGCAATGTGATAAGAAAACAAACAGTAATATCAACAATATAATTGACAAAATGTATAAAAAAAGAAAGGATTCACATGGAAAGCCTGCAACAATAACCAATCACCAGATGGCTTCTCCCACTCTGTTTTCCTGACCAGAAGGAGCCCCTTCTCCCCAGAAGAGTGTCTTTTGTCCCCACCCTTGACAATGATATGAGGTAGTGTAGAATAACCTCCCTCCCGGTTACTGCAAAAAGTAATCCTGGTCAGAACCAGGACACCTTTGGCAGCATTTTTCTGGAGAAAGTGGCTGTTCATGTTTTAGACAGGTATAATCTTTGAGGAGTGTGGATAAGAGGAAATTGCCCCTTGCCATGTTCTAGGGGAAGTTTAGATTGGATATTAGAAATATTTCTTTAAGGAATGAGTTGGAGAGTTTTTGAACAGGCTGCCCAGGGACAAGGTTGAGTCACCATATGTGTAGATGTGGCACTCAGGGACTTGTTTTAGTGGTGGATTTGGCAGCACTACAACTGTTTGACTCTGTAATCTTAAAGGTCTTTTCCAAACTATATGATTCTATGATTCTGTAAATCAGTAGCTGAGCTGCAATGAAGATACATTTTCACTGTTAATGCCTGGTGTTGTGTGAGTAGTTCTGATAGAGATTTCAGTTCTGGTGCAAATGTGACTTTAAGATATACATTACCCATGATGTAGTGAGGGGAGCTAGGAAATGAGTTGAGCAGAGCAAAAGCTACTGATTCAAAACACTATGGATTTTCTAAACAGTCCTTTCTTTATGTAGATCTATATAATATAGGCTCTCTCTGGTTGCTTTCACTCATAATAGATAAGAAATACACAGTAATTATGCACTTCCTTTCTAGTATATGTGAATATTACATCAAGTATTTTGCTTTCTGTGGCAATAACATCAAGATTTCCATCAAGGAGATGGTCAAATGCAGGCTCCCATTGAAAGGCCTGCAACAGTTTTTTGAGAACTTACTGACAGGTTATATAGTTAAGTGTTTCTCTGACCAAATGTTACCACCTTTGTGGTTGTGTCTGGCTGTGTGGCAAACAAAAAAAAAAATCTATTTAAATAAGAGGTTATTTTTCAACCAGGTTTGTTCCCTGCTCTGATTTGCTGCATAGTTGCTTGTGCTGGAAAAGCATATGAGGTAGTCTTGGAAGAAAACTAGAAAGCAGGTAACTGTGGTGGGGAAAAAGGAGGAAGTCAGTCACCTAAGGTGGTTTACTCACTTCAGCTAAATATATAATCCTGATCTAAGAGATGGGAGAAAACATAAGAACACAACCTCATTGCTGGGACCATCTCCAGAATGACCAACAGTGCTGCAGGAGAGCTAATTTTTCATTTGCTTCCCCTAATAATATCATAATGACCCTAAACAGGATATTGACTGTTCCTATGTACCACATTAACTATATATAAAATTCAATGTTGCTGTAAGTATAAAAGTTCATAGTAATGTAGAATCATAGAATGGTTTGGGTCAGAAGGGGCCTTTAAAGATCATGTGGTCCAATCTCAACATATTTCATTAAACCATGTTTTTCAAAGCCTCATACACCATGACCTTGAACACTTCCAGGGATGAGATATCCACAACTACTCTAGGGAACCTGTCCCAGAGTCTCACCACACTCATCATAAAAAAAATTCTTCCTTATATGTAATCTAAACCCACCTCCTTCACCTTAAAGCCATTTCTCCTTGTCCTGTCTTTACAGGCAGGCCTTAGTAAAAATTGTCTCTCTATCTTCCTTATAAGCATCCTTATTGAAAAACTTCTTCTCCAGGCTTGCAGATTTGAACCTGATATTCAGCAATGGGAGGGACTTCATCCCCCTCCAGTCCTTATTTAAAGACTCGGGGGCTTGAGAGATGGGGGGGAAAAGAGATTACCATTGAAAACTGGGGGAAAATATTTTTGAGTATGAATCACATTTGAGTTTATAGTGAGTTTTGTTTCCTCTGCATTGACCTGGTGTTGGAACTGGAGCAGTAAAGTCCCCTACATGCCTGGCCTGGCTCCCCTGGGGGCTGGACAGAGCATTCATGGGGGGCCCCCAAGCTCCCAGCAGCTGAGGAGGGGAAATTGTCCCACACACAGCTTTCATGTCAGTTGTCACAATCTCTCCTATCTTATTTTTTAGGGAGGGTATATTTTCTTTGATCATCCTTTTTAGACTAATGTACTTGTAGAAGCCTTTCCTAATAATTTTTTTCACATCCACTGCCCAATCCAACACCAGCTGTACATAATGTGATCCAGTCTGTATACATCCAGGCATCATCCCTGTATTATTCCCAGCATACCTGATTCCACTGCATATGCATTTATTTCTTATTATTTCATTAGGAGGGTCTTTCTGATCCATGCCTGTCCCCTGCCCTCCTTGCCTGATTTCTTATGCATGGGAAAGAGGGCTTTTTTAGTCCAAGGAAAAAGTCCTTAAAGATTAGTCAGCAGTTTACTCTGCTTGTCGTCCTTCACCTGAGGGCAGGTTGCCAAAGGGTCCTATTCACTAATTCCTAAACCAATTGTTTATATCAAGATTGTATCAAGCAAAGATAGAATTCACCTGCAAGTTTGGATAACATAAATAAGATGTGGTTTTTCAGAGAAAACTATGGGCAGTCCTGATCAGATAGTCTGGTATTGTCTCATTTGAGAAATGAGATTTCTTGCAGTCATTTTACATTCTGTGGACATAGTGTAAATTTCACTGAGCTTCATCGATGGTGACTGGATATCTGACTGGAAAATTGCCCAGTGGGCTGTTGCAAGCATATAATTGACCATTGAACCCCTGGGTCATATCTCATTTGTGATAAAATTTTGATGATGCTGAATTCCTTCAGGAACTTACGTGGCGTTTTTCTGCCTTACATGAATCCATGAAATCCATAAAGCCATGCAGAACAAATTCTTATTACTTTTCTAGGTATCACATTGCTTGTTGCTCACCATATACACTTCCAACTCGGAAGCATGCTCATGAATCAGGTGCTGACATGAGAGTAAAGAAACTCTCAACAGTATTCTTAATGAACTTTAAAATTCTGGTTTCTACATTCAATCAGTCAGTATATCTTGGGAGCTAATGGGAATGTTGGTATCTGTTGAAGTCTTGCAGAAGCAAATAAAGACCTGAGTTTATTCTCATTAGCAGTTATTAGTTGGACTTAGTAAACTAGGTGCTAAAACAAAGAAACAAACTGGTAGGTCCACTTCACTTATTTTGGACCTCTGAAAAGATTTGAAGGACACTAATTCAGACCAAGGACTGTATATTACTTGCATAGCATGGAGGACCAAATGCTTACCATGTAGAATACAAAATATGGAGAATTATTTGCTTCATAAGAAACCAGCACCAGCCTGTCTGAAATGGGAGAGGAACTATAATGAGAAATGAGGAGTAGTGAAGATCCCTGGTGCTGAACTACACTAATATAGCTGTACAGCTGTCTCTTGGCATCAATGAATACATGGCATCAATATATTTTATGGATTTATGTGAGGCGGACAAAATCCATGTAAGTTCCTGAAGGAATCCATCATCATTGAACTTTTATCACCATATAACTGTGGATGTCAATAATGCTAGATTTAGGATGAGGGAAATTTTTGAAAAGAGGCAAAATATTTGCAGATTTTAATATTTTTTTGTGAATTTTCCTGCCGCTCATTTTCTCCAGCTGTGGAGGTTCAAAAGCTCAAAAGTGACAGAGGTATGAACAACCACTAATAGGAACAACCACCTAATCTTTAAGATGGATATAATTTCAGGAATTTTTCATTTGACTGTTATAATACTGCTGTCTTGGAAAGAGTATTCCATTTTCTTATATATTGAAGAGGGAAAACATCCCTCATGTCATGTTACTTCTGTAAATGAACACTAGGAAAAGCTACTGAAACTGGATTAACAATGTAGAACTTGTGTGAGAGAAATATCAGGCCTCTGCTTAAACAGAAAACCTTACTGTCTATCATCACAAGGTACAGACAAATTATACTCGTGTCTTTGCAGATATATCACTTTACATTCCATAATATCAGTTTAATTTGATCTAAGAATGCTAAAAGGATATGAATAGCCTGTAATCCATAAAGCAAGACTTTAACATAGTGCTTTAGAAATCACATATAACAAAACCCTCTCTGCTTAGGAGGTTAATATAAAATATAGATAGATGTAGCTGAATTAAATGAAAGAAGACAGGAAGAGCTAAAAATCAAGCCTGTGTTTATACAAAACATTCCAGCTGTTATAATTTCCCTTCATTACTGAACATCTGTGTAAAAATCTCCTTCTGTTGTTTAGAAAGAAAATGTTTTGATATTTTGCATGTAGATCTCACTGAAGTCTTAATTCTTAATTTCAAGATGTTAATTATTATGCCATTGAAATGGTTGTATTTTCAATGAGGGCTTTGATGAATCAGGACAAAGATATCCTAGATGTTTTACTTTTAGAAGTAAAAATTTCTGTTACACCCTCATTAGAAAGAGACAGCACAGAGACTTGTACATAAAGCACTTGGAATAAAGTAATGCACCTTGCCTAATTTCTAGATACTTCAATAAGCCAAGGGAAAACAGTATTTTGAAACCGTACTAGGCAAAGGGTCCAAAGTATTTGAGTGGGGTGAGTTGAAGCAGTTGGATTGGTTCCCACTGCTGAATCTTTATGGTTCACAGCTCAGTACCTTTTTTTGATTACACAGACCCATAATTTCTAGTGATTTCATTGCTGCTGTCTGAGAAGTGGTGGTCATCTTTACAATAAGGGTAGAATGTAGGAAGTTTCTGCAACACCATGGCTTAGGATTTTCCAGCCCATGGAACTGAGCTGTAAAAGATACTTAGACTTTGAAATCCTATGGTCTTTCTTGGACTTGTAGAATGAAGTCTTGATCTCTCTTCCCATCCCACAGCACTGTAAATCACAGAATGGAGTGGAAAGAGACAGTTAATCTGAAAAATAATTAAATAAGTGATTCTGATGTTTTTAATCTTTGCCAGCATCAGAGTATCTCCTTAAAGGCAACTTTAATCTGTAGCATCCTTGTTATATCTATTCAGAAAAGATTTAGCTACGGTCACCATCAGCAGAAGATTAATTTAAAACAGCATAGAGCTTCAAATCAGGTAGGGAACTAAATGCACATTGATTGAATGAGAAAAGAAGCTCATCAGTGCTCCAAATGTTCTGTGAAGATAAGATGCTGCCTAAATAGTTTACTCCCCTCTTCTCTGGCAAAGATTTCATACTTTGATTTTGGAAGCTTTTGAGGTTGTAGTCTGAATACGGTATTGCCTCTGACAGACAATGGTCAATGGGAGGTGGACTTTGAATATTAAGATATTCTGGAATTGTGCCTAGTGAAAACATACAAGCTTGTAAATTCACTTATGCTTAGACTGCAACGGATGAAAATCTAGGGGTCAGTGAAAGGCTATAATGTTTGCAGATATGTATCGTGCAACCCGGTGCTGTTTTTCTTGAAGTTTTGTCTGTACCCAGTTTCATTAATTGAAGGCTAACTTACCAATGCACTAATGTTGGTCATTCAGCTCACTGATCCTGAAATGTCCTTGTATCTCAGGGAAGAATAAGAGGATGTCTAAGTTTGGACTGCAAGTGCACATTAATTATGATTTTATTTGTCTTTCAAATACATAATGCAAGCTCTTTAACAAAGCATTTCCTTAATAACCACATTAGAAATTGAACCTCATACATCAATCAAAGCAATATTCTGGTTATTATTTACTATCTTTGAATCAATAAGGAAAATGGTAGGATAGTAAAACATTTTAAAGAAAACATAGAAAGTTAATGTTTTAAGTGAAGAATTATTTTGGCACAGTCTTAATTTGTGAAATAATCTGCATATATTCAACACATCATCACAAAGAGGCAATTAGCTACCAGTGGGGGAAAAAACACTGAATATTACTGAAAACATATTAATTTATCTTACACAGTCATTAATTTGCAAAAAACATCAAAGTAACATCAAATACATGGAATTTATTTTAGAATATATTCTCTCATGCTATAAAAGTATTTGTGATTTGGATAGGAGTCCTAGTATCAGCCAAGGACAGGGTTAATTTTCCACAGTAGCTGAGAGGGAGTGGAGCCTGGTGCTGAGTCTGGATTGTTACTCTATATTACCTCATGTCCTTGCTGGGGCGAAAGTAGGGGATTCTGGCTTTTGGGAAGAAGTGGGTTGTAGCACCAGCTGGGAAAAAAAAGTTGCCAGGCAGGGAGGTCATTGCCATTTTGTTCCTTTTCCAAGGAGCAAGCAGCTAATGGAGCAGTGGGGTGGCTCTGACAGCAGTCACATCACATCAGATTGGACTCAGGAAGCATTTTTCAAATAGTCACCCTCTTTTATACACTACAGTTATTAATATTGTTGCTGTTACTCTGTGTTTTCTTATCTCATTGATGTTTCCAGTAAGGTATTTTTGTCTCAACTTGGGATATTTGCCTTTTGTCTCTGTCACCTGAGGAGCTGGAGGGACTTGAGCAGCTGCATGGGGTTTAATTTCCAGCTGGGGTTAAACCATGCAATAGCTCCTGACAATTTCTCAAGTATGGGAAAATGTCGTGCCAATGTGGTTAATGGCAAAACAACTGGATTTGACTGGCTTGTAATTTTACCACTTAGAAAACAAGCTGGTTTGTCTCTTGATGACTGCAGATTGATGCAGCTCCAGTAGAGGCTGTGATTTGAACCAGTTGGGGGCCTAATCTATATACTACTCTAACAAGTAGGAGTTTGCAGGTACAGAAAGCCTCTCTATTATTAATGCTGCATTACCCCAGTGTGAATGAGAAGAGAATGAAGTGTATGTGCCTAATGTCTCCTACTCTTCTAGCTCTTGAGATCTAAAAATTGGACAATAAAAGCATTTTTTCTTATAGCTAAAGGGTAAAAAGAGTATTTACTCAGTTTTAAAACTGACTATTCACTAAATGGCTTCTCCCAGTGAAGGTCTTCTCTGTGTTTTTCTTTAAATTTGTAACAGTAGCCTATAAGCCTCAGCTATACAGAGTGGTGATGAGGGCATTTGCTGCATTAGAGTGAAAATTACAGAGCTGTAATTTCCTTTGAAGTTTGATTTTTTTTGTTTTTTTTTTTTTTTTTCCCCAGAGGAAAACTACGGGACAAGGTTTGTTATTATTCCTTACCAATACAAGCAATGGTACAACAATTCTTCCATTTGAATAGAAAATTACTTTTTGAGTAAATACAAAGATGAGTCAGGCAAAGAAATAATGAAATTTCTGCAATGTATTATTTTACCATATGGAAATAAGTTATGTTGAAACAGCTGAGGCTAGCCAGTTTCATTCTTGTACTCTACAAAATACATTCAAAATCAAAACCCTCTTCCTTTGCTTTTATCCTACTCAATTTTTTTGAATCCTGTTGTTCCTTTGCTTCTGTTCTGCATAGAGATGTATACATAGCTTAGCCTGGGTGTACAAGATATCTTCATATTTTGAGTTTTGGAAATTTTCCATTTGCACATAAAGACAGTTATCCTCAGGCTGCCTTTTCAGATGTTTCTAATGTACTTTTCTTAGGTGACACCTAAACCCTTCGAAGTTACATAAACAACTTCTAAACCAGTTTGTAGGTCAGTGTGTGGAATAATTGAACATAGGTCCTAATTTCTATATTTTACACAAGCAACATTCCTCTGTTTTTCCAGTAGCTGCCCAACACAGTCACATGCATGAAGCAGGAAAACAGATGGAATCTATATGCTGGTTAATCAAAGCAATGATGATATCTTGATAAACAGGACCCCAAATAATAAATTCATCAGAGCAGAAATAAATGGGCAGACTCTTAACAGAACCCTGTAAATACCAGAATACTACCTATATGACAGACTCTAGATTTAATTTTGTTACTTCAGAAGCAGAATTACTGTAACCCCAACTGCAATGTACAAAATAGCACACGTGTGCAAAAAAAAAAAAAGGGATGCGCTTTTGTTAAGAAAGCTTCCTAAAATCCATATGGGAACACATTTTAGTCAAGATCCACTGGTGTTGTGCAGTCCATTCTCTTTGTTGGGAGTCCTAAGCATACTTGAATGTACATTTGTAAATCCCATGCATTTCAGTCTTGATGCCATAAACATATAACTGAACTATCCCAAAGCATGGCACTTTTATGTAGTGATTTTTCTGATAAAAGGAGAAAAATCTATTTCCAAAAGGGGAGGCCTGAGGTATTTATTGCTAAGGCCATTGCCAAACATGTCAACATTTTCTATAAAGCTATGTTGGTGAAGTTCAAATTACAGAGTTGTGGGCACACAGTTCTTTTATGGGGAAGGCTGAACCCTTTCCTCATCTAAGAATTCAGGTAAACAGTGACAGCAGTTGGCTCCCAGGGTTAACAAGAGAAAGGCCTTCTTCCAAAACTTGCCAGAAATGGCAAACTTGGAAGATGAGTGTATCAATTAGATGCATGCAAGAAATGAAGGATTCAGTTCTGTTGTACTCTAAGAATAATCCATAGATGACCAAGATATAGGCAGTAGGTTTAACCAGCTCTTGAAACAGACTGGGGCTGAACTTTGATTGTCTTGGTGCTGACTATTAACAATTCTGGAGTTTAATAAGTGGAAACCAAACTTTCAGAAAAAGATGTATTTTTACTTTACAAAGTGTTCACACTGGGTTTTCTGATGGCAAGAAAATGTGTCAAAACATGACAGCCAAAACCTGAGCCCATGCTAGAAATGAAAATGTTCAGTGTCCCTGATAGGCTTGTATACCAGTTGCTGCATTGGTCTTGGTAGATTAAAACTGGCTTGGAAATTCTTCTGCATTAGGAATCACACTTATACATCCGTTATAGAGACATAGAATTGTGGAATGCTTTGAGTTGGATGGATCACCTAGTTTCAACCCCCATGCCATTGGCAGGGATCTCTTTCACTAGGCCAGGTTGTTCAAGGTCCCATCCAACCTGGCCTTAAACATTGGCAGGGATGAGACACCCACAATTTTTCTGGACAACCTGCTCCAGTGACTCAACCACCCTCAAAAAGTAATTTTTGTTCCTAATATCTATTCTAATATCTTCTTTTTTAGTTTAAAACTGTCCTGCCTTGTCCTATCATTATCTGATTGTGTATAAAGTTGATCTACTTCTTTTTTTATATGCTTCACTTAGCTGCTGCAGACTGCAGTGGGGGCTCCCTGGAGCCTTCTCCAGGCTGAAAAACTCCTGCTCTCTCAGTCTTCCCTTGTAGGAGAGGTGCCATCGAAACATCTTAGTAACCCTCCTTTGGACCTGTTTTAACAGATTTATATTCTTCCTGTGCTGGGACCCCAGAGCTGGATGCAGGGTTCCAGGTGGGCTCTCAGCAGAGCAGAGCAGAGGGGCAGAATCCCCTCCCTCCCCTGCTGCCCACGCTGCTTTGGATGCAGCCCAGGATGAGGTTGATCTGGGCTGCATGCACACATTGCCAGCTCATATTCAAGTTTTCATTGACCAGTACACCCAGGTCCTTCTTTACGAAGGACTTATCTTCTATAACACATATAGACATATACTATACAAACCCCTTGATATAGCCAGATATAACTGTGTTGTAAGAATATGCCAGAGACTGTTTGGCATGATTACTCTTTTGTTTGTTTTTGTACCTAGTATTTGACTAGAGCTTAGAGTAAAATAGCTTTTTGTTTTGGGAGCAGACCAGTTAAGTACTTTTCTCTAACCCTCAAAAAATCTTTCTTAGACACCTCCTCAGGTGAAGTTGAGCTGAGCAGGGAGAGAGTGTTTTCTGCTGCCTTTCTGAAGGCACAAATGTGGCCTTGTACCACATCACTGGAAGAGCACAGACTCTGATTCAATATTAGGCAAGTTAATTGAACCAATTGCAATAAAAAATAATTAAGAAAGCCAATATTATTTACAGCTCTACTGTCTGCAGAAAATAAGGAAAGAGTCAGTGAATCCTTACTGTTTAGAAGAGCATCACTCTTATAAAGTATGAAGGAACTTGATGTGTGGTTGATACAGAGCCAATTGCCCCTGATAAAGTTATTCATATTGTGAGGTATCAAGAGGTCTCAAGTTGCTGTCTTTACCAGGTGAAAACACTTGTCAGGCTTTTCACAGCTGGAAATTAATTTTTATTTTGCGTACTGCTATTTATGTGTATTATTTGCACAGTCTGCCTGTTACACTGCTTTGGAGTGCTTATGAATAATTTTACTAACTCCTAGTAAACTACATCTCCTAGTGAACACAGTACAGTGAGAGAGACCATTTCATGCATATTGATCAGCTGTCTTTTTTCCCCCCTGATATGACAGGAATAATGCCTCCTTGCACTCTAGCCTTTGACTGGAGGTAGCGACCTCCAAACACAAAACCTGCTCTTGAGGTGTTCTTGTCTTCAACCAAGTGGAACAAATCGATGCTCTTGACCTGCAAGACCAGTTAAATTACAATACAAAATCTTGCTGAATCTGCAAGTCTCATAATTGTATTGAATTAATGAAAACCAAAGGGAATTCCCATATTACAGCTTCTCTGTAGTAAGAGATCCTAGCTAAAAAACTGTGAAGTAATATTATTGGTTGATAAAGCATAAGAGATGAAATAAGTGCATCTCTGTGTAATTCTCTGCAACTTATAGGCAATATTCCAAGTGTAAAATTGCCATTTTTAGACTCCAAAGGAGATTCTCTGAGGGCACTGGTGGGATTTAGGAGGCCAATCATGGTTAGATTTTTGATAGAAATTAAACTTCTGAGGCTCAGATGCCTATTAAAAATATAATTAAAAATATAATTCCTACTGATATTGAACAGCAGCTAGGCTTCTAAATACTATGTATTTTGGTAGGAACCTTTTTCTGTTACTGCAGAAGTGCACAATCAATAGGGACAACACCTTTCTTGTTAGATCACTCATTTGTTTCATCCTCACCATCATCACTTGATCACTGATAAAAAGCCAAGTCCCAAACTGTGACTGCCTCCCTCCTGCAAATTGAATGCCAGCTGCATTCATTGTTAAATAAGGAAATACTAAAATACTCATGCTTCTGGTTATATAGTGTTATTTAGCAGTGCTTTTTTAGAATTACTGACTGTTGAGCTACCTGTAATTTGTATCTTTAGCAAGTAGTCATAAATTGTAAGGAGTGTCTTTTGTATCTTTCATTACTGGCTTGTCTCACTCATGGCAGTTCTTCTTCCAGAGCAGATCTGAGATATATTCATACGGGAAAAACTTACCTCATTCCCTTAGTAGGTAAGGGTGACTTCAGTTGCAATTCAGTTCAATGTGGTTCATATGCGCTGGCAAGTATATTATAATGTTTATACTGAAAAAAACAGCATGCTAAAGAAGCAGCAGTATTATTTTCTGCTTTTTTAGGTCACTGGGGTTTTTTGAATTTAAATTTCACCATCCTAAGAGGTGTCTGGGATGACTTTTTGATGGATTACATTGTAAATCTGATACATTGCCAGTGACAAATTGTAAAAAATGAACACTTGCAAGAAGTATGCATACTGTTCTTTTGTGTGTCTGTATTTCATGATTTCTTTCAATAGTGTGGTTTTTTGTCACCCTGTAATTACTGTGATTTTTCTATTACTTATGCTATTTCATTTCTACTTTTTGCCTGAAAAGAGACTTTTTTTATTGTTTTGTCCTTTTCCTACGGGTTCTCCTGGGCTTGTTATTCCCATTCCATTTAGCTTCTATTAGTTTGTAGCAACCACTGTCTATAATAGTTGCCTCAGATTTCTAGAAGCTATAACTCTTTTATAGACAAGACACTTCATTGATTGTTCTGAACATAACATGTTTCAGCAATAAGATTGATGGACATGAAATTCCAAGGTGACAAAATGACGAAGCTTTTAAACTACGGGGCTGTGCAGCTCTTTGATTTCTTTTTTAATATGCAATTTGAAAAGCTTGATAGAGTTCACAATTGAAAAAATGAGGCAAGAAAAGCTATTAAGAGTTAAACACAGGCTTAGACCCTTTGCTTTTTAGGAATTGTCTCAAACATCTGCTTTGAAATGGAGCATAAGTACATCTTACTATTTTGCAGAAGAAAGAGAGCCAAGTGCTGCAGAAGTGTACTGACATGGTCCCTTCTTCCACGCCATGAAGAGAAGAGGCACCATGTTTCTAATGACAGAACTGTCAGACCTTACCAGCTTTTCAAGTCAGAGTGGCTTCAGAAGGGCTGGAAGGTAGTGGAAGTTTTTGAAATGGGAGCTCCTCAGAAAGCATGCTCTCCATTTTATTTTCTAAGGCAAAAAATATATTGGCAAGCAGAGTAGGACACCACTTCTGCTTCCCTGAAATTATTTGCTGTGTTGAGCCCTGGTCCATCTTTCAACTGAAACTCTCAACCAAGGTTCAGATTTACATACTGAGAGTCCATCACCTTCCCTCTGTAGTAGGCAGGTGGCAGACAACATCTAATCCAAACAAGTGCATCATCTGTTGTTCAATGAAGGAAAACATTTGAATTCCATATTTTACTGAGTTTTTTAAGGTTGTGAGTGAAGGAGTACAGCATCTGCATGGCCAATTAAATATGAACCTATTGCAAAAATAGCCAACAAGCAACAAAATACAAAGGAAAATCAAGATCTCCTTCCAAGAGAAGAGTGTATGCTGATCAGTATGGAAAACAATAGTACAGAGATATATAGTGGTTTACCTTCATCTCTGTGTAACAGCAATTTCACCATTTTCTACCATAGTCTTGGTCAGGTGTTAAGAATGCATGCAAGTGGTTAGAGCATGAAAGAAAGATGCTTTTTCTAACAGAGGTAGAAAACATATCTTACCATAGAAAGGGAATAAATGAGGTGCTGTTTTAGTGCATGCATATTTAAAATGGTCAGTGAAGTAAATTAGATCAGGAATATATGATTTCTCTAGCAAAACTTGAACTATTCAATTTTACAAGAAATTATAAAATTCCTAACTGATAAAGGCTGTACATTTCCAGAGGCGTAGTATATTGAGGCCACATCCCAGCAAGTAATCAAGGACAATAATCTAGCAACTGTAAAAAGAAAATAATTTGCAGTCTCAAAATTTAAGTTTTTGCAGATATTGTTACTTAGAAAGGAACAGGTTTGTTAGACAGAAACTCTAGAAGTTAAGCTGAATTTAACTATTAGATGAATACAGTTGTAAAGGACTTTAATTCTACTGCCACTTCTGTAACACTCTTATACATTCTTCTGAAGCATCCTGTGCTGGTCAGACTGAGAAATGGAAAGATGGATAAGAGGGACTGAAGATCACATCGTAGAACAATTCTTACTTTTTAAAGATGGTATTCCAATTCTCTGCTTGCATGTGAATACCCTGGTCAATATAATTTATCGTGTTTCATTCCCACATTTTTCCAACTGAGCTTTTAGACTTGGAAGTAATTTTATTTGTTGTTTTATAAAATGCAAATGATGTAATCATGAGTGATGGTAATAACTACATTGGAAACAAACTCCATATTAAACTGTCCAATACATGGTGGACTGTAAATTTGTTATACAGCTACCATAAACAGAATTTTGTATTTAAGATGCTTACAAGTACTACAAAGCCAACCCTAGAAATAGTAAGTCATACAACAAAGGCAGAGAGTTTACTACATCAGCTAACAAGTAGCAGAAGACTACAATTTTGTATTTGCATTTACTTATAGGCTTATAATGAAGAGACATGGAAAGAGTAAGTTCTTTTGGCCTTTGTTACTGCTGCAAGTCAGAGAAAAGTGGTCTCTGTAATATATCTGTGTAATAATATGAAGACAAGAAAGTGTATCTAAGCAAACATCAAACATCTCCACCTTTTTAGTCTATAGAGCTTACAGTTTCAGTCACAACAAAGCATTAAAACTCTTCCCAGCTGGATCTGTCTCAGATGAATACACATCCTTTCACATCAACTAATATCCCAAATGGCAAAGCTGTACATTAGTAGAGTGTGCAGCATTTAAGGGAAGGACCTTGAAGCCATTTAAAGTCTAGAATCATTGTCATTTCTGCTTTCATGGCACCCTGTGTCGATCAGTGTCCTGTTGTGCAAAGCTGTGTCTGAATGAATAATACAAAAGCATCTGAACTCCCAAGAATTTACATTTAAAGAGGGGATGCTGCTGGCTGAGGAGAATGATATAGCACTGTGTTGAGATCCCTAATGTTATGATCTCCATGTATGAATTATTGGTGTCTTCTGTCTAAGAATCCAGAAGTCCTCCAGCACACATCACTGTGACAACATTTATAAGTGAGACTATACTAGATACATACAACATAGGGGTTTTAATTTAGCATTGTGCTATGTATTAAAGGGGAAGGTTTTGTTTTAAAAAATGAAAAACAACACAGTGAGACTAAACCGCCAGATCTGTGAGATTAAGCTGCCAGATCTAAAATGCCTGGACCATATGGTGCACAAGATAAAAACTGACATTTTTATTTTCCTGCAGATCCTTGAAAACTAAATGCATAACAGATGCAAAGAATCAATGTGCCTGAACACCATTTTTTGGGTCACAGTGCAACACCATTTAAAGCTCTGGAGTGCAATACACAGAGAACTCATATTTATAGCCATCAGAAGTCACTTACATATAAGCAGAGTTGCTAAGTTTTGCCTGTAACATAATTTTCCTTCTAATATAATTTCTCATCTCCATTTAGAAGATATTGAGTAAGGCTTTGGAGTTTATTCTGTAACTGAGCCAATGTCCCAAGTGCCACAATCACAGAAACAGAACGGTTTGGGTTGGAAGGAACCTTAAAAATCATGGAGCTCCAACACTTCGGCTGTGAGCAGGGCATTATCTACTACACCAGGTTGCTCAGAGCCCTGTCCAGCCTGGTCTTCAACACCTCTAGGGATGGGGCATACACAACCTCTCTGGCCAACCTGTTCCTGTGCCTCACCAACCTCACTTCCAAGAATTTCTTCCTAATATCTAATCTAAACCTAGCTTTTTACAACTTCAAGTCATTCCCCCTTTTCCTCTCATTACATGCCCTTGTGAAAAGTGCTTCTGCAGCCTTCTTGTAAATCCCCTTTAGGTACTGGAAGGCTCCTACAACGTCTCTCTAGAACCTTTTCTTCTGTAGGCTGAACAGCCTGTCTTCATAGGAGAGACCTTCCAACCCTGAGATCAATTTAGTGGTTCTTCTCTGGTCTCCTTCCAACAGGTCCATGTCTTTCTCACTCATGAGAGGCTCTCAGAAGAGCAGAATAGAGGGGCAGACTCACCTGCCTCAACCTGCTGCTCATGCCTCTTTTGATGCAGCCCAGGATACACTTGGCCTTTTGGGATGCAAGCATGCAGACCTGAGTCATACTGAGCTTTTTTCTCACCCCAGGGCTAGTCTGGATCTATTCTCCACCCAGCCTATGTATCTATGTTTGGGATTGCCCTGACCCATGTGCAATAACATTACAGTAAACTATGAACCTTCTGTAAGTATGAAAGTAAGAAAGAAATTTTCTTTAAAAAGAAATTGTCTTCATTACTGATTTTGTATCTTTGCCCAGAACAAAGCATATTATGGTTAATATCAAAGACCACAAAGTATTTCCCAAGAAGTCTAGAGTCTGACTGGTAATGTCATGATACTTAAAATCTGCATGTGAGCACACAGAATAATTCTTGAAATATAAATGGATTTTTAGAGGAAGTGTGAACTGAGCATCAGATTCCACTGTTTCTGCTGTTCAGTGGAAAGATTGGGCCCATGGGTTTTATACCTCTCCTACTTTATGTCACACCTGGAAACATCATGCCTCTGCAGGAATTTTGGCCACTGGGACCTATGACCACCAGCTCATAGGACGACTGTGTTCCCCTCTTGCCAGGGCCTTCCAGATGCCCTGCAAGGAGGCAGTGGCCAAAGGCCCTCCTGTCCTCTGGGAGCTGACTTTCAGCTGTGCCTTGAGCTGGGGTTGCCCTTTTGCTCCTTAACTGGTGTGGTGGGACAGCCCTCGCTGCTGGCTCTGTCCTGCCCTCTCAGGGAGCCCCCCCAGCTGCTGGCCTCCAGGGGACAGCCAGCAAATCCCACCTGAAATGACACTGCTATTCCAACACTGTTCCACCTACCACTCTCTGGCAAATTCCATAGTGGTGCCATTTGGAAGACAAGAGCTTCCCTGAGAGCAGCAGTGCATGGATCAGGCATACCTTGCCTGAGCAATAAAGGCCAATCAACTTCATAATCTTTCAGCTCTGCATGCTGGAAGAAGGGTATCTTCCAGAAAAGCTCGAGAGAGGTCAGCTCATGAGGACAAAGGCTCCAATCTGTAATTCTACAGGCAGAAGAAAAACAAAGTTAGTGTTACAGTTTGATGCTCCAGGCTTTGATCATCTACTTAGTATCATCCACATGGAGTTAACCTTTAAGTTCTTGTGGAAGTCAGAACTTCAAAGCATCTCAGCAGGCAAGTTAAAAGGCCTTCCAGTATTAAGTAGGAGTAAACTTGCAAATCAGCCCACAGGGTGATTTGCCATTTTTGTATAAACATTTTGGCTTCATGAAAAGGGAGGACATGCAGAGCACCTCTGTGCTGCAGTTGTGCTCCCAGCAATCCATAAAGGCCTAATCCCAGCATTAGATTACCAGATGCTCCGTCCACTAATCCACTAGCTATTACACCAGCATTTCAGGGTTTTAATAAGAAATTCTACAGCTGAACCCTTTATATGCTTCTTGAAGCACTGGCATACTTCAGCTCTGTCTTCTTTCCTCCAAATTGGCAGGAAAGTTTTCTCATGAGATATGCCCCCTCTGGAATAAATATGGGTAACCTCAGGCTTAAATCCTTAGAAGTTCTTATGAGTGGTGGAACTGTGTGTGGTCATGGAATTCTGCTAACACTGCAAATGAATATTGCAGTGTTAGCTGTGTTCTTCTTTGCTCTTAGATCCTCCACAAATGTTCCTTTAGCTTAGACTTTATGAATAATGTTATAGGAAATATATTTTCTGGTATGTTGGTTTATATTCTAAGTAGGTTTTTCACCAGGTAGGTGGTTGATACCATGCCTTAGACACAGATATGAACTTGGGTGAGAGAATCACAAATCCTAATGCTAATTTCCTAGTGGGAAAAGAGTGTAGTGCTCAAGTTTTTTCCCCTCAGATTTCAGGTGTAAGTCATAATACCTATCTATCTATCTATCTATCTATCTATCTATCTATCTATCTATCTATCTATCTATTTTTCTCTGTAACAATATGTTCAGTTTCTTCAGGACATTCTAGAGTATGCAAAGGGTGATATTGTTTTGAATTTAAAAATTCTGTTGTGATTCCTCACTCTCACACATTGTATGGCATGCATTTGATGTCTGAAGTGGAATAATCACCTGTTACTCTCAGTCTGACTCATTCCTCATCTATAAAATTTTTTCTTCTCCTGAAATGTATTTTTGTAGTTAAAAGGTAAAGAAATTAATAATCAGAATTCTGACTAAAGCATGCCTTCCTGCAAACTGATTACTCTGATTGATTTCCTAAATTGCAATGCCCTGTTTTTCTTCTTTAGATGGACAACAAATAGGAAAAGGCCCAAGAAACTGAGCAGATCTTGATCCTATCGAAAAGAGGCTGTAATGAATTTTTTGACAAAAAATCAATAGACAAAATAGGTAATTATGTGTGATAAGTAAGCTTAGGAAAACATGAAGCCTTTTCAATAGCGTGCACCCTCCTTTTTTTGCCAGAAGTAAGTGCATTTTTTTATGTGATGTTCATTCCATCTGTGTATCCAAACATCTCTCAAGTCACTTTTGAGGGGGGCAATAAGTAAATAGTGATTGGATAAAATATTTGTCCTCCTGTGCAATGGATTTATTGATTTTTATTAAATAGAATAATTAATAATTAAATAAAGTAATAGCTGAGTTTATTGGCCCTTACTCCCAAGTTTTGACTGCAGGTTCCAGGAGGACATGGAGTTGTGAATTTAGAAAGTACTCCTGTACTACAGCAGAGAATAACACCAAAACAAAGTCATATTGTGGCACCATTTTACCAGAACAAGTTGCATGTATGTTGGTGAACCACTGGGATTTTTCTTTTTTGTCAAGAAGCAGATGATTTATAAATATTCTTGGACACTTGCAGGGTGGAATACTGAATAGGTGACAGTACCATGACAAAGCTTAGGATTGTTCCAGGTTAATTATGTGACTAACCAAAGGTCTTCACACTCACCTATGAAGGAATCATTACCAAGATATTTTAATAAAAATAGAACATGAAATAAAATGCAGACATCATGAGTCACCAGAAAGTTTCAATATAGTTACTACAGAAATAAATGTACCTTCCAATACCTCATTTATTTTTATACTAAAATCTCAATAAGCAGCATTGAAATAGTTGTGATATTTTGCACTTAAAAACTGAATTCAGACTCTACTTTTGCCAAAATTGTATTTTCCTATAGTTTTTTTCAAAAGTGAGGATTTCAAGTTCAGTATTTTGAGTAATATGACTTAGGCATACAGAGACTTAAAAACAGACTCTCTAAAGCAACACTGAAATACAGGAGATTTGTGTGCTTTGGCCTGGACAGGGTTGATTTTTTACAGTAGCTGGGCAGGGGGTGCATGTCTGAGGGTGCATGACCAGAACCCAGATATCATTCTGTACCACCTCAGATTGTTGCTGGGGTCAGGGGGAAGGGGCTCTCTGGCTCTGGGGAAGAAGGGCAGGGCTTCCAGTAGAAAAAACATGTAAGGCAGGTGAGAGGCTGTCCACCACTGTTCATTGTGCCAGGGCCTGTTGTTACCATTTTTGTATGTGAATCACCCTCTTTTTTTAATACTTTTAAAATGAATGTTGTTGCTCTTACTATTTGTTTTCTTATCTCACTGCTGTTTCCAGTAAATTCTTTTCTTAACCTGTGATCTTCACCTTCTGTGCCTCCAATTCCCAACTTCATCCTGCCCCAGTGGGAAAGGGGAGGGGGAGAAAGTGGGGTGAGGTTTGGAAGGGTCTCAGTGGGGGCAGTGAGTCAGAGAATACCATTGATAAACTGTGACAGTTCTCATAAATAAGAGCTTAGTGAAAGCAGAGCCAGTTATGGAGGGCTGCCACTTTGTGGTTAACCACTTTGTACTCAGAGTGGTAGGATATGAATGTTTGTTGACCAGATGAACTTGGGGACCTCCAAGATGCTGCCACAGAAGACTGCAACTAGTACAACTAACCACACCAGTGCTGTGCTCTGATTCTTACCTGCAAACCCCACCCGCAAAATATATGCAGCCAAAAAAAACCCCAGCTATGCTTTGCTTTTTCTTCTTTTGTAAAATTGAAGAATTGTACTTCAATCTTGCTGTTGAACATTTTATAGCCAGCAGCTTCACACTTAAAGGCAGTTTCAGGAAAAGCAGTGTATTTGAGATTGTAAATTCAATCATATACCTGACACTATTTTATAAAGAAGGTACATCTTCTATTTTATTTTTCTGTCTGTGCTGCAAAACTCATGAGAGTCAAAAGGTAAATAATTTCTATCTACAGAGCATCTTTGTGTTCAAATTTAGAAGCAGATGATACGTGTTCTTCAAGAGGCATGATTTCATAGCTAAATGTTTCCACAATCTTTGTTGAAAAGGAAATGTTTTCCATTTGGGAATACTTTAGCCAATTTAGGAACTGCTGGATGGCTGAGAAGTGTTTTCTCACTCATTCATGTTGATTATGCCAGTGTATGATGCTTAGAGACCCAGTCAATATGTTGCAGTTTGTCTTCATTCAGATTGGTATGGCAACATTAGTGTATTGTCCTAAATGTCCCCTGGGTCACTCTGCTCAGGAGTGGTGAAATATCTTAATTTTTCCTTGGTGATAGAAAGCCTAATTGGAGAGTATCTTTGTGTGGGAGTGGGTGAGGAGAGATAAGACAGCAAAGTCCTGATAGCATTCAATTCACTGAGAGATTTGGAGGTATGTGCTGCAGTCTGACAAATTGCCATATATCTCGTTGAAGGAGATATCAAAAGCTCTGGTTGGTCTACTTCATCTATTGCAGAGATGCTGTCCTTTTGAGTTCCTAAAAATAGCAGTCAAAATGGTTTAGTTTTGTCTTCATTCTTGGGTACAGAATCCTTAGCAAGTATTCAAAGGAGCTCAGGATATTTAGAAATGAGTTAGCATCCTTGAATGAAGACCTTTCACTTACCAATAGTTTTAAAAGCTACATCTTTCCCTAGTGATTTAAGCTCTGTATTTATTCATACATTATTGTATATGGTAGTAACACAAAGAACACATATATTTTAATATATAGGAATTATACTAGAAGACAAAACCATCTTACCATATCATAGCACAGGGTATCATGTTCCCAAACATGTTCAGCAAGTATACACTTGGCACAATACTCACTTTTCATTTTGGCACAGTGAAAAATGAAGATAAACGTGGAAATGGGCATTCAATGCTATAAAATTTGATTTGACACCATTTTTTTCAGCAACAATAAAGTAATATTTTTAAGGCAGTTGTAAAAAATAGGACCAAAAAGTCATATGGATAGTCTTGTCTAATTTTGAGTATCTTAAAGCACCTATGGTTCAGACATACCTCACAATAAAGTGATTGGATGGTTTGCATAGTACTAATTTTTCAGTATTTGTCTTTTTCTCCTCATCTTTGAATAATTTTCTCCTTGGAGTGCAGTAAGTTATTGGTAAATATTAAAAAATAGCAGAAAACCCCACTTTTCATGCATTAAAATATCTTACTTTTGTGTCTAGAGGCAGATTAAAATTCTGGGAAACTGTGTGACTGTAGGCCTTAGCTCTACAGCCTTTGTATTTGAAGTGAAACAGTTTCCATTCCAAAGAATTTTGATGGATTAGAAACTCTCATATGCATGCCATTGAAATGCCACTGACAAATGCTGGAAGTGAATCGAATGAGTTTTAGCAATATCTGTGATGTTATCAACAAACAAGTGAGTGGAGTTTTTTACAGCTTACAGTTTTGACATCAAAAACTTCTGGGTAAAACGAGACATGTCCCTGGCAGTTGAAGTTTTTTAAATAGTAAGAAAAACAGACATGGAATTCTTTAGGCTTTGATGTATTTTTCTATAATAATCACATAAAGGTGAATTTATCAAAATATTTTTGTAATGCAAGACCATTGGCAATACATATCTATGCTCTGAAAAAATATGAAATCCCAATTCCATTTAATTTGGTGAAGTGCTAAGATTCAAGAGGAAATTCTGCTAATACATTCATTCATGACTGACAGGAAGCAGTGATATAATTGTAGACAGGCTGGAAAGACACCGTATTGAAGAGTTCCTGAAAAATAATCCAGAGATCATATAGGGTTCCTGGGGTCTACTAATCAAAAGGTTCTTCATTTCATGTATCAAATACTGGTTATGAACTGCAGATTACCAAAAATGATATTATCTATCATAAACAAAATGTAAAAATTAAATAGGAGCTTTCTCTAACAAATTATCTTGGAGACAGAATATGGAAAGTTTTGGCTTTAAACTGAAAATCACTTATCAGGAATACTAAGCAAGTTTTGTTTTCAGATGATCACAGTAAGTGCCTCATTATTCAAATCACAGGCCTTATGTCCTCATGTAAGTTTGGTAATTTTTGTGTTTGGTTGGTTGGGGTTTTTTAAAGTAACAGCCTCAGGCCAGTTGAAATGTAAATTCATGTGTTCTCTAGAACATCAATGTGTTGGCAAGAGATTAATGCAGATGGGATCAGTTTGTTCTTGAAACACCACTAAACCAAATTATTTCAGGGAATAGTCAGAGAGTCAATAACAGGAAAGGTGAGAATAGCTATTTTCTATTGTCATCTGTTTAAGTGGCAAATCCGTCCAAGAGGATGATAGCTACTTAAAAGCTCTTGACAATGAACCTATGCTGCAAAATGCAAAAACACCACTACACATTAAAATGAAACCTTTTTGATTTTAAATGCATTTAAGAGAACTTAAAATGCACTGACCTTTTCCAAATTTTACAGAGGGAAATTAATATTTCTTTGGTAATGTAGGCTTCTGAAAGACCAATTTTCTATGTTATTTTTGTCACATCTGGTTTTGTCACATGCAAGAAAGCTGGCAGGGCTGACCTGGATGACTCTGCTAAAAGCTTGTTTATATACCCTTAAGGAAACATCTGCTGCCAGAGATGGCCAATTGCTTTCATTAACTACCACGTGTAAAGTTTGAAATGCACCAGGCTGACTGTTCTGGCACCCCTGCTATAATCAGATGGCATTACCTACTAAAAAATTGTCAAAAACCCTCATGGCCATTTCAAGCCAGGATGTCCATTGAGTTGTTACCAGTCAGGGTCAGGAGATTTCTGGATTCCATGAGGAATCAAGCTTCCAAATCATGCTTTAGTAACCAGTTTTTCAAACCACCTTCATCCCAGACTGGCTAGGATGTAGGCAAATGCTTACCAGAATCCCAACCTCTGCACAAATAGGCATGGCGGAACTAACCCTTATTAAATGTCACATAAGGGGCAGACCAAGACCTTTTTAACCTATTATGCTTCTTATAATGCTTCCAAGCTGTGATTTCACTCCTTGATTAGGTTCAGGGTACATGTCACCATTCATGGCTAAAAGTCAGTTCACATCCTGCTGTGCCACCTCCACCAAACTCCAACCTGTGATGCTCCCTTACATACCAATGTTATGTTCCTTACCCTTATGAGGATTCAGTACTATAGCTGGTTTGCAACATTCAATGCCAGCTGTACAGGGACCATGTTGGTTTTTTGAGTGCTAGCCAAGGGAGGCTACACTGAAGGCAGATGTCTGCAAAAGCATGTATAATTCTGAAAATTGCCTTTAATCGGGGGGTTGGAGAAGTTTGGCATTTTGTATTTAGGCAGGGTACCTTATTTATGTTATTTTTTGGATCAATGGAATTACTAAAGCAATTATAAAAGCTCACTATATATTCATAAGAGTCTGTTGTTCTCACTATTCATCAAAAGAATCACCTCAGTCCATAAGAAATGAGGATTATTGACGTTACCCAGTCAGTTTCTTAATTTCTGGCAGATTACTTTTATCTTTCAGTGATTTGAAGAAATTAATTTCCTCCACTTGAACACTTATATAAGTATATATATGTTGTTGTTATCATTATAAAGTATTTGACAATAATATTTAAGTAAAAGCTATATATCCTGTTTTTTTCCATGAAGCATTTTTACATAGCACTAATGTGCCGTATAGAGCCACAGAAGCCTAGGAAATCAGAAAATTTTACATCAGCAAGCGCTGATTAAAATTCTCATGGATTCAAGCTTTTACTTTTGCTTACAACTGTGACTCCTTTTGGAAGCTTTTTAAATGATCTTTCATGAAGCCTAGAAGATAAATCTTTCATTTGCCATCCGCACTGTGCAGAACTTGTTATAGATGGATAAATTTATGTTCTCTACTAACAGAAATGTGATAGAAATCCAATAAACATAACTTCTTTCAGTACTGAGGATCCCAAATCTTCCCTTGAGTTTCAGTGTCTAATCTGATTTTTCTTCTTTGAATTTTTCTATCTGGAAGATGGAGGTCAAGCACTAAGGTAATTTCTGTGGCCTAAGAGTAAAGCACCTTAGCATTTAATCTCTTGAGAGCTGTTTTAACTCTTGCCATTAGAATTTTTGGCAAATATTTTCTGGTCTCTCTAAGAATGTTTGTGTTTCAGTTTGAACTACAAAGATGCAGGAGTACTTGGAAAAATACCAGCCAAAGCATAGATTTAGTCATTGTGGAGTCACTTGCATACTTTAAAACCTGAAGAAATCCAGAGTGGATTATATTGCTTTAAGGCCTTGAGCTGCACCTCCTCCAAGGAATTTTTCCACTGAGGTTCCTGGCACTATCACAGCCATCAGAGAGAAGAATATTCAACAACAGACATCTCACAAACAACTGTGGGGGTCTGGCCTAACTGTGGGATAACATTTTATTGAAGTAAAAAAAAAAAAGGGCTGCTAAAAGTAAAAGATTTCCCTTATCTGCTTGCTCTCCTCCCAAATTGTTTAACACTGCAATTAAACCCTAATTCCGAGGGCTTGTAAATGCCTTAAGAATTCTTCTGCTTTCCTTTCTGTTTTAGCCTCAAGTTTTATGCTTTACATGTGGGTGGAATGGTAAACAATTTCATCCGTTTTTCCTGCTTAATATGTGGACTTTCATGTACACAGTTGCTTTTAGACAATATAAATATGGCTATTTAACTTGCTTGTTGTTACAATAAAGTGTCACATATATGTTTTTAAATTTTTTCTAAAGGAAGGGGATGTTGATAAGTGTAGGAAAATAATGCTAGCCATTGTTTCTGTAGCTGCTGTTGTAAATTAATATGTTTATCCTGCACTGAAAAATGAAACCAATCAGATAAAATGAATGGAATTTTTGCCAGAATGAAGTTTAGTGTTATTGTCCTAAGTGAACCTCCTCCTGCTCCGTAAGGACTATGGGTCTTAATTGAACACACTAGTAATTATCAAACAATTTTATATGCTTTTTCCATTTCTTTTGAAAAAACTGTGCCCTGCTTCGGATCTGGTTAAAACAGTTTGTTATTATTTATTATATAGAAATCATCTGTTCTGTCTTGGGTGGCCCCTCATGGCCTGCTCTTGCCTCTTTTTCAGCATTGGTTTTAGACAAAGAAGGGTGGATGAGGGCAGAGGTTGGGTATGGGCATGACGACAGCCGCAGTCCAGTGCCACTTAGAGGGTGTGATCCCAGCGATTCAGAGCCTGTGGCAGTCCCAGGTGAAGCTGTCCTGCTGCAGGGCCCAGGGCTGAGTGAGAGCAGGAGGTGAGAAGACACCCAGCTCAGTATGGCTGAGCTTGCACGGGATGCAGTTTGGAGAAAGAGCAGTGAGTCCTTTCTGCTTTTTTTTTTCTTTTCTGATGTCAGTAGTTCAGGTGAGACTCAGAGTTAGATGCAGTTGCAGGATGAAGATCAGAAACTGCAAAAGCCTGTTTCTGGTCTATCAATGGCATTTGTTGTATGAAATACTATGTGTGTACGGACATGGGAACAGAAAAGACTCATGGATAGACAATGTGAACAATGATAATGCAGTGATAATGCAATGCATCTATTCTTAATCTCATTAATATCTCACTAAGGGTAATATAATCATTATAAAAGTAAAGTGATTGAGAACCAGATCAGACAGCATAAAGAATAGTTTACACAATGAGCTGAGAGTTTAAAGCTATATCAAAATGTTATCTTACTCTGAACAAACCCTAAAATTTCATAAAATAAAGGGTTCAATGGTAAAAGATGAGGCAACCAAGCGTCTGCAAGGAGAATCATATCAAAGCCTGTAATATCTCCTTCATTGCATTAAACAGAAATATTTAAAACAAGCACATTCCCAGCTACTAGTTTACACCTTCACAGTTGACAAAATGGAAAATAATCCCCTCTTCAGTAAAGCAATTGAAAAGTGAATAGTTAAAAAAGACTTTGAAATAAAGTAGACTTTGAAGATTTATAATATGAACACTGGCCACTGTTGGAACTACAAAACAATAAAAACTGCTCTCTGAGATTACTCTTCTAAGTTCTCTTTCTTTATTTTACACCCAGTAAACTTCCCATATATTTTAACTGAGGGCACCTACAGTGTAATTAAGTGTAGCATGGAAAGTTGTTCATGCTTCAAGGTCATGTTTGTTCCTATTTGCCCAATGCCATAGACTATATATATTTTTTTTCCGATTCTGTCCTGCACTGGTGTTTTGGTAGGAGTATCTGATTCCCTTGTGCCCTCATGTCACTTGATCCACAGTCTCTGAAGGAGCAGAACAGACTGATGTAAAGTTATGACGGAAAGAAATGTGGCCACTTGGTATTTATGCTTTAGAAATTGCTACGTACTGCAGTTTCTGGTACCTTGCTTGAGCATTGATCTATTAACAAAGTGTGTTTGGAGAACAATCAAGACAGTTTCCTATTAATAAGTAGATAAACTGTGTATTCAGCCTGTACTAATACGGCTTTTCAAAATGCTTGTAAAGGGACACTTTTGCAGTGTGGGTAAAAATGTTAGAAGTTAGTATAATTTGCAAACTTTCTTTGTACCTAAATATAATTTCTAGAGCACCCAGAACAACTGAGTAGTCAACAGCTTTGAAAATTAGGCTATGTGGATTGTAGACTGATGCCTAAGCTGCGGCTATCCCATTCACCTATTCCTGAAAATTTTGAATCTTTTGCATTTAAACTTTACAACATCTGTTTTAATTTAATATTTTATTGTTATGAAATTTTCTTCCATGGTCATACCTTATCTATTTAGCCTGTGTCTCATTTCATCTAGTATGTCTATTAAGCAAGAAGAAATAGCCTGAATATTTCATAAAGTAATAAACTGACATAAACTGCTCTAAACAAATATGTTGTTCTAAGTAATTTTTCTTCATCCTTCAGCATTGAAAATATGCAACTTTATTTGACATTAGGTTTTTACAAGCTCCCTAAATCCAACACAGATGGTAGCTCTTGGAAAAATAGAATCTCTTTATTCTTCCTAGACAACTCTTAGATTTTTGAGAAATAGCATAAACTAACAGTAACAAACAGTAGCTGAGTCTAAACAAAGACATGGTACCTTCTACTCTTCTGGAAAATGTGTTATGGACAGGAACCATGGAAGTTTCTTCATCCTGTTAAATTCAGTGATATGATACATACTAAAATAATCTTTAGCCAATATAGCTATAAGTGATACAAACTGAGCCAAAATATTTCTACTTGTAAGACATAATGTTGAATTGCTGAGTTCAACTTTAAAATAAATGATGTTGCTTTGGTAGGGTAATTCTCTTCGTACTTGTTACATGATCATAAAAAACCTTAGGACTTGTCTTCAGTGTGTCTGAATTTACCTGCTATAATGCCCAGAAATTGCACTTTAACCATGCCCAAATTAAAAATTAATCCTCTCTCTCCTGTCCTTTTCTTCTGCCTCCTTCCATGACAATGGACAAGGAGACATTACAGTAGAAAGCAGTGCCAGAACTTTCAAGATCAAGGGATAATCACAATGGGGATCTTAAATGGTAAAAGGTTTGCCAATGATTCAGAAGGTCCCAGATGAAAAGTAATTTTTATAAAGTGAGATACACATTGGTACAGGTTCAAAGATAATACATGAATGTTTTCATAGTCATTGGCCTGATAGTCTTGATTTCATTTTCAAGATGGATTGTACCCTAGGGCTGAAATGCAGAGTGCTTTTGAGTTAAGATGCCCTCACCTTGTGATTCTGCACTCATTCAGTATGGATCTATGGTAAAAAGCCAAAATGAGTCCTTCTTGTGAAGGACAGACTTAACCTGGCTTGCTGTGGTCTTTCAGATGAAATGTAACCTGTTATAGACACTCAGGTTTGGATGTAACTAATTTGGCTTTGAGGATATTCTCAGCATGAATTTATGCTTTGTGTTTTGTCAGGAGGAAGGAGTTCAGCTGGAGACATTACCTACGTTTGCCTTTCCTTGGAGTTTGGGAGACCAAAGATCATAATTTTCAGAAAGAGAGATGAACTATTTTTGCCTTCATAATTTCACATTAAGATCTGGGAAAAGCTTGAAGACTTTCTATAAATTTGGTTTTTAAGATCAAAAGGCAAAGATTAAGGATGGAGAGGGGACAAGCAATTTAAATGTCCTGCTTGTCATTTGGGTATACCTTTCAGTAAAATTTCTTTGCTAATGACTGTTTGCGGAACTTCACACAAGACTTATTGCTTGAACCTGAAGCAATCAAATTCACTATTTTTGCTTTCATTGCCTTGAAATAAGACCAGAGACAGGACTCAAGGAAACACCATGAAGCTGAGTCAAGGAGGTTTAGGCTAGATAGCAGGAGAAAGTTTTTCACCCAGAGGGTGTTTGGTCACTGGAACAGCTCCCCAGGGAAGTGGTCACAGCACCTGACAGAGTTCAACAAGTGTTTGGACAAGGCTCTTTGGCACATGGTGCAATGGGGATGGGGATGGCACTGTGCAGGGCCAGGAGCTGTACTCAATGATCAAACTCAGCATATTCTGTGATTCAACAATTCTGTAAAATGCTATTTATTATCTCCAAATTTAGTTTTAACTCACTTCCTCACTATTCATGCCCTTAGCACATTTTTAGAGTATAAACAATTTCTTAGAATAATAACTTTATTTAATAAGTGAAGTTGCTCTTTTGTTTAAAAAGGTCTGCATGCAGCTTCTCTTCTTCCTTCAGCCCTTTTGGACTTGTTTATGCACCTCTGAGACATGGGGCTTATCTCAGCCTAGCGAAAAATATTTTTCTTCAAATGTCTCCTGAACATTTTGACAGCAGATCACTGACACTCTTGTAAAAGAGGGAGCACCTGAAGGGTAAGAATTCTCAGAATTCAGTAGGAAAACTTTTTCCATCATTCACCACCCACACTTGCACTGCTCCCAAGGTCTGCAGGGATTAAACAGTCAGAGGTTATCCAGAATCCCTTCCAGCAGCATGAAGCCCCAGGGGAAACTCTATCCTGTTCTAAGGGAAAAGGGAGTGATTATCTCCAAGTCAGTCATTGCTTTAGGAGACACTTCAGAGATTCACAGCTGTTGCATTTCTTATGAAAACCCTGGAATGCAGATGTAATAGCTAACGGATTAGTGAACCCTTGTGCATCTGGTAATCTAATGCTGGGGCTAGCTAGCCCTTCACAGATTGCAGGAGCAAAACTGTGTAGTAAGAAATTGCTCTGAATGTCCTCCCTGCTCAAAATATGATATATCCTGTCAATCATATCCAAAACTGGCTGAAGTCAAAAAGATGTGTGCAGGAAAAGGATGCTTTGGTTGGATCCCAGAGCCATGCCATGACCTCTCCTCTTTCAGATTACTTAAGGGAAGTTCTCTGTTTTGTTTTTTGTCATCCATCCCTGTGACAATAGGTTTTTGTAACCTCTGTTTCTGTTATTTGTGTCACTTAGTTCTGAAAGTAGGAACATTTTTGGCCCGTAATAAGTTACTGCCTTTGTCTAAGTGGTGCTTCCACACCATATGTTTGGGCCTCTCCTGCACCTGATTTTATCATGTGCTCTTCTGGACAGTGAAGGCTCTTTCATGAGTTCATTGTAGAGATCACAGATCAATAGATTGCCAGAACCTCACAGAATAATGTCAATCTTTCATTTTACTTGGAGGCTAAAACAGGAAGGGATTGCAAAACCCTGAAGAACATGGAAAGAACACCACATAGCAGACTGGAGGTTTGAAAAATACTTATTTAACAATAAACCACCCCCTTCTGCAGAAGAGCTGTACTAGTATTTTCTAAGCTCCATGTTGGAGTGTGTCCCAGGACACAAAGACACTAAGGATTATTTTGTGCAGAACAATAGGGAAAGAAATTTAGCAGCCCTGGCTGCTTTACTCTAGGCACAATAAATAAATAATTTCTATAATCTGGTGCTGTACATTTTGTTCTATTCCTAATCTGGTGTGTCATGCTGTGAGAAAATAATGTTATACCAAAAAAATTGAGGTAATTCAGCAGATTCAGCTGAAGTATAATAAAAAATAGCAATTTATATCTCTTATGAATAGGTAGAAATGAAATATGTAGAAATGCACATAAATAGGTGCCATTTTATATACATATGAATATATAAACGGCAACTCATACCCTGTATGAATATGTTTGTAATTCACTGAAGCCTTATATTTTGACAGCATTGGGGATTCACAAGTTATTAATAGGATATTTTTGCAGTGAATGATTTTTCAGCCATAGGTGTTTTGGGCCTGATCTAGGGGAAAAACCCAACTTCACAGGCTCAAATTAAACCAGATATACTTACAGTGAGCTCCTTACAGTCACTTGTGTAATACAGGCTTTTCATTGATTCAAATATGATGTGTTACATATTTTTGTGCTGTGATCAATGTGAGGTTCATAGAATTAAAAGAGATAGCTACACATCTGTTTTACATTTGCATTTCAGGTGTGAACATAAACCTTCATTTTTCATATTTCAGCCTGTGTACTGGGCATCCAAGTCTTAATATACTATAGTCTTCTATATCTTAAAAGTGTAACTCCACTGTTTCTTCATATTCCAGGTCTGATTGTAATTTCATGCTGCTCTAAATTAGGTGTTGCCTATTAAAATGAAGGATCTAGACCCTGATCTCACTGTGTGTAATCTGAAGGAAGTCTTTCAGATCAACAGAGCAACTTTGAATTTTCATAAGTTAACTGTAACCAGACCCAGCTCCAGCTGCCAGTGTATGAAAAGATTATATGAATGACATCATAGTCAAGTCTATGTTATTTATTCTCAGGAAAATAATTTATGTTTGCTTTTAAATATGATCAGAAATCTTCTAATAACATGTTGAGCAATTAGCTGAAGGCTGACAGAATAATCATTGCTGGAACTGCTTCTCAGCTGATACTTAGAATTAATTCTTTCTTTTTTTTTACTTCAGATTCCTCATGCATCCTGTTTCCATGGAGAAATTCTGATATGTGCTAGAGTAGACACCAACAACAATAATTAGAGCCCTGAGGACACCCCTTCAATTTTGAGAGAAAGAGAAATGAAGAATTATGTGGCCATTAATGAAAAAAACCCAATAAAACCACAGAATAACACAGCTGTAAGAGATCTCAAGAAAATATCTGGTCCACATTTTCATAGGAAAGGGGAACCAGATGATATTACCTAGCATCCTCCAGAGTTGCATCTACTGTTATGAGGGTTCTATTGGTTCCTGGGGATTGTTGTTCCAATGAAGGATTGCTCTCATTGTAAAAAATGTCTTTCTTATGTCAAGAAAATGTCTTCTTGTACATTTTGCCCCTCGTCTTCACCATGTGATGTGAGAACACCTATATTCTTTGTAACCACTTCTAAGTACTGGAATACTGTGATGATGCCCCTTCTGATCCTTCTTGTCTTCAGGGACAAAAGGCCTCCTTCTGTCTTTCCTCACAGGGCTGGTTCTGCAGCCCTTTGTTCATTTTTGTGTCTTCCTTGAATTGTGAGGCCCAGCAGGAGAGGCGCTGCTTCCCGTGGGCACTGTCCGACGAGCTGTGCTTGGGGTGTGCTGATCCTCTGTGTCCCTGTCTGCCAGCAGTGCTGATCCTCTGTGTCCCTGTCTGACACCAGTGCTGATCCTCTCTGTCCCTGTCTGCCACCCGTGCTGATCCTCTCTGTCCCTGTCTGCCACCAGTGCTGATCCTCTGTGTCCCTGTCTGCCAGCAGTGCTGATCCTCTCTGTCCCTGTCTGCCACCAGTGCTGATCCTCTCTGTCCCTGTCTGCCACCAGTGCTGATCCTCTCTGTCCCTGTCTGCCAGCGGTGCTGATCCTCTCTGTCCCTGTCTGCCAGTGGTTCTGATCCTCTCTGTCCCTGTCTGCCAGCGGTGCTGATCCTCTCTGTCCCTGTCTGCCAGCGGTGCTGTCTGCTCTGTCCCTGTCTGCCACCAGTGCTGATCCTCTCTGTCCCTGTCTGCCACCAGTGCTGATCCTCTGTGTCCCTGTCTGCCACCAGTGCTGATCCTCTGTGTCCCTGTCTGCCAGCAGTGCTGATCCTCTGTGTCCCTGTCTGCCAGCAGTGCTGATCCTCTGTGTCCCTGTCTGCCAGCGGTGCTGATCCTCTCTGTCCCTGTCTGCCAGTGGTTCTGATCCTCTCTGTCCCTGTCTGCCACCGGTGCTGATCCTCTCTGTCCCTGTCTGCCAGCGGTGCTGATCCTCTCTGTCCCTGTCTGCCAGCGGTGCTGTCTGCTCTGTCCCTGTCTGCCACCAGTGCTGATCCTCTCTGTCCCTGTCTGCCACCAGTGCTGATCCTCTGTGTCCCTGTCTGCCAGTGGTGCTGATCCTCTCTGTCCCTGTCTGCCAGCAGTGCTGATCTGCTCTGTCCCTGTCTGCCAGCGGTGCTGATCTGCTCTGTCCCTGTCTGCCACCAGTGCTGATCCTCTCTGTCCCTGTCTGCCAGCGGTGCTGATCCTCTCTGTCCCTGTCTGCCAGCCCATGGCCCAGGGTCCCTGTCTGCCAGAGCCCCTGCAGCTGCAGCCCAGACCCTGATTGCCCTCATAGCTGCAGTGACACCTGTGATTCATGGTCAGGAGATTGTCCCCTGAACCTCCACGTCCCTTTCAGCAAGGCTGCTCCCCAGACGGGTGGGTCACAGCCTGTGCTGGGCCCTGTGGCGGTGCCACCCCAGGTGCAGGGCTGTGCCCTTGTCTCTGCTGCACCTCGCACTGCTCTGGCCAGCCCCACCCTTTCAGCCTGTACAGGTCTCTTTGTAAGATTGCATTGTCCACAACATCTGTGAAGATGTGGAACATTAATCCCTGAGGAGCCCTCCTTGTGCCAGGCCGCCAGGCTGAATGAAAACCATTGATCACCCCTCCCTAAGTGTGCCCTGCTAAACAATTTCTTACTCATTTCACAGACTGCTTGCCCAGCCTTGCCACTTTTTTCCAGAAGGGTGTGGGAAAATCTCTGTTCTTCATACAGTTTCTACTCTAACAGCTGAAAGAACTATGAGTAAGTAGAGAATGGAAATCCTGATTGTAGTATGAACTGTGTTCACTCCCAATTGCTATGTCCAGTGCATCATCCTAATACCCGCATAATCATTTTTTCCTTTATATGAGAAAATAATTCTCTTCACTTTTAAATCCAAATTCCTACCTTGATGTTTTCAGAATTATGCAAAACTAAAGTCAACATTATTGGAGAGAGGAGATTGTGTTTGCTATAAAAATCTTCACTGCAGCTTTTTGATAAGATCTCTCTGAGAAGGGTTATTTAGCTTTTCTATGTAGAACTGCACCTATTCTGTCCAGTTTTGAGGTTGCTGGATGGTGGTGGGTTCTTCCAGCAGGTAGTGGATGTACTGTGCTTTGGCAAACCTCCTTGGAAAGATTTGCTGCTGCCAAAGAACTCGACTTCACTCAGAGCCTCAACTTCTGTTCAGAGCCTTGATCTGAACAGAATCCTTCATCTACTTGATAAAACAGGTTACCCACTGTCACTCTGGGCTTTATGACTAAATCATCATGGTTTAATTAAGCTATTCCTGGTCTAACACTGTGGTAGAAACATAACTGATAAATTAATATCATGGAGTGCCACTTTTCTAATCTGTATTTAGCAAAAATCACCTACTACTAAAAGCCTCCTTTACCAAGTCCACACACATACAAGGTTACATCCTATGATCTTTAGTGAAGCATTTTATCAATGGTCTTAAGTATCATGAGTGAAAATGATATTTTCTGTTTATTTTTGTTTTCAAAATCTATCTTTCAATACAAACTTCTAGATTTCCTGTCTTTGTTGGTTTTTAACAGGTAGTGATGCATTGATCACTAGGATTAGGTAGAAGTAAGTCTCCTGAATTTTGATTTATTTGTGCTCGTATGCTTTTTTAGTAAATGCATAGTGAATTATAGATGACTGTTCATTGGTCAGTGCAAGAGAAAGGATCCCAGCAGGTATGCGAGGTAGCAGCCATGAGAATAGCACGGTCACCATAGATTCTATTATCATCCACACTCAAAATCAGAACAGTTTCTTAAATTGAAACATTTCAATGTACAAAAAAAGCAAAATTAACTGATAATATATATTTAAAAACAGGTTTGAAAGTCTATAGTGTAATTCTGGAGGAAGAAAACTCAACATTAACTAGGTTACTAAAAAGGTCTTACTTTTAAGATTAATGTTCATGTTAAACAAAAAATTCAAATGAACCAATGAACAAACCAATCAAGCAAAAAAAAAGCCAAGTAAATTTATGCAAAAATATGTCTCTTTGTAAACTATGCAGCATTTGTTTTCTCAACTGTATCTAGCTATAAAATGATTGCTTTCTTTATCCTTTCATTACTAGAATGAAATGAAGCTATTTTCAACTTGCACAGGGGAAATATTCTAGATAATTAAAATGAATGCTTTCCATTGTCTTATCAGTGTGTACTTGCTGACAGTCTTAATGAAATGTATCAAGATCATGAATGGACAACATCCTCTTTGAAAGAGTAAGGCAATGCTGTTCAATTCTCAGCCATTTTCTCCTTAATTCCTTGGAATGTCTTCTAAATTAACTTCTAAATTTGTCTTCTAAAATTAACTCTCTGAGCAAATGTATATGATTTGACAGAAAACTACTATTTTCTGAATCTCCAGCACAGATATTCTGAATATATACAGTTAATCTTAACAACAGCCTGTTATGTGAGACAAATCAGATGGAGATTAGGTTTTGTGAGAACCAAGAAGGTGTCAGGAACAAAATCTGTGTTTTCTAAATCTCTTTATTTTTGGTAAATGATTGACTTGTGTCATGACTAACAGAAATTACATTGATTAATATGCATTTACCTGGACATGTTCAGATTGAAAGACCACAAAAGTAAGCGAAGGCAGCAGGACAAAATGTTTTCTCATGGAAATTTCTTCAAATTATTTCTTCAAATTATAGGAACCTCTGAATATGAACTACAGCAACAGGTTATAAAGGAAAGAAGAAGCTGCATTTCAATCTGTGTATCTGATCCATAGAGTTTAGCAAAATGTAATTTGAGATATTGTATTTCTTGGGACCAAACTTTCTAATATCACTTCAAGTTTTTTCTCATCATTTAAAAAGGCATGGGTATGACTTGCTTTTATGTCCCTTGAAGAAGGAAAGGATAATCTATTTTCTGCTGACAAAAAGAGAAGATGTGAAAAAACTTAGTGTTTAAGAGATACTCAGACTAATTTACAAAGTCAACACTAATGAAGTGTAAGGCCTGTATATTAAATGCAAATAACCTCCTACCTAACCAGAAACTAAGTCGTGCTGGATCACAGTTCATAAAATTGTTAACTGAATTAATCAAAGGACTTGACCATATGATAAGCTCTCTTTTAAAATGCAGTGTTTTGCTTAAATTCCCATGACATTTGTTGGCTATCAGCAACGCAGTCAAACAAGCATAACAATTACAAGAGTGCTTTCAGGTCATATCTTCATTTTATGAGATGGTGAAGCACACAAAGTTAGGACTGACTGTCCAAAGAAACCCACAACCTCCTCTAACAATTCCAGAAGTATTTTCAATTGCTGTTCATCAATTCACCAAAAAATGCAGTATGTTTTTCTTGTCTAAATACTAGCTCTAGTATTATTTTACTTTTGCCATCGCTTATTTGTTGGATATAAAACTGTTGATTGACACAGGAAAGGATGTAGCATTTTTATAAAAAATTATTATTTTCAGTGAACAAAGGACTGAGAGTCATAGACATGCTATCTGCTGCCCAGAACGGTGACAGGCAAGACGTTTCACACTTCATTTCTTTTGTGTTCCCAGGTAGGACAGTTTTAAAAAATTATATCCTAATAAATGGAATTAATTTTGCTTTTCTCCAGCATTCTTTGTTTTCTAAAGGAGTTGAACTTCTTTTGTCCAAATTTTGTCTACAGAAAAAAAAAACATTCCTTGAAAAATTCAGGCAGAGTACATATGTATAACAAAAAACATCCTTTTAGTTTGGATTCCAGTGGATTTGTGTCTTATACAAAAGATCTGACTTTTTTAATAAAGATTCAGGTTACAACTGCTGCTTTTCTAAAGATATGGGATATGTAATGTGGATTTTTGGGCATCTAATAATATTTGAATTTATTTTAATCTCTTTTCCTCATTTGAGATGATACCAAATTCAATACACTCAGCTAAAAAGTCACTTACTAAGCCTAACCAAAAAGCCACTTGTTTTCCCAGAACTTAACAGTGAATCCTTCCTTTATCTGAAATTACCTACTCATTGGTTCAAATATTATGGTTTATGGGAAAGACTTGGCAGACTGGTGATCACTCTGATAATGACATCAGCAGGGAATAACTATTTAACCCTTGTCTTCATGAAAACTGGGAAAAAGAATGGAAACCAGTATTTAGTCTAAAATGCAGTTGGTGCTACTGCTTCTATGGTGGCTAGATTCTCACAATCTTTTATGCTGGTTATAAGAGGGGCAAGTGCATTTACTTAATGAATTACCTGTGTCTAATTCTACACTAAATGAAAACAAAATCTAGGCCTTAAGGTAAGTACACGGTACTTACCCCTTTCTAGGAAAATAATATATTGAGTACAAGTGTGGAAAAAGAATCCCTCTGGGAATTTTTATTAATTCTGTGACAACTTAATGTTTTATAAATCAGCAAAGTTGTGCATGATGATGTATTGAAAATAGAACATGAGAATATTAATTGAATTTCAGTCATATAAAGGTGAAAGAACCCCCATAAAAAGATGCAGTCTTTTGAACATCACTAAACCTATGTGGAAGACTTGAATGCAAAAATAACCAAAAAATTTTAATCATTCCTTAGGGTAAAAACTTTATGATATTGGGATTCTCTGTGGATTACTGCCATTAAAAGTAATAAACCAAATTTAGCCTTACAGCACAATGGCTATTGAAAAAGTAATTTTTACAGGTATTGAAAAATTAATATTTTGTAGTTAGAACTGCACAAGAAAGCTTTGGCAGAACAATTTGCCAATGAATCTAAATGATCTGCAAAAAAGATATTTTTTGTGCTGCTCTTGAGGAAGTCTCAGGGAGCATATTCTGGAGAAACACTTCAAACTGCTTTGTCATTTTTGGAGAAAAATATTTGAGGTTTTGGGGGTTTTTTGTTGTTGGTTGGGGTTTTTGGGTTTTTTTGGGGTTTTTTTTTTTGTTTTGTTTTGTTTTTGTGGTTTTTTTTTTTTTGGGTTGTTGTTGTTGTTTGTTTGTTTTTTTATTTTAAGCCTCTTCTCTTGTAAGCACTGGTATGGTGTACATAAAGTTTCCCTGGCTCATCACTTGTGAGGCTGTTGCTTTCAGTCTCACTGTATTGAATGTTTTGTTTTTAAACTTTCCTTTGACTATGTGTCTGACTTTTTGTCTTGAATTTTTGAGCACACTATCTGGATTATTTAGTCCACTTGTTTCACATCCCAGATGCAGAGGCTTTGACACTCAGATAACTCAGTGACAGAAACAGAACATCTGACCCATTCTCACCTTAGACATAACTTTTCTGTAGAAGCCAGTCTTGACTAACCATTCAGCTCTTCAGGGAGATAGAAAGGCAAAGACAAACAAATACACAGGCTTACTCATTTTACAATAAACTATTTGAAGAAATAATAATATTTAGAACAGGGTAATATAATGTTTGTCATTCTTGCTGGCTGTCTTCTCAATATCTATGTAAAAGCTATGCTCCCTGCCTGTACTTGGATACAATTTTTACTGCAAATAATGATTTTATTTTTTTCCTGTAGGTACTTTCCTTCTACACTGCCTATGAAAAAGTGGACTTTCTCCTCTCTTGGCTCAGACTGCATTGTTTTTTTGCATTCCCAGCAGTGTGAGCACATGTGTGTTTTGAAAGAAGCGTGTGGCATCTTAGTTGTCATATTTCTGCTCCAGTCAGTATACTTATGCTATTTTTGGGAAGTTGGATAGATTTCATTTCTCTTAAGGTGTGTTTTTCCTAGACTGAGGTTAAGTCTATATTTTTTTAAGGTACAGCTAATCAGTTCTGACTGATGATTGACATAGGCATCAAAAGCTAAAAGGTGAGGTATGAATGCTCTATGTTTAGAAGCTAGTTATAAAAATTCATCATCTTCATAGTATAACTAATCCAGTCCTTCATCTGGCTTTTGACATGGATTTGACTAATTTCCCACAAAGTACCTGTTTCCTGTTGTTGACTGTAAAGGGAGGCTAACTGAAAATATTGTATTTGATGCCTAATTTCAGTAAGATGACTCCTACCTAGTGTATTTAGACTTCAAGAGAATAAAATTTTTTCTGCAATACTTTATTTTGCAGATACAGGCCTTAATATGCAGAATTTTTCTGTTTCTTTCCCAGCTGAAAGGTCTTTCAAACCCCTCAAATCTTTGTGGAGTTGTCATGCTCTGCCTATCTTTTTCTGTTGTATACAGTAGATTACAGGCAGGTTGTAATACTACTGACAGTCACAACTAGATGGGAAAAAATGAAATCAGAATGTCAGTCACGTTGTTGGAATTACACATACATTTCCACCTGCAATCAGTAGTTCACATCCTGATGAGACAGAGATATTTTGCATTGACTGAAGTGCACTCAACTCAGACTTGAATACAACTGAGTACTTTGTAAAAGATAAAAATACCATTAGCTGCATTTATAGGTGGGAAATTCAAGGTAGATAGTCTTTTCTGACTGCTTTTTAGCTTTCTCTTTGTCTTCCTGTCTTTCTGTCCTTTTCAGTGGCTGTCCTCCTTTTCATCTCTTTGCCTTTAACATTTTTTGGGCCACTAAGAGCCTTGCAGAGGTAATTGATTTTATCTGGGAGTCCCTGAAATTGACAGATTATATACTCAAAGTCATCCCCTACGTAAGACTCTGAAATAGAGACAGAGGCACTAAACAGGCAACTAGTATGCCACCTAGATACTTTTGTGTGCAAGGAACATGCCTATATAGTTTTTGTATCACTTCGTTGGTATTCCTTTAATGAGATGGAGATGAAGGTGCATGGGTGTTGAGAATAAAAGAGAGGGTGTCTGGAGATTATGGCTATGGGTTTCTAGGATTCCCTAATGCTGAAGGATATGGAGACTTCATCCTCTAAATTTCTCTGCTCTATTACAAATTACCACAAATACCACAAAATTTAAAACCAACAAGTAAACTGGAACAAAAAACATAGTAAAAAAATCACATATAACAAGTATAGCTATGATCAAAGAGTAAAAGTGTGTGTGTAGATATAGATATATATATATATATACACATGTATGTATGTATGTATGTAAACCCAGCTATTGCAAACTAGTATCAACAATCAATAATATAGTATCAGTCAATAGTATGGTAGCAGTAGTATGATAGCAGCAATCAATCATAGAACAACAATCACTAACAGCAACTACCAATTAGGTATATATTTTTACAAGTTACTATGAGCTTTTCATTATTGAAGCAACTTATCAACAATGTATACCAGATATGATAGACTATTTATATAGATCTATAATATCAATATCAAGGGAATCAGACAGATTTCAGAAGGTAACAGACCACCCCAAAGTGAGGGGCAAACTAATCCCAGAGGTGAACCCAACCATCCCAGAAATGAGAACACAGACCAAACCTGCCCCAAAAGTGGGTCCAAAAAGGGGGACCAATGAGATTACAGGCTGTCTTACTTCAAAGGTGATCTGTGGTATAGAATCTGGAGTGATAACCCAAGATCTCATAGAAAGTTAATGTGGAGAATTCAACCTGTTTAGAAAAGAAAAAGTAGGTGTGGTAAGGTATACTCCCAGGAAGAGAGATTCAGCTTTGTGTAGAAATTAAACTTGTTTTATATTAGAGACATGAAATGGCACAGAATATCATCTTTTTGTGCAGCCAATAGATGTTTCAATTTCTCTTTTTCAACTGGTGATGGGGTTTTCTGTTATTTCTGAGAAATTTCTGTTTTTCTTAGACTGTTTTCCACCTTCTTGAATGAGAAGGTGTCATTTCAGTTCCTTGTGTTTGCACTTATTGATGAGTATCTCAGGATGTCTCCTCCTTCCTAAGTATACCTACTGTTCCCAGCAGTATTTCTGAGAGACCAGCTGCCCTTTTCAAGGATGGTACCAGTTCATAAGCTTAGTTCCCAGGTTCATGGCTTCCAAGCTGGCATTTTCTGTCAGTATTTTCCAGCAGACATTTTCTTCTGTTCAGCTTCTTTTTCCCCTCTAGCCAGGCTGTCCTTCAGGCAGCTCACATTACTGGTGCATCTAAGCAGAAGTCTCATTTCCAGTCTGATAATAAACCTTATAACTTTTCAGAGTTCCAGTTTTGTCAGATGTTTCTTAGGTATCACATTAATTCCAACTGCTATCTTAAATATATATATTAATTTGGTCTCTATTCTGTACCACATGTTGTTTTTCAGCACTGTAACATGTTCAGAGAAAATATCAACACAAAAATTATAGCATTCCAGAACTGTAACGTGGAGATTGCTTTAATTAAAAGTCACTTTTGTTGATATGGGAACAGGCTGCAGAAAAAGATCAGAGAACACAGAGGATTTTGGGCTAAGCCTAGCATGAATATTTTGAAAGATTATAACAAATTATCTACTTTTTTGTCACACAAAATGTAAATTTGTATAGATAATGTTTTCTGAAGGTTTGAGATTTTTAGGGTAGTGTATGTCTATTCAGCTATTATGTAAAGGTCATGAGTATACCAAAAAATAAAAGGAGGCAGGAGATACACTGTGGTGAAATGAGAACTTATCAGTCTTCAGAACTCCACTGCACATAGCAAATGCAATGAAAAAATCACACGACAGTTAAGTTCAGAAGGCATGCCTGGATTTCTTCTAAGTCCAAGGTGTCTGCTCAAAACGTGATCATCAAGAGCAGGTTTATCACAGCCATGTCTAGTCTGGTATTGAATCACTTTAAGGATGGAGATAACTCAACCCCCATATGTTCCAGTCTTACACCATACTCCCAGCAAAGAAGGTGGATTTTAGGCTTAAATGGAATTTCATCTATCTCAACTCCTTTTGTCCTCCATTGAGAAGAGTTGGCTCCATATTCTTTGCTTATACCCGTGTGCTGTTTAGAGTTAGATAAGATTCCCCTGAGACATTTCTTCTCCTAAGGCCAAGGAGTCCCCACTGCCTCAGCCTCTCCTTGCATAAAGGATGCTGCAGTCTCCTAGAATCCCTTAAAGCTCTTTGGTAGAATTGCTCCAGTGTGTCTATCTCTTGTAGGGAGCCCACTGGACACATTACTCCAAATGGAAGGGAAAGCAAGGTGCCCCTCAGAGTGCTGCTGATGCTCCCCCTAAAGCTGGAGGTTGTTGGTTTTCTTTTCACAAAGTCACATTTTTGCCTTATGTTTACCTTGTGGCCTCTCAGGGCCTTTTCTGAACAGCCATTGTCCAGGCAGTCAGCCTCCAGTGAGTGATACACGGCATACTATATTTCTTCCATAAAACATGGCGTTATTACTTCCCAGAGGCAAGACTTTCAAATTTCCTTTGAACTTATTTACTTGTTTTCCTATGTCTCCAGGTTGTCCATGACCCTCTGAATAGCTGCACAACCATCTTGTGTATCAACATCTTCTCCCAAATTTCTATCGTGCAAACTTGCTGCCAGGCATATCTATCCTATCATCCAGGCCATCCAAGACTGATAGAATACTGAAGAATTTAAAATTGTCATATTTTAAACCAATGAGTACAACAACATGGAGAAATGTTTAGTGTATCTCTGCATCAAGAAGAAACGTTTAGTGCATCTCTGCATCAAAATATTTAGATGGGAAATAGCTTTTGTATATTTATTTATTTAACTTGGGGTTTAGAACTGACATAAAGTAGCATAAGGGGAAATTGTGTATCTGTGACCTTAAAAATCAGACTTTTCATGTTTAATGACAAATCACAGAATCACAGAATCATTAAGGTTGGAAGAGACCTCTAAGACAACAGTCCAACTCTTAATGAAGTACCACTGTGTTAAACATTTAACATGTCTCCAAGTGTGACATACACATGCCTTCTGAACACTGCCAGGGATGGTGATTCTATGACTTCCATGTCACCCTGTTAATGCTTGACAATGCTTATCCACCTAATATTAAATTGAAATGTCCCCTGTCTATTTTCTCTGGTCCTGTTAATTGTTACCTGGGAGAAGAAGTATTAATTATGGGAATAGTTATGAAAAGTGAGAGAGTTGCATTTCACTTATGTGCTCCTTGTCATAATATCAAGATGTTACAGAAGTCCTTGTATTAGACAGAAGAAAAATCTCTCACTTCAATATCCCTCCTCCTCCTTTCCCAGTCTTGACAGATTCTTTTTTCTAGAATTATTCACTCACCTGTTGTGCTCTATGTTAGCAACTCTGACATGGCAGTAGCAGGACAATGTCACACTCCACATCTCACAACCACACTGGTGTTTTTCCTCTGGTACTGGACTTATACATCTTGAAGTGCCTGTAAATGTCACCATGCAAGCAGGTAGCAGCTCATACCCAGGGTAACTTGTTACACAACAGCCAATAAAATAATGCTTAAAAGAACAATTCACAGATCACTGATATTATTCTGAGATCATTCAGCAATTTAAATTTTATGTGTCTCAGACATGAGCATGTGACCATTTTTATTGTTTTCCCTTCATTTCAGAATATGTAATTTTTGGCAGAATTAATAAAAACCCAAATCAGCCAAGGATAAACTAATGATCAGACAGAACTTTAGATTATATTTTAGAGCAACAACTCTGATTTGCAGCCAATTTGTAAAGAAACCTGTCTAGTGAGGTTTAATATTGATTACATCTGAATGTTTTGGTAGATAGAAAATAATCAAACCTGTTGCTGTGAAGCCAAAGAACTTTTAAGCATTATAGTATTAGTTGTAGTGTGCAGAATAATAGACAGAGGAACTAAGGCTGACAAATATTTGTTTGTTTCTGTTGGCTCAAAGAATATCTAAAAGATCTTTGTAACATCAAAGATCAGTATTATCCTGTACTTATAGCATACTCAAATTAGTTTATTGACAGATCTAAGTAGCTAGTTTTTGAAATAAGATTCCATGCAAATCATGACATACAGAACATGCTGCTCTAGGATTCATGGTGAGGACACCATGATCAGTGTCCTGAGCAAAGCAGTGACTGAGTAATTATGGAGCACTCCAACAAGACTGGACACCACCGAGAAAATACACTGAGCTACCAGTGAAAAAAAATTCCCAAATCAGAGCTACTTGTGTTCTTTAGAAATGTATAAGATGTTTGGAAAAGCCTTAAAGAGCATTTGGTGGTGCTGACCTGTTGAAAAGACGACCACGGCCATTTAAACATATCAGCAAACTGCCCAGAAAAGGTGGCTGGGCAGAGAACAGATAGAGAACTGCAAGAGACAGGCTCTGAGAATTGTGTATACATTAGACAAACATGCATAAGTGCTGTAGTTTCTGATAAATGTGAAATGAAGCATTAGTGCTGTGCTGCAATACCAGCAGGCGTGCTTGTACCTATAGATGAGAAAGCACCTTTGAGTCAATAAGCACACGATTGTGTTGTAAGAGTTTTGTGCATGAATGGAAGCAGTTGAAGCAAGAGAGTTCTTCGTCTGTGTCAGTCAGAAAGGCAGATACTCAAAAAGAAAGCCCAGGAGCAGAGCTAGTATTGCTCATTGTCCAAATAACACCCACTCACATCAGAATGTCTACATCCAACCCTCCTTTTGCAATGCTTTTCACTGCATCACACTCATGTTTTTCAGACTTTTGCTCTCTGCAGTTGGAAAACGGATGAATCACAAAATAACCAAAAAGGTCCTTTCCCACAGAGAGTGAAACAGAGCCTCCCTAGAGATCCTCATGTTGAAAGCAATTGTTCAGCATTGTGTTTTCCCTAAAGTCCTTTCTGCAGAATTAGAAAAGAATATCTTGTTTTTGGAAGAGCTAAAGAAAATAATGAAACATATGGGGCTTTTGTTTGCAGTGTGAAATTTTAAAATATCCTACAGGCATTATATATTATTTTAGTATAGAGGTAAAATAATGAGTATATTAAGCCAGACTTTATTATTACAATGTCCTTATTTTCTTTTTGAGATTACAGATTCATTTCCTAAGCAACTATCCATATATTGATTGACAGATACTATGCTAAAACTGGACAATTTAATTTCTACAGTGTTGACTTTTTCTTTAAAGCTGTTCAAATTTCTGTGTTCCTTATGACTTTAATGTCAGTAAAAATTAAACAGAGTGTACTACTTTCTTACTTTCAGTGTTATGCTCGAAAGGCTATGGATCATAAAAAATACTGCATAATTTATGTGTCTGTATAATAAAATCACAATTACTATGCACTTGTAGTATTGGGCTAAATTGAAATGTTAAACATAATAATCCATTCATTCACTAGAAAGGGTCAATGACTAGTCTTACACTTAACATTGAGCATCTTACTGATCTGCATGATTAAACAATTGTTAATTTTCCTACTGCCTCTGGTCTGGAAGATGAATCTCTTTATTAACTTTCTAAAAATAAGTTTCCATTACAGAAAGCTTTATTAGAAATGGGCCTGCTTGTGCATCTAATATTTTATCTTCTCAGATTTCATCTTGAGACATTGCATTAATTGGTATGTAACATAAGATATGAAGGGTTCTCAATATGAAAATTCTCCCATCTGTGAAGTGGTGGAGTCCAAAGGACCTGAAAAAGCCATAACTGAAATGTGGGACAGAGATAGAAAAAGCGAAAAAGCACAGAGGGGCAGGATTAATTTAACAGAAAGGTAAAGTTTTGTGTTGGCTTAGAACTTGGAAATTTCAGACTTTCAGAACAGATTTATGCAAGTGAAAAGATTTATGCCAAATTAATTGTCTTCCAAGAGCATCATGTAAGTCTTAAGGCTTCTGTCATTATTTGGTTCTTTCACAGGATTTTTCATGTGGTGTTGTTTTTTGGTTTGGAGGTTTTTTCTACAGGAAATAGAAAGGCTCCTAAAATCTAATAAGGGATTAAATTTCAGTACAAGTGCCTCCTGCTGTAAAGTTCAACCTATGTGTTTTAGATCCTACAGTTTGTCTTGGCTTTAACAAGAGAGTAAATGAGAAGAAAAGAGATGTTCAGAATACTTGTGTGTAGTGGGTTGACCCTGGCTGGGTGCCAGACACTCATTCAAGCCACTCTATCTCTCCCTTCTGCAACCAGACAGGGAAAAGAAAATATGAAGGGTTCATGAGATGAGATAAGGACTGGGAGAGAGATTGCTCATCAAATACTGTCATGGGTAAAACAGACTCAGCTGATGGAAATGAATTGAGTTTACTGCTAACAAAATCAGAGCAGGATAATTAGAAGTAAAATAAATCTTAAAACACTTTTCCCCATCTCCTCCCTCTTTCTCAAGTTTTACTGACGCCTAAAGATTTTTTTTGTTTTTAATATTTTTCATATATTTGTAACTTTGTAGATTTTTAATGCCTAGTTCTATAGCCTGTAGCACCTTATTACCCCTTTTCACACTTTAGAACAGTAGCTATGTCACATTTTTGAAATTCTGTTTAGTCTTATTTTCAAGAAAATAATTTCTAACCCTCTCTTTTGCACTAGAACTTAAGAGACATAACAAGAAATAGGGAAATAAGCCCCTAGAGCAACTCCAAGAGGCTGATCCAAGCGTGCATTGCTGGGGCAACTGGTCTCTTATGGGATCTATCTGCTAAATATACTAATATATAAACCTTATAAAAATATGCAGTTCATACCTATGTTTTGTGCACCTGAAAGTTTTCATTAAAAATCTGCTCTTTGTACTACTACTTTAACATCATTTGGAAAAGTTTTTCTTCTGATTCCAGGCAACGTGACCCACTCCCTCACAATGGTGCAGGAAGACAGTGAATGGGGGTTACAATCCTTCATCACAAATTCGTCCTGTTGCTGCACAGGAAGAGGAGCTCTTCTCCCACTTCAGTGTGGGGTTCCTCCCACAGGAGATAGTTTTCCACAAAGTTCTCTACCATGAGTCCATCCCATGGGCAACAGTCCTCCACAAACTGCTCCAGTGCAGGCCATTCTTCCATGGAGTGCGGCGTAGACCTTTAGAAGCAGCATACTCCAGTGTGGGTCCCCCATGGGATCACAAGTCCTTCCAAGAAAACTGCTTCAGAGTGGGCTACTCCCTCCACTGGGCTGCAGGCCCCAGCCAAGTGCCTATTTCAGCACAGGTCTCCCTTAGCTTTCCCTCAGGCATCCACCTGCTCCTCCAAGAGCTGCAGGTGGATCTCTGCATCCCCATGGATTTCCATGGGCTGCAGTGGCACAGCTGCCTCACCCTGGGCTGCACCACAGGCTGCAGGGGAACCTCAGCTCTGGCACCTGGAGCACCTCCTGCCCCTCCTTCTCCACTGACCTTGGTGTCTGCAGAGTTGTTCCTCTCACATGTTCTCACCCTGTTTTTTTCTGGCTGCAGTTACATCTGCACAATCACCTTTTTTCTCCCCTGTTCTTAAATCTGTTATCACAGGAGTGTTGCCACCATTTCTGATTGGCCCAGGCTTGGCAGCAATCCCCATCTGTCTGGAAGCCAGTTGGGATTGGTTCTATAAGGGGTGGAGGGAGCTTCCAACATCTTCTCACAGAGGCCATTCCTGTAACACCTAAAATCTGGCCATGCAAACCTGATGCATTGTGATATATAAAACACCTATCAAAAAAACTTGTAATGTGTTAGAATTAGTAAAAATTAGTAAACAAATGCTGAGTAAAGATCAGACTAGATTTTTTAATAACTATAAATGAAACCTGATATCTAGAAACATCAAAGGCTCTCTTTTCATTTAGTTAATGCCTTATACATTTTGTATACGTGTGCTTTGTGTTTAGAAAGACAGTTTCAGCCATACTCATCAAATTCCAATAAAGAAAACTCAAACTTACTGAGTTTGCATGCTTGTTATATAATTACAATTGCATTACTATCACATGCCTATGAATATTTTTCCCCTGCCATTTTCTGTCTTTTATGTACAAACCAAAAAAGCTATACTCTTCTTCATCTTTAGCTTGTTTTAATTATAAACTTTTTTCTTCCAGCACAAAGACTGTGTTCTAAAAATACTCCTGAATATTCTTACAGATGTAAGATGCAAATAAAATCTCCAATCTTCATATAAATAGTGACACGTAATGTGGTCCAGGAAAAGATCAGCCAGGTTTTCTGTTGGCTTTTTTTTGCATTTTTCCAGTATAAACTTTTATGTGAATGCCTTATTTCTCTCTTTTCCCTCCATAAATGAAGAATATGACTCTTGAAAGGTAACTTGTGACTACACTGTGTCCTGAAGTTCTCCTGTTTAAATGGCAATAGTGCTGGGTTAATCCCCAAGAGTTTGTGACTTCCTTTCTGCAAGCCTACCAAAACTCACCTCAGCTGTGGAAGACCCTTGCTGTAAAATGGCTGAGTGTCTCAGCAACAGCACAGAGGAAGTTATCTGAAGGAGACCAGGAGAAAGGGGTGGATATTTGCTTAGATAGCCCACTAACAAAGCCTGTGCCTATTGCATCACAGCCCATAAGTGTTTGACATTTGGTGTGGGAGAAAAGGATGACTCAGAAGTGTCCTTCAATGATATCTTACACTTTTCAAATTTCCTTGGCTATCAGGTAAAAATATGGATTTAAAAATACACACATACTCATAGCACTTAAATCCCATCCAACTTAAAAAAGTTCTGTGATGTTGTGTTTGTATGCATGCTTCTATTTTGTTCCAAGGATGTAAAATGGAATCTCTGCTTGTTTTTTCTGAAGAGTGATTCTGAAGTCTGATCATTTAGTGATGCCCAAATATTTCTATATCTCTGAAAAGGCATTGTCTTTGTCCTTGGATACAGAGGTGATGTGAATTCCTCTTCTGACCCATTAAAGTGCCTAGGACTGGCTCCCATGTTGATATTAACTACTGGGACCAGCCTGTGAATCAAGCTGGTCTAAAAAATGCACTGAAGGGGTGGCATATTGAGCTGACCAATATGTTCCCTTCAGAGTGAGGGAAGGACAAAGGATCTGAGAACACACAGAGTCTGAAGAAAGCCAGATGAACCCCAAGGGGAAGCAGAGGACAGAGGTGCCCTGGAGGAAAACTCTGCTTTTGAAATCAGTAAAAAGTTTATGTTTCTTCTCTGGGAGATTCAACCTTCATTGCTGAATTTATAATTTCCTCATTGTTTTAAACTCCTTTCAAGACCCTTTGTTTCTGACTTGATTTCTAATTAAAGTCCAGTATTTTAAGGACTGCAGAGCACCATCTTTTTTTTTTTCTTTTTTTCTTTCCCTAAAACTAAACTGGTTTATGCAGTTAAATGTGTTTAGCAGTTCCTGAGATAGCAGGTACCTGGCAAAGCATCTGTCACTTATTTGTCAAATCTTTCTTAGAGTGCCTTGTGATGACACTCTAATTGCACAACAGCTGGCTGTGCAATTAATAGCACACAATGGGGAGACAGTGAAGGAGATCACCATTGATTCCTGTATATCTTTTGATCTGTCACCCTTTGAAAACCATACACACTGATGTTAAACATTTTATTTTTATGAACAGGATTTTCTAGGACCCTGCCTCTCCTTTCTAGCTTGTTACCCTCTGATCTGAAGAGAGTTTGGCACCTCTTTAATTGTTGGTCTCTGAAAATAAGCAAGTGTGAAATAAGGTATAAATATTTTCTGCAATAATGTTATTAAATGTGGATATTAAATGTAGAGACCAGAGTCCTTGTGATGCTAACACAGCTGCTCAGCATTGACTTCCCAAAGTTCCTGTCTGCTAGGTACAGAGCCCAGAGGCTAACTCCAAAGTTTATGCATCCCACCTTGCAGCCAAGGTCAAGAAGTGAAAGTCATTGAGGAGGCAACTGCCACCCCGATAAACAAAGTTGCGGCACCTTTTCTTTTACTTTATCCATAATGCTCAGTCCTGGAGCTTGTACTTCCTCCAGGCTCTGTTATTTTTACCTGGCTGTATCCTCACCCTTGTCCAGGAGAGGCCCCGTGTGGCAGTAGCCATCAGAGCAGTGAGGTCTGGGTGTTCCACCCAGCAGGGTGAGCCAGCAGTGAGGCAGCAGAGAGGGGCTGGCTGGGGTGGTGGCGCCGCCAATGAGAACCCAGCCATACGTGCTGTGCTCCCACCCAGTCCAGTGCAAAGGGTTGTGGCAATGTGGAATAATATGAAGCAGAATCTTTAAAAGAATGTTTTCTGCTCTCCCTTACTCTGTCTGGTCTTTAGTCATGGAATGTATGAATTCAACAGATTGTGCTGGATCAGAAGATAAGACTACCAGGAGTTCCCTGAAGATAAAGGGCCTCTCTCTTTATCCAGGGAAGATGAAGAGGTCCTCAGGGGACAGTAGGGTTTTTTTTCCTGCAAGTCGTAGAGGATGCTTGGCTCAGGCCAGAGCATTGTACCTACCTTCAACTCATGTTTCTGTAGTAAACATGGTAACAAATGTAAAAGAAGACAAGACAAGACAAAAGAAGACAATTTACAACTGGCTTGTAGTCTGAGTATTGGATAGTATTTTTGCTCTGAAACAGGAGCCACCTTGAGTCAGCTGGAGACTGTCAAATAGTTTTAAAATTACGTGCTTAGTTCCTGTTGCTTTTTAAAGCTATTACAAGAGAAGCAGGATATTAATCTATTTTTATTAAAGGCAGTATCTATATGTATTCAATTTCCACAGGCCTGAGGCAAAATTTTACTACAAACATAATAAGTAATTTCAGTGAAGCCCTTAAAGAAGATGTTAGATGTAAAGATTCCTTAAAGACCATTTGTCCCAGAACTTATTTAATGTATACTTGAATGTATAACTGGAGAAGTAGCTACCTCTGTAACTTAAGAAACAACTTAGATCTCTGTGGATCCAGTCTCTTAGAAAGGGTAGTATTGATATTTTGGCTTTATCTCTTGTAATTGCCAAAGATAAATTTTTGCTTCAGTGTTTGTAATAAGCTTTATAGGTATTTGAGCACAATTGCTTGTGTTCTATAAGCCTATATTACTGGCAGCACCAGACAGAGCAAATAGGCCTCTAAAAATCTGAACAAATCAGAGACATTTATAGATGTAAAGATAGCTAACATTCCTTTAAATAATATTTTTAAAATGAGTTGGCAGTTTCAGCTACACCAAGAAAAATTCTATCAATAATGCAGATTTTTTTCTGTAGAACTGTGTCTTGGGGTGGTTTTATGATGATACTCTATTCCTTAATCATCTTTACATTGTTTTATGCCCAGAAATGGCTGCTGTACTTTAAGATGAACCAGGTGGCAGGGCTGGAGACTGGAAACCCTGGCCAGGCTCTGTGCAAACCTCACTCTCTGGTGTGCTCAGGCTGCAGCATGGACCAGGACCCTACCTTGCTCCTTTTGTTGCCTTGCTTTCTACGAGCTTGAAGCAAGTTTCTTTTTTTTCCCTTCCCATAGCTTGGAGGTGGTACTGGAATCCTCTCAGCAGCTTTTTGGGGTTTTTTTCCCCTCCTTCGGCTGTTTTCAGTTAGGTTGTTTGGATTTTTTGTTGTTTGTTTTCTGGGGAGGTTTTTTGTTGTTGTTGTTGTTTTTTTGGTTGTTTTGTTTTTTTTTTTTCCTGATCTGTTCAGGGAATCAGTGGCGGCCACCATGAACCCAAGACCTTGGGGAAGCTGAACCAACACAAGAAAGGACACTAAAATCCACAAATTCTGCCTGCTGTGAGGAGGAAGGAGACCAATGCCCAAAATCCAACAGGTTCCCAGCTGCTGTGTGAGATTTTTTTCTCTCCCTTCTCCTGAGACAAAGGGAGCCAGCCACCATCTTTGCTTCCCAGCCACAAGGCAAGGTCAGGATGGGGTGTAAGGTTCAATTTTTTTCCAGTGCCTTCCAAGTATCTTGCTTTGTTAATAAACAGTTTCACCTTTTTTCATTTTCCCCCACTGATATTAATTTCTCTCATTGGCTAAAGGGGATTGTTAGAGCCCTTTTCTTTAGACAAAAACACTCTTTCCAGTGTGTTTTCTCCTAAAATGTGTCTCTAAACCATGACAAATGGCTGTGAAGTTATGTCAGTGCATCTGTACAGCTCTATCTGTATTCTTGAAGTAGCACGGGCATGTGTGGTATTGGTGAGGTTGGGTGTCACAAAATAAGTAGTGCAAGCACTGGGAATATGGAAAAAGTCACTGTATTCTATTGAAATCTAGCATAGGATTAAAATAGAGCACTAAAGCTAGGGAAGCTGACAAGCTAGGGGATACAGGAGATGTTTCTAAGTAGTACTTTTGGCTCTAAAGGTATCTTTAAAATTTTTCTCTTACACTCTGGCAGTAGAGTAAATGCAGACCTGTGACCATGCTTGAAGATGAACTGCTAAGTTTGTGCCTTTCTACACCTTGGTATTCAGATCCTATACTAGCTGTGGTTAAGCCTTGCTTCTGGAAACTTTCTTGCTGGTGAAACTACAGGAGCTTAACAATGACAAGTTCCCCTTCTTCTGTTGTAATTTCTAACAGAGAAAAAAGCCTCTGTCCAGCTTAGATGGTATTGTTCGATCCTCCATGGATGACTATTTCATACTTTGGTCTCAGTCCTTAGAAGTAAATTACACTAACTGATTTCAGGAGTTAATTCAAGGACCAAAGTGGCATTTTCTTCTTAAAAAGTAACTAAGCAGAATAATCAAGTATTGTTTTTTCAGTGAAAAGTTAGAATTTTCCACTCATGGCTCCAGTTTGAAATTTCACTGAAGTACAGTAAAGCTTAGCCAGGCAAGCTCTGTGAAATATAAAGTGGACTCAGGTTGTTACTAAGTTTTTTTAAAGTATCTGTTTTATTATTAATATGCTTTTAATACCATCTCTCTGATTGCTTTAAAGACTGACTACAATTTAAGTTAATGCAAAGACATTAAAAGGCTGCCTTCTAAATTTTTAACGGGAATAAAAATATACACAGAGCATGGACTGTATTGAACTATCTGGATCTAATCTCCAAACAAGCTAATACCATTTCACACTTTGTTTTAAATATTTTCTTGGAAGTCACAGATGTTTCTGATTTGTATCTTTTCTAGGTGCACTAAATACCAGTTAAATGATCTTTTAGAAGTTTCCAAAAAGTTGAGACCAAATTTCCACCCACATGAAAGATGCTGGGAAAATGAAAAATGGAGACTAAATAATTTAAATTGTAGCCAATCATCCCAATAAGTACAAAAACAAAATCATCAAATAAAACTAACCAACCAGACAAAACCAAACCCACCCCAAAATCACAAAAAAACCCCTCCAACGGTTCCCAAAACATATCAAAAAACAGTGGAGAAATGGAAGTAGAGGAGAGAAAAATAAAGTAGCTTGAAATACTGTCTTTCTTCTCTTACAGAAAGCTGTAACGGACTTGGCTGTGGGAGATGAGACAGCTACAGAAGCTGAGCTGGGTAGTGCCGCCGACCTTTTGGCCCTGGTACTGTGAAAGCCAAGGGAGAGACAAACTCAAGGCAAGAACAGAAGTGAAGACATTGTGTCTGGTGATGCAGACTGCTCTGATGAGAGAAGAGATAACAAGGACATTGCATGGCAAAAGAGTTTAACAAGGACATTACCAGTGTAAAGAGGGATTATGGGGAAGATTGTGTTTCTAAAGGGGACTGGGACAAAAAGGTCTGAGTGGAAAATTTTGTGCAAATGTAGTGACCTATAAATACTGGTAAACTGTGTAATAGACTAGCCTTGCTTTGCTGGCATAGCAGAGTCTGTGTCTGTCAATCCGTGCAAATGGTGGAAGCGAAGATTCGCCTATCTGGCTACCTGGCAGGGCACTTGTGGACTAAAAACCGTCAAGAAATTCTGATTCAATTGTCAGCAGTTTGCGATGTGGCATTTTTGACTGGACTTATCACCTGGCTGTGACTCAAATGGAGAAGTGAAAAGCCAGTTATCTGATAGGGTGAATTTGACTTTTAGCTGGTTTATACTGTGTTACAGTTGTGAAGTGTAGGAACACAGCAAATAAATGTGCTTGTCCACTTAAAGCAAAACTTTTTTTCCATTGTTTTCTTCTTTTCTTTTTCTTCTTGTTTCATATTTAGCTATTCAATCCCATAAATACAGGAATTTTGCGGCAAAACAGTAACTTTGCTCACTCACTTGGACCACCTATTTTGAAAATGTGAATCTCTTAAAACATTGCATTTGCCACATGTACATTATAGTTGATAAAACCCCTTTTTGCTGATTTTCTTTCAAAAAAGATGCAGTGATTTAATAAAGCTTTGTGCATGCTTTAAAAAAAACACATGCAACTTCTCTTCTCTTTCTCTGAACAATGTAGATCTCTAGAGCTTTAGGAATATGGGATGATGTTGGTAACTTCTAACATGACCCTCCTTCCTTTTCAGATCATTCTCATCCTGAACTAATTCACATAACTACAAGTGAACTCAGGAAATTCAGAGAGGTCTAACATCACAGGCTTGAAGGTCTGCAACACCTCTCAGCTATCAGGATTTGGAGAAAAATGTTGGCTGTCACTCCAGATCTCATAGCTGAATCCCAGCAGACCAGATTTGTAAACTGTTGGGATAGCTATGCCTCAAATTTCCTTTTCAAACACGAGAAACAAACATGGGGAGGACACTGCTGGTGCTGTCCTGTCTCTGGAATGCTTGTGTTGGCAAAAGAGCAGGGAAGTGTGCCTGCAGTTTCTGACTAAGAGATGACCCAAAGGATCTAATATTGTCCTAAATGGATGCACCACAGAGCATGCATGTGAGTTATAGATGTTCCTAATAAATCTAATCTGATCTGTAATGGAGAAAAACCAGTTATCCTTTACTATCCCTCTGGAAAAAAAGCTGTATGTCTACACACATGTGATTTGTTCCTATGCACCTATGATTACAGATATGAGGGTATACCACACCTTACATGTTAACAGGATTATTTACTAGGAGAAACGGTTAGCAAAACAAATATTCTATACTTTGGCAATCAAATCTTTCTCTGCACATTAGATAGAATATGAGACATATCCAAGAAACTGAACCAACTTATTTAATGAGCTGCTTTATTAAATTTTTACTCTAAAAATAAACTAAAAAATAGGTTTCTTCTCTTTAGAAATTAGAATCTCTATCCAGCTCAGAGTAGAAGGTGACTTTGAAGATGACAAAACAACAAAGTATGGCAGAGAAAATATACTTCTAACTATTGCAGTGAAAAACATGGTTATAAACAGAAGTGAGCTTCATTTCCTTTTCTTTCTTCTTTTCAGTTTGGCTGTAATGAGCAGTGTTAGGAGATCATAGGTTGTTTTACACTCCTGATGAGTCAAGACAAGAGAGGAGAGCTTCTGAACTGGGACCTGCAGTAGCTTCCAAGTGTGAGTCATAGTCACTGGGGTGTCTTTTCTCTGCATTTTCTGGGAATCACAGAGTCAAGAAGGCTTGTCACAGACATCAGCTTTACCAGGAAGTCCTGATCTAAAACAAGAAATGACAAAGATCAAGAGTTCATCAACCAACAGGAGTGCAGACAGCTTCAAAAGTAACTGAGTTTGGATTCCCATGAATACTTGGCTGAGAGGAGACAGTAAGTATTATTCACTGATTTGTTATCATTGTTAAACAAAATGCCTAGAAATAAGGAATATGGGGATAAGTGTGAATATATCCATATATCCGCTGTGCTCAGCCTCATCCTGGGAAATAAATGAATGAACATATCCTGTTACAGAAGAGTGGAGATAGATATGAGAGGAGTGTAAGAACTTCCTACTTCTGTTGAGGAATTAGTGGCAGTTACTACCTCTTAGCATTGTCTGGTGCAATCTTATGCAGTTTACACCTTGCCATCAGGTACCCACTAATGTAGTTTTTGTGCTTTTCATCCCTGAAGATTGAATAATTGGAGGGGTTTTGTTGTTTTTACCCTACATCAGGAATCCCAACAGTATTCTTCCACTTTCCCTTAATGATGAGAGCTTGTGTCTGTGCCAAGCAATTTGTGGTATAATTTGTAGGAGTTGTATGCTGTCCAGAATGTGCAACGCTAATCCTTCATCTCAAGAATGCCAGTAGTACAGTGACTTTCTTTTAATTAACTGTGATGTCAGCTTCATGTAGGAGGCAAGCTCACAGCCTGTGAGTTGAATCTCTAAATTTCTGATTCAGGAAAGAGAATCACAGCATGCACCAGCAAGCGGTATTTGATATAGCTATAAAAATTTCCATGAGTTTGCTCTTCAAAGATAGAAACCTGAACAACACTTACAGGAACTTCTATTTTTTTACTGTTATAAGGCCTGTCTGCACAGAATAATAAGAATGCTGTGCACACAAAGCATAGGAATTTGCCATTAGAAAATCATTGTGCTGAATAAAATTTAAATTTTCCCAAATTATTTCTAAGTATTGAGAGAGAATGAAGTACAGGGATGAAGAAAAAAATTAGCAATCCATTTGGAGATGGTGTTCATTTCTCATAGTTTAGGTGAATCCTATAAGAATAAGTTAAGAAAATTTAGAAATAGAGTCCATCATTCCCCAGAAATTTGCAGGAGAATATCACTGGTTTCACACTTCTCCTGTCTGACTAAGGTTCAATTCTGATCCTTCAAAAGGTGTTGAAAAGTTTCTCAAAGTTTTCAAGTTGCAAAACCATCACAATTCCCTCAATAAAACACGATTAGGGATGTTGTTTCTATGGCTTCATATGCTGCAATTCACATGTGTCTCTATAGTCTTCTGGGAGGAGTAGCAGGAATGTTTTTCTTTGGAAGTAGCTTCATGCATGGGACAAAATTATGCTAAATATTTTATTTTCAAAAAGGGGTAAAACTAAAGCAAAACTGACTACCCAAACAAAAGATATCCAACAAAACAGCTCATTCATCGGAACACAGTGACCCAATTAGTTCTTGGTTTGGTACCTAGCTCAGAACATAGCTGTATTTCCTTAGGAAATTAATAGGCATTTATTTTTTGTCCCTTGATGATCACTCTGAATTTGGGAACTGGGACTTTTGAGCCTCTGGATTCAGCTAGGGAATGCTTGTTATTCTGGCAACTCTTTCTGACAGGCCATCCCATGGGCACACTGGTTTTGCAATCGTTGCCCACTACTCAACACCAAGACTAAAAGTTACACTGCTGGGAATGCCTGGAATTCAATGCCTTAAGCAGTTGTCCTTGTTACAGGGGGTGATCTCTGCAGGATTCCTTCAGCCTCACAGAAAATATAATTAAATGGCTAAAACTTCTGCAATTTTTTCCAAGTCTTATTGTGATCCTGGATCTCTTCCCTGGTACAGGTAATACATACAAAGTGTCTTTCAGGTGACAAAATGAATGATTTACAAAGTCTAGGATTACTCCAAGGCATGTATTTGTTATTCATATTCATCCTTTATAGGGGTCTTTATATTGCATAGAGCCAACCTCTTCTTTCAGCAATCTAGCAATAATACTTGCTCCTGTTTTCAGATACAACTTTTCTTCAAAAATTATCTACATTTTGAAGCAAAAGCAAAAACTCTTCTGCCATGATTGCTTGCCTTCATAGGGAATATCTCTCAAATTACAGTACAGCATCTTTTGCTTTGTATGCTAAGAAAAATATTTTGAAGATTGTGAGTATTGATATGTTTTTATGAACAGTTCCCGATGACAATGTTCATAAAAACATAGATGAGAAGTAGGATATAATTCCTGTAGTTCGCTGTGACATTTATAAGATTGTCCACTTTAAATATAATGCTATGGAACATTGTTTCATGTTCTGCTTCAATCAAGTGAGATGATTTTAGTAAGCAAAATTGGCAAGTAGAAATCTTTTCCTTGAGACGAGCTAGATTAACATCTTCAACATCCAGTTACATCTTTTTGCTTCAGCTTGTTTTCAGAGGGGTTACCATGACACAAAAGCAGGGTAACTCACTGTTTAGTCAGGCCTTTTGTCTTACCTTATTTTATGTGAAAGCACAGCTTTTAGCACTATTATTGCCAGACAAAGAGATAATGACACTATCGAGATAGATAGTTTTGAATGCTAGCACAGCCTGACTTACTCCAGTGCCCCAGGCCTCTATTAAGAACAGTCCAGCATTATTCCTATATTTACATTTGGCATACTACTCTTATTATTTTGTTTGTTTTCCTTTAATCAGGGTTCAAAATGCTATTGTATTCCCTTATTACTTTATATTTTTCACAGAGTGCTGTCACACTCAGCAGTCAAAAAGCATGAAAAACCTCAAAATAATTGACCTTCTCATACTGAGATTGAGCTTAAAAGTCAAATGGTCAATTAAGTCCCTGTAACAACACATTGAGCAATTTTTCAGTTAGGAACATCCACTTTCACAGTGTCTGAAATCATCTGGGCCAATGTACACCACATAAATAAAAAGCTAAGGGATGTTCTGTAAGATAAGATCCCCTTCTATAAAGAGAAGACACACAAGAAGTGGCACAGAAAATGGAGTGAACTTCTTCATTTTACTCTCTCACTACTCCAGAAAGGCAGTATTAATTTTAAATGCAGGAAAAATTCTGAAAAAGTCTCATTTAACATAATGGCAAACAACTTTTGACTCAACCCTGTATTTACACAAGCATGAAAATGACTTTAAAAAGAAGTGCTATGTCAGAAGTTTGGTAATTAGAAGATGATACTGGGCATCACCAGGGTAAAATGCTAGAACATTAGCATGCCAATGAAAGTCCACGATTTACAGCAGAGGTTATACTGCTTTATTTAATATGACTTTAGATGTGCCAGGTGTTGGAACATCCAGCAATGTTCTTTTGGGAGACCATTGTACAGCCAACAATTATCACTCTGGGGCAAACGGTCTCCACTCTTCCCTGTCCTTGCCAACTGAACACAGCTGAGTCAGCTTTGTGTTCTGTTTTCAGGTAGCTTGTTAAGTCCCCTTGATTGATCTTGATTGATCAAGATGCTCTTGATTTTGCTGGGTCTTCTTGTGTTTAGCCTCAAGTAGGAGGCATTGTCAATTTTTTTTTTTTTTTTTTTGTCTCACAATACTGAGGCAAAAAAATCCGCATTTTCCAAGTTGTCTAAAGTGACAATTGAACAGCTTCCTCATTTTACCTGAGTTACTAGCATGGATACTGTTCAGGATGTGCAGACAAATGTGTTAATGCACATGGTGACTCCACAAAACCGCAGAACCCTAAGGTGGAAGAAATAGTATCCATTTCAAAAAGGGACAGCATGCTTTTTACAATTTTGTACAAATTTTTAATCGAGACATTGGTCTTCATATGACTCTGAATTCTCAGGAATCATTCTAGGTAACCAGAACAGGAACTTATTTCAAAAGCAGCAACAGTCAAAACATATTTTCATGGCTGCTGTTTTGCTTGCAGAAGGATGTGATTTCTGTTTTGTCAGCTTTAAAGGATTTGCCTCCTTGTGCTTATGGTCTGCATTTCTAGGTCAACAGAAGTAACACAGTGTGTTTGTGATATTGAATAACTTTTACAAAATACTACTTGTACCAGTGACTTCTGGGATTGTGCTACCACACTAATTCTCTAAACACCATAAATATATATTACAGAAGCTTTTTAGACTACAAAAATGCTTGGGAAGAATAATCCTAATGGTTATATATTATTGTAAACAAAAGTGTTTTGTGTATATACTAGTCTATTATTAATTGAATCACAAATGCATGTTGTTGTACTGTCACTTATCATATGTGTTATCATTGTTTATTTCTTCTGTATCTTACCTTTACAATTAAATGCAAATTTTACAAATCCAGGTACAACTAAGGAAGAAAGGCAAACTATTTATTTTAACTTCAGGTCAAAAAACCAGAACAGAAAAAATTAAGCAGTTCTACAAGTATTAAAAACCTTGTGCAATTTGCATATCATCTTAATGGTGAGTTTTGCATATAAGTTTTGTATATCATCTTACTGATTAGTATTTCCTTTCTTGCTTTTCAGAATAGAGACATTCTTTTCCACACATACCTAAGTCTGCCAAGTGAAATGAGCTCCTGAAACAAACTTTGAAGATCTGAAAAGATTTTTTCAGCCATGTTAGATGTATTGTGTCAACTCAATCCTGGCTTTTTTGTTAGTCCTCTCACCACATAGAAAGTTACACTGAAGCTGCAGTGAACTTCCATGTACCCAGATTTAACAAACCGCAGTATTTATCATCCATGAACTTCAGTCCTTTGACCCACATTCTGTGGTCAATTAATGAATTGAGTCTGTAAGGTTGTTTCACACTGGGATTGAGTAAGGATGACAAGGAGAGGGACCTACATCAGTGGTTTCCTTTACCAGTACACTTAAATACCATCAAATCCACAATCAATGGCAATGAACACAATATTTAGCAAAGCTTTTAACCTTTTAGCCATCAGGCCATCTGCCTTTCAGGAAATACTGCTTGTGGTTCAAACAGCATGCAAGGGATTGTGTCCATCCTAAATATTCTTATGACCAGAATCTCTGTGTTGATGAAGGCCTGGAAATCTCTTTAAACACTCCACTGTCTCTCAAATAAAAAAAATAATAAAAAAAAAAGTTGTAGGAACTGCTATGCAAGAGTCATTCCATGAAACAAATCCAGTCAAAACACCATAAAAGTGATGGAGAAGAAGACTAACCACTTCTCAGTGACTCCTCTTGGGCCACCCAAGATCTAATGTGTGTACATATGCAACATGATGTAGGACACGAGACCCCTTCCATCATCTAAATTATAGGAAAAATAACCTTTTTTTTTTTTTTAACATAGGTACCTTGGCCTTCAAGCATAGTCATACAAGTGGAAAGAACTGGAAAGGCCAGGGACACCTGGACCAGGCTTGGTGAAAGCCTTGTATCTGCAGCAGAATCTGGACTGGACCAGCAAGTTGGGATGCCATAAGTGAAAGAGAGAGACTCAAGTCCTGCTGTGAGTAACTATCACCACTAAAGGGCAAAACTAGCACATGAATTGGATTTGGACATGTGTGAACCCTGACTTTAGAAAATTATACTTCTCTACAAAATACTGGGAAATCCGTGGCTGATATGACTGTACAAAACTCTAATGAGGCATAGTCATGTGCCAAGAAGAAGAATGCTGCACAGAAGGCGTTTTATTCTGACTGTAGGAGCTAAAAGAAAATGAATTGTGGGGTTTTGAATACTGGTGAGGACAGTAGAGGAGAAGAAAGGATTCCTGGGGTAGATAAATGAAACTAACAGGTATGGGCTACAAGAACATGAGCTTTTAGGCTAGATTTCAGGAATTACTTTGCATCCTGAGGGCTTTGCTTCATTGGTTAAAATAGGTGGACATGTTTGAGTAGCTGGGATTCAGCAAGAAAACACCAATCAATTACTCTGAAAGCATGAGAGTTCCCAGGGGCAGAAACCAAAGGCAAAAACTGGGCTGTTATAGGTATGTGTGTGTGTCTTGTAACACACTTTGTAGTTGAACAGCTACGTCTTTGGCAAAAGAATTCTTCTACGTGTAGACTTGATGAAGAATCATCTGCTTGAATCAAGATGAAAACAAAATGTTACTGGCTATTAGTCAGTGAAATTAATCTTGTAATTAATATACAAACCTTATTGGAATGTTATACACATGGAATTGAAGGGGATTTTGCCCACTGTTTTTCTGGCGAACACTCCTTCATATCTTTTAACTTAATTGACAGAGATAAAAAATTACAAGGACTTGTAATCAAGAAATGTTTTTTTGTGGGATGGAATGATTAAGGAGATTCACTTAAATATATGCATCTAGAATAAAAGCTTCCACATCTAGGTAGTCACCTTGCAATCAGTAGAGAAATAGGAGATGATCCATCTAACATGGATCAGACTTTACTGTAGGGTGAGATATTTCAACCATTGTCCATCTCTCCTGGCTAAGTATAAAAGAAACATAGAGTTATTCTGTGAAATTCTAAATGTAATAAGATAAGTCCTGGCACTAAAGTCCTACTCTGCTGCTAAGGAAAATCTATCTTCTTCAGAATGTAGTCATTCTTCAGGAGAGGTCTTCAAAAGCAGATTAGAATGGGCACAGCTAAGAAAGGCTGTGTTTGTTTGATATCAACAGGTATGAGGTTTAATGTCAAACTTCTGGATTTTTTCCCCTTCTTTTCTATGTGTGGGACCAAATTACTAACAAAATCTGGGAATTTTGGCTGCAGAGATAATTGATCAGTGGTACTTGTAAGGAGTAAGTTAAATGTGGAACGCCAACCTCATCTCTTAAGTGTGGGGAGCAATGAATCCACAGTAAATGTTTCTTTCATCTGTTACAGGGTGAGTTCATCTCCTGTTATTTCATCTGCTTGTCTCTCCAGCTAGGATGGACTAAATTTTGAAATAGCTGAAGAGATAAAAGATCTAGAAAAAACCTGAACACTGCAGCTGATGTGCCACTGGTGTTAGTTACCTCACCCATAAATTTGTATTTACCTAAAAGTTTAGAAGAAGCCCTATGACATGAGTGAGGTGTGGCATCTGACAGTAGTGGCCCTGGAAGAAAGAGATGCCATTCGGAGGTACTTCTGATGGGAACAGATCCCAAAAAGCATTGCCTATGTAAATGACGAGTAAAAGTACCAGCCTCTGAAGAGAGGTGTCCTTCAGGTAAGATTAGTAATAAATCTGCAAATGATGGAGTAAAAACAAGTATTAACTGACTTATGTTGATGAGTTTGATAGAAGGTCCTTTTTGCCCTGTAATTTGTGGATCAAATGTTCAAGTGAAAATACATTTAGTGAAAATTTAAGCATCAACATGGCATGTTGATAAAAAAACCCCCAGTCAACAAGACCAACACAGGAAGATAATAAAATCAAGTATTTTGGGCATGAATATAATTCACTAACAAGAATTTTCTTACATCTAAGAAAGATAATATTTTCAAAAACCTAAAGCAAATTCCACTGAAAGTAGGTATAAACATTTGCTACATTGTAATTTCAAGCTAACAGATGGCACATGAGGCCAAAGCAAAAAAGTGCAACCCAAACAGGATTTAACTGCTGAGGACTAAGCTGTGCATGATAGGTAAGCTTCAGTTAAGGTGATAAGATTTTTCATCAACTTCAGCTTCAGGACCTAAGTTGTAAGGTGAATTCACCTTAAATGACTGTGAATACTGACAACAGTCAACAGTTCAGCATTGTTTCTACACAGAATTGTACATAATGTGCTTAATCCAACTGGTCCAGCTGCTTGGGGGAGGCAGCTGGACACTGCCTTACCTAAACATTTGACTAAGGTACCAAACCCACAGAGACTGATTTAAGCTAATACTTTCAAAACCCAAATACTTCCAGACTTTAAACTTTTTTTGCATTTCTTGTTACCAGAATGATGACTATCAGTTCTTTCTTTGACTCAGAGGCACAAGACAATATTGTCGAACTTAGAAAACTAACACCAAATGGTGCTTCTGTTTTAGCTGGACATGACCATATGAAAAAACAATGTTATCTAAATTTTGTGAGAAGGATTTATAACTGATGATGGTACATCTTAAAATGTCTCCTGCTCTGTATGGTTGCTGTGGGAAACTGAGTGGAAGTACCATAGAAACCTGCAGAACATTATGTAAGAGAGTCCCTCATGCCCTGTGAGCAATTCTAGGTGTTGTGGAGAGGAGAAGACTCTGTAGGAAAGTACAAAAAGATCAGAAAATCTTGGTGGCCACTAAAGGCCGTGGAAACCACAGAAAATAATCAGCAAGGATGTGGCTTCACAAGTAGTTGAGGCAGGGAGAGGATGTAGGGAGACAAGGCTGAAGAAAGTGTTAAAAGGGCTCTGCACAGCTTCCATGCTAGACTATATCCTGAAAATAATCTTGAATCTTGAGGAAAGCCTCCGGAAGATAGCAGAGTGACTCTGCAGCAAACTTGTCAATATGTTCTTTTAAGTCAGGCCAGAGAGTGGCTGTCAGCATCAAGAGATTATTTCATAAACAGTGGACAAGATGGACATTTTCTGGGAGCAGAATAATTTATTGTACTGCAAAGAAATTACCAGGCCTTTTATAAAGGTTCTCCTGTTTTCTTCTTACTCGCTCTTAAAAAGAATTAATATCATGTAAATTATTCTATTGTATAGAAGCTGCACAAACTATGTAAAATATAACTAGACACAGGAAGAGTCAAACAGGAAACAGAAACTGTTAACAAGTATTAGGTTTACGTAGTATTATCTCTCGTACCAATATTCTTAAAAAAGGGAGAGAAAAATTAATCATTGTCCTGTACACGTGATTTTCAGTTAGATGAAGACTTGATTTACCAAGACATTCACAGTATATTATTCATAAGCAGAATAATTACCTCCATTTACAGCTGCTATACCAACCATCAGGATCTGTCAGTCCTAAATCGATCAGCTGGAAGCAATTGATTTCTGACCTTCTAGGTCTCTCCTGGTTTGACTGCTTATCACTGCTCATGGCTGTTATCTGTGCCATTGTGACAAGCAGCAAGCTCAGACCTCATCAGTAGTTTTGGAACACAATTACTGTGTCCTCTGTATGCTATCAACAATGAACACAACTGTACAAGCAGTATTTCCCCTTGGAGAAACAGGCTTTATAATGAGATTTTCTCTCTGTTAGAATGAAACACTAACTAGCACAACCATGATAAGCATATCTGCATCAAAACCCTAATGATATCTATCTTGAGCAATAAATTACTGAGCTTTCTTTCTTCAGGTCCCTAGAAGGACAAGGAGTCAAAAATCATAACTACAAGCAATGCACAATGTTATATAGTCTGTGTGAATGTAAATGGTGAGAGCAGCTGTAACTCAGTAACTTGTGCTAAATGAAGCCAGCTTGCAATGTTCCAGTAACTAAATTTTCAGATGACTGATGGTTTTGGATGTTTTAAATTAGTGTCCTAGAGACTGGGTTTTGGGGAGTCTTTCTTTGTCTTTTTTTTTCCTTTATCTTATTTTACATTGACTACTCTAAAGGAAGATTCAGAATATCATTGGCTCAACAAGGCCAAAAAATCCTTATAGTTTGGACAGCTTTTAAATGGGGAGAAAACTGACAACTGGCTGTCAGATTTTTATTATGTTGCCATTTGCCACCTGTTGAATCCTTGTAATTGGAAAGAAGCATGATTTGCACAACAAAATACGTATGTGCAAACAGACATGTAGAGAGTCAGCTGAGTTATCTGAGGAAGAAATTACTTCTATGAACCGAGGAAATCCATGCAATTGATACAAACTTAACCTGAACAAACACTGTTTGGAAAAAACACAGCAAAATAGAACATTGGTGCTGATCAGTTGCTTTGGTCTGTTGCTGAAGTCTTACAGGTAGGCACACCGTTTATGTTTGGTACTAAGTATCCAATGTGGTGAGTGGATAGCTGCAGAATCAACAAGCTGCACTTTTTGTCTGGCTACACAGAGACTCACAAGAGAGGTGGATAAGATTGGCTGATGCTGAGGTAGGAGCTCACAGCAACAATGTGCAGGGAAGGGAGGGGCAGGGATACAGGACAACACAGGGGTGAGGAGGAGGGGAGGCCCAATTGGGCATGTGGTGGAGGAAGATGCCTTTCCAAGTCTGTTTCAGTTCTACCACCTTCAGGATGATGTTTGCATTCACACATTACCACAAAGGTACTGGTGGAATCCTGTCAGACAGAAAAAAAGAATGTTGACTTGTACTTCAGCAGAAAAGGGACATCCATGGCTCCTTACAGGCATTACTTTTACCACATCCTCAAAAATACTCTTTTTTTTTTTCCTATTTTTTATACTATTTTTTTTATAAAATGGCTCTTTCTATTCAGTCTGTGATGTGATTTCTTATTGATGGAAAGAAAGTAATGCTACTCTCATAGCAAAACGTGACCAAGCATAACCAGAACACTATGATTAATACCTTGAGCCATTAAACAGACAGAGGTAATGGGATGAGAGGCTGGATAAGTGTCATATCTGCATCAGGTCATGGGGGAGGCCACAGCTTCAAAATCCTGTGGAGATTTGAAAAGTGGCTGTTCATGGTAAGAACAGTGTCTTTAGGAGAGTGATTGTCCTTTTGAGAAGATCTCAGGTAGACATCTCAGGCAATATCAAACTGGACCCAACCAATTAAATCTTCAGATCCTCAATGGATTCCTTGTTTAATAGAAACATGGTAGTTAGTAAACTTTTCCTTCCCTTTTCCTCTTTTTTCTCTTCTTGCCAAAATAAAGAGTTGTGCTGATTTTCTTGAGCACAAGGTGGCAGGATTCAGCTTCACTTTAAAGCCAATGAAGCCTGAGCAGTGCTTCAAAGTGATAAGGTAAACACGCTATTAGGAATGCAAAATGAGCCAGGATAAAGTAGCTAAATAAATCTGCAAATAGGTGGAACACTGGAAATATTAAAATGTAGACTAAAACACTCGGAGAGTGCCTCATGTTTGGAGGAAATTCAGAAAAGTGTTGTGTGGAAGCTAAATTTTGTCATTTAGGGAAAAGATGTGGGATTTCATATAAGAGAAGCAGGTACACCTCAGTGTAGTTGTCAGCCCAAAAGATGTTGTCAGCTGGAGTTCACAGGCTTGCTCTGAGTCATGGTACAGACGTCTGTCTCAGACCACAATTCTAGCTTGAAAGCAAGAACACCTTCATGTGAAAAGTTTCATGGGAATTGGGGTATTTCACTGGAAAACAAAATGTTTCTGAAAAGATCATGAGGTCCCATGAACTCTCCAACCTCTCCGTCTTGTAAGAGCTATAAAGTTTCAAACTGTAAGCAAAGTTTAAGCAGTTTACTTCTGCACAGTTTTGGTAAGACTGGTCTTTGAGTACACATTCCTTTGGATGGGATAGGATACCATAACACACACAAATTATGTGGCCTTTACCTGTTCCCAGACTCTGTGGTAATAATAACTCCTTATTCCTCCACCTAAATAATAGTACTTTCACAAGGACTCTGAATTTTCAGCTCCTACCTCTTTTCCAGAAATACATGCTTAAATCTTTAAACTAATTCCAATGCTGTGACACATTCTTTATGTATGGTGTATGAGCTAAAGTTTCAAAACTTTTGAAGTAATCAAACACTCAACTTTAGAACAGTGATTTCAAGCAAACAGTGAGTTTTCCAGTATCTTCAGGTTTTTCTTGTAGTATATTTAGATGAATGTTCTCCCATAACTTTATCTATGTGAGTAAAAAAAAAATGGGCAAGGAAACATGCATTGCAAAGGAACAGAATTTCTGGGAAGTCATTGATTTGTTTTCACCTGCCTAAGGCAAATCTCTTTACCAGCTCCGAAGAGGTTTACCTCACCTGCTCTGAGAAGGCTCTATTACTCAAGATTGAGTGTTCTCTGAAGTGATCTATTTGCTGTGCTTAACTGTCCTTTTCAAAAGTTTTCATGATGTCAAACATGAATCGGCCTTGTTGTAAATCAAGTGTACTAATCCTTGTTCTATCCTATTGACAAAAAATATTACCTGTCCTTGTTATATATTTCAGGGGTGTTATTGAACTTCCTGTCAGTTCTTTCATGAACTGAAGTGAGTTTTTTCAATCTTGACTCAATTCATATTTTCGAGTCCTCTGATCACACTCTATAGCTTTGTAATATTTTAAAGTCTTTGCTGTAATTTTACCACCTTCAGGATGACGTTTGGTCTTGTAGCATTACCAGAAAGCTACTTGTCTTTAGTGGTTTAGTTGTGGCTCTCCCTTAAATACTGCTTCATATTGTGGCTCTTCCTTAAGTACTGATTAATAGGAAGTACTTGAGTATTTTAAGTTCTTTTCTACTTTCTTGAATCTGTGAGAAAAATATGCACAGTTAACATAGAAATAAAACTTTTCTATGTAGAAATGAAGTCATGATTTACTACCAAATTTCTTGGTACAGCTACCCTTTAGTAATTTTAGAATTTAAAGACTCAAAGCAGGTGAGTCTTTAGAAAGGGCTGCTGTGCCTGTAGAAAGGGTTGCTGTTTCCCCCACTAAGGCAGCAATGTATTTCTTGATGGAGCATTCCATAGCTTTCATTTTGACAACTTTGGTGGCCTGAAAATATGACACTTTCAGTTTGTTTCTTCCCACATTCTTCTCCCAGTCAATTTTGGTAAAATACTAATTTTAGGGAGAAAATAGATTTTTAACAGTATTTGGCAATATTACCATCATATTTTCAAGCCTGGTAATTTTTGGCATTGTCATATAGAAATCTATGCGTCTCAAACCTTCTAAGACAAGATTCCTGTACAGTTCAGCAACACTCCTATGAGAAATATTTTGAATTGCAGCAAACATAAACTGATGTTTACCACAACGGGTGATAATACCCTTTTCCAAGTGTTGCCTCAAGCTTTATTTAACACTGGTCTGTAGCCTTACAAATATATGATCTGGCCAACAGAACTTTACTCTTCCAACAATATTGAATTATCTAATAAGCCAATTTGATCCAACTGCATGGTTTTATCTAAAACTTCTTTGACAACTCCTCAATTTCACTGATTCACAGAAAATAGAGATGCCTGTGAAAGAATAATGTTCAGTAGATTCTGATTAGTATATATGCTGATTCAGTATATATGATTAGACTGATGTGAGCTTGCTGCCATAGAATCACTAGGACAGCTAAAATGGGTATTTATTGCCCTAAAGAGGTGATGTCTTTGTGTTCCTCCAGGAGAGAGAGGGGGAATAAAACACATTTTCCAAAGCTGTAAGGAGACTTGGCTGGAGAACAGTAATGTGGGTGTTGCAGCAACTTACCGGTTTTAAAATTTTACTTCTATTCTGCATTAAGGCTCTTTCTCAAGGTCTTTTCTAATTTGAATCATATTACAGTTTATGCTATTAATTTTTCTTTCTCTTTCCTCCAAATTATTTAAAAATCACCAATTTTTTCCTCTAGAAAATTCTGCATGACATTTTAATTTTACTTGTTACCCTTCCATAAATATTTTGTTCAGAGAAATACTTTACTTCAAAGTCCTGAACTTCATAGAGAGGCAGTATATTCAGAGTATCTATACAACAATTTTACTTAAACTTCAAAACTTTGGTTTAAAAGAATCATGACTGACAATATTTTTGATTATGTCTTTTTGTACAGTCTGCATTTGTTGCTTTATGGGGAGGTATGTTATTTCTGTATAGTGTGTTTAGCTAGGTATATGGCTATGACTTAGTAGGATGTTCTTTTAAAGCAAAACCAACTCATGCCTGGCCTGCAAATCCACCTGGTAAGATGTGGATTTTCCTGAATGGAGTGTGTTTTCAATTAGTGTCATGTCAAATTGATTCCCAAGCACCTTCTAACAATGTACTAACTGTTTGTTCTGTACCTTTGTCATAGGAATTCTGTAACCTTTTTTTCTTTAATTCGCCCTGATTTAGTGACTTCAAAATACTCAGCTTGGGTAACTAGGTAAGAAAAGGGCCACCAACACCTTTATACTTAATGGTGAAGTGGTAAGTGAAGAACCCATCGTCACAGATGACATGTGCCAGGACAGAAGCACAGAATCTCAGAAACGGCAAGGGAAGAGCATCTCAGATCAGCTGGTCTTTGCACCTGCGAATACGTGACACACCTATGTCATTCAGACTTGCCTCAGCCTCGATGTACGGAAACGATTACTACTTCTGGTGCTGTGTCGTGTCCGTCGCCCGGGCGCTGGGGGTCAGTGGGGCGGCCGGGGTTGCAGGGCGCCCCGGGGCGGGCCGCGGTGCACGGCGGCGGCGGGACGCGCGGTGGCGCCTGCGGAGCGCTCAGCGCGGGGCACTGCGGCGGGATCCGGTGCATCGGCAGCGCTGCGGAAACCCGCAGCTGGGGGTGGGGGCAGAAAAACGAAAAGCAGCCCCGACCGCGGAGCTGTCAAGAGGAAAATAAGGCGCTTTAGGGTCGCTCATCCGTCGTCTCCCGGAGTTCTCTCACAGCCCCGTTTATAACCCGATGGAGAGCTCCCGCCCTGGCGGGCATGCCAGGTGCCTCTCGGCACTGTGTCTCCGTCCGCCCGGCGGGACACACAGTCCGCACAGGCGGCGCCGCACTGCCCATCCCGCGGGGTGCTTGTACGCCTGTATGAGTGTGTGTGTGTATGTGTGTACATGTACGTGCGAGGCTGAAAGCTCAAGTGCAGGCTGCCTATTGGTATCTGCTCTTCGGCACCCTCCCTTTCCCCCGCTCCCCCCTCCTCCCTCCCTTGTCCTTTTTTTTCATTTTTATTTCAGGCTCATTTTGTGGAGTTTCTGCCCCTCTCTGCGTCAGCCCCACGTCACTTTGCCGGCAGCTCCCCGTCTTGGGCTGGAGCAGGAGCCGGAGCTGCTTTATTATCAGCTGGAGGGAGGGAGGAGGAGACGGTGCATAAAGGGGCGAGCGCGGAGCTCTGAGCCCCGCCGCCGCCGCTCGCTGCGCCTCCCTCGCCGCCCGCTCGCCGTCCCTCCGGCGGGCAGCGGCAGCCCGAGCCCCCGCAGAAAGGAGCGCAGCCTCCGCCACCTGCCCCCGCCGCCCCGCGCGTTTTGCAGCATCATCGGCAGCAGCCGCGGGGGCAGGCGGTGCCGCTGTCCGCCCGCGGGACTAAGGGCAGGTGCCGCGCCGCCGGAGGCCCCGCTCGCCCCTGCCGCCGCGGCGCCCGGCTCGGGCCCCCTCCGCCCCGCGCAGCGCCCGGGGCGCTCCGAGCCGCGGGGCGCCGGTGGCTGCGGCTGCGGCGCGCCCATGTGAGCCCCGGCCCGGGGTGCCCGCCCGCGGCGCGGAAAGCTGCGCACCCTCCAGCCGTGCGCCCCGGCAGCGGCGGCGGCGGCGGGAGCAGGAGGAGGCTGTCGGGGCAGTGCTGGGGTGAGCATGGTGTCCTGGCGGCGGAGGCCGGGGCCCGGCCTGGCGCGGCTGTGGGGCTTGTGCTGCCTGGTGCTGGGCTGCTGGCCGAGTGCGCTGGGCTGCCCCGCGTCCTGCGGGTGCAGCTCCTGGCGGATCTGGTGCACGGGATCGTCGCCGGGCATCGCCTCTTTCCCCGTGCCGCAGAGGAGCGCCGAGGGGGACAATGTTACCGAGATGTGAGTACGGCCCGGGGCCGGGCGCGGGGGCGACGGGCCGGAGCAGGCGGGGGAAGCCGCGGGCGGGGGAAGCTGCGGGCGGGGGCGGCGGGGAACTGACCCACACCAGAGCCTTTTACTCCGCGGGCAGACGCGGTGCTGGACGCCTGAAAGCCCCGTGTGATTTTATTTGGACACGGCTTGCCACAGCTGCCGCTGCCAGCCCGTTTAGATGATGAATCCTAATTGCTGGCGATGCAGGTCGCGGGAGCGGGGCGGGGGGTCGGCGCCGGCTGCAGCGGGACCGCGGGGCAGCCGGGGAACGGGACCAGGACTTCGTCTCCGACCATTGCCCCAGCTGCTGCCGCGGGTTGCGCACCGCTCAGCCCGCACCTCTGCGGCGGCAGCAGGTATGAAACGGAGGGTTTTTTCTATTTCTTTTTTCTTTTTTTTTTTTTTTAACTTTCGTTCCCTCAGCTTATCGCTGCGAACCGAGAGTATTGGTGGGTGGCTTGCCCTTCGCCCCAGATTTCTCTTGTTTTATATTTTTAAAAAAGAAAAAAAGAAAAAAAAAGTGAAGGAAGAGATGCGCCAGAAAGTGAAGCAAACTGTCTTTCATACCCTAACTATAGGAATGCAAGCCTGCTCTGACCTTCTCAGTGGAGGTGGCTGGAAGGAAAAAATACAAAACCGGCAAGGAATGAACATAGTGCTGCTTGTCAGCAATTGGGAGGGAATTAAAGAACACTAATTAAGCGTGAGGAAAAAGTTTTTTGTCCTCTCCTTCCCGTGTGGTGCTTCCATCCTCGTTTGCCTCGAAGACAGTGTTTGATGAGGGAGTTCTGCAGCTTTTTGTGTTAAATCCGGCATAGTTTCACAGTTCAGAGCACCATGGCATTCATGTCCATTGCCTAAGAAAACCACTTGCAGAGCAAAAAATTTTGGATACTGGGTGTGTAGATGATAGATCTCAGGAAAAACCTTCTCAAGATGTTTTGTTTGTATTTCCCTACCCCTGTTTTTGAATTGTTTTCTGTGACATTTAATGTAAAAGATACCAGCATATTTGCCCCAAATCTATACAGATTTCTCACTATTTGTATTCTCCATCCTTCTTCTGTTTTTCGGTGTCTTTTAGAAGAAATAAAAAAGTACTGTGAAATGTGGTGTGAGTTTAGATTAAATTCTAGCCTTTGGGCTGCATTCCTGCAGTTCCCTGCCTTTGCTCAGGGAAAAGCTGGAGGCATTAATTTCTACTACTCACATATGGCCTACCTTTGGGAGATTTTTTAGGACCTGTGATAAAGAAATGGTCTTTCTGAGTTATAACTGTTATTGATTTAGATGCTTACGTAGATTGCTTAAATAGAAAAAAAAAATACTTTGAGCTATGCATCAGTGATCATTTTTATAGGCTTTGGTAGCCTTTTTATCCAGTGCATTCTGTTTAGAAGTAACAGAGCAATTTTCATCTCAAATTTATTCTCTGGTTTGAAAGGCCAGAACAGAAAACACATACTGTAAATATGTTTTCTTCCATGATGAGCTTAAAACATGTCTAGTCATTTTACATTGATACTTTTGGCTTTAATTTTTCTGGGTTTTTTAAAGCATCATTTTATTTACAGTTCTTTTTGGTTTTTACTGTATCATTCTGTGACATTGCACATTGTTTTATTTGGTGATCTAAAAATAATTTTGAGTCATGGATTTCTCAGGAGATGCTGTTGCACATATTTAAGATGGTATTTTCATCTGTGCTTTTAACATAAAACACAGGGACCCTTTAATTAGTTTATAGACAAATTAAAAATTGAACTGCAGTAGCTGTCATATTATTCCATTGTGTGAACTCAGTAAACACTAAATACATACAGAAGCAGTTCTAATATAGTAGGTACAGATTGTCAAACTGTTTATAACACCACAGATCTTGCTTAATTCTAGCTAAAAACAGGTTTAAGAGACTGGAGTGTTACATTTCACTTAGCTTCAGTGTAGCTTCAGGCCTGGTTCTTCTTTTATGTGCTCTGCAGATACATTCCTTTGGTCTCTAGTGGAATTACTCCTGGTATAAATAACATGTAAAAAGTACAAAACAATTAATTTGAAGAACTTATTTGAGTGTATTTAATGAGTATCTATTGAACTCCATCCTTCACTTGTTGGTTATGTCCTGGTCTTGGCAGGAGTGCATCCTGCAGTCCTAGGCAAAACACCCACAGGCACCCGTGGCATGGGTCCTGAGCTCAGTCCTTTAGCCCAGCCACAGGCACTGGGAGCGCTGGGATAACTGCATGGTCAGGCTGTGTATGTGAAACCCATGGTGGTGCAGAGGATTGGCCGTGGGCCAGGTGGATGGCACTGAGCAGGCAGGATGTGAGTGGGCAGCCAGGGTTTTCCACTTGGCTTTAAGAAATGGAAAAAGATGGAATGGTGCAGCAGGAATAACAGAGATGAGGTACCATTTATCTGGCAGCCTCCACCACTTAACACTCAGGTGCTTCACTGTTTTGGTCCACAAGTGGATTGTGCTTTAGAGTTTATAAGCAGTCTCATCCCAGTCCAGCTATTTCTTGGTTCCTGCTCAGATCCAGCATCCAAATCTATGGAGAGGTACCTCTGCATCAGCCCTATGAAGGCCAGCTGCTGAAACTTGGTGTGGGAGGGCATAAGAGTATTTATGCCTGGTGCTTTCTTAGTCATCTCTCTCACTCTTTCCCTTCCTGGCTGTTTTTGCATAGCGTTCTACTACAGTAAATGAGACAGATTTTAGATATGCCTGGTTGGTTAAGATGATGGCATGGATGGTCTTTATCTAGAAAACAAGTATTGGTGCTTATCATAACAGACTGTACTTGTAATAATTGTTTGGTCACTTTGGTATTATTGGAGACAAATTGAACTCCAGAGTGAGGTTCTGCATTAGGATAAATGGTATCAGTCATTGATACATTAAAAACCAAGGACCAAGAGTGACAAAAGCAAAAACACTTTATCAGTTTTGTAAAATCCATGCATTGTAGACACAATAGCAAATAAGTGGCCTTGTTGAGATCACTCATGCAAAAATATTAATAGGATAGTAAGTGAGAAATTTTTAGAGTGGTCAGGACTTCTTGTAAAAGGACTAGTATAATATTTTCTCATTAAGGAAAATGTATTGCTGTTTTATCTCAGTGCACATGACTCTTCAAATGGCTTTGGTTTAAAAGTGACATCTTGCAGTGCAAGTATATTCCTGGCCTAGCTTCATAGTTCTGCTATTAAGTCATTAATATGTTTACTTATGATTATTCAGGTGAATGAGGTTTGAAATTAATTGGTATTTTTCAGGAAGAACTGCTTGCCAACAAAATAGTAGGTGACTTTTAAGCTCTTGCCTATTAAAAGAGAGGTGATTGTGTATTGCGTACATTTCAAAACCACAAAATAAATTTCTAATGCAGTTATATAAAGCACTCTAGAATTGTTAATAAGTAAGACAGGATAAGTAATTTATAGAGTAAATTATTTAACAAGTCATGTGAGCTTGTGCTAAAAAAAAAGCATGTTTAAATTCATTGAAGCTCAGAGCTGTTGGTATTTTGAGTCTTTTTTATTCTCGATTTTGGGACTGTTGTAGATTTAATGTCATATAAAACTGTCTGCAAGGCTCCTCAGCCTCTAGCCCCTTCCTCCTCAAAGCAACTTCTGGCTGTGCATCATTGCATGACTTGGCTGGATTGAGAAGTTATTTCTGGTGACTTGGAATTGTATAATAAAACATGAGGCACCAGGCTACAAATTATTAAAGGCGTTTTGGACAGTGGTGACGTAATAGCTTCATTTAGGAATTTGTCCTTTTTTTTAAAAAAAACTTCCTTTAAAAATCTGGGTAATTGGTTAAGGTGAATTAAAAGTAAGCACTGTGAAAATCAGTTTTGTAATTTCTAGGCTCTGAAAGTACTCTGGGATCACAAAGCACTGAATTTTGTTCTTTTTTTTTCTCCCGGGGAACCTTTTGTATGTCTTGTTCTAGACATTGCCCTTTTGGTTTCTGAGGACTGATGGGGCTCCTGAGGGTTTCCACTGAAGCTATCTCAATCAGGCAGAGACAAAACAGCTCATGAGGCTGGAAGAGAGCTTCATCCTTCAGAAAGCAGTCAGTGTTGGGCAGGGTGGCAGGAACACTGTCTCTCCCTCAATATCTTTGGTCACTCAGAGTGTTGAAAAAGGTTTGGTATGTATATACTTAAATAAAAGATTTGGTCTTGAACACGTTCTTTTCAAGAAACTTCCATTTTTTTCCATACTAATGACAAAATAGGGCTGGCAGTGCAGCCTGTGATATCTTTAGGATGGCATTTTCCAGATTTCTCAGGTTCTATTTTTTCTCCATTATTTTTATGCTGACAAGTGTAACAGAGAAAGTAGCTTAGCAATATTCTGGATCTCTAATCACTGTAGAGCAAAAAACTTTTACGTAACTGAACACGGACCTGATTTCTCCATTTTGGTTTTCATTTTTAAGTAAAGAGGGATCCCTTATTGTCCCTTTTTTTTTGTTTTTTTGGGATTGCAATTCTTTCTCCCATGTTTGTCATCTCTCTCTACACAAATGTCTAAGAGTATGGCCTTTAAGGTGGTCATCCAGATATCCTTGCCCGAACAGGAGAAATGTAGAAGGTAATGGAGCAAAGAATTCTAAAACTGCTTCAGTATGTTGTTGATGTCAGATGTATATTTAGCTTGTTACCTCTGAAAAACTGCTCTTTAAAAACTGCCCTTTAAAAAGCAAAGCAGATTGTATAAATTGACTAATTTACATGCATTTCGAATGGAGAGATAAATCCATAGAGGTCTGAAATCTTCTACTGCTTGGGCTGTGAATATGCTTTTTTACAGGATGCTGTTATGTTTGTGAAGATCTCTTCATCCAGATGTATGTAGTACATCATTGCTGTTAAATTATATATGATCATATATAATTGGGATGCATCTTAATTCCTGGTTGATTGTGAATCTATATTTTCAGAAACTGCAAAAGGCAAAACAAACTACTGCCTGGCCTGAAATGCAATATGGAGTTTCTGTGTTTTTACATAGCTACTAATAGCTATTAATCGTAGTATTACAGTATCTCAGGATCACAAAATAGGTCAGATTGAAGGGGACCACTGGTGGGATCATCTGGTCCAACCTCCCTGCTCAAGAAGGGCCCACAAGAGCACATGGCACAGTGCTGTATCCAGATGGTTCTTGAATAGCTCCAGTGAGGGAGGCTCCACAACCTCTCCAGGCAATCTGTTCCAATGCCTGGTCACCTGCACAGTAAAGAAGTTCTTCCTCATATTTGGATGAAACTTGCTGTGTATCAGTTTCTGCCCACTACCTTTCTGCTATTGCTCAGCATCACCAAGGAGAGCCTGGTTCTGTCCTGTTGACATTGTTCTTTCAGATACTTCCATCCATTGACAAGATCACCTCTGAGTGATCTCTTCTCAAGGCAGAACAGGCTCAGCTTCTTCCACCTTTCCATGTATAGGAGATGCTCCAGGCCCTTAATCATCTTCATAGCCCTCTGCTGCTCTCTCCCAGGAGCTCCATGTCTCTCTTGTCCTGAGGAGCCCAGAACTGGACACAGCACTCCAGATGTGCCTCACCAGGGCTGTGTAGAGGGGCAGGATCGCCTCCCTCGCCCTGCTGGCACTGCTTTTCCCAATGCCCCCCAGGACACCATTGGCCTTCTTGGCCACCAGGGCACACTGCTGGATCATGGACATCTTGCTGTCCACCTGGACCTTCATATCCTTCTCCTCAGACCTGCTTTTCAGCAGAACCACCCCCAGCCAGTGTTGATGCCTGGGGTTATTCCTCCCCAATGCAGGACCCTGCTATTGCTTTGGTTGAATTTCAGACAGTTCTTCTCTGCCTATCTCTCCATCCTGTCAAGGCTGCACTCAGGGGTATTAGCCACTGCTCCCCGCTTTGTGCTGTCAGTGACCTGCTGAGGAGGTCTCTGTCTCTTTGTCCAAATCACTGCTGAACAAATTAAACAATGCTGGGCCCAGTGTCCCCCTGATGGGGGACACCACGTGTGAGGAGCCTCCAACTAGACCTTGTGCCACTGATTGCAGCTCTTTGGGATCTGCCATTCAGCCAGTTCTCAATCCAGCTTACTGTCCACTCATTTAGTTCATGCTTCCTAGACTTGCCTATGAGGATATCACGTAAGACAGGATCTAAAGCCCTGCTGGAGTCGAGGTAGACAATAGCCCTCACTCATCCAGGTAGTTGTCCCATTATGGAAGGCAATCAGGATGGTCAAGCATGATTCCCCTTTGCTGAATCCATGATGACTAATTCTGATCACCCTCTTGGCATCCATGTGGATAAAGATGGCCTCCAGAATGAGGCACTTTCCAAGGATCAAGGTGGAGCTGGCTAGCCAGTTGTTCTCTGGGTCCTCCTTCTTGCCCATTTTGAAGACTGGGGTGACATTTATTTCCTTCCAGTCCTCAGACACCTCTCTTGATCACCATGACTTTTCCAAGACAACTGCAAGCAGCCCCACTATGGTGTCTGCCAGCTCCTCCTCAGCTCCTTGTGAATGCATCCCATCAGGACAGCATCTTTTTATTTGTTCCAAGTGTCCTGTTGCTGCTTTCACTTCCTGTATATCTCCTGCTTGTGCTTTGCTTTTGACAGGAGTTTTTTGCTCATCCATGCAGCTGTCTTGCCCTCTTTGCTCCATTTCTTACTCATCAGGATGTACTGGTCTTGAGCCTGGAGGAGGTGATGCTTGAATATTTATTCAAGCTCTCTTGGACCCCTGTTCTCCGCAGGGCCCATTCCCATGGGATTCTTCCAAGAGGATCCTTGAAGAGGCTAAAGTTATCTCTCCTGAAATCCAAGATTTCAATCTCACTTGTGGACCTGCTTCCTCCATGCAAGGTGCTGAACTCTACAATCATCTCATGATCACATTGCACAATTGTAGTGGACTTACTGGAAAGGAGCCACACCATGGAAATTCAGCATTTATATTTGTTATTACTTTCTTCTAAGAAAATTACCTGCATTGGTAAGAGGCTACAGCTGACACTTAAATATTTTTAATACCAATTCAGCTATATATGTTTCTGTGTTGTGTTTTCATTGTTAGGATAAATTATTGGAGATCAGGTTTCAGGTCAATATTCTTTTTTTCCTAGACAAGGCCTGAAGTAATGAGATTTTTTTTTCTTCAAAAGTAAGGTAAAATGGAAGGAAGCAGACCAAAGGTGTCCAAGGTATTTTCAGAGGCACTTTGAGAGATTGTAATCTTTGAGTGGTGTAACTTGAACTTTACTTTGCTAAAGCAAACTAGTCCTGATCATGCAAGGTAGTTAGATGCTTTTTATTTCAGGGGGAAGCTGAGGCTGGGATTCTGGCCTATGTAAAGTCAGTGACAAAAATGAATGGAGTTAGTGTTTCACCAGCATAGTTTAGAGTATGTACGAGAAGGATGAAAGGAACCTTGATTCAGGCATTTTCCAGCCTTTTTAAAATTTGGAAGACATGGGGGTTGTTGCTCGATTACTTGATGTGTTTTTGACTTGCAGGTTTTTTTGCCTTTCGTGTGTTTTTGTTCTGTATGAATATAAAATATGTTGAGGTAAGTGGAAGCTATGATTGAGTATTGCAGGCAGGAGCCTTTTGCAACATTTTAGATAATTTTGCTTTGGAATGAAGCTCCTCATGCAAAAACAAGTTGCAGCTCTGTTGCAGTGTGATGCCCCAGTACAGCTCCTGCTATGTATTTGTAGAAGATATATGGTTCATTGTATAGTTGTCTGATGTATAAATAAAAGGAAGGCAAATAATTAATCAAAGTCCATCTATTGCTGGAACAGATAACAGTGAAATGGTAACACTTCTGAGCTTCTTATGAAAGGATCTGTCCACAGAGCTGTAGTTGAGGCTGGGAAAGTTGGCTATTTTTCCTGTTAGTTTCACAGGTGAGCCAAAAGAAATCTTCCCGTTTTAGATGCAAATGAAATTAGTTTTACCGTTCTAATTTCCTAACCATGCCTGTAAAACTAAGTAAGGCTGTGCTCAGCAGGTATCTTGTGGAGCATGGCTACCCCACATTGGGCAGTAAGATTCATGTGAAGAGTGCATAGGGTGTGACTTCCATTCTTTTGCAACGACTGTCTGGTTTTCTGAATGCCAGACGGCACGGCAAGCATATGCGGATAAATCATGTGCACATCCTGGGCATGTCAGACTTACTGGGCATGGACTGGAAGACCTTCCCACAGCATGTGCTCTGGGTGTCATGTGCTGGACCTACTAATCATGTCTGGGACTGTCTCAGGCCTCAGCATTTAAAATCTGGCAACTCCCTTCTAGCTCTGTAGCTAAGGCACTTAACTCAACTGGCTATTCTCCACAATGGAAGTAGGCTACGCTCCACACTCTTACAGGAAGTGATTCAGGAGGTTAAATTAGGTTCGCACTGCAAATTACCCCATGCAGTTATCCCCTTCCATCACCACTGACTATTAAGAAAACACTGGGGACTTAGCTCACTGGGGTGGGGGAAAAAAGCAAGACCTTCCTTTTAGCATGCAGGGTCATAGTCATGGGGTAAACTGATTTTGTGGTCCAAGGTGAACCATTTCAGCATGCATGTGAAGAGCTGCTCTGCTAGAAGCAGAGCATAGGTCTGAACTGAGGTCTTGCATGTGAGCATCTTAACTGCTGGTCCTGTATGGTGTACAGATGTGGGCTTGCCTTGGTTCTTCCTGTCTGAGTTGCCTTCTTTGGCATAGAACATTCAAATGTGCTTTTGGGTCAGAGAGCAGGACAGTCTGTTTAGCTAAGAAGCTGCGATGCTTATTTGTGTAGTGAGACAGCTGAGTCCTGCTCCTGCTTCACTGAGTGTTAAATTACAGCCAAAATGAGAACAGCACAAACAGGTAAGGTGGAGATTGCCCTCTTTCAGATGGCTTTGTAAATATGGTATCTTCTGAGAGGCTGGAATCATGTTTCCTTGGGGAACCAAAGAAATTGAATCTGGTGCCCCAGATGCCGCTGGAGCATTATTTACAGCATTTCCTCCAAATGTGTGGTCTTCAGCCTCATAAAAAGATGTCTTTTTTTTTTTTTTTTCTCTTCCTCACTCACTAGGTGGGTGAATAATCTACTACCTATTCATCGCCTGTTCTCCTCTCCAGTCTTGCCTCTTCTAATTTTTAGAAACAGGTTTTGGGACACATTATGCATACAGTGATCTTCACCTGGTAAACGTATATACTGTACCCTCCAGCTGGGAGCAGTTTTATTGACTCTGTGGGTCCAACTATGTAATGTGCATAAGCATATGTTTTAAGAGTTTTAAGTTTAGGATGGTGGTAAGTAGGCATCTTTCTAAGACTCTATTGTGCACATATCACAGAGTCTCAGAATATGCTGAGTTGGAAGGGACCCTCAAGGATCACTGAGTCCAGCTCCAGGCCCTGCAGAGAGCATCGTCCCCAAGAGTCACACCATGTGTTGAGATCATTGTCCAAGTGCTTCTTGAACTCTGTCAGGCTGGTGCTGTGACCATTTCATTGGGGAGCTGTTCCAGTGCCCAAACACCCTCCGGGTGAAAAATCCTTTCCTAATATCCAACTTAAACCTCCCCTGATACAGCTTCAGGCTGTTCCCTCAGGTTCTGTCACTGGTCACCACAGAGGTGAGATCAGTGGCTGCCCCTCCTCTTCCCCTCATGAGGAAGTTGTAACTGCAGTGAGGTCTGTCCTCAGTCTCCAGGCTGAACACACCAAGTGGCCTCGGCTGCTACTCATATGGCTTCCCTTCAAGACCCTTCACCATCTTTGTTGCTGTCCTCTGGATGTTCTCCAATAGTTTAATATCGTTCTTATCATGAGCCCAAAACTGCAGACAATATTCAAGGTGTGCAGAGCAGTGCAGAGTAAAGCAGAACAATCCCCTCCCTTGACTGTCTGGTGATGGTTTTGCCATTATTACAAATATAACAAAATTACAAAATTACAAACATTTTGAATTGTTGCAAATCCGTGTGGCATCAAGCCACCTAAGTAGAAAATACTAATGCTGGATACTATCTCTGCTATAGATATCACTGCAAGTCCTGGATCGTGTTTGTGCACTATGACTGTCTTGTTGCCTGAGGCTTATGTCATTTAGGGGATATGAAGGTAGCACAGGTGCAGAAATAGATACTGCTTGCCTTAGAGGTTGGTGTGGGTGGAAGAAAGACTCCCAGCATTTCTCCCAACTCTTTGTGGCATTCCTGTCTGCATTGACACAGGGCAGTTTTCCCTTCTGTTGCATGGTTTGGTTACATGCAGAGTTTTTGCCTGCTTTAGAGCACTTCTGCGTGTTCTCATGAGTTCTAATGAACAGTTTAACTTGTAACAGTGTTGCCCTTCACACTGAGTGTCTAAAATTAAAGTTTTAGGAGGTGAGCATCCCAGCAGTTCGAGTAATCCTCAAAATACCAATCTATCTAATATTTGCAGGTGAACACTTCACTATCACCACCTATGTCTTGGGCCAGGGACACTGCTGCAGAGGATGTGTAGGGTGGAGGAATGCTGAAAGGTGTGTCTGGTACTGGGGTGCAGTCATGAGAACCATAAGCAGAAACAGGCTGGAGGATGAGAGAAGTACTACTCCACTCATAAGCAGTGGCAGGGACAAAAGCTGTAAAAGTAAATGACGAATGCTGTGAAAGTAGTGGTGGTGAGGAGAAGGCAGCTTTTCAGAGGTAGTAAAGAAGGTTGGAGACTAACTAAAGATGTCATCTTGTGAAAGAGGTACATGCAGGGTAAGTGTTTCATTTGAAGGCACAATGGTAGAGAAGCTGATCTAAGGTTTGAAACTATAATGTGTAATACATAATACGTCATACATAATACGTAATATATAAATAAAATAAATGCTTACAAAATAGCATATTTTCCTTACTTCAAAAGTATAACAACAAATACAGCCATGAGCAGGCTTTATGAGTACAAGCTGGTCACAGTCTAGAAGGAGCATTGCATATGTCACATAGCAGTACAAATAGAAATACAAAGAGAAAACTCAAAGACACAGGATGGTTGTCTGGGTGTACCATTGTGACAGAGAATTTGCTCAAAATCAAACTGGCCTAGTACAGGAATGTGGAAAGGAAACAGTAGCAGCAATGTGGCAGTCAGCACAAGTATTAGAAATAGTCTGGATTCTGACAATTGTGCAGAAAGTGTAATAAACACATCATTATGCTAATATTTGCAGTGCAAGTAAGAAACTACTTCTATTAAATGAAGAACAGGATACCTCAAGTGGAATAATGCTAATAGAAGAAGCTATGAATTCAAAAGCTTGGCCAGCTACAATGAAAAGTGGACTAAACTATAATGTAAATAAATGTGATAAAGTGAAATAAGAAACTGTGAAGAGCACATAAATGTGAAGCAGTGAAGAATGCATCTGAAAGGTGCATCTGAAGAATGCATCAACAAACGATGTTGAAACGTTCATGAAAAATGCAAAGGCTAAATTTAAGTGGTAGGATTGGTGTCATCATACAGAAAGTGGCAACCCATTCTGGTGCTAGACAGGGTGAAGTAAACATGAAAAGGACAACCCATAACCCTTTTGGAATGTTTCAGTAACATAATGTGAAGTTCTATTCATGTATGTTTTTCATTAAAAGACAAGAATGTCTTGGAGAAGACACAGATCTGTGATTAGGGCTGCAGAAGATGTTTCACAGGTCTTGGAAGGGAGTCTAGGAAACCAATTGTGAACCCTGGCAGCAGATGATATCATTTGCAGAATGGAAAAACTTCTACTTGTTGGATTCTCTATGTAATAATTGCACAGAAAAGGGGTAGAGGTTATGACCATATGTAGGCTCTCAGGACTTACATGAAAACAGAAGAAAGAAACTTTTTGTTGGCTAATGGAAAGGGGACTATGTTTTGAGATGTCAGGAGTCAAATTGTTCAGTAAATGTAATGTATTAATAGGATATAGATGGATTTTCCTGGATAGAGGGCTTTAAATTTTTCATCTTCACTCCACCCTTTGGAAGTACTGCCTTTTGATCTGTATTTGGCATGAAATGCACTGCATGCAGTTAATGAGACATTAAATGGGGTAGCAGGTGCAGATATATGTCTCGATGATCCAATGATCCAGAGCAGATTGATTGGAGTATTTGATATTCTAATAGCCAGTAATTTTAAACTGAATAAAACGAAACATTATTGTCAAACAGTGGGAATTGTATATGTGGGAGAAGACTGACTTCAAAGTAGATTTCAGAAGGAAATGTCTTATGTTGACTGAAAGAGTCAAAGAATACTGAACATGTTAGAACCCAGAGACAGGAAAAGACTGTTGTGGGGGATACTGATATATGTCAGAAGGGCTATCTAATTCCAAAAGATGTGCAGCTACCTAAGATATCTCTTCCAGAAAGTCACTGTCTGAGTATGGGCACCTGAAAGGAAGAGAATTCCAAGGTTTTGACAGCAACCAAGAAGCTTTAATGTTTTTATTCTCTGAGGGACTTAGAAAGATGCATATAAGGAATGGCTGTCTGAAATCTTACTGTGCTCTTGTGCAATGGATGTTTTTCCATTCTCATTTGCATCAAGGCCAGTGACAGCTATAGAGATCATGTATGCAAGTGCTGAAAAGAGAGTATTTGCATTACTACTATTATTTTTGAAGACTAGGTGGTTCTGCAGGAGAAAGAACTGTCACTTGTATTTATTCATTCCTTTGAGATGTTCTTTCATCCTTGCAAGGAAATAATATCATCAACAACAACAATAATAAAGATTAGTCTTATGGCTGCTTTCTGTTGATAAATAATGGAAAGCCACCTTCACTACTCTCCTTTTGTATGTTAATTTACTGTGTGATTTTTAGCATATATATTATAAAGGGTTTGTATGAGTTTAAGCCTCATCCTAGCAATCTGCATAGATTATTTCATACACAGGGGATAAAAACGTGTTTTGAAGCTAAGTATAAGGTCAGAGATTAAGATATATCTTTTAGAATAATAGGTCATTGTTTGGCCTTCTGACAATAAAAAGGAATATCAACATTTCCAAAATATCTTTGCTAAGGAAAAACATGTCTGTAGCTGTCATGTATTCCTGGAAAAACATCAAAAATTCATGTCTTGATGCAATATCAAATATACAGACTTGGGGATCTCAAAGGGGAGGACAGGTCTCTAAATGGAGAAAATACTTAAATAAGCTCTGCGTGCATTTGGGGGAAAGTAATTCTGAAGATGGAGCTCATCAAGAGCATAAATCTTAAATCTGGAAAGCTGCATGAAATGTCTTGAGAGTTTGCTTGATTTGGTAGTCTGCTCTCTAAAGAGAATCCAGGCATGGACTTCCCATTTTCCAGGCAGCTGTAGTCGTAAGCAAGAGCACAATCTGTTCCTGGAGTGCCAAAACAAGATCGGTATCTCCACTGAATTCCTGTTTTCTTCTGCTTTAAACAGGTGGGTTGGCGCTAATTGTTCAAGATGATGGCTTTGGAGAATCAATTTGCAGTGGCAGCTATGTGCTGCTAATTGGATAATAGTATACTGTTGTGGCACAGAATGTCGGGGCCCCGTTGCCTCCTGGCAGTTGACACAGCCACACATCAAGAACAGGGAATTCTTGAAATTAACTGATCTCTGGCATTGCCTGTGAAATGTTGAGTTCCAGATTGTCCTGAACAATGCCTTGCCTGAGTACGGGATGTGTGTAGTGCAGGATTTGCTGAAAAAATGGGCGTGCCTGTGTCTCTGAAGAAAGATCCCAGAGCTAATTATGTTGTCTCCAGAGCTGCTGTACTGGCACGTGGAGAGCTATTTCTTGAACTCTTCTGTGACTTGTGGTTAAATACTCTAAATGTGAGGAAAAAGCCCTTAGGGAACCTGTGATAGTGGTTTTTCACTCTTTGTGAAACACAGGGTGATTCACGGATTAAAAAAAACCAAAAAAACCCCAAAAATCCACTGCAGCATTTGTCAGGAGACACTGGGCAGCCAAAGGAGGAGTCAAGCACTGGTAAAATTTCTGAGTGTTAGGTAGGTCCACCGTGGATGGTCTGCACACACTGCATCTTTCCTGAGTTATGGCACGCTCCTCTAGCAATAGAGTTTCTGTTTCCTGAAGTTATCCTCACTAAATCTCATACTTATGTTACCAGATGGAGGAAGCAAAATAGAATAAAATAATTGGAGTAAACATGTGTATCTGTAGAATATTTGCTGGATTTGGGTGTCCGTATCACACTCATTGCATTTCTTCTTCCTAGAGGAAGCTGGGTCCTGTGCAGGAGGATTTCTTGATTGAGCAGAAATTAGCATTGAAAGTAGCATTGATGCCTACACCTGTCTGAAACTTTACATTCCTGATATGCAACTTGTGTAGCTCTGGGCTTCATTTACCAACTGTGAGTCCGTGCCACTTCAGCATCATTTTAAACTTGGTTTCAGAGGGGCTACAAATGTAACCCAGTTCAATATGCCAGGTTTCATTAAGTATTGTATCAATTTTACAAATTTTACATGATCTTAATGCATAACAATGAATCAGTCAGCATTTGTTGAAAATGCCTCTAAGTTTTAGCTCACCTTTTAAAGAACTTGGTATCACATTTGAGTTTGTAAGAAGATATGGCACCAGGGAAGATTGCAATGTTTAATTCTCAATATTAACGTACAGCTCTCACAGTAGTCTAGACTAGGGACATACGTGACCTGTCATTAAATGGTAATTAATCTACTGACAGTTCAATGTCTGAAGTGTGCTGCCTTTGTCCCCTAAAGACTTAGTGAAAAAACAACTTGGAATATAAAGTTTTTTCAGAGTTCAGTTCATTTCACCAGTGAGTGTTTATTAATTTTAAATTCCTTTTTTTGTATGAACTAGAGCTAGACATATAATTGATTTATTTTTTGGAGTGTTAAGAAAACATATTTCCCATAAAGGAAGTTTTTTGGCAACAGAAATACTCCTGGAGCTGCATTACATGCATCCATGTTGTTAAGACTAGCATGTGCTAGTTTTTTTCCAACATGTCCTTATAGCTCCAGATGGAGTAGTATACCTTAACATACATTAAGCAGGAGGAAATAGAGTAAGTAAGTTAGGAAGGCATATTTCTGGTGGCCTTTTATATTCAGGTTAAGGAAAAGATTTGAAAGTTGGTATGGAAGCCATTTTTTAAATTACTAAGGAACATTAAATAATCTAGATGGCTTTAAAGAGATCAGAACCCACTTTCTCTTCATGCTTTTGCAGTTCAGAAGTTGCTTCACTGATGTTAAACATAATCTGTATCCTTTCATTTTTATAATGAGCATAAGTGAAGACTACCCTCTCAAAGGAGATCTTGGAGGAAATGACTCTTATAGATAAGGATTTAAAACTATTGTTTCCAAAATGTAACGGTGGTGAAGTGTGAGTGTGTGACATTGTTCAGTAGCTGCTGAAGTGTGGCTAGATGAACATGCTGTTGTAGGCTGCAGTGTGCAACCTAGGTGTGTGATTCTGAATCCCTTTATTAGAATTATTCAGTAGTTTACAATGGAGAGATTAAATTAAGGGTTTGAAGACAATTATTGGTTACTGACTACTCATTGAAGGAGATGCAGAATGCTATAGTATAATCAAGCAAATAGCTTTGTAGGCAGCTAAGGGCTTGATTTCGAGGTGGCAGCCAGTATTTGTGAACTGATATATGTGGTCTGTCTGGTGCTATCCAGCCAGGTTCTGGCAGTGCAACAGTGCTGTGGAGTGCAGTGGGAGCTTCCAAGCTCTTCACGTGACTTCAGCCAGCTGTGAGTCAGTATGTTTTTCTTCTGTGCTACAGTAAAAATGTTCCGTTAAAGAAAAGGGTTGATATTCTTAAGGGCAGGCAGGCAAATTACATTTCTCAGTGTCGCCCACTGCAAGTCAAAGCTTTTAGAGTATTAATGTTTGATGATAAGTAACATTAAGGTAAAGTAGTTGTGAAGAAGGTAAAAATAGACTTCAGTTAGGGAGAGGTTTTATTTCAGATCTCCCTCTAAATTAAACAGAAGAGCAACTTCCCCTTATAGGGTACAGCTACATCATTCTACTCTTTGTCTTTCTCACTGCTATGACATAGCTGCAAAGGCTTAACTTGAAACAGACTTGTTAAGTGAGTAGGGAAGTATAAGAGGATGTGACCTGCTTATGGTAAATTATGTCTGTCCACTCTTTCTTCAAGGATTTCCAAGTGCATGAACTTTGCTCCACTGTTGTAAAGCTTTACTGTGTTCTGTACTGAGAGTGCATTTACAAGTGTATTGCAGAGCAATTATTAAATTATTTAGACAAAAATTCTTCTGGGTCCCAACCAGTATGATTGTTGAAAAGCAATGGTTTCTTTTGGTTCTTTCAGCTCGAACCAGCTCCAAGTAAAGAATGCCCTGCTCTCCCCCACCTAGGGCTTCTTCTAAGGGATGCAATAAGAGAAGGAAAGAAGATACCACAAACTCATACTACTTCTTCCCAAATATAATTTGTTTGGTCTATTCCCTGATGGACCAATACCAATCTCTTTATGTAGATTGTGTGCTCATACTAAGGTTTATGTCTGATGTAAATTGTGAAGCTTCATTGGCTTCAGCAGAGCTGAACTATTTTATACTGAGGTTTAACACAGGGTGTAATACACTAACAAATTTTTGTGCAACACTGTAAGTTATGTCAAGTTCTGGAGTTTCTTGTAGTGAGTGGTTCTGGTTAAATATTTATGGGATTAAAATTGCAGTCTCACATTTGGATTGGTGATATGTGTGTTTAAGTGATAGGTCTGCATTTTGGCAGTGTTTGCCAGGTTTCAGGTGGTTTTTTTTTTTTGTTTTTGTTTTTTTTGAGGGGGGGGGTTTGCTTGTTGGTTTTGTTGTTTTTTGGGGTTTTTTTGATGGCCTAATTCTTAGCTAGTGCAACTGGTTATTCTGTTTCCTTTCCTTAAATCTGAGTCTTTTCACACTTTGTGTTTCACTATCCATTTTCCTCAATTCCTGTTCTTATGTGATTTCCCTGTCTCTATTTGACCTTGACTGGATTACTGTTGTTTGATAACTGAGGACAGGATGAGGAAGATACCTTTGAAACCTCTTGCATAACTTTATTTTAGCATTATAAGGTCTAAGTGGCAGAGAAGATGAATGATATTTAACTCAAAAATAAGTTCTTCAGGGCATGTTTAAAGGAAGTATGTTCATTGACTTGCAGGACTCTTAGATGAAGGAATTAGTAGATATTTATATACTATTTCATTACTATTACTTGGCAAAATATGTAAACTTACCAACCCACAACAAAACCCCAACCAAACAAAATAGATTTGTATATATTGAGATATTAAATTACTCTGTCTTAAAAATTCAGAAAGGAAACATAAAAAACAAAGGACTCTTATCTTCTAATGGATATACTTTGTTAATCTTATTCTGAAAAGTCTTGCAGAACAGTCAATGCCATATGATGGTGTAGTGATGTGTTCCATCTAGCATCATGCATTCTTTTTACTGCCCTTCTTTTTCCCAAGGGACAGTGGATGCCATTAGGGGAAACTTTTTACTTTTCCTGGTGCATGGTGAGAGCATAGCCCAAGTCAGCACTGCAGCTTTGGAGGAGAGCCCAACCCAACTTATGGGATTCTCAGGCTTCTGTTGGGATTTAGAAACACAATGAATTTCTTTTAACAAGGCAATCCATGCACCAGCTCAGGTGCATGAATTGCCTTTGGAAGAGCAATTTACCTTCTTACTAATTAACCGGAATTCCCTTTAAATAAATTCTAAAAAATGCTTTGAATGAAGAATAGTTTTCTTCTAACAAAGAAAGACTCATTCATTTCAGGAGCACCTGCATATTTGGTTAGTTTGTGATGCCTGTGACAGCACATGTAATCTCTCTTTAAGTTTTTCTGGGACTGGGCTAATATTTTGAAATGTGTGGAGTCTTTAGCAAGGCATACCTTAAATCAGGCATACTTTTCTGCCCATAATGTCAGAAAAATTGCAGTTTCCACTGATTTATTCTTCCTGGATTGTGTGATTTCTACTGTGAAACCTTTTCTTCCTGTAGAAGAAGTAATGATACATTTGCTGTGAGCATTTTATTTCCAGTCTGTGGGATGTCACTGGGTATTCATAGATCTCACATGGTCATAATACAAAGGACTGGCTTGCATGCCCACATCTTTTTAGGCAGATATTAAGGATATGTGAGTGGACTCAGTAATTTAGTCTGATACAGCAGTTTCTCGTCTCTTAATTTCTGCTTGTGTGTATAACATCATGAAGTACAACCTTTCCTTTCTCATTTTTCCCATTGACACACCTCATAAAAAGAACTGAAATTAATTTGTGTCAGGGAAAAAATAAGTGTAAAGAACTCATTAAGTTAACAACATGAGGGAAAAGACTAGGGAAGTACAATTGTCTTTCATAAGTGGGGATAACTCCAGTACTACCTTTAAACTTGCCTCCTTTGTTGTTGTTAAATCCGTGAGGTAAGGACATGTGTCTTGGAGAATAGTGACATTGCAGTGCATATTTATTTGGCCTTCAGGTTGACTTGCTTTCTTCATTTCCCCTGTGTAATAATGAGCTGCTCCCTTGTCCCACAAAGTACCATTTAAATGATGAGGAAGATTTTAAGGAGCACTTTTGCTTTGCAGCTGGTCTAATTAGGACTTAGAACTAATTACGGTAGGTCAGCAATCATAACTCACTTCCATACATCAGTGCATAATTTCTGAACAGTCAGAAAGTCAAGGAAGGATCCACTTACATACTTCTTTCTGTTTTGCTTTTTTAACAGTTACATCGCAAACCAGCCAAATTTGGAAAGTATCAATGACAATGAGGTTGGATTTTATGTTGGACTTAAAAATCTGTGAGTATGAGATACATTTTATACAACTATTTCTTCTGTATTTCTTTTATAGAAGCATGTATGCCTAACTTTGTGTGTACTGAGGAAAGCTGTAAATCTTGCAGCTCAGCCTTGTAGAGATTTCATCCAAACTCTTATTTTAATAGTTTAATATTTTCATTACACTTTTCATCATATTTTAAATTAAACATTTGAATGGTTTTATTTATTTTCCTAGGACTGTGGTGGATTCAGGCCTAAGATTCGTGTCCCGTCATGCATTTGTGAAAAATGTGAACCTACAATACATGTGAGTAAGAATAGTGTCTGCATTCTAAGTCAAAACTACCCATCTCATGTTAATTTTTTTATTGTTAATTTATTTCTATCTCTTACCACTTGCTTAATTTAAATGCATTTTAGCAAGACAGACTTAGAATGGTCTTCTATTGTTAATTGCCCCTAAATAAGACACATATAGTAAGGAACCAGCAGATCATGAAAACATAATGTTTTTATGGAAAAGACGATCCACTTCATTATTCTGTCTCTAGAAGTGTACTGTGTCTTTTGTGATAAGAAATGTAGCCCAAAGACTGTGTCTCTTGAGGGTACGATGTCCACACTGTGCATCACACTCAGTGACATGGTTTTGACTAGCTCTAGTCTGATTTGATGAGCTGAACATATTTTAGCAGCTGCAGTTCAGGAGATGCATGCATGGAGCACATCTAATGTTTTGATGAGTGTATGTGCCCAGAGAATATGATAGAACTGTGAACTGAAGTCCTAGGGGTGATTCACTTAGAAAGCTCACTCAAGATCAGAACTAATGCACCCAGAGCAGAATGTAGGAATGACGTTTCTTTTACACCCAAATGTGATTTGTAGCTCATGACCTACAGGAAGCAGAATTTGTACCTGTACAGCTTTTTGACTGTGTTTTCCTAGATTTGTTATGCTTTAGATTTAGCAAAGGATGAACTGATCAAAGTTGTCTTTCTACAACTTTTGTGCCGTCTGTGTGGGACAGACATAGAGTAGCTCACTTTTCTACTTACATGGGAAACTGTGGATTTAGTAAAACACTGAGATCATGTGAGTGGCTCAGTTTCTCACAAGTACCTTGTTTTAGCTAGATATTCCAAGTGTGTGCATTAGTCCATACATCTTCAATAGGGGAACACCTGTATTAACATTTAACCCAATGCTTTGTTTTTATCCTAGTGAGATTGGGAAGTCATAATGCCAAACCTTGGCTTTGTAAGATACTTCCTTAGAAAGGAAAGAACTGTGAAAAAGAACACAGGGTTTTGTTTGATTTGATTGCTTTGCTTATGAGATGGAATCACTTTCTGACCGGTGTTTTCTAAACAACAGCAATTAATTTGTGTAAGGAAGTGGACGTGAATGTCCGTTTCTGTCTAGACAGTAATTGCTATCTTTCATATGGAACAGTCACCGGAGGAGTGTGAACCAGACCTTGTGAGCCTGTGAAATTTATACCACTTCATATAATCATTAATAAGAGCTTTTACTATAATCAGTTGGTAATATAAAGGAAGTATGTTCCAGAGTAAATTCAAGTGTTTGCCCGTGTAACAGTTGCTCAGTGAATTATGACTGTAAACTATGAAATTCCATAAAGCCTAGTGGATGTGCACTGGCTGTGGAAATATGCAATAAGAACATGCTGTCTGAGGGGCATATTTGCAGAGGAAGATTTAGTGACTCTGCTGGAAAAGAAGTGGGATTCTCTCTCTGTGCAATGAGGCAGAACAAAGCAAATTCAAGTCTGGGATCAAAAGGAATATTGTGTTACATTTTTACATCTTTTCCCCATTGCATTAGCCACTCTGAGGGAATCTATTGGAATACTGTATATAGATTAGGACACTGAATCTACTCATCTTGAAAGATGCTACAGAGAAGAGCAGTGGAGCCAGAAGAAGCTTGTAAAGCAAGTAATATAAGGAGGCTCAGAGGCTGGGTATGTTCAGCGCAATAAAGAGAAGATTGAAAAGGAACATATATCATTGCAATAGGGCAAAGAATAATTGTCTGAAAATCAAAGAGGTTGATTCAGATTAGATACAAGGAAGAAGTTTTTTGCAGTAAGGGTGATGAAATGCTGGCACAGGTTGCACAGAGACATGCTGGATGCCTCAGCCCTGGAAGTATTCAGGGTTACATTGGATGGGGCTCAGAGCAAGCTGGTATAGTTGAAGATGTTGGAGAAATGGAACTAGATCACAGTTAAAGGTCCCTTAAACTATTCTATGATTCTATGCTTCTGTGCTTGTCTTATCTTTAAAAGAAGAGCAGTTATGATGAGGAAAGGAATCAATTCTCTCCATGACCATGAGTACAGTGTGAGAAATAATGAATTTGGTTTGGAGAAAGATCAATAGAATTTTGGAAGACCTTTCCAGCTGTCTGGGCAGGTAGACACCACAGAAAGTGTGATAACTGGTATGATCCTCTCGAGAGGCTTTTTTGCCTGTTGCCATAGGGAAATGGGTTTCATGCAGTCAGAAAGTGTGTCTGTCTCCAGTGTTTGCTTTTAACCAAAACTTACACAAGTAAACAAGTTTTCAGAAAACTGACCGTTGAACAGAAGAGAGACCGTATCAAAGTCACCACTTGAGGGAAAGGTATCACTGTACATATGTGAGCTGCTAGGCTGCTAGAATCCCGTTGGATAAGATGCCTTTAAAATGTTTCAGCAATTTGAGCATGCAGTCAAACTGGGAATATGTATTTGCTGGTAAGCAGACTTTTGGTAGAGCTGTAACTCATGAAGCTCCTTGTTGGAAACAAATTAGACTGACTTGACATCTGTTTGGTTGATATAGACGAGTTCTTGATGCAGAATAGTTACATTATGAAGACATTATCCAGTCTCGTACTGTGTTTTCTTATGGTGGGGATTTAGTAATGTGGGCAGACACAGGATAAGCCCAGATAAGATGGAAAATATTAAGTGGCACCAGCGGCTCTAGATGCACAGGACAAAGCACTAAGTATAGAGGTATTTTTTACTGAGGCTGATCTGTTATCCCTGCAAAATGCATTTGTTTGTTTTCTTTGGCAAGTCATTATGCACTAAAATGTTTCTGAAAGCCCCAGTGAATCATGGCTTGTTGTCATCAGCAATAAAAATCCTGTTGACTGCCTATGAAGGAAGTATAGCTCCTGTTGTGGTTGGGACAGTGAAAACTATTAAGCACTAAAGGAATTTCATTTTGCAAGGGTAATGTACAGTACAGGTCTTTGAGAAGTCTTAGATTTTATTTGGAAACAAATATTTTACTATCCCATAAAGAAAACAAAAAACATTTTTCTGAAGATTGAGGTAACTTTATAAGCATTAATTTTGCTGTGATACTGTTACAGCTTTCTTTTTTGTTCTATGAAAAGTCTTTTCATGTAGTTAGGGAGCTATATTATATAAAAGTAGTATTAATTTATGAATCATACAAGAGTACCAGTTTAAAAGAAACTTATTAACATGCATTTTCTCAAGCCCTTTTTTGTGATTTCCTTATTTTCTTGGGAAAGCTTATGTAGTCCAGGTATCTTTCTAAAATTATCTATCATGAGAAGATTTGAGTAATAACATAAACAACAGGAAAATAAACATTGTAATAGATGCTATAAAACTGTAATTAATAGCCTTGCTCATCTAATTTTTGTTGTTTTCACTGTCCGTTAGCCAACAGTCTCATTTTAGTGGTGCTGTAGTTTATAAGCTTATTTGCTGCTAACAGTAATGGACCTGTGTTATACACATGCATGGTATATTGTCAGTGCCTTTAAATGTGAAAACATTTCACAGCAAGTGCCTATTTATAAAAACTTTTAAAAATAGTTGTTGTTATCTGCGAGCCTGCGTCTAAGTGCATCACTGAATCATAGATTGCGAGTGTAGTGTGTGTATACAGCTCCAGGTATCAAAATGTATTTATATCTCTGCACCGTTCAGGTCTAGGTAAGACAGCCAAAGGAAACCATTTGAGATCAACCTTGCAGCAGATTTCCCCTTGTTTGCACACAGGGCTGGTTCCAGCCATAGGCAGAGCAGGGTATTGCCTGTGGAGGGAGACTGAGTGTAGCAAAATGGCCATGTCTTCACCTCTTTCCCCCAGTTCTCCTTAGGTCTGTTCTCTCCTTTCTTGCCTCCCCTTTTCAGAAGCACCATCAGTGATAGAACTCTGCTCATCATGCTACCTCTATAAATATTTATGTGGTTTCTCAGTCTGGTTTTGTTCTACTCATATTGCCACTGGTTTGCTTTTAGCTGAATTAGGGCTAGCAAGTTTAAAGTGAGCTTCATATTTTCATGTAAAATACAGTCATACTTTTGACTGAATCTGAGTCCTCTCCTTAAGTTTAGCCTTGAGGCCAGGCTCTCTACTCTTGACATTTTTTTCCTATAATAAAAAAAACCCTTTAGAACCTCAGATGTATTTTCTTTGGGCTGCTTGCTGTGGTCTTTTTGTGTGCGGTTGAATTGGGAAATTAATTCATATTCTCTTTCTATGGAAGTGGAAGTGGGATCATTAACTACTTCAAAATAACCCTGACAGTGATTTTTCTCACTTAACATGAATTAAAAAGACCACAGTAGTCATCTCTGTAGTCAATAATAAGGGATCACCTTATGAAAAAAATATATATATAAAATTAAATTTACTGTCAAAGTATTGCTTAAGGTGATACATTTACAGCAGTGGTCCGCAGGTAAAGCGCTCTGTATATCTGGTTCTCTTTTGGGAAAGGTAGGATTTATTTGATCTGCAGATAAGAAAGGCATGCCTTGTCTGGCAATACCACAGGGGCCTCCATACATGCCACTTGTCAGTGTGGGAACAGGAGTGATCTTCCTGTGTGGTGAGTGAAGAGTTTCCCATGGAAGGATGGGGTTTGATGTGGCTCCATGTTGGAGGCAGAAGCCCAAGTCAGTATGAGGATCCTGCTTCTTTTATTCAAACTCCCAACACAAAGCATGTGCATACTAGGAAAAATATGGGTAATGACAGTTTTTGCTTAAACATAACTTCTGTTCTATATGCAAATTGCTCCTTAACGTCAATTTATCTGATCAGGGTCCATGAGTTCAGCTGACTAATGAAATAGTAGCTCTTGTGTTTTGCTCTCACATGTAAGGACCAGTCAGTTTGTAAACTTCAGGCTCTTTTTTGCCAGAAGGAATCAGTGATGAAATATAATCTCTTTGATTCTGCTCTAGACATTTTTAGAATATCCAGCTTGTAATTTCTGTGAAAATTATCTTGTACTCAAAGATCAACATCTGAAAGTTTGGAAGTAAACACTGTGTTCTTTAATCAGATTAAAAAAAGAAAAAAAGATATTTAAACCCAGAGTTTAGATGCAATGCAACAGTAAGTGTGGAGCCCCTATGGCACCTTTATAATACCACATAAAACTCATGATATTTTGGTTCATAACACTGATCTGTGCTTTACTTCTGGCAGTTAAACAGTTTACTGCTCTCACTATCTTTAATTCGTAGACTGATAAGACTTTACAAAACCAGCATTATTTTGCTTTGGGGTGGAGAAAGCAGTTTTGTAAGCTGTGAGAGGAGGAGTATTTCTGGTTCCGATCAACATATCTTTGCTCTGCGTATTGGGAGAAGACCTTTCACTTAATTACCACTGGAAACCGTAAATGCTTAATTGACATAAAAAAAGCCCAATACAGGCATTTTACAGTTTTCCTTTTGATCTTCCATGTGGGTGCATACTGCACATGCAATTTGCAAAGAACAACTAAAAAGCTCTGATGTGGATGTGTGCTAGCATGTGAGGAGGGCTTATATGAGTACAGAGTTTGGTGCAGCATCAAAGAAAGGGATACACCCATTTCACATGAATAAATTGAGCATGTAATTAACACCTGGACTTTACAAAATACTTTTGAAACACAGTTAAATCTGCTGCTTTTCTGCAATTGACAAAGTGCTAAAAGTGAAAATATTGATCCCTGTTGAGTTTGATTTTGAATGTACTTGACATTACATGCTGACAGGACTCAAGCCCTTGAAACCCTTGAAACCATCAAGACTGAACACTACCCTTTTACAATTGAAGTCAAAGGATTTTTAGAGCTGGTTCTAGTTCTTTATTGCTTTTTCAAGAGAGACAAACTGTATTTTTAGTGTAAGAAGAAGCAATTCTAATTAATGCAATCTTTCTCTTTTGCCATAGCAATTTATCCAGAAACAAGCTCTCAAGTTTGTCCAAGAAGCCTTTTCGCCATCTGGGTTTGTCTGATCTGTAAGTTGTCATTTCTTAAAATATAAGTTTATTTTTGGCTGGAATGGAAGAATAACACTTCAAAGTTTGTTCTCTTGAAGGTAGAGGAATTAGAAGTGCAGTTCTGGTCCAAAGAAAGCATCAATTCTGAACACTTAAATGCAGAGAAATTTTGATTCCAGGGCTTCAAGAAGTTTAGGTATATATTTTTAAGCAATGTAGAGGTCAAAATAGCCTCTTTCTTCAGCTTTAAGATATTTTATTGTGAGGTTACTTCACACAAAATTACTGGTGTTTATTTAAGTATTTGAGCTAGTGAAAATACAGTCTTTTGCACACATTCATATAAGACTGTTTCTCATATTCTTATAGTGGTGTGGCTGGCTATTTAAGAGTATTTTTATGTTCTCAAATTCTTGAGTTGCACTGTGCTTTATGTAATTGTTTAGCAATGAAAGCACTGGTAAACATTTCTTTATTGATTTTTTTCAATACTAGCATTTTTATTCTCTGTTACATCTGCCATATTTTCTTATTGATACATGATCCAAAATTTTGGTCATCCTGTGCATTCTCTGCTAATCTGCAGAGAGCCTGCAGGAGTTCTGGGAGATCTGGTGGCTGCAGAGGAGAGGGAGGTGGCTCTCCTGGATCTCAGATCAGAGTCAGAATTTGTCCAAAGTGCCAATCCAAATATGAACTACCTGACATGCAATCCTAGTCCTCTTCTGCTGAACTTCAGCATGTGAGAAGAGAAATGAGCAAATCTCAGTGGCACAAAAAGAGATTATGGCCCTTAGGTATATTTTGTTGATAATTAAGTTGGTATAATTATTTTCTTTATGGCCCTGGGAACACTGCTCACTGGAATATTTTTTTAATAACTTGAGTTGAGCTCTCTAATGAGGAGACTAGCTAGTTGCAAAGCTCTCCCATTGCTCCATGTCCTTTGTTGTTCTGTTGCTTCTGCATGAAGAAGCAGGGCAAATGTAGTGGGAGTGAACCAGATATGGGGAAAATGGATAGTGTGAATGTTAAAGAGAATACTATTTGAGGTATGGAGACAATAGATGATGATGTACAAGTTGAGAAAAAAAGGGGATACAAAATTGAGGTAGAGTGTTGTGGGCTTGGGAGAGGGAGTGTAGGACTATACAAACTGAAGTTATGCAAACAAATGTGATAAAGTGAGATAAACAGATGGGGGGAAATGAGGAAAAGGAAGTAGAGGGATAAAAGCAGAGCCTGAAAGGAAAACAAGCAGTGATAAAATCAGTATAGTTGAACAATTCTGTCAATAAGTGTTCAATACATAGCTGCAAGATCAGAAACAGGAGAGCAGGAAGTGTGTTTGTAGGTGAATCTGAGATATGAATGTTGCCATAAATAATTTCTGAAGAACTTCCCCTCAAGCTGACAAACAAGTATGTTTGTCCTGTCACTACCTTTGCATATCGAAATGTAAAGGGATGAGAAGTTTAGAATAAAGTGAAGTGGAGGATAGTCACCAGGTATTACAGAGAAGTAGATGCCACTTTGGAAGGTTTCTTCTAGAACAAATGAACTGCAGCCATTAAATTAGAGCAAACAGGATAAAGACTCGGAATTTGCTTACTGTAGGTCAGAATTTTTCTTTCACACAAGTGTCTGTAGAGGGGCATTATGCATCCAGCATCCTGCCAATGATGTGCCTAACTCCTTAGATGGGATTAGCAAAAAATGAAACACTAGAAGAAGACTGGTCAGCCATTGGACTTGAGATGGCTTTTGGGGGAACTGGTCTAATAAGACAATTTTTTTCATGATATGCACACTTCATGTCTTCAGGAGACGTTTGTGAGCATAGATTCTGCAAGAAACTTGAGCTTCTGTACATCAAAATTACCTCTGATACTTTGTTAAGAATGACTGTTCTCCTGGCAATGAAATGCCTTAAACAGACACTTGCTCACCCACTTTATTGGATCTCATGTATGCCAGTAGAAGGAAAAATAATACTGGTCACTCTTTATGTAGATCCGTTTCTGTTCATATTTAATATGCATGTAATTGCATTACACTGTTGTGTAGTTTTATTAAATTTTAAAACTGCAGTTTGTTAGGTTTGCTAACCTGTGGTTTAAATTCCAGGCAGGGTACTGTATCAATTTCTATTTCAGGACCATTTTTTCATTTAGTATTTCTTCATGACATTGCCTACGGTTTTCCTGTGAGGTTTTTCTAGAACATTGTAGCAGGTGAATTTTAAAGATTAGGCAAAATCCTTTTTTGTGATTAAAGTTGGAAGAGTGTGTGTATAATCCAAGACTGTTTGACTTTATAAAGAATTTACCACTCCACAGCAGTAAACCATTTCTGAGGTAACTAAGTGGTGGCTCAGGTGTAGAAGAGATGAATTCTAATCACTTCCTGATTTATTAAATAAAATGGATCTTCTTGAGCGGGGCTCAATGGGCTCCTGACTTACACTGATGAATTTGAAATAGTAGCAAAATCCCTTGTGTGGTCTCTCCTGCCTATGGTATTCTGGGCCCTCAGTGGATGCAGCGCTTAATTCCCTACAGGGAGACTGTTACCAAATTGGCAGCTTACTCTGCACTGAGCTTACCAAGGGCGCATGTGTTATGCCTCTTAATTAAAGGGTTCATCCTGCCTTCCTTATCCTAAATAACTAACTTGTGTTTTCACCCAGCTGAATGCTTGGAGCCCCCTTGCCCCTCATTTTTTTTTCCTATATGTGTGTCACATATAACCTTCTAAAAAAAATGGGCATTTTTTTCCTGTAGGATATTGGTGGATAATCCATTCAAATGTTCCTGTGAAATCATGTGGATCAAGAAATTTCAAGAGACCAAGTTTTACACAGAAACTCAGGACTTATATTGCATAGATGACAACAATAAGAAGACAGCCTTGCTGGATATGAAGGTCCCGAACTGCGGTAATATTCTTTTAATATAAAACTACTGCTAAGTTATTGTGAGCCAGGCAAAAACGAACAATGCTTTTCTACAAAGTACTTCTCAGGATGTCAACAGTGCTCTAAAGGAAAGGCTGATGGTCTGTCAGTGTTTTTTTGTCCCACATGGGGGACAAAACTTGGAACTTCATAGAATGACAGGATCACAGAATATCCTGAGTTGGAAGGGACCCATCAGGATCATGGAGTCCAACTCCTGGCCCTGCATGGGACACTCCAAGAGTAACACCATGTACCCAAGAGCATTGTCCAAATGCTTTTTAAGTCAGACAGGATTGGCGCTGGGACCAGTTCCATGGGGAGCCTGTTCCAATGCCCAACCACACTCCTGATATCCAACCTAAATTCCCCTGACTCATCTTCATACCATTTCCTTGAGTCCTGTCATTGGTTACAAGTGTAAAGAGATCAGTGCCTGCCCCTCCTCTTCCCCTTATGAGGAAGTTGAAGACACTAGTGAGGTCTTCCATCAGTCTCTTCCAGGTTAAGTGACCTCAGCCACACCCCATATGGCTTCTCTCAAGGCCCTTCATCAGTTCATGTAAACCTGTTCATTTTTCTCTTGATCCTTTAAGAATGTACCATTATTCAAGGGCAGGGAAATAGAATACTGATTATAGATAGCAAACAAGTATTATACAGAATGCATGTGCCTTTGTTGAACTAAATATTAGTGTTTCCAAACTCAATAGCTCAATTTTACCTACTTGAATTTTTTTCAGGTATCTATAGTTAATGAAGTCTCTATTTTCCTTCAAAAATACTAGTATTAGGGCCATAGGAAGAAAATTCAGAACTACATGCCACTTGAGACAAATTAGCAAGAACTCTGTTCTCCATGCTAGTGAAACAACTTTAAAGGTTGTACAAAAGAGTTATATCAAACTTAGGTCTGTGGCATATTGTAACATATTGTTTTCAGATACATGGATCTAGAAGAATTTGAAAAATTATATAACAATAAGGTGATCTCCTTCCCTTTTTTATATACAGTTTTGCTGCCTGTGTATGGTCCTGGGACAGCTGGGGAAAGGTTTCACTCACCAGCTGGAGATTTCTCCTCCTCTGTATATGAGGGGCAGAAATGGGGTGTTTCTAGCATGATGTCACATCTGCTGGACTCTAGAAGCAGAGTGGGAAACTGGGGTCCCCAGCAGCAGGCAGGCAGGAAGGAAAGAGGGCAAGAAGATCCTAATGGAGGGCTGATTTGGATAGGAACAGCTATAAGTGAATGTGACCGGTAGGAGAAATTATACTTTTTCTCCTTCCATCATTGTCCATTGAGCATCATTTTCTCCACTGCCTGTGTGGAGGGTGTGACATCCTCTGATAGCAGCTGGCCAAAGAACACCCATGGTGGGGATCACTGCAGGCTCAGCAAGTGCAGCATTTACTGTCAATAATGTGTTTTGTGGCCTCATATCACTGTTGATCTTGTGGCCAGCTTCTTTCTGGGGCCAGGTATGGTGGCAGAAATGATGTTAGTGTCTCATGCAATTAAAAAACCCCACATGTTCCGGGATCTTGTGAGCTGCAGAGTTGGTCTTGTGTGCTCCAGGATCTGATTTACCTGAAATGAGAGATATAATACCTAGATGAGCTAAATGGACCCAACCTTCTGCTCCAGCTGGATTGACTAGAGGGTAGATTAATGTGCTGGGTGTAGAGAGGTCAGCTGTTGGACTGAGATCAATTATTGCAAGAGAGAAATTCCAGCACATTTTGTAACATTCTTAGCTGGTGCGTCTAGAAGCTACCAGGTTGCTAGGGTTTTCCTTTGAAAACTTTTAGTGTTAAATACCCAGAATTAAACCTGTGAGAGATTAGTTATTTCCTCTGATTTCTTAACCATCTGCAGCCAAAACAGGCTTGTCCCTGGGCCCTGGATGCTGTTTAGGTGCATATATGTGTACACATTTGTGCCTCCTGTGTGCATATCTTGACTAAAATACTTGTCATGACAAGGAAAGGTGGTACTTCCAAATAGAAGAGGAAAAGGAGGAGGGAAGGTAAGTATATACAACATTTAGACTGGAATTTGCAGTATGTGTAATTTGCATATGGAAACATGTATTGTATTGAAGATCTGAGTGGATGCCAGCAACATGCCAACAAATAATTTATGTTAGTTTACAAAGTCCAAATATCACCAAATTTTACATCACTTTTCCTCTCCCTTTTTTTCTTTTGTTTTAGCAGCTGTTTCCTCTTAATTTATCTTTTCGAAATTAACCAATGTAGGACATAGATTTTAATAAAGATGACAGCCCATCCTTTTCCTAGACATAGAGTGGAGAATACCTGGTGAAGAGCAATGACCCTCATATCGGTGGGCTGTGTTCTGGAAGATATCTGAAAAATTGAATGCATGGCTCTTGGTTTCAGTATCTTCACAGGTATCTTTCTGTATTTTAAAGGACAAGACTTAGTTTCAAAACAAAACCATGGATGAAGCTGGTATATTTCATTTCCAGAACCTTTTGGGAGGCTAATATATAGAACTGAAACAGAAGAGAAATTAAATTTTTGACATATTGAATTTTTTTCCTGTGAACTCTGGGATGTTTTTTATCTCCCTTTGATGTGAAGAGAAATATTTGAGCATGAAGGCTTCTGCATTTTTTTAGTTAAACATTTTCTCTGCTTTTCTAATTTTCTCTGCTAATGAAATGACTCCATCTCATCTTCTTGGTGAATTTGTTTTTTCTTTTTTTTTTAAATTGGTAAACTAAGCAAAAGTGCAGTCTTCTTTGTGTTACTAAGGTGTTACTTCATAGTCTTATAGTAGGAGGCCTATACAGTATGTGATAAATGTTTTGATAATAGGTTGTCTTTCTGCTGTGTGCTGTAAATAAATCTTTTGCTGGGAAGTAGGTAGAGCCCAATGTGGTTTATTGATCATAGGAGTTTGGTTTGTAGGTAATTGATGAGAAAATTAGGAAATTTCTGTGGTCCTTTGCTAACTGGTTGTACGGTGGGAGTGTTCAATAATGTGCTCATTAAAGATTGCCATTTAGATGTCATCAACTTTGTTATTTAATTTCTTGAGGTTTAAAATCAGGTACGCTCACTATCTAGAAGATCCTTTCCAACTGCAATATTAAAAATGTCAATCAATAATTATTTTTCCAACTGCATTTGAAATGTACGTAGATATGATGAAAATAGTAAAATTCTTCTAGGTTTTAGGATCATGTGTAATTACTGTGTCAAAGATTTTCAAGTTGCATCTACCACAGTAGCAGAGCCTTTTGCGTATAGAGATGGTCATGTTCAGTTTTGCCATTTTCAGAGCATTTATCAGTTATCTGTACAGCGTGGACAGCACCACCACCTGGGATATCTCCTTTTGTTTCCATCTGGTAAATAGCACTAGTAAATCAATGAAGAGAACTAAATGAGTAAACACTTTATTCTTATTAATGCTTCTAAGCTCTGTTGGTTATTACCACCAGTGTCTTAAGTCCTTGGAAGTAGGGCATATTCTGTGCCTTGGGTAAGGTTACTTAGAAGACTGTCAGTCTGCAGATCACCTGGAGCTTGCTGAATGCCAGGGAGGCAGGACCACATCCTTGGGACTGATTGTTGATATGTTGCTTGCCCCTCTGGCAGACACTTACTGAGCCATTACCATTGATTTCAGTGATACGGAAAGAAGTCTTTTTATCTTCTGGTGTTTTGGGAAAAGGCGTGGCTCCTACAGCTGTCTCTGCAGTCCTGTACAGAATTTGTATTGCTTTGCATCTCAGTCTGGTTAATGGCATTTTGCCTTATCTGGCCAATTTAGTTTTGTATATGGAGATTTCATGCTGAATCTGTCTTTAGGTTTTGCTTACTGTGCCAGCCTTGGATGCTTTTTTTATCATATATTATTTCTTTAGGTGCCTTCTTTCTTGTCACTGGTCACGTATGCTAGCTGCAATCTACTGAACAATGTTGCAGATTAGTTTCCTCTGCTAATATGCTTTACATATCACTAAGGTATATTCAGAATGGCTGGCTGTTTACATCTGCAGCCTGTCAGCAGAGCTGCTGTCTTGTCTAAGACCTATGTGATTTAATGAATGTTCACCTTCTTTGCCTGTCTTTTCTCCTGCACACAAACTACCGTGGTGTTGCTCTTAGTGCATACTAGGATACTTGTGTATGTATGACAGAAAAAATTTTAGAAGTTGTTGTAATGTAGGATTTCAAGCTAAAATAACTGCTTACTCATTTCTTACTTGTTGGGGAAACCCATGATTTCAACAGGCAATTGCTCAGATGACTGAAAATGGACTGGAACTGGGACTAGCTTCATTTAAGCCTGTTCCTGGTGATTTTGTTTTTTCTGCTAAAGGTAAATAAGTTCGTGGAAAAATGAGACTGGAGGCAGGTGGCTATAAATCCTAAGAAGGAATAAAGGCAAACTGAAGGATTGACACATTTGTTTCTTTGAATTTACAGAAAAGATTTGTACTACTACTGAGCCAATAAAATAAACATTAGATGTTAAGCAATTGCAGTACAATGCAGTCTAAAACCACAAGCAAAGGCATAATCCAGTGGATGTATACATTCTTTTCCACTATCAGCTAGATTTCACTGATAAGCATATTAGAAGGAAAATATTACAGGCAGAATTGAGTTTTAAAAAATACTTAAATGTTCTCAGTGTTTATGTTTCAGAATATTCATGGATTCTCTAGCCTGTGTTGTTTATTTTGGCACAAGAACTAGATGTGGTGCATGATGTGTAGAGGCAAACTCTTCTTATTTTCTCTGTAAGAGTTTTAATTCGTACCTGTGATCATGGGCTATGTGAAAAACTTCATTTTTTTGAGAGACTTTGACAGTAATGGAGTTTCACTGCTGGTCTCGAGTTAAAACTTTCTAAACTTAATTAGAAGAATTTTCTAGCTTGTAAGTGGAAATAACCAAAATTTTATGGAATTTGAAAGGCAACAGGAATCCCATATTCAAAGATATGTATATAACTTTCTTCTGAACATGCAACATTTTCCTATTTGTGAATCAAACATCAACTTTCATACAGATCTTTATACATTACAATCTATGTAAATCAGAGATTGTGAATGATGATAGTTGAGCCACATGTGGCATATCTGAATGTCTCATATTAAAAAAAAGCCAATTTTTGTTTGATAATACTGATTCAAGTTCTGCTTTAGTGTCAACAAAGGAGATTTGTAATACAAAGTAGATTAGAAATAGAAAGAAGTAAAGCATTATCCAAGGGAAAGAAGTATCTCTGAACTGATGATATTGTGCAGGTTTACAGAGGTACTCTCTGTGCCTGACTTGGCACATCGGTGTAAGGGTGGAGTACTGACCTGCTAAGGAGACTAGCTCTCTTTGACTCTTTTGTGGTGATAGTCTTACTTTGTTCTGTCTAGGTGAAGACTGATGACTAGATAACTCTACCTGAAATCTAAAGAAAGTACTGTTTTCTTTAAAAGGGGAATCCTTTTTTCAAGGCATCCCTTCAGTAATATACTTGGCATATGGTATACTTGGTACCAAAAGTGAAACCCATAGTTTTACTTTTTTTATGTTGTTCTCTGAAAATGTTCCTATTTCAGGATCACATGTTTATCATGTTGTAGCATTAGGCAGGTCAGCATTATTTTGAGTATTTTCTGGACACACATGAAATTCTGCAGATAACAATACTGAAACTGCATTACATACACTTGGTGAATTAGATGCCATTTGTTAGAGGTTTGCTTAAGCTGGTTTGGGCCTCATTAACTTACACTTCAAAGGCTGTTTAACTCTCAGTTCATCTGTTAAGCTTGTGGCTGACATATTCAGCCCAATGGCACTACCTGTCTTTGGTTTTCCTTTGAAAGCTATTGTGGCTCAACTGTAGCTTAAATGCCATATTAGAACAATTTTGCCAGGTGTAATTTAATTTCCTTAGCCATTCATGAAGGTGGGATACCTTCATGATACTACTAGCAAGAGAATTGTTGATAAGGTTGATAGCTTCTGTAAAAACACTTCATCTCAAAATTCTTGCAGACAAAGTGCTTATATTACTACTGGGGACCAGGTAATGATATGCAAGATCCTATTTTATTCAGCACCTTCCTATTAGAATCCAGAGTACATCTAAGGGTCCTAAAAGAAAAGTCCTGGGAAGAAGTTAAAGAGCTGATGTAAACCTTGGAGATGTAAGCCCTTCATCTGATTTGAAATATCAGCAGCAACCTTCAGAACTTCTGTAGAGGTTGACTGCAGATGAGAACTTGGTGTCCAAATGAATTTGTGCGTGCACATCTCTTGCTGGTTTTTGGCTGCACTGTATTCATGAAGGTTTTGAAGCCTTGGATGGTGATGGTGTCACAGTTCTGTGGAGACAGTGCTTGTTGCTGTGGTCATGACAAGGAGTTAGCAAGTCTTGTAGTCTTTGCTGTGGCATGTGCTGGCTCTATGTAAAGAAGTTTGCTTCTAGTGAAAGCTTTAGTTACGTATGGAGCGATGGAGTGTATAAAGGCAAAGTAAGAGTGCATTTGATCTGGGAAAGCAATGCTTTAAATTAGACTCATCATCTGCTGGTATAGACCGTATTTGTTTAATAGTTTTCTGTAAAGGTTCCTGATTGAGAGTGGCAATCAGGCATGCCATGAGAGGAGGGAGATTTCATTTAGTGTTTTAAAATATTTGGGAGGGTCAGTGAGCTGCCATATCTTTCATTCTGCCTTCTGACAGAAATACGTTTTGCCCAACCTATGCGAAGTACCATTGGTACATTTGGTCATTGTGGAAAACACCCATTAATATTTACTGTGCCACATGGCAAGCATATATCTATTCAGTGGTGATTCAGTGCTTTATTCAATGGCTGTCTATTCTCTTGAAGATATGAAGAAATTTTGATCCAGGTTTTTTAAATGTACATTCACGCACTGTGTGCAGAGTATGGAAATCTGGAGAAATGGGTCATAATCCCAGATTCATTTTCATCTTTTCTTCTTATACCTCTAAGACTAACGCCTTTACTTTCCATTTTAACCTGTTGGAAATTTCAAGTTTTGTTGTTCATGATGGCAAAATCTTATAGAAGTGATAGTGATGCATGGTGGTTAATATCATGAAATGAAGACTGGAGAGGAAAGGGATCTTAGAGCTCCAGAAAAAAAATGGAGATGGTGATCTTTGGGATCTGGAAGATAAATGAAAGATTAAATTTTGTTTTAAATGTTCTTTATTTCTGCTAATTCTGTATATTATTTGCCTAACATATTTTTTTCATCTTCATTGAATTTATTTGTGCTTGTCATCTTGTTACAACTTCTCTGAGATTTCTGCAATTTTCTGTGTACTGAGGATTTTGATTCTGTGGTTGTGATACAACAGGAAATGGAACAATTCCAAAACAGGAACCACAACAATTGCTTGTGGTTCTTTTATTCATGCTTTGCATGTAAATTTTTGGGGTATCGTTTTTTAGTCTTTGAAGATGCAGCTAGGCTGGAAATCTGGCTCCGGGCTTATTGGCTGCAGGCCTTTGTTAAGTGAAACCCAAGAGGTGAATCACATATCTGACAGCTCTTATCTTTATAGCTAGAATTACTAGAATGTTTCTCCCTGTTTTTGTTTGTTTTTGTTTTGTTTTTTTAAACCCTTGAAAGCACATAGTAAAAGACCTCTGGAATTAGTAAACATTACTGCCTTTTCAAACAAGGCACAATTTCAATAGAATGATACAAGAAACATGGTATCATCATATCCTGCTTTCCATAACAGCCAGTTTTGAGCAAGTAAGACCTTTGAAATTTGCAGATCCATGTGACACTCTAGATGATTGCATTGTAAACCATCCTGTTTTTAGGCTCCAGACAAGTAGTGACTGTTACCAGGTTGTACTGTAGTGTGGTAATTATTTGTATGCTTTGTCCCTGGAGTGAAAAAGCCAAACCAGGAGAAACAAGAATACTAGACTTTATTGGAATCTTATGTGAGGAAAGTAGACTAATTTTAATCACTGTGCCCTAAGAATTGCAGTGGATTTTTATAAATTAGTGTTCTGGTAGGCTGCCTTGAATGGTTCAGTTTGATAGATGGTTGCTGCCTCAGTATTATTTTAATCATTCTGTGTCTGATATATTTACTAAAAAGATGGTTTAAGGATTTCAGGTGAGGATTAAAATTACTTGGTTAAAAATCAGATGCAGAAACAATGGTCATTTTTTCATGGTATCTTCTTGTTCTTGTTACACAACAAATTGACCTTCAAAAACATGCCAAGCAAACAGGAGATGACATGGGCTGCATTGAAAACTATTTAGCGATTCAATAGCAATATTGAATTTACAGTATTCTCCCAGGTACTAATTTTTTCATCATGTAATTTCTTAGGTGTTAGTGAGGATAATTGATCATATTGAGATAATTTTAAAGGTTTTTTAGCAACTGAAAAAAGTCCCGGAACTGAGCAAGTGAAAGCTGAAGCAGAAAAGTGAGTCTGGTATTAATTTTGTAAAAATTTTTGTTACTTTTTATTTTTATTGCAGAGAGTGAAACAGTATCTTTGGTGCAATGATGGATTTACTTCTTCTGGCTTAAGACCACCTTCTTTTAAATGTTCCTTTAGCATACTGGCTAAGATTCTTGGTGCTAAGAGTTGAGTTACAGAGTAGAGTTTTTATTTCTCTATTAGATCATATCCTTCCTTTGACATATAGTGATAGTCTGGCTCTAGGAAGGCCAGTCTAAGTTTTCTGTAGAAAGTAATAAGTAGCAGCATGAGGACTTGGAAAGCCCTGTAGGAATACAGGCATATTCATTTTCTTAATTTCCATTGACAGTTGTGTAGCCAAATGTAGTAGTAACCTTTGAAAATGGCATCCAAAGTGTTGGTTTTGTGGTTGCTGAAGTCCCTGCTGTGCACAGGGAAGATGTGACTCATTCCCTAGTGATGCTTGGCAGTTTCACTGTCTGATGGCTTTAGGCCATCCTTTTGCACTAATGATGGTCTGTGAAGGTAAATGCCCCCCCTCCCCAAACCCTTCTTCAAGGAGTGTTTGTTTCTCCTAAAGCATGAGGTGGTATTTGGAGAGACTCAGCTGACATAAATGAGCTCCTCCTGCTTGTCTCTAGTTCTGTCTAGTTGTGCTGGGGTAAGGGAAGTAACTGCTTATTCTAATCCAGAGCTGCCTCTTCCTGAGAATAAAGTTTAATCATGCTGAATATGAGAAAATACATTCTGTATGTGGTGAAAGCACATAGCTATTATGTACTAGTGCATAATGGAAACACATGGATTTTAGTGTATGATTTCATCTCTCAAACTGTGTTACTCTCTACATTACAGTTTAAAGTTCCCAGTAGTGGGTTCTGTCCTCCCATTTTTGTAGAGATTGAAAAGATTTGAATAGATTATTAAAAAGAAAGAGGACTTGAAAAACAAAATAAAATAAAGTGCTCTTAAAATGATCATTCAGAAGCTCTCTTTACCCGGTTGCACCAGAACAGGAAAGTACTCAATAAATTTGAATATCTGAGAGAAATTCCAGAACTCATAAAAGGAAAAGGCTCTTGTATGCAACCTGTATACAACACATTGTTGCAGAAGGTTAAGGCCAAGAATTTAGCAAACTTCAAATATATAGCAAAAATCAATCAGGTTTTAGAAGGGTTATTGCTGATATCCAGAGTTATAATAATTAATTCTATCAAAGTTTGGAACAGAGACTGTGGTTTGAGTTTTGAGGCATGGATTAATCTGTCTGACAGATACCAAGATGAAACTTGTGGAAGGATGATATCATGTCTACCTTGTAGAGGCCCTTATGCTACAGTCTGATCTTACTATGCTGGCAGTATACAAAAATATTTGAGTGCGCTATCTGCTAAATTTGTATTAACTGCTGTTTACAAAGTTCTTTAAAATGTACATCCCTGTCAACAAAAGTGGTAACTATCTAAACCACTGTATTTAACCAAATTAACTCAGGAATAAAGGCAGTGTGGTTGGCTATCTATGTAGTTCTATAGGAGTTAAAGTGTTACTGGCCAATATAAATGGTCTCACACTACAGTGGGCATACAAACTAAACATTAGTGTATATTAAGGTCCATTGTGTTCTTTTAGCATGCAGTTATTTTTCAGTACAGATTTTGCTGCTTAGTGTCATTGCTTTGCTGGTAAAGGCAATGTATCACATGTCTAGATGAGGCCTTATGTGACTGTCTTGCTTTTCCCAAATAGAGCCACATCTCAACTAGTGTGGACTCTACTGTGGAGCAGTCTGGGTGCCACTGGAAAGCAAAACAAAATTAGCCTGCAGTTAAAGCACACTATCTCAATATATCCAACCAGAAAAAATGAATCCTGAGACAATTCTTGTCTTTTCCACCCATCTTATGACTGGGAAGAAGAGTAAAAGAAAACACACAAAATAATGTGATTTCTAATCTATTCTAACTCTAACTCTAATTCCATTCCATTCCGTTTTTATCTTTTTAGATGCAGGGGCCTTGCAATTGGTTTTTAAAACTTTATGAACATACAGAATAATAAGCACTATTATTTTATAGCCTTCTAGCAGGATGCAGCATGATGTAGTTGTTTCCATTAGAGATGTAACACCAACATGACACGTGCAGACTTCTGCAAATAAAAATAACTAGATCTAGTTCTCGGTGGGAACCAGAGCCAGTACCAGAGGAATTAAACTTCAGTTGCTTATCCTATGAATAAACACATTGCAGGAAGAAGTTGTCTCAAAACTTAACAGCTATTTAAAGGAGAGCTCTAAGGGACAAAAGTTATTTTCATTTTTGCTTGCATGAGAGGTTTCACATGAAGTGATGTGTTAGTAGGAGCTGTGCCAGTTTGCACAATGAAATGCTAATCTATCATGTAGACCTCCTCCCAAGTGGTGGGGTTAAGAAGAGTGGGGATCTTTATTCTCCTTGCATGTTCAGGTCTGGCAAGAGTAATTGGAATAGTACTTAGAGGTGTTGTGGAAGTGTAACTTTATAAAGCAAATTATCTCATTACTTCTCCCCTTGTTCTCTAACTACCATAATTAATATCCAAATGTTCCCTAAGATTAGTTTTATTTCCTGCTCAGCTAGTTGACAGACACTGGTGAGATCTGCATTCACAGCAGGCTAGAGCAGATGGCTACTTTCGCTAACAGATTACTGCATCAAGGCATACAAACTCCCCAGCTCTGTCTCAATAAACTTCAACACATGATTTATAAAGTGAACATAATAGAAGAAATCCATGATGCCTATAATGGGAATCATATTAGCACACTGCTTAAAACACTGTGAGAATTGCCTGAGCAGTTATCGTATACTTGTGCTGATCTTCAAATCTTATTAGGCAGAAAAGCATTGTCTGGAAAATTATTCATCTTCTTTTCTGTATTGCTTCCACTCAGTTATATTTTATTGAACTAATTTAAGGGAGGTTTCCAATACATCTAGCTTCTGTTGAACCTCCAGCAATCATATGCATATGTTCACAGTGATTTGATGGTTATTTATTATTTTTGGACCTTTTACATAAAGAAAAATTTCTCTGCTAAACTCCTATACCACCAAGTCCATGCTGAAACTGCTGTAATCTCAACTAAAAAACACAACCAAAGAGAGCTGCTTTTTCAGAAGAAGAAAAGAAATTGCAAAATAATGCATAAATGTCCTGCGCAGAAGATAAGCTTGATTATTTGAGATGATAAATTGCAAGTAAATTTTGCCTGGAACAGTTGATGTGAAATGCCTCATAAAGGAGAGCAAGACTCTTTGCAGAGTGTAGCAGCTTCAAATGATGACCCAGTATCTTTTAAGAAGTATGTTATTTCTAGAGTGATGCATAATTATTTGTTACATAAATAAATACAAAATCTGAATCCCTCTTAAATAAATACAAAATCTGAATCCCTTTGTGCCTGAAATCTACTGATATTGCTAGTGCTATTTTGGAGAGGGCAATTGTGTATTTCTTTATGGTTTTGTAAACATTCCACAAAAATTTACACTCTGGGAAGTTCCCATTGCTTTGGATGCCTTAGAACAAGGCACAGAGTGATTTATAACTCTGTAAGATGGAGGGGGAGTTCTAATTCTTGTAAAACCTGGTCTTGTTTCCTGATGAGTATATCTCACTGCTTTTCTGCTTTCCCTAGGACAATAGAAAAATCAGTTGATGTGCCTTGAGTGAAGCTCTGTGCAATTGTTAACCCTCTCTTCTGTCCTTTCCCTTCTCTAGTTCAATCTATTAAGTTCTCTGTTTTCCTCTCTTTGAGCTTAAGTTCTAGGTTTTGCCCTGCTCACTTTGAGCTATGCCCTCTATATGAGAGGGGGGCTTCAGTCTCTTGTGGGATACTGGGAGCTAATTGGATTTTCCTGTTAGTGTTGTGAAGAACAGTGGAAATACCACAACATCAGTAAAACCCAGAGGTTGCTTTGTAGATGTTATAAAGAAACAGATACAATTTCCAGTTTTAAAGAGTAAAGGAAGAGGGTTTTTTTTCATTTTGAAGTTAAGATAATTTCTGTTTGTGCACCTGACATATATTCCCATATAATTAACTAGTTAATGTATTTCCATATGCAGTAATGTTTTCTTAGGATGTGAAACAGAGGAGGTGCAGAAAATATGTAGCAGCAAATTATAGTTTTTTATTTCCAAAGATGCTGTTTGTACTGTCTGACTAAATAGTACTGACTACAATGAATATTTGATGTATTGCTTGCTTAGATTTGCATGGTGTCTGTTCTGTCAAATACAAATACATGTTGGGTTTTTGTGTTGTTTTTTCTATCACACAGACTTGCCCTCAGCAAACTTAAGCAATTACAACATCACCGTGGTGGAAGGAAAGAGCATCACACTGTACTGTGATACTACTGGCGGGCCACCCCCAAATGTGTCCTGGGTGGTAACTAATCTTGTTTCCAACCATGAGGTAAGGTTTATATTCGAACACGTGACAATCCAGCTGACACCTGCTGAAGGATGGAATGAAGTTTCATGTCCAGCTCTAGTTAACTTTTTATTAAAAGTTGAAATAGAAAGTTAATGTTGGGATTACATTTATTTTCCAGTTACTTTCAATCAAGGGCGGCTGTGGCAGTGCTTTTGGGGAATGGCAGACATTTGTTTCTCAAGATTCTCATTTGCACTCTGGTTTTTTGGATGTTCACTTATAAATGAGAGTAATGTAAAGTTTTGGAAGTAATGTGAATTGGAATACTGAAATGCAAGCATTTTTTTATTATGATTGATACCTGCCTATAGAGACTAAATCCAATCTATACTGATTGTGAAAAAAACTTTGGATCTGTAATTATATTATATTTCATAATTTGGTGTGTTGGAATTTGGTTGTAAATATTTTGTGGCTTGTTTAATTTTTCTTCAACACACTTAGCAGCATCAGAAAGCCTTGAAATTGAAGATTTTACTTAAAATATTGTCAGGTTGGTTTTGTTTTGGTTTGGTTTTTTTTATGATATATGAATATCTTTCCTCATTGAAACCATCTAGGTTTCAATGGGGAAATTTTATTTACTGGGCTCTTTATATTTTTATTTTTTGTTTTTGTAGACTGTGTGCTGCTTAAGTCCTTTCTGATGGAAATATTGAAAAAGGAGGAGCATATAAGCAGCTGCTGGCTTCATAAATTGCTATTATTTCACAATAGGAAAAACTTATGTTTATTACAATTTTATGGCATTTGCTTTCCTATAGTGATGATGGTGCACACTGTGTTAAGCTTCTTGGTCTGTACAAGGTGTGGGAACTGTGCTTTCAAAACTCTTCTTGCAGTGAGGAGGAGACAGGACCTCTTGAGTTTCATATTTTTAATATTTTCTTATCGAAGTTCATTATATCAGGATTGTACAGAATTTAAGTAGTCTGTCTTTCATTCCAGCTTTCATAAGTAAAAGCTCTGCAAAGCTCTAGTTGTATTTTTAAAATTTTCTCTGATCTGTAAAACTCCCCAAAGGCATCAAGGCATCAGTTGTCATCGAGAACAAGAAATTAAAACACTGTGGGGAACCTCTGCCAAGTTCCACTCTTTTTCAAAATTTTTTAAAAGTTTTAATTTTATGAGCCAAAACAAATGTGGGACTCTGTTCAAAAAGTGAGATCACCTAATTTTTTTAACCCTCCTATCTTTGAAATGCCATGGTCAGTTTGCTTCAAGTTTTCCATGAGCATTCTGGCATAACTTGATCATGCTGTTGTAGAGGGGCTTATTACATAGGCTGACTACAAACTTAGCCATGGAGCACAGCAGTCTTTTCAGTAGCAGAAGAGCATGAGCCTTTTAGACCTTATTTGTGATTCTCAACTATCCTTTTTTTTTTTTTTCTGTAAGTGTTGCTTTTTGTTTCTTTTCTTTCACTCCTGTATCTCAGTTTCTGCCTTCATGTTCTTCATCTTGTATGCTTCTTTTAACTGTTTCCTCTCACCTCTTTTAAAAGAAGGATGTTAGCTCTTTTAAGAGTTAAAACTAGGTTTTAGTTCTGCAAAGCTAACTTTTGTGTTCTGAGTTTCTGTGTTGATGGATAGTTTGACTGATGTTGTTTAGATTTTTCTTGCTGCAGGTTTCAGCCCTGAACCTGTTTCAGCCTCTCTGCTGTCAGTCCAGCTTTGAGCACTGTTCAGCTCTGAGAATTGCAAACTAGGAAAATGTGTGAAGGGGTGTTTGCTTTTCCACCTGCCTCCCCTACTGTCACACTGAGGCTGAAGGGACATTGAACTTACGTAGAGTTAGGCTATCATCTTAAGCTTCAGAATTCTGTTTGCACAGGACTGTATGCAGGAGCATTCCCACATATTCCTGTTGACTGCCACCTAAAGTTGTTGTGGTTTTACAGTTATAGTGGGTTACTTGTTTGTGCTGTCTGTAGCACTGACAGTGTACATTACAAAAAGTACCTCAAAAGTAGTTTTAAAAATTATCATAATTGTTTTTTTTTTGAGGGTGTTTTTGTTGCTTTCCAGTTTACCAAAGTAGCTTAGCTCTTTATGAAAAATTAAAATATGGAAATGATAATTATTTGGTGATCATATGAAGGGCCTGATTTATTAATGTCGGACAAACAACTAGCTTTACTAGTGCTTTTTGTGTGAGGGGGTAATTCAGTCATATTTGTTTAGCCAGTGTGATGTAGCTGCAAAGTCAGTATGCTTTTTAAGATTGTAGATAGACACTCAGATTTCTAAAGATCATAAGAATCAAGATTTTTAAGAATCATCATTCTTACCTTAATTAGCTTGTTCTTAAACACATAAAACAGCACTTAGGCAATAGTAGAAGATATGCAGTTTCTTGTGGAAGGTTTCTTGAGTAAAGGAAGCTTTCAAAAGAAATTTTGTTAAGAAGAAGAAGATAGAAAACATGTCAAGATACAATAGGGCTCAGAAGGCAGCAGTGGAAGAGATGTCAAGCATAAATTTAAAGGAAAGAGAGAAAAGGACGAGTAAAGCAAGGATTGGACAGAATAAAGGCAGGAAGAAAACATTCTAGAGAACAGGCAGAGATAGACCAGTCATGAAGTAGGAGAGAGGGATGAGCAAGGGTATATGATTAGAGGGGAAAAAACATTTGTGTAGAGGGGATAAAATGGTAAAAAAAGGACACAGACTGGAAGTGCAGGGCAGAAACATTGCTGAGTGCAATATTTGTAGCAGGACTTTGCAGCTTTGAATCTGCTGCCGCTGACTGTTAGAATTGGTTCTGTATGTGTTTTATGTCTGTTTGGATAAGACACTAAAATAAGACTTTGATTAATTATGGACAGATAGAGCTACAAGGAAGGGAAAACGAAAAATGCCATTCAGCTGTGGCCAGTAATTCCCTCTCTCTCCTTTGTTCTTAATGCTGTGGTTGGCGCATACATGTTTTTCTGATCATTTTCAGAGTGACACAAATAAGAACCCTGCCTCTCTCACCATCAAGAATGTCTCATCAATGGATAGTGGACTGGAGATTTCCTGTGTAGCAGAGAACATTGTGGGAGAGGACCAAGCCTCCGCTGAGCTTACGGTATTCTGTACGTATGAGGGCCTCCATACAGACCTGGAGGCTAAACTGTCTCGGCAGGAACTCTTCTAAGTATTTTTTTTGGACCTTCAGGCTGTTGAAATGAAAACCCTTAAGGTGTGTGAACTGTCTACTGCAGTTAATGTAGGAGTAGTCCAGTCAGCCATTGTTGCATTTATCTTTTTCAGCTCTGTATTCTGCAAAAAGTGTATTTCTGACTGCTTTGTCTTCCAGTTAAAAGAGTCTGTAAGTAAAGGTCTAAAATGCTGACTACTGAATGGCACTGTCAGTGTGGGAAGGTTTGTAATGGTGTGTATGTACATGCACACTGTCTTAGCAATTGCAAAGTGTGAATTGCAAAGGCTAGTAGAATTATACAAGACTACACATGTTCTTACTACCTAAAACAACAACTAATTTGTTCAATGTTTGTATGGCCAGATGTAAATTTATTTGCCGTAGCTTTGGATAGTACACTTATTTCTCAGGGCCAAGGAAGGGAGAAGGGGTATATAGTGCAGAGAAGCACTAAAATGGTTTCTTAATGGTTTCTTAAATCTGAGCTCCAGGCTGAATTCATTTGACATGAGCTATACAGCATGTTTTCACAAGTTGCAACCCTCTGTTTAATTGAAGATGGGAATGGAACATTTTGGAGATCTCAAATTTTGCTCAGCGTGTGCTTATTACAGAGTAAACTAGAAAAAAACCACTATTGATGTTGGTTTGTAGATTGAAATTGGATATCTAATAACTACGGGAACGAACATAAACTAGAAGTGTAAATGAGATTCTGAGCTTGGGACTGTTATGGGTGATAAAAGGGAGTATAACTAGAAGAAATTCAATTTAGTTAAGAATAAATATAAAGGAAAATAATGGGCAAGGTGTTGGAATAATCTCTTCAGGGAAACAGTAGAGGTCTGTAAACTTGAGGCATTTAGCAGATTTGAACAAGAAATATGTATAGTAAAGAATTTTTTTTTTCCTGACAGAATAATCTAGAGAATTAAGTAATCTGTTTTGTCTTTGATTCTGTTAAGAAAATAATCTGTAAATCTGGATTCTTAGCTGAGTGCCTTTCCAGTAGTACTTGCTTTTGGCCAATTTTAAATATTTTCAATGCTGCTTAATACTGCTGTCTTCCTTCAGCACTCTTGTGCAGTCTTTTGAGCAAAGTAAAACTAAAATGTCATTCTCCTCCTTCTAAGTGGTCCAGTAACTGAAGTTCCCACACCTTACACATTTTAAGTGATTTAACACATTTTCAGTCTTTGAAACTAGTTTGTTTTATTTCTTTCTGAAGAGCGGCTTCAGTTCAGTTCAGCGTAATACTCTAGACAGAGCAGGTATGTTCCTGTGTGAGTATCCTTCCAATAGGTTCCATTCCATCTAGTAACATAATTTTGTACTGATGAATGAAAAGTACTTCCAGGAGAACTTGGGAGGAAGGAAGGGAGGGAGGGAGGGAAGGGAGGAAGGACATGTTCAGAATATTCTGATGTTCTTCACTCTTTTTTCCAATATAGTTGCACCAAATATCACATTTATTGAGTCTCCGACTCCGGACCACCACTGGTGTATTCCATTCACTGTGAAAGGGAACCCTAAGCCCACATTGCAGTGGTTCTATGAAGGAGCTGTACTGAATGAGTCTGAATACATCTGTACTAAAATACATGTTATCAATCAAAGTGAATACCATGGCTGCCTTCAGCTGGACAATCCTACACACCTGAATAATGGTGCTTATACCTTACTGGCAAAGAATGATTATGGAGAGGATGAAAAACGGGTTGATGCTCATTTCATGTCAGTGCCTGGAGATGGTGAGTGTATTTTTTTTTTAATGCTAGCAATTGCAAATTGATGAAAGTGGTGAAATAGTGCTTTTGGCCAGTTTAATTATTTTGGAGGAAGGTTTTTAAGGTTTTTATAGAACTTTTTTTTCTTTGAATGAATGTCTTCAATATTACTTGTAAAGTAATGCTTTTATTGAGCGTTTTCTTCTTGTTTATTACTTCTGAAGGACAGTCATGCCAGTGCTCTGTAAATCTTCTCTTTGAGTAACCATCTTCCCTGCCAGCCAAGGCTAATGGAAAGTTACTGTTTCTGAAGTTCTCCCAAGTCTCAGTTCTTACCCTGAAAAGCACTGAGCTCCAATTCAGCCCCTCTTTAACTTGCTGTACTGCATATGAATGGAACTAGGTAGTGCGCTCAAGGATGTGGAGGATGCTTGTGTGGCATCTAGTGCCTTACTGGAAAATTGATAGTGCAGATATGTGAGTTCATGATAATATGTTGTTTTGGGACCGGAGGGAACTGGAGAAAAAACAAGTAACCAAGAAGGAGGATGGATAAAGTCTCAGATCTTAACAGCATTTTTGGTGTCCAATTGCCCTTTGTCCAGGTGGCAGCCAGGCGCCTACATTGCTAGTAGTATCAGCATTCGAGGTGGTTGCAGCTTCAGTTGCTCTAAAGATTCCTCCTTGCCATTTCTAAATACTGTGTGGGCAGGCTCAAGGTGGACTAGCTCACTGAATGGCAGGGACTACTGTAAGTGACTGATGTTCACTGTGGTTTGATCTTTTCCCACATCTTCAAAGCCATTCATGAAGTGGCTGTAATAACAGTCACTGTACGTGCAAGACTATTGGAGCATGTGGAAGAAAACTCTGAGCGGACCTTGCACATTTGGAGTAGAAATAGAAGTGTCATCTTGTGCAGATAATTGCACAGTCATATCTCAAATATGAGACTGTATGTATCTTTGGCTTTTTGACCATGTGATATAAATAGTTGCCTTTATTCTTTTATAAAACAGCAGTGCTCTGTAATGTTATCGGATGGAAAAGAAAAAATTGTGAATATTTAAATTCTCTTCCTACATCTCAGGCCACAGACCACAAAAATATGGTCAGTATTTCATTTTTACCCTTTCAGCTCAGTTTGCTGAAATGGGGAGAGAGATGGGAGGTCTTTTGCTTTCCCATCCTTAGGAGAAGACAAAGAGCTGATAAAACTGGGCTTTATTTACTCCCACTGTGCTCACTGCTCCTCTCCTCTGTTTTCTCTGAAGTTCTTTCTTAAAATTACTCATTACAGAAACATGCCATGGTTTCAGCTACTGGTATCCCCTAATACTGCATTTTCATTATTCAAAAAAACAGTTCACCTCATGGATGTTCTGTGTACAGTGGAAGTTCTCTTACAGCCTGATTATTTAATATAAACCCGGCTTCATTTTCTCACAGAGCATCAGCTTCCTGTAATACATTAGGTGATCTTATAATGTTTTTTGGTCTTTGATATATTTTATTTGGTCCTTTCCTATCCAGTTTTTTCTTTATGCTTCTGTCCACAGTAAATAGAACTGTAGCTATCCTCTGATTTAGAAAGAAAACATGATTTATTTGTTGCATCCCTTTTATATTCATATAGAATGTAAGTCTACCAATATAAACTGTGCTGTATTATTTAAGAATTTCCCAAGATCTGTAGTGGAGTAAGCTTCACAAGAAGAGTATAGAGGAAATGGGACTATGTATAGACAGGATGTAACTGCATCAGAAATTAGTTCATGCATAGTGGATGGCACCAAACCAGTCTTAAAAATTAACAACAGGGGAAATGGCTTAGCTACTTAGCCTCCTCAATACTGTTTTTAGTTTTCTCCTGCAAGAATCATGGAACTGAGCTTCAGAAAACATCACAACATTGTTGTCTCCTCCACTGAAGCTCGCATAAAAGCAAATGCATCATATTACAATTTTTGTTCTATACTATTTCTATTTAAAGCACTGTCAGGTTTTTTAAATCCTTAAAAGGCTTTTTCAGTGCTGTCATTACTGTGCAGTTTCTTCTTTTGGCCCACATATTGTACACTGAAGCATAAAGATTAAGGCCCACACCCTGGCATTATGCTCATTTTCATGTCTTCATGACTGAATTAAATACCAGTCTTGATGTTTCATGGGGTGGGGTATACTCACTGAGCTTTAAACTGATTCTCTGGTTATTGCATCACTTGAGCAAATTCTCTGAAGATAAAGAAAAAAAAAAAAAAGAAAATTTAAAAATTCCCTAACCTATAATCTTCTTGCCTACCCAAATTAAATGTATATGTTTGAAGCATGTTCTACATCAATAGTGTAATAGTCCACTTCCAGAGTTGGATCAAACATGATGATGATGTAATTTGTTCTAAGATGATCCTAACTTTCAGCATGCTTCTTGAAGGACTATTTTCACTGATTTGAGGTTGCAGGCATGAAAGAGAGGGAACCATGTACCACAGTGGGATTTTGGTTGTGCTAATGATAACCAAGTTAATGTTGCAAATTAAGAATTTGTTTTAAGTGTGAAGATGTGGAAGAATTAATTTCATGTTTTACTGGCTGAGTTTTTAACTATATTTAGTCTGCAAAAGTTCTTGGTTTCCAATTCTTGCTGAGAGTGACTTGATTATTTGAGACTAAGTGCTGTGAACAGTAAGCACAAAATGGTCACGGTTTATTCTGGAGGCTGTTTTCATAGAAGATGATCCAAAATGGCTAGTGAATGTGGGAGACATTTTTACCAATAATAGATATTTTTAATTAAGTTTATTCCTCTACTAACTCTCTACATTAAAATTCAGCTGAATAAGTCCAAGTCACATATATCTGGTCAAAGCAAAAGAATATGCTAAATATGCCTTAGAAGTAGCATATTGCTTGTGCAGCATAAAATGTTTTTCGCAGAAGTATGTTTTTGGATTGAGTCTCTTGCTTCTGCTTTATTTTGGAAATGACAAATTTATAAAGAAAGAAGCAAACAATCCAAGTGTAGTTGATGTAGTTTGTAAAGATGAGTGAATAGGACAAAGCTTTTGATAGCTCATTTACTCAACAACCTCTTCTAATGGGTACCAAAACAAAGGTGTCATTCTGTTCTTGGCCTTGAAAATAATTGTGTGTAAATGTGCAAAAGGACTGTGGTGAAGTTTAATGTTAAAATAACTTCAACTGATGATTAAGTTGGTATGTTTCTATGTGCTAAATAGAAAAAGTAATACTCAACAGAAATTTGGGGTTTGTCCACCATCTTGATTTTTGTAGCTTTATTTGATGTGTTAATTAGATAAAAGATATTCCAATGGAATTGATGACTTCATATTTTATATGTCTGGGAGGAGTTAAGGGAGTTAAGGAGTTAACTAACCTTAATTTATCCTAATTCCAGTGAATAGAAACAAAAATGTTGACATTTAACTCATAAATAAAGGACTAAGAGTTTTTTGATTGCTTGGGGTTTTTGTTCCACTTCAGATTACAGAAGGTGAGTTAGAAATACTGTTTTTCTGCTGCTGGATATTCTACACTGGAAAACTGAATCCATGAACTTTTGTGGACAAAAATCTCTGGTCAGATTACTTGAGGATAGATAGTCAGGCTTTCTTCACTGGTTATTTATTTCTGCCAATTGACATGACAGTTCTCATGGGATCTATTGACATATATCCCTAGATACTGGGATATCTTCAAGTGCATTTAAAAATAAGCCTAATTTTCTGTTTCCATTCTACAAATAGGTAGCAACTGGTATTTTCAGCAGGTTCTTGTGCTGTTAACAATGGTGTTCTGCATTTACTTCACTGTGGCATTGTGCCTGTGCAGTGCTACTGCTGTGGCTTTACTGTATAGTAGTAAAAAACAGAATTGGGTTTATTGAAGTTGTATTAAACCTTAGAGATTTTAATTATTTGTTAATTTTATTTCCAAGCCTGCAAAAGTAGAGAGAAAAAATATGGAAGAGATAACTATAAGCCTACTACATAAACTATGCTAGAGGTACATTATAGAACAGAGTGAACGGGTATGTTCAAACACAACACAGGTGTCTTGCAAAACTTTAATAACAATTCACTGGTTTTTTTGGCTGTTCTGTGAATTTTACTCACTTATGTGCTAAACCTTACACACATGCAGTAAATAATTAGAAAAAACTGCAAAGAGGAACCAGTAAAATTTAGAGAAGTGTAGACTAGACAGGTATCCATTTGCTAGTGTAAAGTCTGGTTTCTAAGACATCTAACTCTTTCAGTAAAAGTTCTGTCTGTGTATCAGCTGCACATCTGGCTTCTTGGAAGCATCCTTTTACAGAGTGAATCAAATGGTGCTGCTTAGGCCATTTCTAGTAGCCTTTATCTTGCCAGCTCACAGCTTAAAATGGTTTGCTAACACAATGATACAATAGCATAATTTTTTAAATCAGGTACAAATCAGTGATTGTTAAAACTCTGTGAAATCTGCTTCCACTTGAATTCAGGGAAAGTTTTATCTTTGATTTTTCAGCGGGAATAGTTATTGTTGCACACATTCCATATATATATATTATATATATATATATATATATGTATATATATATGTATTAATAGTGGAAAGTAGAAGTAGTATTTTGCCCAGTTGTGAAATAACACTTGCCCCTGCCAGAATTAGTGCTGTGTGCACATATGGCATGAAGCAAAATATTAACCTTTGGAATAACTCTAAGATGGTTGTAAATGTAATTAACAGACTGCAGTTATTGATGATGATTTGCATTTATGTAGATACTTATGATCTTTATGGCAAATAAAGTCAAATCTTAAAACTACTCATAAAGAAATTTTTATTCTTCCAGAATTTGCAATTTATTAACAAAGCTTTTCTTTCTTTTTTTTTTTTCTCTTTTCCATGTACAGGTAATGGCCCAATTTTGGATCCAGATGTTTATGGTATATATTTGATTTTCTTTTATTTTAATAATAGAAATGAAGGAACTGAAACATTAAAAGTTCAAATGATAGGCTCATTAAATTGAAATGTCACATAGAATGATACAGCTCTAAGAGGTACTTTGTGGTTTTGGTTCTCCAGCCTTATATTTAGCATATGTGATGACAATATGATGTTTTACTTTATGCTGCTTTTGATTCACATTAGGAGAAGCATAAATCGACTGTTACAAATGGGTTGATCCTGTAGGATGACTGCTGTGTGATGTAGTTCACAGACATGAGATTTTGTGAACCTTTTGGAGGCATTTCTTGGAGGAAAGAGAGTTTGTGATTTCTCTTTATACAACCTAATTTATTTTTTCAGGGATGATTCCATACTTGTTTTGCCTCCAAAAATGTACCCCTAAATCCCACTTAGAAATGAAGTTGGCGCAAGTAAGTTTTCCTGTAGGCAATTTATTTTGCTCTGTCCGCTCATTTGTACCTTCCCTTAATCTCTCTTGCATAAGCAGACCATCAATTCAGTGGTAGCTGAGTGTGTGCCAGGAGATTTTGATGACACAGTGTTCACATTAGTTTTTTAGTTAGGCAAAATGTACCAAGTGAAAGCCAGTGTGCACTGAAATAGAAGCTGCAGAATGAAAAGCAACTGTCTGGTTTTCAAAAATATTTCTGGTGTACTTCTGGTGAGTAGAAAAGTTCATCTTAGACAAACAGTTTGAAGCTGGATCCTCTTTGGAGTACTTTTTATTTGGATGAAATAGCCCATGACTCAGGTTACCTAAAGCTGATCTAAATGTTATTGCTTTGATTCCATTCCACATCATTAAACTTTAGCAAATGTGCAATTGAAGCATCAATTTGACTTCAAATGCTTAGAAACTCCAAAGGATACCTTCCCCTCCCTCTCTTTCCAAAATCTTTTTTTTTTTTGAGGAGAAGGAGAAGGGAGGGTTGGTGATGGGAAAGTGGTGATGGTTTGCACAGTTTCTTCATGTGTTGTATTATATAAGCTGTATGCATGAAGATTTTGATTCTGAACTTTTTATCAAGGTCCTGATGCCTGTGTATGGCTTTAGCCATGTAAGTCCTGTGATTTGACTGACTTGGCTGGGTTTCTGCTGAGGTGTGTGTGCTTTAAGTTTTGCTAGCAGATCACAGCCTGCAAGACCTAGTCCTGGTGAAGGTGGCCTTCCTCTTTATTTCTGGGTGTTTTTTCTGCTGTTTGAAACGGCTGTCCTTGTGTGTGAGGTGATTTCCAAATATTTTTGTTAAGTATTTTGAACACACAACAGAAATCAGAAGATCTGATGAGGTGACATCAGGCTGCATGTCTTTGAGTTTGCTGAGGGGAGTCCTGCCTGCATGGGGCACTGCTTGCTGCAAGCGTGGAGCAGTCACTTGTGCCTCTAGCTCACCTCTGCGGCACCTCTTGGGAAAGACAAAGCAAGAATGCTGTCCTGACACCATCTGGAAATTAACTGAGAGAAATAAACTGACTCACATGGATCTGAGCAGGACATTGAGTGCAAAGCCAGCTCCTTTGGCTCTGAGTTCTTATTTTCATGCCATGATGCCTCTTCTAATATGGTTGTGACCATGAGGGAGACAACCTGCCCCATATCTGCGAAACCCCAGAATGACTGTGCAGAGTGACCCCCTGGTGCTGATGTGACTGTGCTGTTGTGTCTATCCCAGCTGCTGTACACCTTGTTTGTGAGATGGCTGTAAAATACTGGCCAGCATTAACTGCAAATCACCGCAGCTGTTATTAGTCACTGCTGGCTGTATGAGGTACAGAGCACCAGAGAACCTGGCCCTAGAGCAATATGAGCCTTATGTAGCATGAGTCAAAAGGCGTTATCCTGTCTGTAGGAGTGCTCAGTGTCTATGTCAGAATTTCATAGTGAAATGAACAAGAATTTGTTCAACTCAAATCGTCTGGCTAGTGCTGGATAGCTGTCACGTGTGTTTTCCTTGCCGGATTCACCCATTTCAAGAGGCTTTGAAGATCTGGAAATACCTCAAATGCAAATGATTCACAGTTAGACAGCAAGCAATGTCAGCATACCAGCAGTATACCAATGTAGCCTACCTTAGCTCTTGCCCATTTTAATATAGAAGGCACCCAGAGGATTCACAGACCAGACCTATGGTTCTCATTAGGGTGTGATTTCCAGTAGTTTGCAGCAGGCTTGAGCATAAACAGAACTACAAATAGCATCAGCTGTTATTTACTAGCAAAATTGGGAGCAAAAAAATTCCTTCTCCAAAGTTTTTTTTACAAAGTCAGAGTAGCAAAGGCTCTAAATATTTGTTTTATGTGTTAGTCTTATAAAACAATAATAAATAGATGGTTGGCCAAAACCATCTTTGTGAAAATTTTCTAAGCTAGTTGTGAAGGAAGCCCAAATTTTTTAGACTGAAGTACTTGTTATAAAGCAGGCTTTGCCTGCAGATAATGAATTAGAAGTCTCCTCCTCTTCTCTAGCAAAGGATGTACTCACAGTGACAGATGGTCAGCACAGAGCCTTGTCTGAAAGTCCAGGCTGCTTGTGCAGGTGAGCCATTCAGGCAGATATTTTGCTACCTGGATGAGCAAGGGATGCTGTTCATTCTCCTGTTGCTGGTGCTCTAACGTTGCTGCATGGTAAGCTACACACACAGAGATGCAGTGCAAAGTTGGAGAATTCAAGTGGTAAAAGATCAGGGAATTAATTTTTTTCTCTTGAAAGTTCTGTGTATTTAATACTTATTTTGTCTCGAAAGAGTCCTGTCCTTTGGCATGCATAGTTTAGAGCCAAAATAGACTGTGTGAGTTGTTTAGACATCCTGACTGTGCTGACTGTAGCACTGGTGCCAGAGGTAGCTGACAGCTTCCTGTACCAAAAAAAAACTCTGCAGCCTGCAAGTGCTTTGCAGAAAGCAAATGTGTCCTTGCATGCCTGAAGATCAAAAGCCCAGTGCAAGTTCTTACTAACACTGCCAGCTGAGCTCTCCAAATTGGCCTTAGGAGCTAAAGGAGAATAGTGCTTAGGTGCAAGCCCTCCCTGTTCTTGCTCAGCTGGAGCTCTATGCTCAGAAATGCTCGTGCCACTGTAGTTAGCAGGACCTTTTTCAAATTCACATTTAAGATTTCATCTGTAGGCTTATGGCACTGATTTAAAAAAAAAAACACATGTAAAGAAACACCTATTTAATTGCAAATGCAAATTACGATGGTGGAGGTGTATTTTATAATAGGTGCAGTTCTTTCCCTTTGTTTCTTTCATCTGCATACATTACAGTCATGAAATTAAAATGTTATATGTGTTCCCAGATGTAATAATAAATAAATGCATTTTAAAGTTTTATTTTAATGCATGTTTATCTTAACTTCATATATATAACATTTTACTATTTTTTTCTCTCATGTGAATAATTTTTTCAGGAGATCACAGACTCTGTGTTTTATTTTGAATAGCTGTGTTTTATTTTGAAGTTCTTATAAATAATTGAACCATGATCAATTTTTGCATGGAATAGTTCTGATTTTGTCCCTGCAGCCATGTCAGTGCAATTATTTTGATCAATCAATCAAATTTCTTCATACCATGTAAGGCACTTTAAGTTTTAAAGGTTTAACAGTATGATAGCAATGTTAAACAGTAACCTCTGTGCATATAATATTTTTTTAGTTATTTATCAAACAAATGAAAACAGCTATTTCACATTTTATATTAGTAAGATAGCTTGAAACCCATCTGCCAAGTTCTTTTCAGCAAAACAAAAGTGCTCAAGCTATTTTCTAAGACTGTCCTATATTTGACTGAATACAAGGCTGGTGAAGTTCAGTGTAGAGGGCAGTCTTTCATTTTTAATGGGAAGTTAGAAGCACATAAAAATAGCTCTATGGATGAAGTTCTCATTTAACTCTAGTGTTTCCAGTAGGGATAGACATTATGATGTAGATTGCTTTTTTTTTTTTCATGTTTGTCAGTCTCAGCACATTTGTTCTATTACATGCCACAGTGATTCCTTCCAAAACATTTTGGCTTCTTTAGCAATTATGAGTTGTGTCTAAAGAGCTTAAATTCCTAAAGCTGATAGTGGCCTTACCATCTTACAGAGCAGAAATAATATAGAAAAACCATTTCCCCATCAAAGTTATGAAGTTATAAAAGCAACACCTTTTCCTTTCTTAAGAGTATGAAACCACACCTAATGATCTTGGAGATGCCACAAATAACAGTAATCAAATCACTTCAACGGATGTTTCCAACAAAGAGAATGAAGATAGCATCACTGTAAGTACACGCATTGTTTCCTGATCTGTGATATTTGTGGACTTTTTGGCTATGCAACTTACAAAATTGCAGACATTATAATAAGACTCTGGCCTATAAGAAAACTATAGCTATTACTGTGTTGTGATCAAAACTCAGGATAAAAAGGATGAAAAATAAAATCAGTGCTCCCCACTCTTGTCCTTCCCCCAATTTTTTTAAATGACTGAATCACTTTTCAGTTCAAGTAAAACTGCTGTTTTGTGCCTTGCTTTTCTGAAAAATGAAACTTTCATTTTTTTAGCCTAAGAATTTGCATCTAATTTTTAGTCAAGGAGAACAAATCTTCATTCACGAAACAAAGATCTCCAAGATTTTTTGGAGATTGCTGGTTGAATTTACATCCTGGAGTCACCTCCATGTTAGAAAGATGATATGCTGCAATGAATTTTCAAAATATGTTGTTTTAAGGCATGATTTCGTGTAAGTTTTTGCTTAAATGGCTTATGATAGATTTTAGTACAAGTGGCTGTACTGATAGGCTTCCTAATTTGCTGCCTTACCTCTCATGCTGACCTGAACTGAAATGTTGGAAACTGATAGTGGGTTACCAGCCTGGTTAACATTGCAGCCTCCCTCCATCAGTGACTCTGTAAAACAGCAAGCAGAGGAGAGTGTGCATTCAGGAGCCAGAAAGCCGACTGTAGCTGGGACAATGTGCTAAAGATTGGGAGGATCCAAGACAGTTGTGTCTCATCTGATAGCAGAGTCATTGAATGGCCAAGGTGGTAAAGGTGGGACCTGTGGAAGCTCCCCAAGCTCTGGTCCAAGCTGCTCTTAATAAAGCAGGGCCAATATGGTTCTTTATGGTTGTGTCCTCTCTGGTTTTGGTTCTTCCAGTGATGGAGCCTTCACAGCCACTCCAGGTAATTTATACGAGTATTGAAACATCCCCACAATAAGTTCTTTTTTCCTATGTGCTGCTCTTATTTATTTTCTTGTAACACGCCACTCTTCTGGAAGGGAAAAGGGTGATGTGCACTCCCTCCCACCTGCCTTGAATGTGTAGGATGTTAAAAAAGTTCTCATAACTGTCCGAATCTGTGTTCTCTGCAGAATAGAAGAAACCTCAACAAGTGTCTGTTTTTTGTACTCTTGATCTCAGTGCAAATGTTTCCCAGTTGAAATTAATCTCTTTTCATAACTGGATTAATATGACTGTATGCTGGATGTCTTTGAAGACACAAAACCAAAACAAACAGGTCTCTTTGTGTCCTCTCTTTTTTTAGGTGTACGTTGTGGTGGGAATTGCAGCACTGGTGTGCACAGGCTTAGTAATAACCCTCATTATTCTGAAGTTTGGAAGACATTCTAAGTTTGGTATGAAAGGTAAGCAGGGTTGGTTTTACACTTTCCAGAATTGTTGTGGGTTGTATGAGCTGAGACTGTTGTCTGCTGAACCAGGAACAGTCAAAATAGCTACATTAAATGCCACCACATTTAATATTTTGATTATTCATCAGGTAAGTAAAGGAAGAGGTAGATGCAGACAGTGTAGGATTTTGGATCAAACACTTCTACTTCTGTTTTCTTCTTAGGATAAATACCATTTCTTTGCCCGCTGCAGCAAAATCCCCTAGGCAATTCCTGGAGTAAAATATTTCCCAAGTTAGTGTAGGTAGGAAGAAGATAAGAAATGAAATTTATTCTCAAGTTTAAGCTCAAGTTTGATTGATGAGAATCTATCTGTATGTAAGAGGTAGTTTAAACAGTACTACACTGTTCCATTAAGGTGATGGGGAACCAATGACAACAGCAGAAGGTGCATTTGCAGTGGATCCTGTCATAGTGATGCTTTCTGAGAGATGCATTTTCATGTGCTTCTTGAGGAGCAGCATCTGGAGAGAGTTGCAAGTACCCATGTCCCTATGGGAGGGGGAAATCTCAGCCCTTCATTTATTCATTTATTTATTTTACAGCCAGATGGAGGTATGTGTAACACAATGGAGGTATGTGTAACCTGCAACAACTCCGTTACTATATTCTTTTACTAGTATCATCAGTCTGTGTCTGATGATGTGGGTGAATTTGTATTTAAAAAGAAAAAGAGAAAGAATTTAAAAAAATTTAAAAATCAACTTGCTGTCTTGCTGAGAGACCTAGAAGATGCTTTGCTGTGTCCTAAAGGAGATGAGCATTTCTTTCTTAAGATATATAGATGAGGGTCTGTGGAGAACATGGTAAGTAATCTTTGGGTAGACTCCTGTTAATCCCATGTCCTTCTTCTAAACTGTGCTTATGACACAGTACCACTTTGATGTATATTTTGATAATGCTTACATGCTCTTGGTAAATGCTCCTTTCAGAGATATCTACTCTATGTTTTGTGTTCCTGTATTCTGTTTAGAGTAGATTTCCTGGAACAAATGTGATTTGAGCAGAACAGAAACCTAGTCGGTGCAGATCAACTGCTGGGATTGTAATCTTGTCTCTCACCTCCTTCCAATATGTCTCTGCTGTTTGGAGTAGCATTAGAAAAGAACAGTCATTGTAAAATATCCTGAATAGCAACATGAAGTCAGCAGGATTGAGCTGCAGAGTTTTGGCAGAACGCTAGTCTGTGACTGAACAGTTCAGCCTAAATTTTTTGTTCGCGGCTTTCTGAATTGCATTTAGAGAGCTGAAGTAGGTGGAAGCTGATTGAGAGAACCAGTGAGAATTGTTTGATGTTAGCTCTCTAAAGCTGAATATTTGTTAGGTTTTTCAAAATATGCATTAAATATTTCAACCAACATTATTAAAGAAACTAGGAAATAAACCCTACCCTGAGGGAGAATGCACAAAGTTCTATTTTGTGTTGTAGTGTTTAAGTTACCTACCAGGAAGCTACTTGTTTTCTTGGTATCTTCAGATACAGCTCTTCTCACAAAAATAGTGTTCTTGCCTAATCGGTAAGTTTGACCTGAGTAGTTCTTTGTTGCAAAATTATCCATATGGATCATATTTTAATAAGAATATGATTTCATGGAAATGAACTATATGAAATTACAAAAAGGCCTCATACATATTGCTTATTTTATTTTTAATGTTGAAATGTCACTGTGAGTTACAAATAACTCTTGAGTCTTTCATGAGAAAGGAGTGACTGTCATCTGTCCCTTAAGTGGACCTCAAACTTCTCCAAAGCATGCATTCACACCTGAGATTCACCATCTGGATCTATCCATAGCCCAAAGTCCCAGAAACACTCTCCCCCCTCATCATTATCTGTATTACTGAGTTTGTATTAAAACAATATCTTAAACTTGACATTAGTTATAAATAAATACATAATGCCCAGACTAATAAGAAAATATTGCCTGCTCTGAAAAGCCTGAAGTGTAAGTATATGTTGAGAACTGAAATATGAAAATAAATAACTTGGTGTATTTGAACATGAGGAAAACAAGCTGAGCGTGATGAGAAGATTTTTTTCCCATCATTATTGGCCAGTATATTTAAATGTGTATCTTGGAATTTGTGAATAAAAGGGTAAGTCAGCTACCTGAGAATTCAGAGGCATTTGCGATTTAATTCAGTCACAGCAAAATTAATCCAAACTTCATGTGGAAAGAGTGTGCTATAGTGGTAGTTTAATAAACAGTCTCAGTAGGGAAATGGGAAGGAGCTAAATATCTGCTTTTCCATGGAAGACATTTATAAAACAAGATTTTAAAATCCTCTTAAAAATTAATGATGATTTCTCTATTCATAAGAAGTAACTTTCTGAGTTACATCAGGCAGAAATGCACAAAAAGCTATGCTTCTTTTTTCTGTTGCATTCTGAGAACACAACATGGTCACTCAGATATCCTGTCATTAAATGTCTACACATCCTTCTTCAGCAAGCAATTTGGGAAAAACAAAGTAACCATTCAGTAATTGCAGCAGTCAAACTGTCACCAATGCTATTTTTCATGTAACCATGTATTTGGAAAAATCTTCCATTGAAAATCAGAAAAGAAAAAGTATATGTAAGCTAACATAACTGCATGTCCTGTAGGAAATATCTTTATGTAAGGGATGACATTTTCATCTCATTTTGGTTCAGAGCAGACATCTGCAGCTTCTGTAGACATTGTTTTATGCCTCCTACTTTTAAATGTCAGTTTATTCCATCTTTTACATGGGCATCATCTGCCTACTTCTTAGACTTGTGTCTTTGCTGAGTTCTTCTGTACTCGCAGAGCTTGAGCACGGGTGGAGTGTGGGACTGACAGTTACCGAGTCCCCAGAGAGAGATGTGGATCAGGCAGGCATGTCTGAGCTGTGGCTGTGTCAGAGCTGCCCACACCTGAAAGCACTGCATGTGCTGAGGCTGCCACAGAGCTCACCTTGAGGTCTTCTTTCCAGTACTGTATGGAGCAGAATAGCTTCCAGTCTATGCGTTAGAGAGCACCAGGTCCTCTGGGAGCTTCCAGTTCTTTGGCAGGACTGATCAATATGTCATCAAAGTCTGTTGAGGAGTTGTATAGCAATAAATTATCCCTATTTTCTTACTTTTCTCTATTAATTTGTTATATCTAAGGTAAGAGAATAACCTGGGGTATGTTCATTTTACTCAGTTACCTTTCCAAACTGTAGTAATAGAGTGTTTTTAGAAGTGAGGAGGACAAACAATGCACTCGGAAACATTTTGTTTAAGATGTTCTGTATTCTGACTGAAGTTGGATTGCACTGTATGAACCAGTTGTTTTAATTCTTGCCTTAATTATTTTTATTCTGTCTTTCACAGCTAGAGGAGATAGCGGTTTCTAACGATTGACTTTGGGAACAGTATTAGTACAGAACAGATCTGTGATCCGTGCTAGAGGAGTCTTAAAATAGAGTTAGTACAAAAAGCTCTCATGTTGTGCTAGACTTCAGACTTCCATAGCAAAATTCATCAGAATAATTGGTGAAATATGATTCTCTATTTCACTGCTTGTGTATATTTTAAACACCTTCTTATACAGGACCTAGTGACAACAGCTTTGTATGAAAAGCTGCTTTTTGTTGCTTGGATCTGGAGGTGAGGTTTTTAGACCCTTGCAAGATGTTGTAGCATAAATGGTGAAAGCTTCATTTAATTTCCTAAATGCGTTTGTTAAGACTTGTGGGTTGCTCTTACGAAACACCTTGGCTTGCTTTCTTGCTTGCTTGCTGTGGGATGTGAAAATGCTTATGGTGGGAATTCACTGGAGGCTGCCAAGACAGCTCTTACCGTTTTGTGTTTATTTCTGACTCCATCTAACCAGCTTATGAAACTGAAAACTAAGAAGGAAACTGGAGTAGAGAGGACAAAGGAGCATTTGTGAACTCTCTGAGAGGATTTGTGGAAGAGTAATTCTAATCCTGTTTTATTCTACTTTACATGTTGAATAATGATGGAAGTAACCAAATGGTTCACAGCATAACCAGTCCACCACACAGTTTGCAGATGTTAATCGTGCCATTAAGCATGAAGGGAAGTATGAAGAAAAGTGGTGGAAAATAAATTAGTGGATAAACTTCAAAATAGCATTATTCAGTTAAAAGGATGAAAACATTTTTGATATCAACTGTTCCTGTTCCAGTGACAAGACAATCCCTAGTACTCCCTGCTTCCTGGGAATCTGGAGGTGGATAGTCATGGAAAAGAGTATTATCACAGCAGCTTTTCTTATAGAGATAAATAGAGTTTGTGTAGGTTTTACCAAAGTCAGAAAGGAAAGAGAAGCCACTCTTACCCAAACCAGTGTCTTCTGTCTTTTAAGTTAACAAATAGAAACTGACAGAAGTAGAGGGAAACATGTATGTACTTGTTCCATGTAGGGTGAGAAGGATTTTTTTAATGTGTTCATGTGAAGTTTCTGTCAATGCCTTGAGCTGACTGCAAAGATAAGGGAAAAAAGAGTCTGAAATTCACATTGTATTCTGACAATGCCAGCTATCTTCTTGTGTCTGTGGGCTTTCATGACATGCTTTGAAAGGTGCTTCTCCTTCCTCAAGCACTCTCTGAACTACCTCCTGTGTTTATACATACGCCCTGACTATGAATTCTTCCCCCTGTTCAAAGCCTTGCAAGTCTGTGCTGATTAGAGTACAGAAGTTTACCTTTCTGTGATTAGGTAATGAGATTGTGTGGTTGATCTAGGGGAGAAAACTGTGTCTCTTTTAGGACAAACACCCCAAAATACTGCCTTTCCTTAAAGTCCTTGATAGCTTCTTGTTGACGTTTTTGAGTGTAAGTTTAAAATTTGGACTGTCTATGAGAGTGCTGTTCTCTTTCATCAAGCTGATTAAAAATTAGGGACACATCCATGGATTTTGCCTTCTAAAATCCAAACAGGGTATTTTCTCCTGCTTCTTGATAGCTCTTTCTCTCAAATGATTTGTGTAATATATGTGTTAGGCCATGAAAATCCTTGAAAACCTTTTAAATAAAAGCATTGGTTACTCAATAGAAGCACACTGATAGCTCCGGAATACTTCTTCTCAGTGCATCACAGTTCACTATATTTTATTTGCTCCTAACTTCTTGTAACTTTTTGAGCTTTGGTCCAAAAGACAGTACAGGGAAAGGCAGCTTGGAATTAATTTCAGTTGCATCATCTTTCTCAGTTGTCTTACCATATTTCAGTTTGAGTGAGAAACACAGTACAAAAGCATGGTAAGAGTCTTCCTTCCAAAGCAGAATCATCCTTTTGACACAATGACATAACATAATTACTGACTTTAACTCTCATTCACCCAAACAAACATATTTACATGACTTAATACAAGCCAGGTGAAAGTAGAATGCTTTACCATTCTGTCTGAGAATTTTGCATATTCCTTTGGCTGTGTTGGAATGTGTGACTTAAGGGCTGCCAGGAAAGATCTTTAGTGTCTTACTTGTCTGTAAGCATATAGCAAATGGTCACTGGTTTTTCTGCTTTAATTTTCCACAACTTCACCTTGTTGTTGGAGAGGGGCTGATTGCAAGGGACTTAAAAAACTCCTGTTTCATTCACAGTAGTGATTGAAGAATTAGGATTTTGGAGTGTTTAGGTATCTCTGAGTAGTTTGAAGTATTGATCTGGGAAAAGGGAGAGTTTTTATGTTTATTATTAACTCATACATCACATGTCTTGCTTAAGCAATTGGGTTGTTGCTTATAGAGTAGGAGAATAGTGAAATTCAGTTAAATAGAAATACTTCTTTGACTTTTAATTCTAAAAAAATTACAAAAGAAAAACTTTGCATATTCAGCAAGGATCTGCAGTTTGACAAGTATGACCTAATATTCAAATTGGTATGCACCAAGCTTGTAGTAGTAATGGCTACAATTTTGCCTTTTCAGAAAATTCATTAAAAAGATCAAGTTTGTAGTTGGGAACACGTCTTCTGCTTGACTTTCAGCAAGTCACTGAAATACTGAACTTCTTGAGTTTCCACTTTTACCTATAGAAGTGATTTTGTGCTGTGTTGTACCTACCCAATGCCAATTCTGTGGGTGTCAATCCTTTAATATCTTTAGAACATTCCATTACTTAGTCAATGAGCAGACTGTAAAAGAGGGATAAATTCATGTGACTCAGCACTGTAAGATCAGATGTAGAGAAAAATGAATGTGCTCAAATCTGCAGTAGTTTTAGTGAGTAGACAATGTAAAGGCAATGATGATATTGCTCATCTGAACCACACACAAGGAGCTTTTTTTATTGTTTGACACTGACATTCCAGTCCCTATAGTTGTGGACCAATCATATAAATTGTCTGTCTTAGGTGCATCACTTGTTAATGGGGGCTGTAATATTGCTTTATCACATGAACATTTGGAAGATAGAGTTGTTAATGCTTCTAAATACCTTACTTTGAAGGAGCAAATTGCTATAAGTGTGTCAAAGAATAAGAGTTTGTATTAACTGGTCCATAAATGTGATTTCATGTAAAGGATTTTACAAAGATCTTAAAATATTTAAGTTACCATTCTCTTGTATTTCAGTAAAAAAAAAAAAAGACCACTATTTATTGCATTGGTTTGGGTCTGTATCACCCTATCAGAGCATAGTGTTAGACATTTTTAGAGTTCCATTGTTCTTATCATATAAAAGTTGACGTCTAGGTCTTAGGTGTCTGTTTTGGTCTGCTATTACATTTTCTGAGTCCAATCCTAAAGTGCAAGATACCATAGAAGAATGTAGCTCTTTCTGTAGGAGCGAGCAAGTAGACGATGCCTCATATTTAGGACAAGATTTATGAAGCTAGCTCAGATCTGAACTGGGGAATTTTTAATAATGCAGTGGTGCATTAGACTCTTTGATTGCAAAATGTAAACTCAGTTGTAATGATTGAGGGAGAAAAGGAGTTACTACCTTGCTTAGAACTTTACATGATTCAGACTACTATGGTGGTATTATTAATACTGATATTATGAACAAAGGAAAATTATCTGAGGCCTCATGGCCATTGCAAGTGAAAAATGAGGAAAGCAGTTGTAAACAAGTACCTGTTGTATCTCATTTCCCCTCCTCCTAAAAAAGTATACACGCAGGTGATGGGATGAAGGAATATGCATGTATGTGGTGTACATGAAGTGAAATGGAGAACTGGGGAGATGCTGAGTAGAGGACAGCTTAGAGATGAAATGCAAAGAGATTGAGGAGAAAACATGGATACAGTAGAATTGAGAAGAGCTGAAAATGATGCTTTCTAAGGCTCTACTTGATATGGAATGAGCCACACAGAAACAGCAGAGCTCCTAGTTCAAGGTAGTGGAAGAATAAGACAGTCCTAGAAGTTTAATCTGCAGAGTCCCAACTCCATGTTCAGTCTACATCCACATTTGCTTCACAGGTCTTTATTTTACTGTTTCTTCTCTGTTTCTTTTTTTTTTTTTTTAATGTACAAAGGGTGAATTTTCACCTGCTTCAAAAAGTATATGAACTTTTTGCCCATATGCAGGTCATGCTATTTTAGGAATGTGTTACTTTGGGAGGGCAAATTGTTGTTTACCTATGGAGAATTTTAGAAAGAAATGAGTTGGGATATAGGAGGAAATGAGGATGAGAGGAATGGAAGGTGGAGAGAAAGTAGATCATGATAATGGTAAGTTTACCTGTGATCAGAATGAAGAATCAGAGTTTCATCAGATGAAATAAAAATCAGTGAATCAGAAAGAAGGAAAATTACTAAAGAACAGCAAAGCTGGTCTATATTTTTCTCTTTCTTTCTTTCTTTCTTTCTTTCTTTCTTTCTTAGTTGTTTTACTTCAGTTCTGGGAAAAAGTTCAAGTAACATTTTATAACCTGAATGAATAGGTCCTTTTTATATCTCATTTTCACACACACACCCTGATGCATGTTCAGCATCCTCCAGAATGTCTATAACCTGGGATCAGCATTGTACATTAGGTATTAATTCATTGCAGCCAGTGAAACCCTCAAAGTATTCTCTTTGTGGGTAGCCAAACACATCTTTTCCAAGTGACTCACAGCTCTTCTCAATTGCTGTTTTTCTGGAGATAATGTGCCTGCCAGTGCTTCCTCGCTGGTGCAATATGAGTATGCCTCTCTACCTCACAGTGGCCAGTGTTCCAGCCTTTCACATTTTTGTACTTTAAATGCTAGGTTTACATTCAGTCCTCAGGTTGGGTGATAATCCAGTGTAAGGATCAGAATAGTGTGTTATATATAATGACTTTTTTCCTCCATATATGGATCATGAGTGACACAGGAATGGTCATCCTAATGGAAGAACTTTTTGTGCTGCCCTCAAAGTCCATTTTGTCCTGACACCTCTTTGGTATTCTGCACAAAAATCAGAATTGCCTTCTTAAAGAAGAGTCTGTAATACTTTCTGTTTTGTACTTTGCCATGTTTTGTCCCATTTAGTGCTGTTTGCTTTGCCAATAGCAGAAACCAGGAAGACTTGATGGCACTCCTAGTGTGGAAATGAGAAACCAGATTTAGGAAAATTAGATCTATCTTTGAAATTAAAAAAACAAATAGGGCAGGATCAAGAATCTTTCTAATTTGCTCAGTTTGATTTTTGAAGCTTCTTAAAAAAGAGGTCAGAGAGGGAGCAATGTAACAGGATCCTTTATATTGAAGTAAAATGGGCAAACTATCTAGTAACTATTATTTAGGCTACATCAGTTTTATTCATGGTGTCAAAGGCTAATGCACTGTTCCTTCAACTGTCTAGCATGGCTGAAAACCCTGGAGCACAAGGTGGAGTAATGCAAACATACAAGAAGTATTTATAAAGGTCTTTCAGCTTTTCCTGACAGATGACAAAATATGTGAACTGACTGAAAGAGTCTAAGTTTAGTTTAGATATTAGGAAGAAACTTTTTACTTTGAGGGTGGTGAGGCAATTGAACAGGTTGCCCAGAGAAGCTGTGCATGCTTCATCCCTGGAAGTGTTTAAGGCCAGATTGGATGGGGCTTTGAGCAGTGTGGGACAGTGGAAGGTTGCCCATGGCAAACAGGTTGAGAACAGGTGATATTTAAGGCCCCTTCCAGCCCAAACTGTTCTGTCATTTTCTTTGTCATGAAGCTTCACTTCTTCTTGGCACTTTGGCCAGCCAGTCATGAATGGTCCTCCTCCCTCTATTAGCCCCTTTGCCTCTTGCCTGCTCTGAGCATTGATGGTGTGGTACTACAGAGCTGGCGTGTCTGAGAACTCAGGCCTTTTCCCTCGCAGACATTTTGGATTTTAAAGGCATCATTTTCATAAATAAGAAGAGGACAGCCTACAGTTGTGGCACAATTTCTGTACTGCCACAACTCTTCTGTAGAGCATATATGAAAGCATCTACAGCTGGAAGGTATCCATTTGTAACCCTTGTGAGGAGTGTGATCACAGCTTTGCCTCCACATTTGACAGGGCCAGCCCTAACATGGAGACCTGCCATGTACAGACTTTAAAGTAGGAGTAATTTTAACTTTAGTTGTGGTCAGTAGATGTGATTCAAACTGGGAGAAAAACATTCCTTAAAAAGCAGTAAATTAAGTTACTAGAACCCTTTATTTCATGCGGGAGCTCTCAGGTGTAGGAGCCGGTGGCCACAGCTCAAATTTTTGGTACCAAAAGTCTTCCAAGATAGGTTTGTGCTTTCAAAAGGTTACATCTGTGACTTGTAGCAACAGACAGCAAGAGTAATGTAACTTGTAATAACATTCCTTTTTGCACAAGAGTCTGAACCAGAATCTGTTGACATCCCTTGCTTTTATTGGAGAGAGCCCTTACAGTGTTTTGTCACACAGCTTCCGAAGCTGCAGTGTTATCTCTTCTCCTGTGGCACGTGGGGATGTGCACTATGAGCTGTCCATGTTTTTTCTGTCTTCAGCTGCCTGTGATGTAGATGTGTGTTTGTTGAATGTCTCTCTAGTAGTTTGAAGGTGAAATTAAAACCTTTGAATTAGAAGATCAAGTCATGTCTTTGTGCCTACCACAAGCAAAACATTTCTACCCATGGCCGTCTTGGAGGCCTGTAAGCTCTCACTGCTGTCAGTCATTTTGGAGAATAGTAGAGAGCCTCCCCTGCTGAATTCCTCTTTCTGTGCTTTTGAATACTGGCTTGCCAGCTAGGCAGGTGTTGTAGCAGCTTTTCATGGTGCCTGGAGCTTATGCATTGCATCTGCTTTTGCAGTGGCCTCTCCCAGCCTGCTCCAGGCAAACATTAATACAGACTATTCTGCTGCCATTGCAAGAAATCATGCAACCTGCCAGTGGCTTAGTAAAGCCCAGGTGCCTTAAGAGCGCAGGTTGTGAGTCAGGTGGATGGCACAGGGCCTGTTTCTGCCCAGCAGCTGTGAGTTTCAGCGATACAGCTATTAAGCACAAAGGTATCACCTCTGGCACATGCAGTCTTTGTGATGTGGTGTGGCAAAGGTATTCTGGTATGCACTTGTTCTGTGCTAACACAATCCCTCAGGCAGATGCTTTTGGCTCATGTCAGAGGCAGGGCGACAGATGTTTGTCTTGGTTTGAAAAGACAGGTGTCTGTTAAGGAAGGCAGGAGCCTTCCTTGAAATATAAAATTGTAAACCCCCTCCCTCTGAATTATTATAATTTTGAAATTAAGGTGCTCTCAGGCTAAGATATGGGAATAGGAATAACAGTTCTTTACTAGGAGAATTTTAAAAAATACAAATGCAATAGTACAAGAAAAACAGAAAATAAACCACTGACAGAGTCAGAATACAACCTGACACCCTGTTGGTCAGGATATTGGTGACAATCCAATTCAATGGCAGCTGCAGTCCTCCTGCAATGACTGTGTTTCTGTTGAAGCAGTGATCCTTTAGAAGGGTGTAGTCTTCCTCTGAAGGTCCAGTGGTGATGTAGATGGGCTTGGTCTTCCTCTGGGAATCCAGTGGAGAAGACAGCTGCTCCTTTGGGAATCCAGTGGAAAAAGCCTGTCTCTGTTGTTCCAAGTCTCAGATTATATCCAGGTAGGAATGTTTGGCTCCTCCCCCTGGGCAGAGCATCTCATCAGATGTAATCAGCATCTCATCAGATGTAATTTTTATTAGTCATGCAGTGAGACTCAATGGCCCATTAACAGAAGATATCTACCCAGAGAGAGGATTGGTTGTGGAAGAGATAAAGAAAACTGCCCAATTAACAGAAGGGAACTGCCCCACCTCTGACAATGGCAAATACCATACACATATATCTTACAACCCAGGACAATGTTTCATTTGGTTGTACCAACATGGCTGTTCCTGTGTTCTGTGCTGCACAGAGGAAGGCTGATGAGAGAGGAAAACTTTCCTTTCTGTTTATTAAGCACCATGTTATTTTGGTAAAGAAAAGTATAAAATAAGTACATTTTTAGAAAAGCAATAGAATAGTTTTGAATGACTTATGGTTGACTTACAGTGCAGTTCAGCAGATAATCTATCATGAAGGCAGAGGAATCAGAGGAAATATTCTTGCTTTCACTCCTTGGCAAAGCAGACCATACCTGAGTCTTGGACATGGCATACTCTACAGGTTCTGTGGTAAGTGCAAGAGCAGCATGATAGCAAACCAACTAAGAAGCTGAGGTATGTTTTTGCTTTCAGACTGTTGAACCACTGTGTCATAAGGACATGGAGAAATTTGAATAATTTGCTTTTCCTTTTGGTGTATTCAAACAGTTCCTCAGGTCAGAGTCTGCATGTTCCTGCAGGGACTGGAAATGTCTGTCCAGTTGTACAGATCAGGCCCAAGGGTGTCAAATTCGAATAGTGAGAAGTTGATAATCCTGGGAGAAGAATGAGACTGTCTTTTTCTGCCAGCCTGCTGATGTTGCCTGTGGCAGCTCTGAGCTGACAGTGTGTACCCTCCTGGTGCTAAAGGAAGAGGGATTCCATGTGTTTGCAGTCTTTATGCAATTGGCTATTATCCCCATCCATGTTCTCTGAAAACTGCTCATGCTGCAGTAGGCATTCAGTATTAATCACAGCCACCTAGCACTTAAGTGATTAGGTTTTGAGGCCATGGTAATTTTCACAAACTTCAATTTGCTCCCAGCAGTCAGAGTAATGTTTTTACTTAGTAAAACCTATGCTTCTACCGGCAGGTTCTTTGACTGGATGAAGTGTAAAGCTAGGCACTGTTCTCACTGACCACCACTGGTGAAAAGGATGTTCATGTGCATCGTTTTGTACACCAGCTGGCCTTGGAGCAGTGATCCTTGCCATTGAGCTCCCACACTGTGCACACCAAATTAGTTCCTGTCATTTATTACTTGCTTTTTAAGAACAAGGCATGGAGCTTCTGAGGGTTTTCTAGTGCCTGTTTCAGCTCCCCTACTTTCAAGATTACTTAACTTTAATTAGGTACTTCAGAGTTACCTAGTTATGTACCCTGTCTTTTTCTAACTACATTCCATTGTGGGTGACTACTGATAACTTTTCTCCTCCATTCCAATCCTGAAAATGCAATCAGGATTGTGAGCAGTATTATGAAATTACTTTAATTGAGATGTGTTCTTACAGTTCAACAACTTGGTCACAAATTTGTTTGCTTCAATGTGAAGAGGAAAATTATAAAAAAAAAAAACAAACCCTCAGCTACAGTGGCAGCTTCAGAATTCAGTGTCTGTTACCTACTCAAAGAGATATCTTGATGTTTTAAACAGAAGTAGTAGCCTTGCTAAGTGGGGGTATTTTTGAAGGGGATGAGGAACTAAGCTGCATAGAATGCATCATTGGTATCTAAATATGTTGATGTGGTTGTATCATCCTTCATAAATTACAAAAAATGGTCAGTGAGCCAGAATGTTTTTTTACACTATGGCACCTTTAACTGCTCTGCCAGTAAATGAGTGTAGATGGGAATAAGGCTCATTTAGGTTCATGGGGGTCAGCATTTCTTTGGGAAGAGAAGAGCTGCAGGCAGAGATCCTGTGGTTGGCTGTGTCAGCTTCCATGTGCATCTGGGAAAGTAACATTGGAAACCAAATCCTCCCAGAGAACAGGTGGAACTTAATCTTGACCTTTAGCTCCTCAATTAACCTTGGCACTGTAACACTGGATTCTGGATGAATGGATAGCTTAGAGTGATTCTTAAGTAGCTTTTTAGATAGGGAATGAAATATGAGTGTTTTGTGGCATTACTGCTTCCAAACATGGCAGGAGTTAAAAAAAGGTAGCAGTGAAGAACCCCAGGTAGTAAGGTCTCTTCTGAGCCTGCTCTGGACAAGCAATTCTTCTCTGTCTTAGCTACAAAAATCTTATGGAAGAGGGAGTTTAAGGAACTGAAATATTAGAGGGTGCCCTTAGCTGCACTTCAGATGCAGCTGACTCCACTGGCTGGTGTGTGTGTGTAAAGCAAAAAAGGTGCAGCAAAAGGTATTTGCTGGTGCCAGTAAGAAAACTGCATGAGCCTAGACACAATACAGGTTGTAGACTGAACTGATGAATCCTTTTTACACAGCCTGAAGGGTCCATGTACATTCATATTTGTGGTCACGTATGCTAGTGCATTCTTATTTTGGTGTCTAGCCAGTCAGCTATAGGTAGATAAATATTTTCCTAAATATAAATCAAAATAATTTGCTGCTTCATTTAGCAGAATTTCATGATTTTAATTTGTCCAGTATAGTCATAGTTTAGTCTTAAAAACCAAATACATCAATTTTTAAAATACTACATGGCTTCACTGCTTATGATGCACATTTTTTTGGAATGATTGCTGTTCTGGCACATTTATCTTGTTTAATTTCACTAAAAGGGATTGCTAATAATGCAGAAGAGGTCTAAAAGATGATTGATCTGGGATGTAAAAATATGGAAAATGAACTTTACTTGATTTTGCCTGATTATTGCAAGCAGAGCAAACAGATTCAGTTTTCCTTTTCTGCACTATAATGTTTTCTAGTTCTTTGTGTAGAGCTTCATCTGTCTTACACAGCAGTACCTGTGATTGGAGATTCCACATACTAATGTCATCCTGACTACTACTTCATGAAGAAAATTACATTTTCTCCTTTCTGAGAAAGACTGTAAGGAATTCAATAATTGTAAGCAAGTGTAGTGTGTGGCAGTTTTGATTGAACAAATAGTTCTGAACTGTAAATCATGCAAAACTCTAGGCACAGAAGCTGAATTATATGTTAAAGAAGCAGGAAATAACTGTCATGGGTCAAGAGTAAGAGTCATGGGTCAACTGTCATGGGCTGAGTAAGGTTTTGGGTACACACAAAGGTGACTCTAGTCAGAAGAATAATAGTCCAAGAATAGCAAACCAACTAGCAACAGGAGGTGAACCTCCTGCAAATCAGTCATTGAGCACAATGAAAAACACAGTTAAAAGCTTCAGAAATAGACAGGATTACTTTTTTCCAGACTAAAAACCAAAAAAGCCCAAGCTTGATCTTATACATGACCTGAGAAGTGATGAAGAGAGTGAGAGAGAAGTGAAAATAGAGGCAAGGAAGTACACAAGAGGAGGACTTCAGGTCCAAGGAAGATGACTAGAAAAGGTGTGCAGCTAGGGAATTTCTGAAGTTGTGATGAGGAAAGAAGAAAAGGGTGTGGTGTAACTAAGAGAAAACAAGCCAAAGAAGGTAAAAATCACACCCTTTTCCAATTTTGTACTGGAAGGATTGATTATATTCTGAATATAAGAAGAAGAGTGTGAATGGACTAAGATAGGAGCCCAGAGCTGTGTAGGAGTTGCTGGGATTGAAGATGCCATACTTGGTTGTGATGAGGAAGGTGGGATTCACTTCAGTTCTGTTGGAAGCATGACAAAAACAGGCATGATTTCTCGTCTATCTGGGGAAAGTCCCAACCAGGCTTTGTAATGGTCCATGATGTCATGAAGAGAAGCCAAAAAGAAAAAAAAAACCAAAAAAAAACCAGTGAGAAAGTTAAAGAAAGGAATGAAAGCAAAAGAAAACCTTGAGGGGAGAGGATTGAGAGCTGTGGAGAGTATCATCTCTGATGACATGAGAGAGAGACCTGATAATGTATTGCAGAACAACAGTGTAAGAGCTTTTTCTAAGTGCAGATGGTTTTGGAAATGCATATTTTACAAGTATTTTGCAAACACTTAGAAACTTTGTCCAGGCACCATGACTGGGCCCAGGAGCTGCTCTGAGCTCAGTAACAGCTGAGTGAAAGCTTGGGAAGCTAGCTTTTTTCTTGTCTCTAAAGGCTGCCAAACTGAAATGAAGCTCTTGCAGTCAGTGGAGCTGTATAGTCGTGAGGCTTGTTTGTTAGTGTGGAATTTGATACCAGAAGCTATCTGTGTCTCAAAATAATATCATGGGACCAGAGGAAGACATCTGTGTTTATGTTGTAAATGAGGTCCTACTGCTTAGTTATTAACAGTGTCCTGCAGTCACCTGTTTTACATGGTGCCCCTCACTGAATCTGCATAGTCTTGAATTCCAATGCACCTTTTTTAAGAAAACCAAACAAAAAAAGGAAGGAAAAATTAAAATATTGAACCTTGAATTTGGGATGCACCAAGGCCAGATCAATGTCACTAAAGATGCAGGGCCAAGAAATGTGCTTCTTTTGTCACAGCTACTATGGGATCAAAAAGGTAGGAAGCTGAGATAGCAAAGCTCTGTACAGTGGCATTCAGCCACAAGATTGGATCTGAACATATCCAAGAATACAGTAACAAATGTAATCAGCAGACAGACTTTTCTCTATTTCAATGATTACAGTGAATTTCAGTGTGTACAATACGTACAATTAAAATAATGAATGCAAAAAAAAATGAGGCTTCTCCCACCCACCATGTGCATCATTGTTCATGCAGAAGCAGCTGATTAGAACTGTGGATCAGCTGTGTAAAATTAGAAGGATGGCTTGTTCTGGCATGGTGTTGGGTGCTGTAGGGTTCAACCAGCAGTGAGACAAATCTCTTTGCCCTGGTCTTATTGCTTTTTCAGCACCCCAGACACCACTGATGGAAATAGGAGCCACCTGTCAGTGCAGAATCAGCACTGCGATAGACTCCACAGATAGCAGATTTGTAACATGCATAGAAGGGGAAAGTTTTGTCCTTGGTCTGTAAATGACTTTATACATAGGACTGTATGGAGATCATTATTTGCAAACCATTACAGATCCTCTCTGACCTGTAGTTAGGTGGCTGTAGGAGTTATAGCCAAGATTGCAAACTTTTTTTATGGAGATATGTTCCACTGCCTTTTATTCCTCCTTGATTTTTGTATAAAAACAGCGATGGGGCTGAACACAGAGACATGACCAAAGTGGAAAGGTTTTTAATTTGAAATGTAATGGGAACAAGATATTTAATAACGGTCTTTTAATTTGGAATATTCTTTTCTGGTTTTATCAGAAAGAATTAATTCATAGGTGTTATAGACCCTTGGATATGGCATTTAGGTATTGCCAGTTCATGGCATTGTAACACCTCATCATTCATTGCTTGAGTCTTATGGAACAGACAGAGCTAGTGCACGAATGTAAGATGAACTGAAACATTGTGAATGGTTCTTCTCTTTCTGTGTAGCACCCTGTAATTCCTGTTGTGAAGCTCTTGCTGAACTTACTGCATGGTCATACAGGTGTTTTGTGCTTGCACTGAAGGCGCATTTATTTCTGGCTTTGCTATAGAGTAGGTTTGTGCCTTGTCCTTCGCATGTCGTACTCATCTCTTTCCCTCTCACTTAATGAGTGTCTGTATCATTGTATAGCTCACTGTTTCTTACCTCTGCTCTTTTAATCTTTTTTGGACTTTTTTTGCTAGCATACAAAAATGTGTATTGCCCTGGTGTGAGCAGAAGTGTTGTATTTCAGAGTTCAGGGCTAATTTACTGTAATTACTAATTTACTGTAATTAACATGAGTAAACACACATACACACAAAAACATATATATATGTGTGTGTATTTAAAAGTATATGCAACATTAATGTTGTTAAGGGTTACACAGTCTGACATACACAAACTTCGAGTGGCAGTCTACAGGTTGTCTTCATGTTGTCTTGAATGAATTTATAGTTTCTTTTCATGTATAGGTTGCATATGAGCTAGTTTTGTGGAAGCCAAAAGAAAAATGCACATGGATATGTAAAAAACTGGAGTTAGGACCATCCTGTGGGAGCTCATAAATGATTCACAATGGTTGGTTTCAGTTTTCCCTCCTTCTTTTCACAAGGCAAAATCCAATCAATAGTTTTCTTTCAAGGTCAGAACTGCTGCTTGGTGTCTGTCCTTCTCACAACCCTTGTCCAGTCATAGGGGTGTTTTGGAAGATTTAATTACTATTTTATTCGAGATTGTCATCAATAACTATTAGCATAGTTGGGTTTGGACAGAAAGTCACATTATTACTGGGGAGGGCTCTGCTCTGATCCAGCTACAAAGGTGCTGCTTTTGTGAACAGTCATGTCAGGCATGAAAGGGGCTTTTTCCCTGCCATCCCATCTCCAGTAATATTGTGGTTGCATTATGGACAGGAAAGCTTTTAAACAACGTTATGTATCAATTATTTGATTTTTCAAGATTTGTAAAATAGAGTTGAGTTTGAGAAAATTTTCTGTCTTTGCAAGAGAAAGGTTGTTTCCATTGCATGGGCAATGATACATCTTAATATGTTCATTTTCCAAAGCTGCAAGTGAAATATATATTTTAAAAAATATTAATATGGTTTTTGTCTGCCTTTTTTTCTAGATTTTCGATAAATTTCTTTTCCCTCATTTAGAACTAAGTTCAGTGTAGGCTAAGTAAATGTGTTACATGCTCATTAACTAACCTCACTTCCTGAAGTTATATTGTAAATCCTAAGGGGAGTACCAGATCCAGTATTTTAGTTGCAGTAAAGGAAACAATGTTCCTTTAATGGCAGTGGAACTATTTGTCCCTGTAAAATATCTTTTGTGTCTTGAGAAATATCATAAATAGTCAGAAATACAGAAAAATACTTTAATATCTTTTGTTTAGAATTCTGTTAGAGTATTCTCTCAGCCAAGCAATTTCTTTCTGAATAAGCTGCCAAAAGAGTATTGATGCTTTGTCTAGAAGCAAAAAAGCCTGAGAATCTTTCCTTAAATGCTTCAGTTTTCACAAAGACATCATACAGCTTTACAGTGTCTGCTTTTTGAAAATTAAATTCTGTGACTTTAGTGATGTTTAAGATCTGTAAACTTTAGTAGAATGAGCTGAATGTATTTGCAGGAGCTAAAAAGTTTGGTCTAGTATAATTTTTTTGTTGGCTAAAAAATAATAAATAACATTCAGGCCATCACCTCTTCCTTTTCCTGCCTTTTAGGAAAATCTGGGCAAGATGAAGGTCAAAAGTCATTACAGGGTTCAGAGTTATCATAATAATTCCAGGAGCAAGCTTCTGGAGCTCAGCTTTATTATAGAATATTATGAATTTAATCACACTTGTTGAACATGATGGATCCAAATTTGCTGTTGATCATAATCCTGAATCAGTCAAAGAATGTCCACAGTTCACTTTGCTCATTCCACTGACATAATATTTAATATGGCCTAAATTAATTCTTTATATATTCTATTGATTTTATGGTGTTCATAAAATGCTAGTAATAGAAACTCTGTTTCTATTGCTGTTTCTTTTTAATGTTAATGCAATTTCCAAGGAAAAAGCTCTTCAGTGACTCATATGAAATATGTTGGAGGGAGTTTGTACATACATATATATATATATATATATAAATGTGCAGTTACACAAATTTTCAAGTGGTATAATTTAAATAGATTATTTAAATTGAGCCTTGCCATTTGGCTGGGATTTGCTTTTATATATTTTTTTTATTTTTAGATGTTTGTCCCTACATTGAATTTATAACCTATGTCCAGATCTGCTGGCTACAGATCTGCTGCCTTTGCATGTGAAGGTAATCTTTTTTCATGTTGCAAAGAATGTTCAGCACTGAATTTGCAAAAAATTCTTCTTACCACATTTGTGTGATCTCAGCCACATGCTGAGGTACCTTGGAGTAGAACAGAGGGAGATTTGGATACCTGCTGTTTAGCTGCATGGGTACCTCCTGCCTTCAGCAAGGGAGCAGCAGGTTCTCTGGCACAACAGCGGGGCACTTGCAGAAGCTTTAGGCAACACAAGTTGGTTATAGGTTAATTTCAGTTCTGGGTATGAGAAGTAGCACCAGGTGCTGAACAAGCTGTTTCAATGTTAGGTAGTAGGGGGTTTGCCTCTATGTGATACCCATCAAAAGCAAAAGTCCTGGACAAAACCATAAGCACCAAGTAAAAAAAAAAAAAAGCTTCATGCAGTATGACCAAGCCTTGACTCTGACTTTTGTGCAGATTATTCGTACCACAAGTTTGTCTTTGCAGGCCAAGAATATACACCAAGAATTTAGCCAGTGACTGAAGGATATCTCCTTACTGCTTATCATGAAGCATGATCTTGCAATTTTTAATAAATATTTTTAAGTGATATGTACTTCTATAGCTCTAAAACACCTGCGCAATTTATGTCTGGTAGAATCCGGTCCAAAAAATACCAATAATGACAGTCTTTCTCATGTTATAGATGGTTATGGGTGATAAATGTGAAATGAAAACAATCTAAAAGTATCACATTGGATGTTTTCTCTTCTGCAGTGTAGAAGGAAAAATAAAGCAATTGATGTAGAAAAATAAACTTAAAAACTAGTAGCATTGGCAATTGGAAACCAAATTCTTGGCATTAATTGCATTAATGGTAATGCATTCCATTCCAGTTCATGGTGAAGTAAAAGGAGTTGGTCTGGTAGATCAAATATGGCTTTCATTGCAAGACTGCGACAATGAAGGTGAGAAAATAAAGCTATTCAGACTAACCTGTAAAGAATGTTATTAAATAGACCTGATTAATTACTTATTCTTAGAACAGATGTCACTATAAAATACTACATATATTTCAGTCATTTTTTCAGGATGCATGTATCCTGTTATGTATAGTTGTGTATACATGGATACATACATTTTTGTTCGAAAAAATATACATGCAGTCAAAACTGTGAATAATTAATGATGCGTATTATGTTCCCTTATGAAGCTGGGAAATTAATGTCAGGGCTTTGAACAGAACTTGAAAGCAATTTCTTTTCTATTGAAATATTTGAAAAATTGGAATGGTGTAAATAAGCGTGTGCAAACATAAGTTGCTGTCCTGGTTTTCTCATTATAAATACATTGTGAAGCAACTGATACGAATCCATTGGTGCAAGCAAACCTAGCTGTGTCTCCAGGGAGAAGTTGCAAATCTTGTGTTTTGACTTTGGTTTGTGTGTGGTTTGGGTGGGGTTTTTTAATTTTTTTACCATTTTTTCAATCAACATCTTATTTTCCAGTCCAGGCAAGAGTAAAATCACAAAAGCTCTCAAGTACCTTTAATGCATTTTTCTGACAGGATGTCAAAAATTGCTTTGTATTCCATCAATAGTAATTCATGGCAACACGCCTAAATAATTACCATTGGCCAAATGCCAGACTTCTGGGTCCTACACTAACAAATACTGGTACAATCATTTTGAAAATTATAAATTCAGTTGCAATAATAGCATGCATCTCACATAACTGACTCACCTCTTCCAATTAACTTCATGTAATCAGAAATAACTTTGTCCTGCATTATCTCTTAAGTGGTCTCTCTGGACAGTAGTCACAGTGTGTGCTTTGCATATACTGTATAATTTGACTTGGTTCTGGGGCAGTGCACAGCAGTCTTTGAGGTTACCTGTAATGGCATTAAAGCCAGTGGGACTAGGCTATGGTCTCTGGCCCATGGGGAAAGGCATAGATTGTACCCACAGGTTTAAGACATACTTCTCCCTCATTCCTCAAGTAGGATGGCCCCATAAGTACTTGAAAAAAATTTTTGACGCATTCTCTCCTTTGAAATGTACTGGAACATTTTATAGGAGAATGCTGTTTGTTGTAGGTCAAAATAGTAACTTACTTAAATATAGATTAAATAATTGTGAATAAAAGAAAAGAAGATACACCCCTGCATATTTTTATTTACTGGCAAATATGTGCCCTGAACTCTTTGTCTTTGAAGTCTTTACCTTAGCACATGGGCCTGGAAGCAAGTAGTCTTGCACGTACCATTTACACCAGAGAGATTTTGGCATGTTAACTACTGTTTGGATTTTCTTGTATGTCTGTTCCACGTCATCTTGTGTGTCTGAGTTCACATGATTAGTCAGGTATGAAGGGGTCACTCAAGCTATAGTTTGCAGTAGCCTTGCTCCATGTAGGTCTTGAGTTTATTTTTGGGGGGGAGGCTGGGGACATGGGAATGAGATGGGAACCCTGTCTTATGAAAGGAAGAAAGGCAGGTGTTAGCACTGTTGCTGGTTCTTTGTGCAGTGGCTGTAGCAGAAGTGCAGAAAACCACCTTGGCCAATACCAGCAGCATCATGGCTAAAGAAAGCATTGCCAGGTTCCATGTGCTCCTGACCTGCAGTTGTTGCAGGCTGGAACCCGTTTAGTTTTTGACCCAAAAAGTAGGCCTTCTGTTTGCCTGACCAAAGAAGAGTCAGGTGTATTGGTATGCCTTCCTATTGACTGAAAAGACAGTTTGACTGTGAAGGCTGAGTACTCTGCTTTTCTTGGCACCTTTAGGGAAAGCATCAATCCTAAGGAAAAACATAAATCTCTCTTCTTTCAGATGAAATATTGTTTATTTCAAATGCATTTCAAGCATTTTGTTAACCTTAATACATGTACAAGATTATTCTTTGTGTAGAAAGAGGGAAGTTCAGAAGGCTCACCTCAGCAATGCTACAGTGATAATTGAGCAATAGAAATACTCCTTTCCTGGTTCTGTCTCTACAAAGTTATATGACAGTAATATGCTGGAGAGTGGTTTTACTTGACCTGGTAACAGGACAGGAATTAGGGTTTCACTTGCACAGAAAGGGAAAGGATATTTCTATTTCTGTTTAAACACCTTGGAAATTTCTATTCCTAGTGTGTCAGTGGTAGTGGCTGACAAAGAGTATTCAGAAATTCGAAGTTATATAACATATATGGCATCCTGTGTGCCAGATGTGGATGTAAACCCATGCACTCCACTTGCAGGAATACAGTTTCCAATAAGGGAACAGTCTTATTCACTGATTTGCTAATAGCCTGCTCTGGCAGCTATGGCAATTACACATGGTGTCTATTATAGATTCATGTCTCATTTATTTGATGTTAACTAAATTTGTAATTACATAGTATCACTTAGTAAAATTGTTTACTTTTACTATAAAGTGCGTGGGTCTAAAGGTGGTAGTAATATAGGCGGAAATAGCACATTAAATGCACGTGATTTGTTGTTTCAAAAGGGTGCTGTAAGAGGTAGAACTCATAAATAAAATGAGTGGAAACTTCCCTTTTCTCAAGACCACTTTCTTTCTCCTTTTCTTGGTATATCCTGTGAAGAGTGCTTCATTGAATGGAGAACCATTTTGTGTCCATGTAAAACTGAGAAGAGAGTAAAGTAAATCAAGGCTAGACTGGAGTAAGTGCATGTGGTTTTCACAATGGCTCCAAGTAGATGGGATTTGGAAGATTCAGATTGCTCCAATTAGTATAGTTTTGTGCAGTATTTTTCCTTACAAATATTCTCCATCTTCTGGATGGGGAGGGATTCCAATATACTGTAATATCCAGGGAGAAAGAAAAGATTATGGAGCCTTGAAATAGGTGCAGGACCTGAATGCACATTCTTCAAACTGCCTAAAAGTGTATGCAAAACTTCTAGATGACTTTTCAGGAATGCAAAACCAGGCCTCGAGGTTCAGGAGGAAGCATACTGTGCCTCATCCTTTACCACCCTCAAAGGCCGTGTGTTACTGCAGAGGACTACTTTAGCTAAGCTTCAGTGGACAGCAACTTGAAGGTTGTCTTTTTCCCGTTCTGTGACATTGGATTTGTGGTAAGAGATAACTAGTGACATTCTTTCACTCTTTTGTCTTTTTCCCTTGTGAAAGCCATGGGTGACTGGCCACCAACTGAATGTAACTCCATTCACCAACACTCTGTGGGCCCAGCTATCCAGATGGTTTTTAACCCTGAGAACAGTGCACTCATCCAAGCCACGACCAGCCAGTTTCTCCAGGACAGTGCTGTAGGAAATGCTTTTAAAGGCTTGACTAAAGTATAGGCAGACAACATCCATAGCCCTTCCCTCATCCATCAAGTGTGTTGCCTTGTCATAGATGTAGACCAGGTTTGTCAATCAGAACCAACATCTCATAAACACATGCTGTGTGGGCCTGATCACCTATGGCACATACATCTTAAGTTTTCAATCAAGAAAGAATTTGTGGGGTGAAATATTTGAGCTATTATTGTAACAAAATGGGCCAGTGATCTCTGGTTCTGGACTTAGAAGCCTGCAGAAGACAGAGGAAGAAGAGATGCACAGAAATCACATAGTTTATCTTCATGTAGCATAATATTAATGGGACTACTAGAATCTGGCTCTTGATTGTTTGCAGTCAGTCCATTATCTTGATCATTGACCACAATTAAGATAATGATGAGGTTTTTTAAAGAAAAATTTTTAATTGCTGTGTGGAAGTACTTGATTAGTAGTGACTGTAAAGGAAGGCAGTTGAAATTAATGAAGGGAAGAAACCCCATAATTGTTTTACTAGAAGCATTAAGTGATTATGAGATGCACCTTTTAAGAATTGTTCAGATTTCACAGACGCAAGGTAAAATGTCATAGCAAGGAAGATGAAGAATTGCTCAATAACAGCTGTGAGGAAAGTAATAGATCAAAGGTGTTAATATTATTGTAAGGGAACAGTAAGCAAAATAATTCCATTATAAATGAACATATGTGATACAGTTCCATAACTCCTATTGCACTGTAACAAGTACTGCTATTTCCCTAATTTTTATATGAAAACTCTCTTTCCAGCTCTTATTAAAAGGTCATATATTGAAAATGCAGAATATTTGGAATTACTCAAGATAACTGGATGGTAGGGTTGTCTTCAACATTTGGGTAGAGACAGAATGGTTTCAAAATTGACAGTGATTCTCTTTTTCAAAGGGGCAAGAAATAATTATGCTGTGTCTTTCAAGTGCTCTGATCTTCCTTGTGGCTGTAAACTGATGCTTGTCAAAATTGTAGCTGTGTAGCAGCATTTCTGTATTTTACATGCATACCAATGAGTGCATTTAAGCACAAATTCTAGGGATGTCATAAGGTAAAGGGCCTTCTTTCCTAAGAGCTTTGACTTTTAAAGTACTTGCAGGAAGCTTTGAGAAAGCATCCCTTGATTTATTGATTGATCTCTCAGGCATACAGTGTTTCATGCAAATGAACTGTAAAATAACCCGCAGATATCCATTTTTTTAAATGTGTATGCATATAGTAATTGCTACACTCTTTCCTGTGAGTTGGGTTTCTACTAATGCACATATTCTGTGGTTCTGTGGGGAGCTGTTGTTAATGCCGGGTTCTGTTTCAGTGTCTGAGCAGTTGCTTATTCACACTCTCTCTTTTTTCCTTTAACTGTCCCTGAATTAGAAGCTCTGTAAAATATATGTACTGGCTGTCTCTGAGTAATGGTGGTTTGAGCTTCAGTTCTTAATGTCCTTGACTGACTAATCAATAGAAAGCAAAACAACTGCAGCACGAGCAGCAGTACTGTAAAAGTAAACTTCGGTTGGATATTGCACTGGAAGTCATGAGGGTAATGACTCTCATTGAGAAAGATACAATATTTTCTCCTTCAAGAGTGCAGAGCACAAATGTTTTCTTTTCTGCTGCCTGCTTTGAAAATTAGCATCATATCCAATGCATCATACTGGGAAATAAAATCAAAAGTCAAGATCAAACTAAAGCAAAACAGGTTAAGGTATTAAATAATCCTAGTTAACAGTGTAGAGGACTGTTAACGCAAAATATTTTTGGTCTCTAAAATGTTGAGTAAAAAGGTCCAGTTTTATCATCTCTTATTTCTAACTTCTTTTACACTGAGAACAGCTTTATGAGGTTCTATACCTAAGTATGTGCCTCCATTCTATTTCATAAACTTCTAGATTTATGAAACAAATAATTAAATAGTTTGAATACTGGCTGCAATACTGACGTTGATGACTACACTTTTAGTATGCTTAGTTGGAAATCTAATACAGGTGGAAGCATCCATAAAATTACAGCCATGTATCCTTATCTGTGGAGCATAAATTTAGACATTAGAGGAAGAGACAGTTATAGTGGAAAAGAAATCTTCATAAGATACTGTATATTTTGAAGAAACTTTTTAGCTTTGGATTCTGTAAATAGTCCTGAGTTTAATATGATTGTGTGCTACCTTCCTGTTATAAGTAATTGGAGCATATAAGAGGGTCAAATTTCTTTACCTTGATGTATAACTCCATGGGTCAGACTATTTAGTCTCTTCTGGTCCTAGTTTTCCCATTTACTAAGTAAATTTGGTTACAGGAAAATTGGATCAGAAAATAGAGACTAATGTTGAATTCAGCTACAGAATTTTCTGTGAATTCCTGGCCTCCAATAAGTCTAATTTTTTGTCTTCTATACATGCTTTTATCATTAGGTTAAAAAAGTAATATTTATGCTTGTCATTAGAGCTCTTAATTATATGAATTAAAAACATGGTCTTAGTATTTCATGAAGTAAAAACTATTTTTAGATGAAAGAAAAAAATTGTAGTGAATGCTTATATTTTTGTGCTCTGAAACAAAAGGCAGTATTGAGACTGGCGCATGTAAAATCTGCAAAATCCTAAGAAATGGTAGGTATTTCTTCAGAGAATTTTATCTTCTGCTGTTGTGTAGGCATTGCTCTAAGACATTATTCTTCCTTGTGCAAAAAAAAATCCAGCAAAAGCTATCCAGGACTCTCTTCTCACTTTCCAACAAAAGTTAAGTGACATTTTGTCCTGATTTTGCCACAGCATTAGCCAGCACTGCTCTTTGAAGCAATGGCTCAGATCCAAGAAGCAAATAGAACTAGGAATAAATGGTTTCATTTTCTTTCCTTCTTGAAATGAGAAACGGACAAATTTTATAAGACTCCTTTTTTCAGTAATGCAGCTGCTTCTTACCTTAGCCCTCCTCCCTTCTAGTCATCAGCTTGAACTTTCTCCATAGGAATCACAGTTCATGTAAAAAGAATGAAGAGATACATGCCATTTAGTCCACACTAGAAAAAATAAAATGTACATTGATTTTTGATTCAAATGCTTTGTTTAGATCAATGCCACAAACAATATTCTGAATAAACCTTATGCAAACCTTATGCAATATTAGAACAAATGTTATGCACTTGATGAAGAGAGAATATGGGATGAGACTTAATGTCATAGAAAGTTTCAGTTGTTCAGCACTTGTTTTGCTTGTACTTTCCCTTGAATTATTTGATTTACATACATGGTCTCCAAATTTATGCAACTCATATGTAATGGCATCATTAGCAAGTGGGATGTGAGTATATATAAAAAGTTTTGTATTCAGTTAAGTCATCATTATGGGAAACATTTATTTAGACAGAGTGTAGGTCAGGTTGTTAATGACTAAGAAAGACTGACTTCAGACCTCCAGTTTATTACAACGCATTGGTATTTCAAGTCCTGTTGGAGCAAGAAGGATTTTAGGCAACTAAAATTTAGCATCTTGCTTTGAGAAGAAAGTTCAGAAGATGATCATCATGTAATATTTTCCTTCCTGAATGACTTAGATGGTGGCTTGTAAGGAACATAACCAGTGAGAAGAAGTGTGATTGATATTTTTGGGATAGATAGAAATTGAGTCCATGAATGTGCAACTATCTCAAGAACAGTCATTTTCCCAAATATGTGAATTAGATGTTATGATGCCTTTGATGCTACAATGCCATTGACTGCTCAGTTTTTTTGTTGTGTGCTGGTTGAAGATAGAAAAAAATTGGCTTCTTTACATTTAAAAATGGTCATGTTTAAAGGCTCCTCTTTCAAAATCAGTACAGTAGTATAAAGGTAGTGGGTTTGCTGTTATACTTTTCCTTTCATGCTTTCCTCTCTAATGAATTGAAAAGCTGGGAACAGTTAGTTGGTGGCATTTTATCCATCTCCCAATCAGACTAAACTCTCAGAACAGTGCAGATCATCCAGTATCTGAGATACAGGTCTGCAAAGCTCATGAGATGGTCAATTGTGGTACTTCTAGAAAATAGGATTAAAAAAAAGTCCTCACAGGTAGCTCAACTAGATCCTTATTAATAATATAATTCAAGCTACTCTTTCTATTAAGCAGTTAGGCTTAAATTTGATATTCCCAAAATAGCGTACTCCAGATTCTTTATGATGTTTGTTTAAAGACTCTTAATTAATTCAGTGCTGATTTCAAAGCTTTTTGAATGAAGAACTGCTATTGGAAGTAAAGTTATCACATTTTAAACTACTTATTATTTTCTTTACTGTCTTGGACAAATTTGCATTTTAGAGAGACAGATACATAATGTTCCTTTAAAGGATGAATGGAATTCTGTCATTCCTTGTACAGGGAAGATGAATAGTTTTTTTCCTGTCTTCCACTTTCATTTTGACGTTCTTTCATTTTTATTCTTTAGTGTACTTTCCTCAGCAAGTCTGAGTGGCAGCTTATATAACAGCAATGTACTTTTAAAACTAATATTAAACTCAGAATCTAGCACCTCGGCAGCAATTCAACCCAAAATGAAGCTTTCCCTCAACCTGCCTAACTGACTCCATTTGAACTCTGAGAAGTCAAATGGGAAGTTGGCATCCCATTTAGATACATCTTCTAAGTATCTACTGCCCATAATATTTTGCCTTTGTTAGCTCAACGTCTCCAAATAGTCAGAGATCCAGTATACAAATGAAGTTTTGTTTTTTAAAGCACTTCTGTTCAGTTTTTGCATCTTTATATTTGTCCTGTTTCCTTGCTCTGTTCTCCCAGTCCGCCCCACTCCCCACAATTATTTTGTATTCATATATCCTTTTTTATGTACTGCACCTGGTTTCTTGTTTTAGTGATTAAAGTTAGTAGACTCTCGTCTTTTTTTTTCACTTTTTCTTTTACCTTTTCCCTTTCTTTCTTTCATTTTTTTTGACTCCTGTTACTTAGTTTTTTCCTTAAAATATGTTTTTATTGTGATTAATTTTTCTGCCTTCAATAGGAATTGCAGGACTCCCTTCCCCTTGTGGACTTCTTTACTCCTGTAGACTGCTCAGTCATAGGTCTGAGGTTTCTCCCATAATGGTTGTTTTAGATGCCACTGTTGGTTGCCAGGGTTACTAAAATACACACAAATGCAACTAAGAATATAGAATAATAGAATCCCTTTAGTTGAAAAAGATCTTTAAATCATCAAGTCCAATCATTAACTTAACACTACTAAGCCCACCATTAAACCATCTCCCTAAGCATCTCTGGTGGTTTACAAGAACATATCAGCTTGCCTTCCTTAAAATAGTTGTACCACCTTCCCCACACCCCTGGCCCTCCATCATGACTTATCATGTGAAGTTTGCAGTAGTTGTAAGAGATCTGGTTTGTACCTCTATTTTACTAATATTTAGTGTACTGTACACTAAATATTAGTTCACTAGTTGGCAACTTCTCAAATTAAAATTCAGAGGTGTCTTAAAACAGCAATATGATTTCACTCTGACTGCAGCAGACCAGGTAAGGAATAATCTAAAAGTCAAAAAACCTTTCCCTTGCAATGACTTGCTCTTGTGTTAAAAGTGTGGTATAAATGTATGTTTTTATGTAAATACATGTACGTGTCCTTTGTCTTAAGTTGCCAAGAACATACGCAGTCTCCCATATTTAAGAAAGCAAAATTCCAGGAGAGGTCTGAATGACTTAGGAAATTCAAGAGAAAAGTAGCACCCATGCGGTAGACTTAATTGTAGATTACTAAAAACCCCGATGATATTACTCCTTTTCTAACCTATAACTTCTAAATATCCTTCAGATAATTGCTTACTGTTCTGAAATGAGGTTTTCTTCAACTGATACTCTATTTTTGTCTGTGAATTAGCAGGTTCCTTTGGGGTTTTTTGGCATCTTACATGAGACCTTAATAACTGTTTCAAAGAAAAGGCATTTTGCCGCACACTTTTGGAAATGTGGGATTGTACAAAGCTAGCAAGTTCATCATCTGTATGTGTGATTACCTACTTCCAGGGTAGAAACAAACAAGAAAATGCAATGAGCATGAATTAGTCATTGCTACTGACATTGAAATTTAACTTTTCTTGAAGCTGATAGTGTAAGTCCATTCATTGAAAGCAAACAAAGATTTGGCTCTGAATTGTTTAGATTTCTGTGGAATATGGGTAAGCTTTCAGTCTTCACAAGCACTTGTTATTAAAACAAGATTAAAAAGCCCAAAAACCAGACAAAAACTACTATTGAAGTTTACATTTGCTGACTAATAGTAAAACTCTCACATGTGTTTTTTTCAAATGTTATTAGAACAAGTAATGGTGGCTGTCAACAGTGATGTACATAATAACTCAACTGCATCAGATAACAACAGACTAGGTAAGGCAATGCTGTTCTAGGAAGTATTTGTTCCATTAAGTCAGCTAGCTGAATTCCACACAGGACCCTATGTAGCTTTTAAAAAAATTCTTGTCCTTAGCCAGTCAGGTAAGTTTTGGGGGATAGATTTGTCCTTCATCTCAGACCAGAACATGTCCTGGGGATTTTTATGTATTTCAATGTGCCATCATATTTAGTTGTTGATTTTTAAGTTCCTCTTGATATTTAAATACAATTAATTTCAAGATAATTGACTAATATTTCTCCCAGCTCCACATTTTTCTGCCATTACAGAGGTAGTTAATGCCACTAAGGGCAACAGCCTGTTCAGAGCAGGCAGAAAGAATGATGTGCACAAAGCTAAGGTGCAAAACAAAAGTTAGAGAGGATCCTGGTACTTATTCTAAGTCTGTGGCATAGTGGGGTACCACGAAAGTAATTGGTGTACCAAACAAAAGGCAGAGAACTTGATTGTGCACATTGGTCTGTTCACATCAGCCTTGGCACAAGGCAGAGCACCTGGCTGAGGTTTTTCTAACCCATACATAGCACCGTTCCTGGTTGGAGAATTCTAGACTTACTGCATTACAACTCAATCTGAGTTTGTTGATATGTTAAAGACAAAGAAATAGCAAACGTTATACATTTTTATTTAACAAATAAAATCTTTAGCCACAAGATAGAGGTAATGTCATCATTTTCATAAATTCATGCACAGTTTTTATCTAATTTATGTATGCTTTAAATGTTTTTTATGTGTATGTGTTTGATTGTAAAGTATTCATTTGTGTTTGGTCCTTTGCATTGATTTTTCTTTGACTTTTTTTCTTTTTTTAAGCATGATTTCTCACACTTTATTTTGTTTTTTTTAGGTTTTGTTTTATTTCATAAGATCCCACTGGATGGGTAAATCAAATAAGGAAAAAGATGAGAGAGGGGCTGTTGAGCTTGGAATCTGTGTGCTGCACTGTAGGGAGTGGACAGTGTTCTTGCCCAGTGAAGTGCCACCTCCCTTGGATTTTTCTTTTAAACATTGGTTATGTTTGGAGAACTATAGTTCATTCAAATCAGTAGCTGTTTTTCCAAGAGCAGGGAAAGGTGAAGCCCTGAGGCAGCTAAAAAAACTCAAGAAATTCCAGAAATAAGCTACCAGACTCTTTCCTATTGCCTTGTCCTCACTGTGTCTTCCAAAATGACATTGAAATGAAATTATATTGTTTCCTCTGTCAATTTTTTTTCTGTTCGAACTTAACTGGAAAGATGTTGTTTTTATAAATAATATTTATCGAAGGTGAACTGCAAAGCTGCTTTTATTTTAATGAATTAACGCCTCTGCAAAATTTCTACAATGCTTAGTTTGAGTGTGTGTGCAAGCTCACTGATTTCTGTGGAAACGTTCACATCCTTAAAGTTAAGTTCTTGTATATTTGCAGAATATGGTCTTAACTCCTGAAGCAGTAAATTGCAGAGCTGGCCCTGCAAACCTTATTATGTATGTAGTTCCACTGACTTTACCAGGAAGATGGGGAGTCTAAGTTATATACAGAAAGGTGGCAATACTGTTTGGTGTGTTTGGTTGTTGAACCAGTGCCATCACTTAGACATTCAGTTAGCTTGTGCTTACTCAAGATAGTCCCTAAGTTTGAAAAAGCACACAATCTGTAGTAGGCCAGAATGCTGATTCTGAGCCAAGAGCAAGACGAACAATGGTATGTGGCTGGTCCTTCAGATGTAGACTTAGAGGCTTGTTTAACTGTTCATATTTAACTATGAAGTATGCTTCAGAATGTGCTTCACTATACTGCGGAGAAGAGTCTACTGTAACAAGTAAAGCTAAATGAAGGCATGAACCTTTCAAGAGCAGGGCTGCATTTAGATATAGTACTAGAAATTAATTTTCATTTGATTTATGTATCAAATCCTGAGGGGTCTACTTTGATCTTTTCCATTTAGGGAATTTTAAGAAGTATGAAGTTTCAGGGTTTTTTAAACTGAGAGTTAGCTACAAAGAGTGAGAGACTAGTAGTGAAAGACTGAGGTAGATGCTTATGTTTCTGTGTATTCTGGTTAAATTTTTGAGATTTGTTTTGAATTTAACTCCTTACAACTATGTTTAATGAAATAGACAGTATTATTTTGTCCCTAATATATTTGCTTTTCATTGTTACCTGTTTTTAATTTCAGCCATTTTCACTCTTTCATTGTAACACTATTGCCTTTTCGTTTACTGCAGTCTTTTAAAGCCATACATCATTCCTCTCTTTCTACAGTACTGTATTGACTCTTTAATTCTATTTCTGTGTATTTACTTGCTTTTTGCCTTCTAAGACTCTTAATCCTTCAACTTTTTTCTTGTGTTCTCTTGAGTCTGTTGCATTCAAGTTCTTTATCCCTGCTGTGCTCAAGTTTCAGAAATATCCTTATTAGTCAAGACATGCATCCACATTTGCATACTTCTAGCCCTATGTAGGGGAATACTTCCTTTCCCTTTCCACTAGTTAGGGAAGGGGAGATGCAGTTGCTAAAAATCTGTCCCAAAGATGTATTCTGCTCCCCACATTAAAGAAGAGGACAGAGCTGGAAGTCTACTGATGACCTAGGAATCGTGTTGTCTTTGTCGCCCTGCACATACTGTGGTGATTTGGGGAGGGATGGCAGCAATTAAGGATATCCATCATAGTTCCTCTTTGAAGTTAGATGTCATCAAGTGCTCTGCTTTTCCTGAGAAAGAGTATTAGGAATGTCTGCCTTTTTTCCTCCCTAAGTCTATGTCTTATAAGACATGGTGTTATTTTCCAGAGATCCTAACTTTCTCTTCTGCTTACTGACTCATTTTACCTTCCTTTTAATTATTTTCTTCTTGGACTTCTTGCTTATCCATGAATCTGTCCTCCTGTTGAAATAATATCTGATGCCACAGAGGTGATTCTAAATCAGTAGACAATCATCTAGTGGCAACATTTGAACTAAAGTCAGTGGACTTACATCAAACGCATATTGGATCATGAGCAGACCTTGACACAGTAGCCCAAATTCCAGTTTGAAGTTTGCTAGGACAAAGTTAGCATATTTCAGTTATGTGTTCACAATTTATTGCCGAATTAATGAGGTGAGAATCTGAACCCTTTTCTTTTGGCAGAGAAAAAGCAAACTTGCAAAGCTGGAATTTGGTAGTTGACTTTTGAAATATTTAATTTTAAAAAGTAGTTCTTTCTGATTCAGAATATTTATATGCATAAATATGCACATTTATTGATTGGGGATTTTACATAATTTTTTGTAATTTATTTTGTAGCACTTTGCAGTTCATCTTTATTGGATAGGGGTAGGTTTGACCTTCAAATGTTTCAGAATGTACTGACACAGTATTTTGGATTTTATGTAATCATGGAGGTACTTTAATAAACAACTGATCTATGCACCACTGAAATATATATATATATATATATTTTTATATCTGTATTGTAGAATATCCTTCTTACATATTTTGTACTACATTTTGTTAGACACTCAGTACATTATTACTTGATGTAGATATTCACAGAATATTATGGATTACAGCACATGATTTGTTACTAATAATGTCTTAGCACAGATGTTTAGTGCTTGATGGAAAAAGACTACATGTTCCTAAAATAGCTTTTTTTTCAGTATGTGGACAGAGACTCTTAAAGCTAAGGGAGCTAAACTTTTTAACACAGAAATTATGATACCCACTAGCTTCTGTCTTTCAGCTTGATTGTAAGTGACATTGCTTGTAACTGTAGAGATTCTGATCTGCCCAAATGGTGTTGGTTTACAAAGGGCTCACTTAATTACAAATTCTTGATCTCCTTAAAATAAAGTGAGACTGAAACTAAAAATCATACAGGAACCATTAACATGGTAAAAATTGATGAACATCCAGGATTTGACATTAAAAAGCTTTTATATTGTTTTACTGAACAATAAAAAAGGCTATGAAATGTCTAAAGGCAGAGTTGCTATTTTTTTCCACTGTGCCAGACATGAAACTAAAATAAAAGCATATTTCTACAGTTCTGCTAGAAGGGGTTTATTTGTACTAGAATTTACTTTAGATAGACATTTAATATGCTCAGAGACATGTTGAGATAAGCTGTTTAGCAGTTTGATGGGCAGATTAGTTTGGGGCCCGGAGAGGAAGCACTGCTGGGCCTGTTTTGGTGTGAGGCAAGTCATGTCATCCACTCTGTTAAATAAACCTGTTTCTGTTGAATGTGATGGAAGTTTGACCAGTGGCCAGGTCTATGTTGCAAAGAAGTGCATTGTTCCCAGGCAGAGGTCAGAGCTGTGCTCGCTGCAGCTGCCTGTCATGGAAAGCGAGGTGGGAGCAGTTGCAAAATGTCTGTTCCTGAAGAAAGCTGTCTAGAGACCATCTCTTTTTTAGTGGGAGTCCTGGAAGCTCACAACCAGGGCAGACTGAGGCTGCTATGAGAGATTTTCATGGCAATATGTGTCTTGACTATTGTAACCTGTGAAAGGCAGTCTTCATCCTTTCCACTGCATTTGTCTACCAGCTGGACCTCTCCCAGGCAGCAGTGAAGCAAAGCATGCATTTCAGTGGGAGTAAGATCAAGATCCTTGGAAACAGCAAACAATGCCAAGAAAACCTGTAGACAGCTAGTTGAATACAATTTTACATCAAATAGTTCTTGTAAGGATTGCTTTTTCTTTTATGACTGTTGGCAGAAGCACTAAAAATCAATTTTTTCCCTAAGAAAGCAAATTTCTAAGCCTGGTTTTTCAAAAACTATAAAACACATGGAATTTTGCCATATGAAAATGACCCATACACTTCCAAGTGGCTCTTTAAACAGAAGCCTTCATACAAAGTTTGTCAATCCCTTTACCCAGTTGTCCATGTTAAGTTGACAGCTAATCATCACCATGAAGGCCATCACTTCATTTGCATCTTAATGTTTAAAAACTTGCAAATGGTTTGTAAAGTTGAAAGTTATTATCCAACAGATTAAAAAAAATCACCCTTTCAAAGCTCTTTTTAATTCAGCCATTTTTCCAGTTAATAGTAATTATTATTGTTAACAATAATAATATTATTTTATTATTTGAAATAATTCAGAAGTTACTAGTAGACTGAGCAGCAAAGTATTTTGTTCATGAACAAAAGAAAAGATTTCAAATTTCAAAAAGAAAACCCCAAAAGCTTATGTAAAGGTTTTTAGTATTTTCTTCTTCTCCATCATTCTCTCTGGCTTCTTCTCTTCCTTCCAATTGTTGGTGGTTCTGTTTTCTGTTCTTCAGAGAGCTCAATGTCCTACTTTTTGAGTTGTGGTAAGCTCTCTTCTTCTTAGGGCACAAATGTGTAGCGTCTTGGAATATCCTTTTGAAGGACTTTGCCATAATTATGTGATGGTGTAAAGTATTCCACATTATAATGTAGGTCCATGTTGTTTGAGATTTTCATAATCTGATCTCCAGAACATGTGTTTGTGGGTGGTTAGAAGCATTGAGCATGAACACAACATCATAGAGTGCACAGAGAATGCTGGTGCTGTGTATTTCACATGTCACAGCCCATTTCATTGTCCCACTTCCATAGGAATGTGTATGCCCAAACTTTTGAAGCTGGCTTCCATTTGCTCTGTTTTTCTTTTGTTCATACAAATTAAATCTACTCTGAAGATAGAAAATGATGCAGTGATTGGAAATAAATATAGCTGTTCAGTTCCACAAGCGTGTATGTGACTGAACTTGGAGAACATGGTATTCTCTTTTAATCAGCCTTGAGATTACCTGGTTGACTTACTTTCATCCAAAAAAAAGCAATAGATTGGAAGAGCCCATGTGAGAGTGTGTATTGTTTTAGTATGGACATGCTATATACTTCTAATTTTAATAGCAACCTTCCATGACTAGCTATATTTTTTCAGCTGCGAGGAGTGCGTTGGATAAGCACGTGTTCTGGCCTGCAGCAGAGTTGTAGGCAGCATAGAGCCAAACTGCTTTCATTTTGAAGAGGGCCATTCCCCCGTGATCTCTAGAGGCAGCAAGTCACAGCAGGGTTACTAAGCAGATTACTTCTTAATATAGGAGGAAACTTGTCTCCTTGCATACATATTTTCACTGTTACTTTGTTCCTCAGCTGGAATGACAAGAACAACCATATAAAATTTCAGAGAACTATCTGATATTCGAGGAAGTAAAGGGTAAAGTCATGGCTTTCATATGATAGCTTTGTTTTTTCTTTGATGTAAGCAGAGTAGGGCTCCCTTTTCAGGTATGTCCACCAAACATAAAAGAAATCCTGATTTTTCCCTAAGTATTTTAGTATTATTTTAGAGGGTTTTTTTTAAACACAGCTATTTCATAGGAATCACTGACTTTACTAGTGTGCAAGCATATGGGCTGCCACATCACTGCAAAAACCCAAGACCAGAGTCTTAAACAAATACACTTCAAATCTTTCACTGCCATTCAGAGCTCTCTGTTCCTGAGAGAGCTTTTATATTTCCTTTTATATTTAGTTTAAAAAAAGGAAGAGTCATTAAGTTGACTTAAAAGTATAGAACTTTAACATTTTTTAAAGTATTTTTTCACACATGGAAAAAAGTAATATTCTAAATTTTAGCACAAAGTTGCCTTCCACCATAGCATCTCATTATAAAAGCCAAATAGCGGGACAAAGGCAGTGGGCACAAAATGATGCACAGGAAGTTCCACCTGAACATGAGGAAGAACTTCTTTGCTGTGCAGGTGACCAGGCGCTGGCACAGACCACCCAGAGAAGTTGTGCAGTCTCCTTCAGTGGAGATATTCAAGAACCATCTGGACACAATTCTGTGCCATGTGCTCTGGGATGACCTTGCTTGAGCAGGGAGGTTGGACCTGAGGATCCACTGTGGTCCCTTTCAACCTGATCCATTCTGTGATTTGCTGTTATCCATCAGCAAGCTGTGAGTCTTTTCTCCCCCTCTTCCCTCTAATTCTTCGTGTTTAAAATCTTTCATGTTTCTTGTAACAGACAATCATTGTTTTTATTCCCAATTGTTACCATAACACTTTGCACAATCTATAAAAAATGTATTACATGAAATTACTTTTAACAGGCCAATAAAGTTCTATAATATCATTGTGTCTTTCACTACCTGTAAATTGATCACATTTTGTATTTCATTAATAATAGTGCAGTGCATTGAAAAATATGTCAATTTCTACGTTCCTCACCTGTTATCTATTGTTATAAAAATGCTATTGTTGCCTGTGTTCCAATAAGAAGTGTGATTCAACTCCTTAATTATATTTTTATAGCATCATTAAGGGTTATTCTATTGATAAAGCATCCCCCCCCTCCCCTGCTGCCCTGCAACTGTTTGCAGTAGTTTTATTTCTATTTAACATACTTTATTTTAAGTGTATGTATCATTACCATGTACATTCAAACAAATGTATGTGTATTCAGGTCAAATAACCACATGTTCAGCTGTTGCCTGTAAGACACAAAGTTTTGTGTATCAGACCATACTTCATCTACTCAACTTTACAACAAAAAAAGTTGTTTGGTTAAATATTCAAGTACAATGTGGTGATTTTCCAAATTATTTTGAGGAAACATCAGTGCTGTGATTTGAAGGCCATGTTTTGCTTTGGAACTTTTTGTCAGGCTAGCTGTTTGTTAGCCTGAGCTATCTGGATTTCTTGACATATTTAATGAAACAGAATACAAAAGAATGTTGAAGTGGTTGTATCACAGGTTATGTCCAGATTTTTTATCTTTTTTGCTTTTCACTTGGGCATGTCATATATTTCCATTAATGTGATTGCTGTGTTTGGACCACAGCAGATTGAATGTTCATTTTCTTGCTTCTGAAATATTTTGTCATGTTTTTCTCCTCTGGGGTCTTACCAGATCTCTAAGTATTGTACCAAGTTGGCTTTCTATACCCATAGGCAATTTTGAAATTTTTCACCTATTTGAACAATTGTGATGTCCTGCAGTGTACTTTAGACATATGCTTTTTTATCATCATCCATGTAAAATATGCTTTTGGAACTAATTTGATGTATCCTCAGTGTCTAGGAGAAATAGCCTCAATATAAAAGTCCATTCTTTTTCTAGGAGGAGCTTTCAATAAGATGACTATTAGAGGTATATTCTAATGTTGATTAAGCTGGTAGATACAATTATTTTGCAGAAAGTATGCAAACAGTGTAAATTGTTAGATTCTCTAACATGCCAAGTAGAAGAACATGCTGAGATTGTGACATGTTTGATATTTTTTGGTGTAGTAACAAACTTGCTATTGAAATACTGTTATAGAAAGTTTTCAGACTCAGTAGACCAAGAAGTTATTACCTAGTGAGAAGAATCAAAAATGAAGTTCTGAATAAAGGCAAAAGTGAAAATAGCCTATTACACTGCCTGGGAAATGAGGAAGTCTGTAAAGGAATTAGGAACACTGTAAGAAATAAAAAAGTCTTAATATTCTTGATAATCCAAATTAGTGTAAAACTGCAAACAAGGGTTTCTTTTTAATGAACGTGAATTGCAACTTGAAAGTATTGTTGTGGAAGTCTTGATTTTATTCTTTTAAATGAGAAAAAAAGACAAAACATGTATTGGATATTTGTGTCTTGAGATACTGTAACTTCCATCTACTTTTATCATTAAAATACTTCAAGAATAAAAAGTTAATTTCATAGGTTAGTTTGTAATTCTGTTACTATTTTACAACTAAAACAAATTCAAAGATCACTTTTGAGTAATTCATGTTTCTTCCTTTATTATTTTAGTAACCAGGCTCTAAAGTAAAAATATAGAGCACATAATAAGCAGTTCTTTGTGTATTGCAGCTTCATGAGAAGGTTGCAAAAAGTCACAAAATACTGTTTGATGATACATATATATTGTCTTTCAATTACACTGAAAGAACTTTTGGCAATGTGTTTTTACCTGTTAAAAGAAAATACACTCTACAGTTTATAAAATAAGTGAATAAGTGTGATTAAAGAAAATAGAAAGGTGCGTTTGAAAGACAAATGAAAAATTATTTTAAGCTCTTGCTCTCGTAATTTAAAATTTTAATTTAAAGACTCCCTGTTTGTTTTATTTATGTTTTTCTACTGTAGTTTTCAAATTCATATTTTATTTATATATGCCATTTTCTGATGCCATTATTGCATCTTCTGTTGTTGTTGCAGCAAACTTAAGATCTATTTCCTTAATACATTGTGACTGTAATTAGTAAAATCCCAAATAGTATCTCATGATAAGTTAGAATATGAATGTGACAGTGCCTTTTATACCTGCCACTTAAAAAAGCTATGCTATTTACATGTTCAGAAGGAGGAAAGTATTTTAACTGGCTATTCTAGCCACAACACCTTCCCAAGATAGTGGATGTGCAGAACAAAATTATGCAAGTGTGTGTTGGGAACCACACATCAGTGATAGTGTGGCCTAGGGGAGGGAGGGATGCACCACCACAACCACCAACTGCTGTTCCTTAACAACTCCTTATAGCTCATGTTGCATACTAGAATTTAGAGAGCAGAAGGTGATGAAAGTCCAGATGGACAATTGGCTGTGGAGTGTCTTGATGACTATTGTGTTCTACTGAAAAGTCACCATGTTTTCCCCTTGAAGGGTTTAGCAAAATTTCAGTGTCAACATCATTGAAGTATATGATGCCTCAGGAATGGATGCATCATCCCTGCCTCAGGGAACAAGATCCAAGAACACAGGTTTATATAAACCTTTGTCTGAGGGCTGGGTAAGGTTTCTTTCATTTTTTTCTCAACCTGTGCTGAGAATTTATGACGTCTTTATTCCAGGAGACATACCAGCATAGACCCCACTGCCTAAGCCAGAATCTCCCTTTCTTTTTCTAAAGATGCATGCCATGAAATCAATTTTAATGTTTCCTTATGAGAGCTACCATGATGTGAGGTCAGAGCTTATAAATTAGCTCACACTTTTCATCCCCAAGTGTCTTAGAGAGAAGGTCAATAGGGCTAGCCATATCAGAGATTCCTGGTACATTTTGTAATCATTGCATGGTCATAAAAAGTTTCTTCACAGATATTAGATGTCTTAAAAATCCTAGGAAAAAGCGGAGGACTCCATGTACCTGCAGAGATTAACTAACAGAATTAGAACAAAATGTGAAATCTTGATAAGTTTATGCTTTTTAAAAGATAATGTTTATGTAATACTCCCATTTTCATTCAGATTCAAAACTCTGTGTCTTGCTGTAAATATGAGACAGAAGTCAAAATTATGAAAGAATATCAGTGTTGGCTTCCTCCTGGGAAGACCTGCTCATTGACTTTTCCCATTAATGTCAGGGGACTAAATAATCTAGGAAGTCAATTTCTCTCTTAGTTTTATCTTCTATGAGCCAAAAGTAATTTTTATGTTATCTGAGATACTACTTGTATGCTGTAATGTAACTGTCTGCTAGGTTTGGTGAAATATGTCTTCTGGGTACCAAGTAGCCCATTGATAGATATCTCAGTCTCTCATAGCATTTGTGAAGGTGTCTGCACACAACTGTGTTATTACTAGTTGCTCAGGTGTATAATTTTTAAATACATTAAATGTTTTTAAAATACAACCCAAATAATCAACTCTGCATTTGTTTCCTTATGGGAGTATGAATCAAAATCAGGTAAGTTACTGTGATTTGCCTGAGCATTTCCTTTCTCAAGGCATTTGAAGTACAGTTTTTGAAGCAGAACATGCTAAGACAAGCCTTCTGCTTTCTGTGTGGTAAAACAAGTTACCTTTTCCCATATGTCGGCATTGTTTTTCCCTTGGGAGTTGGCAAAGTCTCTTTCCAGGTAAAGAAACACACTTTATCACATTTTATCAATGTCTCAAAAAAAGTGTGAAGAGCTGCATGCCTTTTCAAGAGAAAGGCAAAGATTTATCATCATGCTTTTTCTTTCTAATGAAGACACCAAGTTTCCATTGCTTGCTGCAACTTCACACTTTGATGAAATCCAAATGTATATGTGTATATATCCTGTTGCTGTTGAACTCAACTATCCTGGTGCCCAGGTGAAGTTGTTACCTGTCATTAGGAGGTGATGGTATAGCCTCTGGAATCAGTGGTCCCTAACTACAAGGCTCTAACTTTTTCTGCTCCAAGTTCTGGTCTGAACATGGTGAGAGCTGAAACCACTAGTGATAGGTAGATGGCCCACATGATAGCAGTTTGATCAGTGATTGCCAGGGGACAGCTACTCATGCCAGGAAAGGGCAACCTTTGGCAGAGGAAAAAGAAAGGTTGAAGATAGGTAGCAGAGAGACTGGGTTACCCTGTGATCAACCAAATCAAAGAGTTTCATTGTCTCAAAGAGGGGAGTGGAAATTTTGAAAACCTTTTATCTCCCTTGTGGAAACTTGCAGATTTTGTTTCAGATGCCATTAATCAGGCTACTATGAGATATAATTTTTTAATACGGAGTATTAATATAAGTCTCACTCTGCATTCATGAGGTTTTCCACCTAGATGTTACAGGACGTAAAGGGTCTGTGGTTTCATTTTTGGTTACACTAGAACCCTGGTTCTGACCCTGGGTAAATCACAACACTGTATTTCACTATAAAACAAATCAGGGATGTTTATTCGTCTGAGATTTTTGTCATCACTGCATTTATGGATTATTACTTGTTGTAATCATGCTCTTAAAAATGAGATTCCATTTAAAAAATTAATCTATAATGGCATGGGGGTTGTTTTTCACATAAAAATTGAAATGAGTGCATAGAGCAGGACTTACTTTTTCCTTCATTTTTGCAGATTGGTTAGATAACTTAGCTGTTTCAGGTTGTCATATCTTTGTTCCTTGGGCACTGCTGCTGCATCATGAAAATATGGAGAAATTGGTTGGTAAATGAAGAAAAGTTGTAGCTCTTTTAACATATCAGATTCTAATGCCTCTGGAAACTACTGACAAACAGAACCATCCAAGTGTGCAGTTGACAAAAGACGTACTTTTTAAAAAAGAGTTTCTGTATCCATTTAAGTTAAGACGACCCAGTGGACGCCAGTAAAACCTGAGAACCCCAATAAAGCAGCATTCCCTCCCTGCAGAGCCAGGAACACACCTAGAGGGCAGCAGGTTCCTCTGGTTGCTGGTGTGGTCCACCTGCCCTGGCAGGAGCTCAGTGATGCTGTTATGTCTTGACTACTTCCTGCCATCTGCCTTTAGAGTTGTTTTATCTCTGTGGCACAGGGCCCAGCTTAAAGCCTCCCAAAAGGTCATATGCCAAGGCATGCTTCAGGTGCTGGAATGGCATGAATTTTGTGGATGGCTCCAGTACTTTTTTGTAATGATGAGCTTGCTGCACTCCATGCAGCTAGTGCTGTTTGCTAGGGATCCAGGCTTGCTGCCTTGCTATTTCCTGCCTCTTTTTGGGCCTTGTAGAGGAGAAGGGAAGGGATCCTGCACTGCAGGAGGGATTAACTTCTGGCTTCCAGCCTGCCATTAAGCACCCTCCAGCAAGATGGCTTGTTTGCCTTACATTTTTCCCTTCCCTGCAAGCACACATGACTGCCTGACTGAAAGGTGAAAGACCAGTATCTTCCTAATTTTAATAGTCCCAGAAGCATCATAAATAAAATCTAGCTCTGTAGCTTATACATGTCTGGTAGCATGCAGCAAATCTCACTGTCTTTAATCCTCTCCCTGGCAATACTCCCACTGGCTTCAGTGGGAGTTTTGTCTGAGCATGACCAGAGTTGGAATTTCAGGTTTTGGTCCTACATTAATTTTTCAGCAAGGAACAGAAATGGATATTATAGATTTTCAGTTAACCATTAGGAAGACATAAAACTGACATTCTCTATAATGTAGTAGTACAAATATGGGCAATTACCTTTCTGGCATTGTCTTGTGGGAATAATACAGATGAATTACTTTAACCCATTCCTAACATAATTCATGTGCAGCCATATATTATAGATGCTACCTTTCAGTGACATAACTAAGTGCCACAACTAAGTGCCACAGCAGGAGAAGACTGCATTTGCCAAAAAGGTTGTCATCATTCTTAATAAAAAGACAGCAGTCCTAATTTCACTGTCATTCATAGGAATTTTAAACCATTATCAATATAATAACTTACTCCTGCCTGATATTAAGAGGAAGGGAATTAGACTCTTGGTATTGCTATTCCACTTTATCTGTTCAAAGGACCTAATGCTTTGTGTTTGGTTTGACTCTTTCACCCTATCTCTGAATTTGCTTTTCTTACATATGTGATGAACTAGCTAGTTGGAGTTTAGCATAGTTTAGCATATTATATTGGATTTTAAAAGGAAAAAAAAGGAAAACCTCATCTGGCAAAGAGAAGTAAGGTGCAGAAAAATCTTTGGGGGAAAATGAATTCTTTCTAAAGAATTATGGTATAAATGTGGTGATTAGGTAGAAAGATAGATAGATAGATAGATAGATAGATAGATAAGGTATAGACCCCTGGTGACTAGAGAATGAAGAAATACCAATTATGCTCCTGCACTGAAGTCCAATTATTGGTTACCTAGTACAACTGTGGTTGAATTGATTGTGGGCATTTTTCACACACATGTCTGCCTTTCGCAGCTTGGTCCATTGAGACCATTTTGTGTGTGACCATTGCAGATGCCAATTTTTAATCTAGTCCAGTGCAATAGAGGATTGTCGCTATGCATGGTTTGTGCTTCTGGTTTTGTTTTTTTTTTCTATTGATCTCTGAAGATGAGAAGATGATTTTTGCAGATCATTTCAGATACACATTAGTTAGAAAAGTTTATAAGGACATCTACTTCAATTGGTGCTGATATCATACATGTGTTCATTAGATTTTTTGTGGAATTACAAAACCATTTTCTTCTGCTTTATAGTATTTGCTTTTAATGGTGGTCAGGAATAAGGCTGTTCTTTAGCAGTTTCTTTTTAAGACTATTTGATTTTTATGCAAATCTGTTCTGATAAATCTGTTGCTAAGAAACAGCCATGACTGAATTTTTGATAAAAGAGGGAACTAGACTGAAAAAAATGAATGTCATTCTAGAATACTTGAATTTCACAAGTACTAATGCTATTTAATCCTAACATAAAAATGACAACACCACAGGATGCCATGTTGTTGTTGGAAAAAGTGAGGATAGATGAGACAGGTGGTCAAGAGAGACTCAGTTAAGTGTGATAAGTGAAACTCCTTATAAAGGAGGAAGTGAGTAGATAAGCAGAGGAGACCCATCAGGAAAATGCTAATGGATATATAAAAAATACTCAGAAGAAGAAGAAGCAGAATTAATTTATAAAAATTAATTTGTAAAAATCCTGGATGAAGAGAAACTCTGCATTTTTTTGTTCAGAGCCTTGAAGAATGGAAGTAAAGATGCTCCCAATATTTTAGCAAAACCTCATTGTTATGTCCTGACCAATTTCAGAATTAATGCATCCTTTTCCAAATCCACTGTAGCAAAACTGCCAGAGTTTGTGGTGTGGCCACTTTTGGGATGGCTGATCTAGCTGGTATGTTGCAAATAGGTTTGAGTATGTGGCATTTTCCTTCTTCCCATAGCAGCAATTTCAAGGAAAGCTGGCAGGAGAGAGGTAACAGGAGGAATCTCCAGCAGATGAGGCGTCATGTGGCAGGGAGGAGGAGGAGGTGTCTGTAAATGGCAGTAGAGGTTTATCATGTAGAGGAAAGACAGTGAATTTGTGCAGCTAATCCTATAGCTTGTGAGTGATGCTGCTGGAACAGAAGTTTGACATGTTTCCTTTTTATATATGAGTGTCATTTGCTCCACTGTAGTAATTTTTAGATCTGCATTAGAAGAGGATTTTTGAGAATCTAAAGCTTCACTGCCTTAGGAATTGTGCTTTGGGAAAGAAGGATGGTGTTGGAAGGCAATTCTGCATCTTTGATCTGAAGATGTTTTGGCTGGAATATTCCTCCAAACAGACTGTTATGTTTCCTACCAGCTCCAAAGGTGAACTGTTCTTTAAATAGTGTCCAAAAGATCTAATCGAGCATAATCCAGAAATCTATAACAATGGAAATGGCTGGTTTTCTTTTCCTTAGGATTTCTTAGAGGTGCGCAGGAGAAGTGCTGGAGTGGGTCTGCTGGTAAGACTGTTCCAAATACTTCACCTGGATATCATGAGTATTTTTCATGACACATGATATCTGAGCACCAAAAAACTTCACAGAAGAAGATAATGGCCAGTCTCTTTGTGACCATCAAGGTTTTCTGAGCATGCCCTCTGATCTGTTTAAAGGCCTGGGATATGTATATTGCTGAGTGCTTTGAGGACAGGTTCTGTAAAGAAATGGCTGCTGTTGTGCAGACACAAAAGGAATCAGTTTCACTCTTGCTAAGTAATCTAACATAAATTGGAATAAAATGTCAGGTGTTAATGTTTTGGAAGGAAAGTTAGCCCTGTCTTCCTCTGTGCTCACTGAGGGCTGGTTTTGCACAGTTTGTATTCTGTGCCAAAGTCCTCTGCCCTTCCAGCAGCCCTCTTCCAAAGGCCAGCTACTGCCTTTGAAATACATGCAAAGTTGGGGCCATTAGCACCCCAAGCCTGTTCACCTAAGGTGAAAGCAAACTTCTTGATGGGGAATATATGGGACAGTGTTAGTTCACCACGTTCCCATGCCCTTCTCTTCATGTGTATGTAGGCCTTTTTATTTCGTTTTTAAAACATGTTTTCCAGGATGAGAAGTGTTTGGAGACGAAGAGGAGGCAGTCCATGTCAGTACAGGTTCAAAATAGCTCTAGATGAGCTGTAAGATCATCTCAGTGAGAGCTTAGTGAACATAAATACCAGATTCCTGCAGATGTTGTTTACAATTTGAACATGATGTTTGGGTTGATGTAGTTTTGCTTCTTTGTAGCTTGTCAGGTTTAAGGTTAGCTAGTCGGGTGGTAAATCAAAAAATATTTGGAAGCTGTTATTCTAGAATGCTTGTTGGGAACAAATTCAGAGGTATATTTCACTGTAGTGTTGATTTTATAACCCATGCAAATGTTGGGGGCCTGTAATAGTCTTGCACTGACAGAAAGTAAGAAATTATACAAGACTTTGTGTTACTATGTCATGTAATTAACACTTCCACTGATTAACATTTTTGAAGAAATAAAGGGAAATTTCCCACTGAAATGAATTGTATGTAAAAAATGCAATTAAACAATGTGTGTTCTGGTAGAATAACCCACTGTGTAGTAGAGCACCAGTGTTCTTCTCACCAGACTAAACCTGTCTTTATTCTGTAGGCTGGAAAAGTGAACTTCTAATGTATGGAAATATACATATTTCATTGAGCTATGATGTGTATTTGTTGAGCTCTGGGCTTCCTTCAGTTCTGAATAGACATAAATCAACATTTGTAGACCGAAGGTGTTTCCTATAAGATCACTCATGATCTATCTTTTTATCATTATGGAAGTTTAGGGATGAAGGAACCCCTGGGAGATCCTTCCCTAGCCTAAATCTGTATCAACTATCCCTGCATCTTTCCCAAGAGACATTTTTTCTCATGCAGCTTCAAGAACTCCAAAAGTGGAGATTTCTGAGTCTTCTATGAGCAATTCCAGTGCTCATGGAAGCAAGATCTGTTCCAAAGTTCCTGAGGATCTGTTCCTGGGGACCTATTCTAAAGTTTTTACCATAGTCTTTTTTAATGCACTTTTGTCATGGAACTTTTAGTTCCTGTTTGTCAAAGACATGCAATAAAAATTGTAACCATGCATTGGAAGGCTACCCTTGTGTACCTCCTCAGACGATAAATCCCAATTCTTCAGTTTTTCATCAAGTCTCTGAGTATTTCTAGATTTTCTGTATTGTTTTTTCATTTGATATGCCTGAATGGAAGAGGCCTGTAGAGATTATCTCTCTACTTCAAGGAAATAATCATTGAGGCTTAAAAACATTTATATAGTGTCAGCTTTTTTTTTTTCCCTAAAAAAACCCACACAATCAAATACAATTCAAAATCAGGAAGCTTTTCTCCTCAATCTAGCTTATCTGCCTTATCATCTAACTCTGTTGAACTGAACAGAATTCGGAAAATTATTCAACTTAACTACTCCAAATATCTCTGTTCTTCTCTGACAGCAAACGCAGCATGGGGAAATTTTTATTGCTTCTGTACACTTTGTATTTATCCTCTAGACAACAGAGGACCTCATTCCCAGTCTTAGGAGTGGGAACACTCACACTTAGATTATTTATGAGAAGTCTGTAAGGAAGCAGTTTTTAATTAAATAGTTCTTAAATGAAATTAAATGAAAGGCAACAAGGATTTAATTTCAGGTGAATTATTATTTTTTTGCTTGATGCCAGCAAGTACATTCCAGTTGATCTTTTTTATTATTGTGATGATTTTTTACTGTAGCATTTTTGAAGGATAGTAATTTTACCCATGCTTCCAAGATATCCAAGCCTGCAGGTGACTATAATGAATAGTACTGATGATCTATATTAAAAAATGATAAATCATTTTTTCTTAAATTCTTTCACATTTTCTGCTTTGTTTCTTTAATTCTCTGGCTCATGTATTAATATTGATTAATATCCCACATCCCAGGTAGGTTTTTTCCTTAGGTCTGTCTTTCATTTGACTACCAATAATGGGAGGTCATAAATTCCTTGTTCTTCATAAGAAGGCACATCAGCTGAGCTGCAGATACTGCAAATGTGTCCACAAAGCAGTGAACAGCTGTACAGCCACCATTCCTCCTATATCCAAGGAGGGCTATGAGTCCCAAAGGGCTCTGTGGTTTGACAGCTGGGGCTGCCAATTCCTCCCAGGTCCTGGTCATGACTTTGACAGAGATCCCACCTTCAGTGCTGGGTAATTCAGTGTCAAAGTGCTCTTCCTGTTGCCTCCAAATCAAAAATAATAGTACTGCATACCTCATCACAGATGATCTATGTGGATTTATTGGTTATGGTGCATAAGAATGTGACAATGCATGCCAGATTGCAGTTGTTAGATCTGTTTCACAAATGCCTTTCTTTCTGGCTGAAAGGGAAAAAGAAATCAGCAACCTTTGTGATGCAGGTTGAGGTTTTGCTGATAACATCCCTGGGGAGAGCTGGCCCTGGACTGAAACCAGGGCAGAGGGGTTAGGAGCCTTTCATCCTCTCCAGACAAAGTATGTATTAGACACCTCATTCTTTTTCTTACAGGGCTTTGCAGTGCTGCAAAGGAGGTTTCTTGGGTGAACTGTCTTGCCAGCCTGCCGCAGACCAAGACACCAGTGTCTTTATCCCAGCCCCCTGTAGGTTGCTTGACTTTTGGGAGTTGCTTGCATTATGAAGGGGTCCCCTAGGCTATCCTTGGGAGTCGTCCCTTGCAGAAACAATTGCTCTAAGCTTGTGTGTGAGGGGATGCAGGAATGCATGGATACAGGGGAGTATAGAGGAGGTTGTGAGGAGAAAGGCAGCTGAAAGGAACTGACTGGGATTCTTTCACAGTCACGCACCAGAATAAAACCCAAGCAAACAAATATGCAGCTGTAGCTCTTAGATTCAAAGCCAGAACAAAGAGCCCTGATGAAATATTGAATGGCTAAAATCTGTGCATAGTCATGTCAATGGAAATTACCCAGAATGTGTGTTTGTTCCTCTGTAGAGGAGTGAGGCATTGAAATAAGTTTTCCTGCAAGACGAACGTGTGTTTTAGGGAAAAGGCATCTTGACACTTAGCAACACTGGAAATTTGGTACTGTAAAGCTAAATAACATACCTGTTATTTCATTAGACTCAAAGGTATGCATTACTTAAATTATTCCATGTGGGAGTGAAGATAATCCAAAAATGTAGATCATTTGCTCTGTATGAAAGTGGTCCAGTGACAAAAAAACAAATTAGGCTTCTTCTGAAGCTGCAACAAATGAGAAAAAGTTAAACATTGATTTTTCACATGACAACAAAGACAAAATACCTTTTGTCTTGATCATCCAAACAAAACAATTCATCATTGAATTGGTCTAATTTCATCATGATTTTCAAACTGATTTCTCCAATTTGTTTTGCAATTGTTGTAAGTGAACAGATTCCTTGGGATTGCTTCCAGAGTTTAAACCCTGATTTTCCACTCTCCTTTGAGAGACCTTGAAGAAGCCTACTTACTTTTTTTATTCAGAGAATGTTAGAAGCACATGCTGGTGGGGAACAGAGGTATTTGTCTGCTGGATGTGAGGATGTTCTCCACTGCTCTGTTTGGGTTCTCCTGACTTCCTGGGAGCATCATCTTGGATGGGAACTGAACTTCTTGGGCAGTGTCAAAAGGTTTTTCTCATCTCATATGTCAAGAAGCAACAGAGTACAAGCTTAAACAAGCACTGGTGGGTGTAAATCAGTTAAATAGATTGATGATACCTGTCAGAAGATGTGAAATTGTTTATCCTTTAAACACTAAAGCCTGGCAAGTCTCAGTTTTCTGAGTCACAGACTTAATGTGTAACAGTGTGGGTTTTGGCTCAGTGTACTGTTCCAGGGTAGAAGGACCTGCACTCTTTGATCTGTGAAGAGCAATATGATTTAGCAGGATGGACTCAGGTATAATGCTTTTTAGGGTGATCTTCTCATTTTTCTTCACCACAACAAAGGAGGATTAACCCCCTACTACTCATTTTGCAACTGCATGTGACAGTGACTGTAGAGATGGCTACACAAAGACTAAGACTAATGGCTGCTCTCTGGGTAGCTGGCAGGGATGGGAATATGAGATAGGAAAGGTCAATTAGAAGGTGAGTAGAGGCAAGATGTGCTATTGCTCCAAATAGCTGAACTGCTGACAAAACATGGGAGTGCCTTGGCTTGAGCTTTCCGTCATTACAAACATTGGCAACTGCAAAGCAAAGACCATAGTTTTAGTAAGTCCACTCTAGACTGGCAGAACAATCTGACTTCGCTTTGAACGTCTCCATCAAGCAAAGCAAGACTTAACTTGTTACTCTTTGGAAGCGTATTCAGTCTTCTTTTGGTTGGTTGGTTGGCTGGTTGGTTGGTTGATTGGTTGGTTGGTGGGTTGGTTGGTTAGTTGGTTTGGTTTTGGGTTTATTCCTTGAGTTCTATTTACATCTTTTAATCCAATTCCTCCTATATAACATACTGCAGTTTAAGAGACCAATAATATAAAATATTTTTTCTATAATTGCATTTCTTTCTATTGTGCTGGCTTTCTTGTCCACTCTAACAGTATTGGTACCACGTTTGGTACCACAGTTTCTGAACATAGGAATACAAAGTAATATTTGAAGTAAAACTTAGCACCTTAGTCAGAAAAAAAGTGTGCCAAGCTGTGATTGATTACTTGGCTTCCAGAGGGAGTAAAAGATAAGATCAGAATTTTTAGAGTAAAGCTGAAAAGGTGCCTCTTCTGCTGAGAAAGTTGGCTCTTGCTTTGATAAGAGGAAAAATTGAATATCTGCTCTTGCTGAAGCCTAATACTTTCATTTCAATCAGGCAGAAAATATAAAAATCTACAGCAAATATGGGAATCTCACAGGACATGAAATCTTGTGTAATTGCTTTTCAGAACAGTGTATTTAACTAGTGAAAAAATACATCCTTCCCAAAAGGAAAAAAAGGAGAAAATTCAGTATAGCCTTGGAATTTAGCAGAGGTGCTGAGTGATGTGACATGCATTCACTGTTGTGCTTTTAACTTGACAGTGTGCTGTTACCCTGTCTTGGCACTGACTGACCTCTGTTCCCAGGGGAGCTGAGAGCCAATGCTAGTGCAAGGTCCACTGAGAAACTATCCTAAGAATCAACATAATTTTTCAGGGAAGGAATAATTTTTATTAAGGCGTCCCAGCACAAAATTGTCTCTATAAATGCTGCTTTCTACATGACCTGCTTCCTAACAGTTGAGTAAGTGTATGCATCCTTGCAAATGCACAACTCCAACCACAAAGCTAAAATCGAGGCGGGTTTGTGGTATTTTATTACCCCTATTGTCTTCTAGTGTGCCTGAGCCATTAGTACTGACTTCAGGGACAATTGGAATGATGTGTGTTGCACAGAAATGTGTCGTGCAAAAGCAGCTCCAAGAAATAGCAGTGTAGCATGAACGTTAAAACTGCATTAACTCTGATGGTGATAGGAGTATAGTGAAACATAGAATAGAGTCACAGAATGGCTCTGGGCAACCTTTTCCAGTGCCTCACCACCCTCACAGCAGAGAATTTCTTCCTAATATCTAATTTAATCCTACTGTCTTTCAGTTTGAAGCCATTGCCCCTTGTCCTGTCACTGCATGCTCTTGTAAATGGTTTTGCTTCATCTTTCCTATAGGCTCCCTTCTGGAGCTGGAAGGATGCAATGAAGTCACCCTGAAGCCTTCTCTTTTGCAGGCTGCACAATCCCAATTTTCTTAGCTTTTCCTGTCATGAAAGGCTGTACGTATTAATAATGAATCTCCTTTGCCTGTCCAAAAATAGCAGTACACCTTGAAAATAATAGAATTAAATTTTATTTCTTAACCTAGGGAAATTCAATTGTTTTGTCACCACCAAGGTAAAGTACAGTGCAGACATACACTGTTTGAAGGATAGCACAGCCCTCCTTGGGATGTACAGTAAGTGAAGTTTGCTGTTTCTGCCTGTCCCTGGTTTTATTATAGCTCATCAGTTTCAAATAGAATTGGTCTTCTTACATGTCACAACTTTTTTAGAGAGCTGCTGGGCTTTTTTTGTATACAAAAGGGATTTTGCTTGAGCCTAGGCGATGCAGAATGGATAAGTCTTTAGCTTAATATCAAACAGAAGATAAATTAATCTCCGTGGTGGACAGCCCACATTTTCCCCAAAGCACAGTACCGATTCTTGTCTGGCTCCAACTTGTCTTCTTAAGAAAAATTGTCTAAAAGTGATGTCAAGGGAAGATTCTGTGCAGCACACTGGTAGAAGGTCTCTGGAGTCTTCTTAAAAGCTTAAGCCAACTGTGATTCACCTCTTGGCAATAGCTAGTGACTACTGATAACCCATGACTTTCACTTCAACCTACTTCATTTTGTCTAAAATTTTCATATTTCAGGTGTAAAACCAAGAACGGATTTTATGAAAACCAGAGGCAGTAGTAGGTGACTGAGTGTAATTACCACACTTGTTCTACCTTTGGCAAGTAATTCAGTGACCACATTTCATGTGGATGAAACCACACTCCAAGGTGCTTCAAGAAATTATCCTTCATTTTGAGCACTGAGCCCATTCAGAAAAGGGCAGCTCTCATTTCTTGTCATCACAGGTGATAGTCTCATCTTGCATCCCAGAAATGCTTTTACGTTACTTGAATATCATAGCCAGCTGCAGAGCTGGCTGGTCTATAGCTGTAATGTGTCTTAGTGCTCTCAGACAATTAAATGTAACTTGGTGATGAGTAGATAGTCTAACAAATAAACAAGCATGGAAATGTTCTATGTAAAAATTGCTCACATTGATAAAAAAAGTCAGGAAAAGGGAAGTTTGAAAGGATGTGAACTCATCTGCCTCTGATACACAAAAAATTTCATCTGAGGGGTTCTAATTATCTTAATTAGCAAACAAATAGACAGGGAATAGGATTTTGAATGCAAACAACTATTCACAAAAACCATTGCATGAGATGTTGCTAATAAGAGGGATCACAGAGTGATGTAGCAACAAGGTTCCTAGAATTGAATTTTTCTTAAATGGTTTTGTACTGCCAGGAATTGACATGAAAGTCACCTTATTTTCCAGGTTTCCCTCACCAACCTCAGAGAGCTGTATATACTTGGAACCTGCTTCATAGCACTCAGAAGACTAGCTTTTACCAGTAAACCTAATTGAGTAGATTTACAGAACAATTGTCTATTTTCACCTGCAGCACTTTGCAGTTTATACTGGTTGAAAATAGTAATTCACCATACAAAATTGGATCTTGAAGTACTGCAGAAATTATTCAATGACTAGACTGAGTTCCTTAGTCATTATTCCAGTTTAACACCTAGAAATGTGTAATGGTCACTTTTCCTTGCCATCACGGCATGTATGTTGGAAGTAAACAATGACAAAAGAGCCTCCTCCTGTGCAGCAGAGAACAGCAGGACTGAAAAGGACTTAAAGACATGCATCTATTAAGTTTCAGAGTGGAGAGAATTTCCTGTTTGCTGTGAGAGAAGGGATTTGATGCTCATTCTAAAGTATATTAGTGTAAAAGTATTTTGTTTTCCCAAGAAAGTATTAAACAGCCTGCTTTTTTTGAGCAACAATTAGAGATTCAGAAAGTTTAGAGATGTAAGGATGGTATCTACGAAAAACCTGAATGCAGTTTTAAATGTGTTGCACTCCAAATGTTTGTGCAAAAAACTCTTATGCATCTGAAAAATGTGTTGTGACTTAACATAAGTATTGGCTGTGCCATCTGAGTGGCCCATTCCCACAATTTGTTAGGCTCTACCCTTCATTACAGAAATTTTTACCAGAAATTCCTTATCCTGGCATCTTTCCCAGTAGAGTCAATCATGTGGGATCTGAGTGATCAGTAATGACAAAACCAGCCTTGGTATGAGTATTTCACTTGATAAATTGCAGAGATCTAGACTTTACTTACATTTGTCAACAGTGACTTTCCCGTGAAGTGCCAGGTATTTGAAAAATTACTTCTAGTGTTTCAGGCTGGGGGGGAAGTACTTTTTCAAACTATGAAAACATTTCCCTCATGCCCTATTAAACCAACTGGGGAGAAAGAAAAGCTAGACAGGGGTGTGAATATACTTGTGTCTCAAAATATAGAGTTGAATAGCCGCATGCCAGGATATTTAAGTTTTATGGCTGTGAGCCCTGATGCCTAATGATGAAGTAATTTTGTTATGATACAGTCAGCCACAGAAGAACAGGAGTTTCTTTAAAGCTGCCCTTTCTTTGTTGTGCTTGGGACTGTCCTTTTTCTCATCTGGTTCTTCAGCTGTGTGTCTGGTGCCATGTATCTTGCTTGTCTTCTCAAATGTCCTCAGTAATGTGCATACAGAACCTGCTGGTGGTCCTGCTGGTCTCTCCTCTGCACTCCCTATCACTTCTGCAGACACAGCTGCCATCTACATGGCAGGTTACTCAGCTCTGTCTCGCCTCTACAGTGTTCCTTCTGTCCAGTTTAAAACAGTCCAACATGAGTCCAACATGCAATTGGGTGACTTGGAGTAAATACAGCTTTTTATTGTGCTCAAAATCTTCTCTTCTGCCCCCTTCTTTGGGGGGACATTTTCTCAAGCTGTTGCTGCTGCCCAAAAGCTAAATGCAGTTGGCTAAGGATGCTATTTCAGAATAGGCACTTCCAGAGGGTGATTTTTTCCATCTGTTTCTAGCATAGTCTTTTGATTGTTACAATTAAAAGATGTGAATGTCATCCCAAAAAACTATTGTTAATGTGGATGGAGAATGAAGTGAAATATGTGTATTCTCTGCTGTCTCTTCAGTCAGGACATTAGGCAAAATATTTTTGCTGCTAAATGATGCTTCTGGTTTTCTAAAACTGGAAGTAATGTGGAATTTAAGTGACAGGGTTAGATGTCAAGAGTTCAAATGTTATCTGTGCTGATTTGCTGTTAGTTCAAAGGCTCCTGCAGTTCACAGAAGTGGGACACTGTGCTAAGAAGGATATTTTTTTTAAATCTATTTGCAAGGGTTTATCTGTGTGGCACTTTCATTAAAAATACAAAGCATGAGGTGAAAACAAAACAAATCTGTCACTGAATTACCATTCACAATAGACTTTTTTCTGGAAGGTGACTAGATTTATATGTGGACTGTAGAGCCAGTAGGATGTGCCCCTGGACAGGATGAGCCTCTCTGCAGTAGCTCCAGGTTTTACTCCTCTGCTCATCTCAGCATCTTCTCTGCACCTCTGGAACTATGCAAATTATCCCCTGGATTTTGGCCCTGAACCCATGTTTCTTTCAGAAATTAGCAGCTTCCCACATCAGGATGAGCCTATTTGCTGTGTCTTTTGTCTTGTTGTAATGCCAGGTAGGGCAGGCATTACTTGGATTTGTGCTGTTACTGCTGTGTGCTTCAAGTAGGGCATAAGGTAAAAAAGTTAATGTGCATATTCCATAGCTTATTTCTGAGAATGACAAAATTATTTAACAAGTTTTGAGATATTGCACAGTGACAGACTGTGCTGGATGGGTAATGCACCAGTACAAAAACTTGTTTTGATTCCAGTTCCTAAAGAACAAAAACCACCGTTCTCCATCTGCACCCAGAGATACAAAATTTTTGAGGTAAGGTCAGCAAGGCACACAAAGAGAGCTTTTGACTGTAGGAATGAAGGACAACTGACCAAAACTTAAAAAAAAAATAATAAAAAATTACTCATCTGAGGGAAGAGTACCATACACTGGGTTACAAGAAAATCTTTTTTTCTGACTCTAGGTCCTTCTTCAGTCATCAGCAATGACGACGATTCAGCCAGTCCCCTCCACCACATCTCAAATGGCAGTAACACTCCTTCTTCTTCTGAGGGGGGTCCTGATGCAGTCATCATTGGGATGACAAAGATTCCTGTCATTGAAAATCCACAGTATTTTGGAATTACCAACAGCCAGCTCAAGCCAGATACCTGTAAGTACAGACAACTCTATGTGTTTCAATCATTCATTTTACCTGTGCAAGTGTAGTGGCTCCTTAATAGATCTAGCATAACAAAATACTCTAAATTCCTGGGAGTGGAATGGTGGGGTTAAAATGTGTGCTATTTACTAAAGGTACATGGGATGAACTGCTTTACCTCTGTCTTAAGCCAAATTCAGCCTTTGTGACAAGGCAATGAAGTGAGCAATGTTATGCTCAAACCCCCACCATATTTCATCAAAATCACTGGTAGCCTTTCCATTGATTTCAGTGGTCTTTGGCCAGTCCTGTGCTCTGAATGTATTCTTGGGAGAAAATAGATCTTGGATCTGAAGCAAAAGTCAGTATTGTTACATATGCACTACTTTTAAATTTATCATATCAACATCACCAGATCATATAATGATGTTGTATTATTATAACCTAACTTTCAAATCTGAGTATTTGTAAAGTTGTAAAAATCATAAGAGTTAAAACTTCAGTTCTTATAATTTTCTTGTACAACTCAACCTCCACAGACAGAAATTGTTTTAAATGTTTAAAAGTAGAGCAGAAGAGAAGAAGGTTGCATGCCGGACAATATGTATTGCATTCGAATTCTTTCATGTTCAGTTAATACCAAGTGGAATGTGAAAAAATATGAAGAGCTAAACATATTGAACTATGAAGAGTTAAAAAAGAGTATCAGTTACTTCAGATGCTATTTTTCAAACACAGTAATAGTTTCAGAATTGAACATATTAAATGCTGGGGTTTGAACCAGTGATTAGCATTAATGTACATAACTGAAAAAATACCTAAAGGACATTGTGATAAATAGTAACTGCACAGATTACTATTTCTCATCAGGACACTAAGTTCTCTAAGTTTTTCAGAGAAGGTTGTTCGGAAGCGCCACTGGAAGTTTCAATTGTTTCTCTGCGAAGTCACTCTACACTTTCCCAGTATAATTAGTGAGCACTGGGCTTGCAACTGCTTCCTCTCTGTATCCTACCCTGAAAGATATCACTTTCTAGCACAAACTGTAGCATAGGGGCTTACTGTCAAGGTTTGAAGCCTTTGCCTCCAACTTTGCAAAACTTAAATGCTGTAACAAATATCTTTTCTGACCTGTGCATGACTGCATGCATGCATGACTTCTGACACTGCAAAAATAGACTGATGCTGAACTACTGACTTACCTTGTGAATCTTAATGCTTATTTAGATCCAGATTGTTTCACTAAACACAGTCCCAAAGAATGGTCCTGCAACAAGAAGTCTTTTTCTGCCTTTTTATTGTACATCCCTGATGTTCACTATTACTATAGCTTTTTTCTGTGGCGCTATTTTGTGGCTAGAAATGCTGTATTACCTCTTCTACCAGCAGATAATAATAATCTGAATATGCTGACCCAGCATATGCAGTGGGATCACAAGGAAATCACTGAATTGGTGACACATGATCAGCATGAGAAAAACATTATACAGATGCATTCTGATTTAGAACATTAATTTTTGTGAAAAATAGAAGCTGCTAAAGAATCATAAATGGGCAGCATCCCTAGTTCTCTCTATGCTTTTAAACATGAGGCTACTGTACCTCTGTTCCCAGCTGCACTAGACAACTTTTTAATTCTTTAAATAAACACCAGTAACTGCAGAGTGTTTAACGTCAGCATCAGTGTTGAAACAACATACGTGCTGTTCTGGGGAAAAACACAAACTGAACTAAAATACAGAATTCTCTCACATTCAGTAAACTGCACATTAAGTACAGACATATTAAATCATGGCTGACTTGTGCTAAGTAGGTCCTGATCCTAAAAATACATAAGTCTGTATTTGGTTTTCTGTGCTGCAATGAAACCCACATGGTGTCAGGGAAATTAATCACAGTACATGAAGTTTGGTTGGTGCGTAAATGCTTGCAGGATATGCTTCAGGACTTTGCTGCGGTGCTCTGGGGAGGTTTCAGGGGCTGATTCTCTGCATTCTGCCGCACTGCCACTGTGGTCCCAGTTTTTGTGTTTTGGTGGTGGTGTGGTGGTGGTAGTGGTGGTTTTGCTTTAGCAGAGAGAATCAGTTAACTATGGCAGTGTATAAACCAAGGCAGATTTCTTATACCACCCTGAACATCTATCCAATAAAAAAAGTGTAATTAAATTGTCTTGGGCAAAAATGGGCTTCCAGATATAATGTCACATATTTCCTTCTTTCTCAGTTGTTTATTATTACAGAGTTGTGCTTGTCCTTTCTTAACCTGCCAACCTCCTCCTGATGCGTATATCTGGTATTTATAAACCTCTAACCTAAGTACTTTTGTACCTTGTTCCTGTATAGAATAATGCCAACTCCGAATGTCATATGGTTTCTCATCTCCAGCAAGACAGTTAACAATTTTGTTCATTTTCTCTCTGATCTGAGTTCCATTGTTCACCAGCATTAAACTCAACAATCACTGACAGTCATGCTGGAAAAGGTACTTTTGTATTTAGTGTATGTTGGTCTGTGGAAGAAGGTGAGACATCAAGCTAGATGAAACTGTATACAGATTGTATTGTAGTTTTCACAGAAATGAAGGAATACTTTTGCTCTTAGTAGTAAGTGAAGCTTCTTTTTTATTACCTAATTAGGCCATATTTTGACTTATCTACAGAAAACCATTTCTGAATACAGTGTATCAAGCTTCATTGAGAAGAATTAGCAGTGCATGTGTTTAAAAGGAAATTAAAAAGTTGATTACAATCAGTGTCATTTAATATTCCATCAGTGTATCTTGTAATTTGGTCCTTTCACTATTGAATAACTAAATCAAAAGAGTGATGACTTCTAAAGACTCTGTCTCAGGTTAAAAGTTACAACACTTTCCTCCTCTTAAGATGCAGCCTTCAGGGTGAAAAAAGCAAACTGGTGAAGACCAAAGACCCATCAGCTTCAGTGGTCACACAGTTCCAGTGCTCACTCAGAAGGACTGCATTTCTGTCATTTCAACACAACACTCATCTCTACCTTTAATTGATGTAACAGTAGAAGATTCCATCTTCCAGTTGGGATTGGCTGATATTTACTGCTTAACTACCAGTATTTCTCATTAGCTTGTTCAGCATGTGTCTGTCTGACATGCTGTCCCAGAGCTTCTTTCCATTCCATGTTCTGTTGCTTGATGCTGGCTGGTGGCTTCATCTGCCACTCCAATATCTTGAATATTTTCACCTTGAAATGATACAGTCTGAGGTACACAGACATGTTTCAGACACCTACCAAACTTCTTGGCTCCTTTTTGTGTGAAAGCAGAAGGTATTTCTCATTTATCAATTCTTGTCAGATAGTGAAAATTCTGATTTCAGGTGGGTGAGAAAGATCCAGAAGCCTGGACATGCTACAGTGCTCTTTGCAGTTAAGCCATTATAAACCAGGTGCCAGTGTGTCCACCTGCAAACCTCTTGCCTGGGAACTACCAAGGTTCAGTTGTAGCTGTTGAAAATTGAGGCATAACTTCGTAGGGAAGTAACATCATCAGGTCCATGAACCTTGCATGGATGGCAAATCTTGCTGGATTTTTGTTTCCTGAAAGCAGCTGGACAATGTAATATCTTGGGAGCATAAATCCTAACCTTTACTAGATTCACTAATCTTATAAGTTGTCACAGACCCTAAGATTTTTGAGATTTTAGTTAATATTATGGTATTTTAAAAACTAGTCCTCTACACCTCTGCACAGGAGTTGTAGCTGCTGAAGTTATCAGCCAAGACTGCTACATTGGTTGAAAGAGGACCAAAGAAATAAATCCATTTTCTCAAGGAGCAACTATGGGCTTTCTTCATCACTTAATTTGCAGCCCAGTACTTGGAATGTTTCTGTCCATTACTTCTAGATTTCCATTATTAATGGTGGACATGCAGTCTGACATGGTTGTGTTGGTAGAAATGTGAAAAGCCAAACCTCAGGAGAGGTCACAAAATGTCAGTGGAAATGCCCAGGCTAAGATTCTTAGGGCAGAGCTTGGATAAGAAATTTCTTGCAGGTGGTTTTGGGATTTTGAGAATCAAACTGGTCTTTGAGCCTTACCCCAGTAACTCCCAGCCCTGCCCCACAAAGTCACTGTGGTTGTTTGGATGCTACTGAAAGGAAGGTTAGAATTTTGCCCTTTGATGAAGAAGTTTGCAAGCTCACGGTTTCAGACCCCCTGGAGTGGAGAAATAACTGCACTGACATAAGTTTGCACTTCCCAGCTAATCTGTACTTGCAACTCACTCAATTTTGTCAATTTAATTGATTTCAGTGTTGGAAAGGAGCGTTCTGTACTGGGCAGGCTTATTGATTAGTCAATGGATGGTTTAGTGGCAAGATGTTTTCAGTGACTGGCCTTATAAATAGCTATTGCATTTCAGATGGTGTGGTGTGGATTGTGACTTTCATATGGGAAATTTGAGTATGTTCTGTATTTCTGCATTTTCAGAGTCTCTTCTTTCAAGTGTAGGAGTCTGAATACGCAGTTTAGATAATAACTATTTTGCTTCTACTTGGCTTCCATTAAGGAAAGTCTGAAGCTGATTATAAATTGGCAGAAATAATTTTTCTAGAACAATTTTTATTTATTTTGCTGATCTGAAAAAATGAATTTAGCTCATAGTTCCAGTTCCAGAGTAAATTGCTAATTGCATATGCAGTGCTAATTTTAAAGGCAGAAGTTTTCAGAGCACCCCTCTTTTATCCCCTTCTGAGCACTGAACTTTTCAATTTATGCTTAGGGATTTTTGCATTTTAGGGATTGTTACACCATTTAGTTAAGAGTGACCTCAATCTTTTTCTGACTTTACTTGTTCTTTAACAATATATTTCTTTTTAACATATGCATAGCCAGATTTTGTGTGCTAGTGCTCTGCTTCAGTCCACCTTCTTTAATGAATCTTGAGAGAGAAAAGAAATAGGACAGTTATTCTTATGATTTTATCATGACTCCCATAGTACTTTTGCTTTTAAAACCATAGGCCTTGGATTCCGGTGATGATGTCAGGTTTCATTTTTGGATGACAAAAATCTGAAGAAAAAATTCAGAATATAAGGCACACCCCAGAAACCTGAGGAAACAGCAAAAAAAATCTGGATCTTTTTTTTTGTTCTTTTGTATATTGTATTATTTTTTGTTTTATTCATTACATTCTTTTTAAAATTCAGCTTTGGATATTTGGGAGCACTTGAACAGAGCAGAAGCATATGAGTGTGCAGAGCTGTCCCTTCTCTGTTACTGTGGGGAGACAGCCCTGTTACAGCCACGAGAGAGAACAGAGGGGAGCAGCTAGACATGAGGGCCCACTGAGTGGCAGTTCCTCTACCAGGCTGGTTGCAGAAGGGTGCAGCTAGTTGTAGTTCAACACCCTGTTGTTTTTCACAGCTCTGACCACTGACACCATACAAGGCAGTCTGGTTTCTCTTAATTTTGGAGCATGTTGACAACCTTCTTCCCAACCCTTCGATCAATATCAGTGAGTCATTCAGTATGAAGACGTAGTTTTCTGTGTTTCCAGGGTAGATGCAACAAAAGGAGGAGCTGTGATTACCTGGTCTGTATTTCTCAGGCATCCTTGTCCCAGGAGTCCCACAGCAGAGCCTGGCACCAGCACATGTTTCTTTGCTGGGTGCTCAAGCTTCTCTGCCAGGCAGGGACTGATGCTCTTGTGAAATGAAAGCTGCTAGCAAAAATAAAATTCACCAAGAGAGTTTAAGGCTGCAGGGACCTGACAGGACTCTAATGCAGAGCAGCATATTTGTCTGTTTCTGGGTGTGGCTCATCCTGTGCAGGTAGTGTCCTTTGGAAAGTAGCAATGCGCAAAATACAGACTGCCTGTAGTGGGTAGTCTCCATTTGAGTTTATTCCAGACTGTGTCTGTCACCCTGCTCTTTCCTACAGTCCTGAGGAATAGGGGTAATTTTTGTCTAACATTATAAGGTAAAAATTAATCAAGTTGGTCCCTGTGCACAGAAGAAGGATTGCCCAAGACAAACACTCTGTGGGCATTTCCATCTCTTTTGAAAGGCTTTTGTATTTGAGTGACTACAGAAAAAGGGCTGCTGTAGTGTTTTCTCAGCCAGCTAAGCCCTGAGGCTGGGGATTTTCCATCAACTCCCAAAGCTTGCAGAGCTGAAAATTTATAAGCAGCTCATTTTCCTATAAAAGATACTATGACCTCAGCAGCTAGAATGCAGAGGAGCAAAACTGATGAATCTTAGGGAAATCCAGACTGGGAAGAAAAACATTTCTGTCCAAGTTGAACTTGTTATTCCTAGCATTCATTGTTAGTTGTGATTGCGAGGTTTAACAAGGCACTCACTTTGGACTCTTCAGATGCTGAAAACTACAAAAACTTTATATGCTGAAAGACAAGCATGGATGAGGTTGAGATTACAAAGAGGTGCATAAAATATATTTACTTCTTGTCCTGATTCTACTGTTTGTTTTCTTCTGGAGATATTTTACTGACAGAATAATGATATAAAGATATATGAAGTTAAATGTTATTATTTTGACTAAGTACATTTGTAGTTTGACTGCATTTTAATCCCTGATTGCAATCACTATTTAAATTGTGTGTCTTTACAGTCATTCATCAAGTCACAGGTATGTCAGAAATGGCTGTTGTATATATTAGTGGCGTAATTCCATTAGTTGTCTTTGTCTTTTTTTTTCAACTGGGCAAGAGATTTTTCTCCCAGACCATACCCTTCTGAGTCTCAGATATTTTTCCCAAGAATGTGGTCACTTATTTCCTTTGTCCAACTAATAAAATGTAATGGGGAATAAATGCATTTTAGGGAAATTAGATACTTTTACTCCTGATGCTCATTTTGAGACTTAATAAACCTGCATTTTTTTGTTTCCCAGTCAGATGGACAACATTCTTCCAAAGGCAGAAGGCTTCAACTTGAAAAGTGTGGGATTTTACCTCATTAAATTTCAGAATTTGAAAGAAAAACTTATACATTTCCTCATTTAGTGTAGAGGTAAACCCACAGAATCACTTTTTTTCTCCAGGATATAACTTTAGTTGCAGTCTTGATCTGTCCTTGAAGTCCATTTATGTCTAATCAAAAAAGGAAGATATCATTCTCTCTGCAAAATATTTGCATTTTATCACACAGAATGTTGTTCTGTCACCCAGATTATTCAGTAAAATATTTTCACTGAAGTCCAAATGCTGGAAATGCAACTGCAAGAAAGAACAGCTTTGACTCTGATCTCTGTTTTGTGGATAGCACAAGAGTTTTACCACCTGGAAATAACAGCCCATGAAACATACTTCAGGGTAAATAGCAGATGTTACAAGGACATCTGAGCAAAGAAGATCCAAAGTATGCATTTCAACTACATAATATGACTCAAGACAGTATGAAACATGCAATCCCAATGAAGTGTCCAGTGTCAAAATTAAGGTGAAGCCTTAATTAAGGCTTTAAATTGCTTAAATTTGTCAGGTAGACTTCAGATAAGAACGCTGCTCTTCCTCAGCAGAGCACTGAATTACACTGTCTACATCAAGCCCAACTATGGGCTTCAGTCACAGAGCACAGTATATGAAAGATAAGCGAAATTAAACATATGTTCAAATATTCATTGCAATTAGAGAGAATTATTACTCCAAATGAAAAAACCCAGTGTGGTGCTTCTACTGCAGTGTAGTCTGCATGGCATTGCCACATTCAGTTTGTCATTTGATAATACATCTCTATCAGAAATACATATAATGTTTTGTCACCAGAGCATCTATCTAAGTAAATGACAAATAGTAATTTATATTCTAATTATTGAGTTATGCTTTTAAGACTCTGCAAACTAGGTTCTATGGGTGTTGATTTTATATACAGAAACCTGCATGGGTAGTACTTAAACTGAATGGGAAAAAAAAAAGGTAATCCATTCTGAAAATATCCCTGTCATGAGCCTATGCATGGGAGTGGGATTTGGCCTTGGATTTATTTCTTTGTGTTAGTGAAAGTTCTGGCTAAATAAGAAACACACATCCCAGGGAAGTAAGAATAAAATGAGAAATTTTAAATCTGAGAAATACTTAAGTATGAGAAATTTAGAAATAAATAAGTTTTTAGCCAAAAGTATTTCATAAACCCTGCTTCTAATTTTCTTGAATTCATCACCAAGCAAGTTGCATCATTATTTAGAAACATGTTGTGTAAAAGTGCAGTTTGCCCTGAGCATGAACTCAGCTAAGGATGAATTTTGGGAGAAGATTATCAGGAATACAGATACCCACAGTAAGCATTGGTTAAGACAGAGTAGTACTTATTGCAGTTACAGTGTGATGAACCTGATGTTGTTTTTCAGCTGTGTGTAACACCTTCACTGCTCTCGCCAGCAGCTGCCTCTCAGCAAATAAGGCTGTTGGTGCTTCTAGACTGACAAGAGAGAGAAGATTAGCAGTTTGTGTCCTGCAGGACCATGTGGTTGGCTTTGCAAGACTGCAGTTCTGCCACAGGCAGGAGGTCTGGATGGCCTGTTATGCCTGGAGCCATCAGAACTCTGAATATATGCATTTCCCTCATGATTCTGTGCATGATTGGGGCAGTATTGACTTGCATGGCAGCTCACACCCAGCAGGAGTTCACCTGCTCACTGTCCCTCCCTTTCCTACACCATTTGTACTCTAGCTACTAAATTCTACCAGAGAGCTGCTTTCCCCCTGCGTCCCACTGGAGATGAATATGAGGGCTGGTTGTGAGAAGCCTTTCCCAGCAAAAATGCCACTGAGGTTTATAAAGTTTAAGTATGCTACTTTTGGTTTTGACAGGTTTTTGGTGAGGAGCTCCTCAGCTCCTCTCAGACTTCTCTGCATCTGTTTTACAAGTATAGGGTAGATCAGCAACAAGTTGAACCTAACAGACATTTAAAATTTTATCAGAGATAAAATAATAATTATTTATAATAAAAACTCAGTTGGTAATATTATTAAGTACTCTGTAATGCTCTATAATGTTCTTAAAATATTTTTGTCATCCTTAGCCTGGTAATAAATTTTAAATAGGTTTCTTATGTTCTACGAGATCAGCTGGAGAAAAAATATAAGATTTTTTTTTCTCAGTGGAGGATGTTTAATTAATATGCCATTTTAATTTAGATATATATTCTGTATAGTAAACTACCTGAGTTCAGCATTTTTGAGTCATATAAAAACTAGGATTATGTGAGTAGACAATCCCAGGAACATATTTCCATCATTAATCAACAGCTGAAATGTATTTTTTATGTTCATTTTTTAGAGCTCTCCCTTTCTCACTTGCCCTTAAGCTAGTTTTCTTTTGATTTGTTGGACAGAAGTGAGAACACCTTTCATTACCCTCTGCTTTCTTGGTTAAGGATGCTGAAGGGACCTCTGCTTACTGGGATATGTCTGAGGGATAAAAGGAGAGACAGGCAGTCCTTGAGCTCAGTAGCATGTGGCAGTGAGGGTTGTAGTAGCTTTCTCAGCCTGTGATTGAGCAGACCATCCCACAGAGAATGGGCTATTGATCTTCAAAGGTCAGAATGTGGAGTGAATTATGAGGCATACAGATCTGGTACGAGGTGAGCACTGGATTGGTCTTCTCTCCGTGCCTATACTAATTGGAGACTACTCTTTGCAGATTGAGAGGGACTTATTGGGATTGAAGTACAAAACTCCTGAAGGGGAAAATACGTGTCAAATAAGCTAAGTCAAAATGCTGCAATGAGGTCTGAAATTCTTTAAAGTTCTCCAGATGAAACATTGTGCTGTACCTATGGCTAGCAACTTGCCTGTTAGCTTTGGGGGCCAATTAAACAATTAATTGGAAAACATATGGCATGGGGGTATTTTTTTGCATTTATAAAAAATGTGTTGTATGCATATAAATTATTTCCTGTTTCTCTATAGTGCAACATATCTCTGTATATCTAATATTATATATAATAGTACTCTAGTACTAATACACTCTCTAGGGATTTTTTTTAAATTTCTGCAGTTGAGGGAATCTAAATTCCATTTTCAGGTGTCAGCTAGTCCACTGAAACAGCATTCGGGTGCTAAATAAAACTAAGTGACTGGTTTTCTAAGGAACCCTAAACAGCTTCAAAGTGTAAAGTCTCGTCAATAGAATTCAGAGGTTTAGTCAGCTTAGTACTTTGGGAAATTCAAGTAAATTATTGCTTCACCTTTAGCTACCTAAATGCCTTTGAAAACCAGTTGTTGGAAACTGCTGACAGTCAGTAGTTGCACAGGCTGCAGGAAAAGGCTGCAAGAGGATGCCTTGAGCAGCTCTGAGTTGTATCGGATGGTTGGAATCAGAATTAAGAAGATGGGAAGCAAAGCTGTTTTCAGAGATGCTTTCCTCCTTTCCTCCTCCCACCTTAGTTTATTTCCCATTGAACTGGAAAGGAAGAATGGAAAATGGGATGGCTGTCTCTATAATGTTATTTATTCCCAAGACTGGATAGAAACTAAATCTTACTTCAAACAATCTCCAGTTTATATAATTTTGAAGGAAAGACAGATTTGACAGAATTTTCAACTGCCATTAGGAATACTTCCTTGAGCCAGAGTTTTAGCTAGAAACTTTCTGAAATGAAGCCATTCCCACACTGCAACTCTTATTTCTGAGTGTTGCGGACAAATTCTTTAGATGGTTTGGGTTTGGTTTCTTAGGCTTTCTTTCAAGGATGTAGGTTTTTTTCTTCTTCTTTTTTTTGGTGCCCACAGCTTGGAAGGCCTGTGGATGCCTTAACAAAAAACCCCCAAGAAATATCTGGAAACAATACCCATCAAGTGCAACATGTTCCATGCAAAGTAGGAACAGAAAAAGGGAAAAACAAATGGAAAAGAAACAAGAACCTCAGCTTCAGCTTTTGGCAAAGAAAACACAATAATTACATGTCTGATTTGTTCCAACCACTTTGCAGGAGGACATGATTTATCTTGTCCCTGTTTTATTCTCATCAGAAGAAAAGCAACAGTTTTGCAGTATTTGCAGACTGCACTCAAGGGAGTTGAGACTGAAATAGCAATGGGATTGCCTTTGGACAGAAATGCATTGACCTGCCCTGTGTAGGAAAGCTTGAAAAGCTCCTTCTTGAGTGGTAAAGAGCAAGAGAAACGCTCGTAGGCTAATTCTCCAGCCCCTGGTTTGGAAGTACCCTGTTACACATGTTGTGTTCTAATGGCTTTGTGATGCTTTGGTCCATAAAGTTCACTTGTGCAATGACAGGTGTGCAAAGGTGCAGTATAATCAGGTGAGAATTAAATTATTTGTGTTATCATTGTCCAGCAATGCCGTTCCTGCTTATGTTGATGGTAAATTCTCGCTTCATTTTGTGTATTTTATCTGCTCGGTTCAGGAATGGACAAATTACTACAGTGGATCACGGTAGTAACTCTTCTAGCACCTGAAAATGGCAGTACCTATTAGGAACCTTTCTTCAAAATAAGCATCCAATAAACCTTAAGTTGAGTATTTCTTTCAAGCCTTCTAACACCTAGATTGGCTTGTGCTCAGTGACACATTGATGTCCTTTTGTAAATACTCTAACCCTGTCTAGTAAACAAGCAGATATTCCCTGAATACTATGTAACACCTTCCCTGACACTAACAGCAACATATTTATATCCTTCTATGGCTGAAATACTCAGGACCAGGAGAGCAGAGGAGCAGAGAGATCAGAAGCAGCTGTAAGGCCAGTGAGTCACAGATCACCCACAGCCATTGTAACAGCGAGCTGATGCTCATCTGTCCTGGCAGGTAATGATGTGTTAGGAAGATCAGGGATGATAAGTGTCCTGCACTCAGTGCAATCACAGGGTCGAGCCTTTAGCTCTGCCCCAAGGTCTCTGAACCCCCACAGCATTAACAAAGTGCCTGGAGAAGGGTACCCCCCCTGCAGCAGGACAAGCAGAGGCAAGTTGCAGTCCCTCAACTTCGGCAGCCCAGGGCTGACTGCAGGTGTGAGCTGTGACCAAGTCACATCAGTTCTGTGCCACTGCTGGGCAGGGTGAGTTAGTGGGCTGGACTCCTTCAGACGCCATAGCCAGCCCCAGCAGGCATCACACATGGAGCTCAAAAGCTCTGTGCTCAACTTAGCCTGGCAGGAAAGGGACTTTCAGCCTTGTGCCCACCCCTGAGAGGAGACATCAGTGCTTTTTTTCAGTGAGGTGTAGCTTCAGACACAGTAAATCTCACTTCTCACCCGGAAGATATGGTAGGAGCACAGACTTAAGACTCAAATTCACAGAGAACCTCTTGGAGAACACATTTCCTTTTTTGACTTCACTTTTTTACCTGAAGAGGAAGATGACTATTTCCCAGCTTGGTAAAGGCTTTTGCATTATGCATTCTAATGTAGCACATATTGTTGCTGGAAATGGTTTCCCACATTTACCATGAGCTTGAATCGCATTTTAAAGTTACAGTTTTTGCCTCTTTTCATGGCAGAATTATAGAGAACCCTGGAATTGTACCACACTGAGGAACAAACACGGTGCAAAACAGAGTATATCTTTCAGGAATCATAGAATCATTAAGATTGGAAAAAACATCCAAGATCATGAAGTCCAACTTCTGACTGAAAGAGGAAGATGAGAAGATTCAACTTTTCTTTGCAGTGATAGCTTTCCTCTAGAGGCCCCATCCAGAATTGATTTCCCATTTTAACCAACATGAGTCTTTCCTGCCTATTGATCTCTGAGTGTTTTAGGATTGGCCTCAACATCTGAAACAGGGCTGTGGTAAATGGCAACATTAAACAAACTGGTAAGAGATTTTTTCTGGACTGGTAGGTTTCTTTTTTTGACTGCAAGACAGAGTCTTTTCAAGACAGAGCAAAGCACACAGGTACTCACTGCTCCTGCAGAAGACAGCTTTGCCATCTCAACTTTGCAGCTTGTGTTTATTGACAGAATATGTACACAGAAATACATACAGCACTTTCTATGGGAAAAACACAGAAAAGCATTGTGTGTTTTTCTAACAATGGAGAGAAAGTGTACAGAGAAATGCTTGGTTTTTTTTCTTTTTGTCTCCTCTTGGGATGGAGTTCCTGTCTCTGTGTGACATAGTTATTTTTCATCATATAAAAAGGACTGTGCCCACCCACAGCGAGCTCTTGGCCTCATCAGAGCAGTCATACATCCCATCTAGATGTCTGCAAAAGCTTTTAAGAAACATTGTTATGCTTTCTGTGGTGTTTCTCTGTGGCTATACTATATACAATCATGCATGTTAAAATCCACACTGTTCATTAGCTACAGCATCTCAAGAGATGAGTTTTCATTTTTAAGAAAGAAGAACAATTATTTGAATGGAAATGCGGTCTCAGGAAAGAAATCAGTCCTGGGTTTAAATCTTTCCTAGAATCTTGATGCTCTGGTAATAAGGAAAGGAAATCCTGGTTCACAAGCTAGGATATAAACCCTCCATGGTCACAAGCTGCCCATTATTCCCTACTCTGTTTTCTGGTTAAATTTTGGAGAGGCTGTGTCTGTGCAGACCTGGACTTCAAGTTTTGCATGGCATATTAGCTCTCTGGGTAGTCAGTCTAAGGCAGGCATAGATCAAAGCCCATTTGAACATATTCAAACCAAACCCAGATACTACTGTTCTTTGTATTTGGAATTAGCTTTTGGGTTGTTGCTTTTAAGTAAATTAATGAGCCATTTAATACTGTGCAAGCTAAGCATTTCTGCATTCTGATACACTTGAGTTACTGAGTGTATTCTTTGTGTGTGTTGTTAAGTTGTGCAAGCTGTAGGAGGCCTGCAAGTAAAATTACACTTTTGAACAGTTAGTGTGATCTAGAGAAGGTTGATGGTTTGATTCACATGACACAATAGTTTCTTATCCCTGCCTCTTCAACCCAATGAAAGGTGGGTGAGCAAAGCATCAGGGAAAAATAATGTAAAGACTTATGAAATGAATCCTGTACATGAATGCAAAAATATGAAGTATACTATTCCATTTTATAGCAAAATTATGGAACAAAGGAAAGTCAATGAGAACTCTAACATTCTGCTTGTTACCTTTAACTTCTGCTTGTCACCTTTAACTTCTTTAACTTTACCTTCTGCTCCTTGTGGGCAGAACACAGTATATGTCCTTAGGCTTTGCTACAGGGAATAATGCCCATGTTGCAAATATGGAGAAAAATTCTTATCTTTAGGTGTTTAGGCCAGCAAGCACATTAAGGTTGACCTTGGTGTTATAAATATGAACTGCAAGAAACAATTACTGAGAAAACTAATTAGACTGGACAAAACTGAACCAATGTCACAAAGATGCAGCAGATATAAATCATGCTCAGAAAATAGGGGAAGGAAAATACAAAATCCTATGACTCACACCCAAGCAATAACTAGAGAGGGCTCTGGTAAGAAGTGGCACTCTGGGAGACAGCAAAGTGTACAGCTCTCCCACTCCCCAACAAAAGGAAGAAGCAGAGAATGGGGGAGGGAAAAGGAAATAAAAGATAAGGAAGACAAAGGGTAGGCCTGTTGTCAATTTACTCTGATGAAGCCAATGTTTTCCAGCTGTACTTCTCCAAACTTAACACAATTACAATCACTACCTCGCGTGGTTTCAGGAATAGGATTAAGAAGGCAAAAGGATTTAGGCAAGTAGTCTTTGCTTTTGGTACAGTACCTGACTTGTTAAACACACAGTGTTTGATTAAGAATTTTCTAATTGCCTTTCACCAGGCCAGTGGGTTCATTAAGTTTTCCAGTTTTGCTATGTTTTATCCTAACAGCTGACTAGGCTGGTCAGGTTGAGAAGGGAATTTACCCACATTCCTCTGTACCCCAAGTGAAGAGAACTGGAGGTTGGTGTGTCAGGGCCTTGTAACTGTGGCTTTACCAATTGGTTGACTTGGTTTTATGGCTTTTAAACTGATGTTTATTGCTTCTCTATCTGTTGAGTAGGGAAGTCTTCTTGAATCCTTGATGGCATTGCATTATGGTCATAATTATAAACATCTCAGATCTTTGGGGAGTATGAAGGGATCAATAGAATACAAGATGAAAAAGAAAAACCTCTTCTAGGTCACTCTTTATTTCTGTGCCCCCCACCTCCAGGCCCCAGCTTCTACTTATGCTGCTGGAGAAACAAGGAGGAAGATTACTAGGATGCTGGGAGAAGGGAAATGTAACAGCAGTGCTTGTGATTATCAAAGGGTCTGGGTATTTAAGGTGTCCTAATTTACATTGGCTGCTGAAAAGCTGAGGAACTATTCTTCAGATTTTCTTTTATTAGGGATATTGATATAGTGGCACCATCCTTACTGAAGATGAGATGGCCCATCATAATCCAAATGCTGAGTTCTAACACAAAAATACTATTGCATGCAGAACTTTTGCTATTCCAAAGGATTGGTACATAGACGAAGTCTTTGCAGTAACATAGGAATCAAAATGCAGAATCCCTCTTTCATTATAATCATTTTGCTCAGTCTGGGAGAGATTTTGAGAGCAATTTCTTTTAAGTCACAGAATTCAGATCCGAATGTAAAGTTTGTCAACTGGGAGTCCACATTGGTAGAATGAGGGAAACAATCAGTGGAGCAATGTGCTCCACTCTGTGCCCGGATCCTGCACAGCTTCTGTGTGAGACTGGCAACCAGTTCTACATCTGATGGCAGCCTTGAAAGTGTGGTTCCTCCATCATAATGCAAAGTGAGCTAGGTCCTGCAGCCTTTACCAACCTCCTTGTACAGCCAGAATAATACACCTTTTACTGAATTATTCCATCTTCAGTAAAAATCCTTCACCTCCAGAGCTCCAGTAGTATAATCCAGTAAAATCCAGTAGTAGCTGAGATTTTAAATGCACAGAAGTAAAGCTGTTCAAAAATAGAATTTTCCTCCCATGGGACATTTCAGCATTTTGAGATTATTTGCTGCTTAAAAATAGAGAAAGCAGAGGAAACTTGGTTCAATTTTGTCTAAAGTTTCAACTTGAACTATTGAAACAGAAGAAAAAATCTTCAATAAAATTTAAACAAGTTGGTATTTTAAAAAGAATTTTTTAGGGAAAATATTTCAATTTGTGAAAATAATTCAAAATATGGGTAAGAGTGTTTATGTGTGTGCTTGTCTGGGGAAGGGGAAGGATTTTCCCACTTTGGAATGTTAAATTTGTTTCTTTGTTTTAGAAAGCAGAAAGGTAACTGAAAATTATCACCAAATATTTGAAATTTATTTTAATTCATTAATATTTTTCAGTGAATTTTTTTATTAGCTTTATGCTGCAATTAATGCTATAGAAATCAAAATTTCAAATGTCCTGACTAATATTTAATTAATATTAGTATATTTTCTTTCATTCCTACACCTGTTTCCATCATTTTTCATGTTGAACTTATCTGATAAGGGACTCTAAAAGACAAAAAGTTGTACGTTACTGCAAGTGATATCCAACAAGTCCAAACCTTCATAGATTAAAGGGTGAAACTCCACTGAAGTCAATGGAGCTTTAAATGTTGGCACCACCAGAAAAGTTGTCCTGTGGAATGCACTTGCACTGTCATATTTTGAATGCTCTTCATTCTCATGACAGACATTACTAAAGGAGTCTCTTTTCAAACACTTATGTATTTATTATTTGAAAAACCCATTTGGTCAGAGAGGTCAAAAGCTCTTCTCACCACCATAGGGAGTCCATGGAAATTTCGGCATTCTGAAGTACCACAGGTATCCAACAGCATTAAAACATTAATGATTTGTTTAGTTTTTCTTTTTAACCATGCTTTGTTTTTGTCATGAATCAAAAGTGGTGGAATCTAATTATTTTTTGATTGGAAGGGCAAACACTCCAGCAGGAAAAATGTTACCTTAAAATCGGATTACTTCCAACTAGTCCATAAAAAATATTCCCTTAGTGAAATGGCCTGATCCCTGATTGCTTTCTATCACTAATGTCATGCTATAATACCATTTTTATGCTGTGTTGCTGGCAATTTTCAGTATTATCTATGCAGAAAATAGATTGCAGATCCCCTCCAAAAGCCCAGTGTTTTTCCTATTTGGCTGTACAGTAAAGCTGGAGTTTTCCCTCCTTGCCTATGTTGATATTTTTCCTTAAAAATAGAAAATAATGAAATCACTCAGTATTATTTCCATGCATTACTTTAGAGCCCCATGGTCCAAACAAGACCTCACTGTGCAAAGCACTGGGGACTCTGCAGGTGCACATAACCCTTGCCTGAAGAGCTTTTGGGCTATGGCCCCACTTCTGTAACCTGGAGCTACTTCGTTGTGCAGTGGGCAGGTTACAGACCTGGGGCTTCATGCACAGGGTGAGGAATGGGGAAAGGATGCTTGGTTGTCCTGCCTGTACAAGCAGGGAGTCCCAGTGACTAAATCCTTTGCCCCCAGATTACACAGGAAATCTGTGTCTGACCCTGAGGTGGAAGCCAGATATCCTGTGTGGCACCCTCATCCCCTGACCTATCCGTTCTTGCTCCCCACTGTCATGTTGGCCTCCAGCGCAGAATCTTCTAATCAAGGAATTTTCCATTGAGTTCTGCTGCTGATGAGTTTCTTTCTCACCAATAGGTGGAAACTGACAGCCCGGTTTCTCAGGTGACACAAGGAACGGTTCTGCCATCCCAAATGAGGCAGGAAAAACATCACGCAGAACAAGGAATTTTCCATAAGAAACTGTACCATAGCAACTGAAAAAGACGTTGAAGCACATTACACTTTCTCAGCTTGTTGCAACCTGTGCTTTGATGCAACAGGACATCAGAAAAATGAAGACTTGGGTTTTTTGTTTTTCTCTTCCTCACTTATTTCTTTGGCCAGGAGAGTGATTGTCTTAACTGGTGCTGCTTGATCATAATGAATTTATTGCAAAATTATGTAACCTTTCCACATCCGTCTCCAAAGTCTGTGCCAGAGCTTTTGTTCTGGTATGCATTGTCATACTATAGCTGGGGAGGGAGAGGGAACTACATCTGCAAACTTCCATAAGAGATCACAAGCTTCTGAAATTGTAGGACAACTAACAAATTAGGATGCAGAAATATTTCCAACAGGCACAGCTGTGCAATATGTGGCATTAAAATAGAGTCATTAAGAAGTAGTGATATAGAAGCTAGCAAAAGTTTCTTTTTTTTATTAAACATATCCCAAATATGATTGTCAAATGTAACAGAAAAAAAAAATCACTGTGCAGAAAAAAGTGGCTTGTGTTGGTTTGGATATGGACAAATTCTTTCTGTACCAGGCATAGTATTTACATAAAATGTTGCATAAAATCTTTAAGGGAATTCTTTGCAGGACAGATGTTTATCTTCCTGAGCAGGTATAAAACACAGTTAAGAATGAAGAAACATGAATTAACAGGACCTAAAATGCTTAAGTGAGAAAACGGGGATACCTGACTAGCACTACTAATCACCTGAGGTCTGGAGATCCCCTTTCTCTTGAACAGGAGCGGTTTAGTCATCTTCCTTTTCTTTCTATTTTTTAGAGTTCATGCTGCACCCTGCCCATATTTTATCTCTCCCCTGTGTTCCTTCTCACTAAACTCCACAATGGGGATCATCCTCCTCTCCTGTATATCTGCAGATATTAATTACTGAGTGGAGAACTGCAGCACATAGAACACTTTCTATGTGTGTACTCTCTTCTTATTGAGACTCACAGCTTGTTCAGTTTCAGAGGTATTTCTGTGCTAAGACATCCCTTGTTTCTGTGAGAATGTCTGTTTCATGTTCCCCTCAATGTCAGTGACAAGTCTGTCACTGATTTGGGAATGTTATGTCAGAATCCTGCCGAACTGGACTTGAACTGGACTTGAACTAAAAATGCTGGAGCAGGATTTGTCACAGCTCTGCTTACCTAGGGCTTCCAGCAAGGTCTTTGTGTGAAAGCATGGTTCTTTTAGGACAGTAGCAAGGACAATGCAGATTTTTCAAGCTGCTTCCTTGTAGCTACTGTCCTAGCTTTCAATTTGGTAAATTATGGAGGAAAATACCTTTTAAAACAGCATTGAGAAGAGATTTTTCTCAATGATGTTGTCCCAATGCTTAGCTAGAATAGCCCTCATTAGGATGCAATTTACCATTTTCCCCAGTTTCCACAACAACTGGCATTTCAAAAGCCACTTGGCACAGTATGAAGGCAAATGATACCCGTAGCCCCTGTTCAGAAATATTCATTTGTTTACATCTATGAAGGTGTGGAAAGAGAGCTATTGCAAGTAGTTTTGAAGTGCTGGTTGTGGCATGTAAATCCCCAAGGACCTGTTTACCTGTTTATTTTTATGGAGGATAGTGCATAAAATACTTTAAACTAACAGCAGAAAGACTGGAATAAGCAAAGAATTAGGGCACAGCTTGCAGCAGACCTCACATTTTCCTTTGTTCATGGCAAGTTTTTTCTTTTTTTTTTTTTTAATAATGTGTCTTAAATTAGGGGATGCTGTGGGTTTCTTAATTGCTTTCTTCAGCAGTTTCTCTTTGTGATAGTTAATCTGGAAGAGCCCCACTTGTTTTCCCAGCTCCCATTTTGTGAGTGAGGATTACTTTCATGGCATACAAGACAATTCTGAATGCAATGCAAGAGAAGTAGTGTTGTTTTAAAAGCTTTTTTTCTGAATGTATTGCCAATTTATTTTATTTTAGAGTGCATTATAATGAACTTTAAGGAGGTCAGAATCAGTAAAATTACAAGGAAGTATTTATTGCAGTCCTACTCATATCTGAAGACTTCCCAGTTGAGATTTTGAACGTAAGATGGCAGTGAGAAGTTTGTTCCATTGTTTTCAAAATAAACCAAGTAAGAATCTTAATGAATACATAACTTATGCTTTATAGCTTTGAGACACTATTCAAGTAGAAAATAACTAATATTAAAAAAAACCCAAAACACTACTATTATGAAACAGCTAGGTATGCATTTCTGGCCTTATTTTCAAGGTGGGGAAAAAGTCATATAGGGATTCACTCAGCAGAAGCCTCATAAGAGTTCTTTGCCAAAATGCTTATGATAAATACCTTTTAATCTGTGTGTATGTGTGTGTGTATGTGTAGTCTTCAGAAGCAAACAATGTTGTCTCTGTGTAGTTTCTCTGTAAGGAAAAATGAAAATCAGTAATAGCTATTTTTGCAGTTAGAGTCTGTTATATTCTTGGAACATGTAGCTGAATTACCATTCTCTTACTGAAGAAAATATTACAAGAAAGGAGAATAAATATGACAAGCAATGATGAAAGGAATGCACTAGTCTATAAGTTAGTTTAGAGTTGTATATGGGAAAACATTAGAAAAACTACACAACAAATCTTGACATTGGTTTATAAATAATTATTTTAGCTTCTGACCCTTCCTCCTCATTAAAATTCTGAATGACAGGCTAGAAACAAAAAGCCCGGAAATTGCCTAAGGGCCGTTCTGTGGATGTTAGATTACCAAGAGGCAAAGTATCCCTCAGGTTTGACTACAGACTTCAGACATGTCCCTCCCAAAAGCAAGTCTGTACTTGCCCTCCTGCTGGTGGTGGTCTTGCAGGAGGCAGCAGTTAACAAACACTGCCTGTAAAGTGCTCTGTTAGGCCACCCTGGGGACATCTTGGCTTCAGTGTTTTAGCTAAGCGCAGGCCAGGGGCATATCAAGGGACAACACCCATTTCCTTGGCTGCAACTGTCAGTTCAAGCAGCTTGAGATAAGAATTCAGCCTTTTTACTGGTAAGAGTAAAAATCATGGCAATTTTTACTGTCTCCTTTACTGGTAAGCAGGTGGGGTACTCTGCCATTCGAGTGCAACAAATGTAGCAGCTGTTTGTGTCGGTTACTGCTGCTTAAAATGTTTCCCAAGTAGGTGAGTGAGTACATAGGCAAACTGGCAGTTGTTGCTCAGAGATAACTTGAACTTCAGGAGGAAGGGGAGAAAACCCCTACATTTTGCCTATCTTAGTTCTGTGAAGGCTAAAGTGGCTGTAAATATCATGGTGTACAGTAATTGGAACAAAACAGTTTTGTTTTTTAAGAGCAGTAGTCATATAGATGCTGGCTGAGAAAAGAACCTTTCTGGTCCATGTGTTCCTGGTGTCTTGCAGAGACTCCTAGAATTACATTTGCATTAATTTCAGTCTACAACTAGTATTAAAGAAGATTCAACTGAAAGTACTTTCCAAATATAAAGAGCACAGGGGATAAAAAGGACTATGATTTATGGCGACTTCTATTAAGCTTTTACAGAACATCATATGTGTATACGAGTTATCAACATAAAATGAACTGGTACTAATTGGGCAAAGCTGCCAACTCAGTCTTGTTATAAGTGTAACAGTCTTCTTTAGGTCGCATTCATTTTACTGACATTGTATGTCAGATCCTGAATAAAGTTCATTCAGCCGTTTCTGCCGTTCTTCTTGTTTGCCCTGCTATGTATGTGTGCTGCTATCAGTGAAGGTTCGTGTTTCAGCAAAGACTGGGTCTGTGTGCTTTGGGAAATAAATGTCTCGGGTGTCTGCCCAGTGGCCACTTCTCCAGCAACAGCATGACTCTGGGAGGGCATCCTTTGATTGAATCATGCCTGGTGTTTTCCTCATTCATGAAAACTGACTGGAACAAAATGTTCAAAGTTCTTTCTTTTTCCCTTTCCTCTTCTTTTTTTCCCTCTATCTCCTACTGCCTCATGCAGTAACTTTTACATGCCTCAAAAGGCTGTAGCTGGGTTCATTATTGTGTGAGAAATCAGCAGCAAACATCCATGCATTTTGCTTCATTTGGGCAGCTCCTGTTCCTTAGTGACAGCTGGTTGGCTCAGCACACTATAATTATCAAGTCCAAGCCAAGATGCTTATAGGTAGTGAAAACATATTGGCAGAGACTGAATTTGTCCTCAACCTCAACATGGGCCACAGCTTTAAGATCCATTTGGTGGTGGATTTTTGGCACCGTTGGTTCTGGGGCTCTGGCAGTTTGTTATCACACTGGACTCTGTGGGAAGGAGTATATATCTTTGTTTTTCATTAGCTCCTGACATGCTGTATAGGTAACTTTTGATCAATGTATCTGTGTTCATTCTCTTTCTCTAAAATAAAATTTTATTGATGTGTGGGAGGGGATTTACATGTGTTAGTGAGAATTTACAAAGGCCTTACTTAAACTGAGTCTGAAGGAACCCTTATTGATACCAAACAGACCTGTGGGTTTGTTGTCTGCAGTGGAACCAAGACATCTCTGACCCTACTTTAAACACACCTGCATTTGACAGACTGACCATGGGCTGACTGAGTGACTGGTGCCTGGCTGTCCCTAGCCATGGGGGCATACAGAGCGAGGCATTGCCTATGATCCACTAAAGGACAAGTGGCCCTAGCCTCTATATTGTGCACATCAGTTGCAAGGAGCTGAATGTAATGAAGACTTTTCCTCCCTCACCAAATTTATTTTACCAAAGGTGTAGAATTCCTCCTTATTTGTCTGAAATATAGATCTGTTTTCATGGTGCATGAAAATAACATGCTGAACCAAGACAGAAGAGAAAACGTGTGACTTTTTTCCTGCAGAAGAAATTATCTGAGAAAGTCTTCCTGTTCCCACTGACAAGTCACAGTTTTCTTTTCTCAATTTATCATGGAGCAGGCTAGGTTTTCTATTAGGACAATTAGAATAGGTTGTCATCTCATTGCTATTTTTAAAAAAAACACAAAAACCTTTAGTGTTCTCAAGTCTGGCTGGGCTATAGTTTAGTCTAGTTTACAAATAATGCCCAGGTAGGAGTACCACTGTTTGCTTGCAAAGGTCAATGCAAGGAGCATGGTCCAGTGTAATTTGCATCCTTGCCTAGGACTTGGGAAGGTTGTCAGACCCTGAAGAATGATAAATCACCCAGACAAGAAACTTCATGGCCTTTACACAGGAAATAATTTGTTTTGTATAAACATATACTTTATTATATTAGTCCTTTGGAGGATACAGGAGAGAAGAATTGGATCAGCAGAGGAGGTGATGTGTGGTTTGCAATAAGCAATAAGGTCTTTTCAAACTTGAAAAATTAGGCATGCGCTATGCTTGTGTAGGAACATAGAATTTTTTTTTCCCAAGTGCGTTTATAACAAGACAAAAGAAAAGTCATCTTTTCTTTGCAATTGTTAGGGCTTTGATCCTGAAAAACCCCCAGCATGTTCAGTCTTGCAAACCCTTTGTGAATCCATTTTGTTGACCTAAAAGGTCTTTTTGTTTGAAGGTAGTACAATGTAATAATCTTCTGACTGCACTGTGGCTGCTGTAGAGATATCTGTCACAGCCCAGTGGTGAAGATGAATTTTCTGGGTGTGCCTTGCATACCTATGTGCTGCCAATTACATCATAAGCACTGGAATTCTGAAACAGTAGCAGGGCCAAGGGGAAAATGCCCTATGGGGACATAAGCTTCTGTGTATGGCATGTTACAAAACAAAAAGGTGCGCCAGTCCAGCATTGAAACAAAAGCAGAGCAAGTACCTCACCATGGAAGAAGGCAGAAATGCTGAAGGACAGCAAGTCTGTAAAAGAGAATAGCTGCTTGTCCAGGTTTGTTCACCTTTTATGATGTTTTGGTCTTCCCTCCTGTCACATGAGGCTCAGGCATATAATGCTAACCCCTTCTATGTCCCCATAGGACAGAGGGTGAACTGATGTTACTGCCATCTCAAAGTGTAGGAAGACTCAAGATGTAATTTCTCCATTCTGATGAGTTTGTTTTCTAGTAAATAATGCAGGTTGAGGAATATTTTATAATTTGTTTGTTTGCAGCATCCAGTGTCTTTATCTGTCACTTGGGGATCCTCCTCAGAAATGGCTAAACCTTTAATGTTTCTTTGTGTTTAAAGACCACTTACAGCAACATCCAGGAGAGAAAGAGGTACGCACAGAATCATAAGAACAAACAACCATGTAGCAGCAAAGCCTTAGCTGTGTACAGTTAAGGAAGCAGGCAGAGACTGAGCCTTGTGCTTTCGACTGGCTAAAAGAAAGCAAAGCATAAGGTAAAAATGTGTAAGATTCGGGTTTCCTTATAGAAAGCCACACAGTGTGGTACAGCCTGATAGAACTGTAAAAGGAATCGGGAAAAAAAACTTAAGAAAAGGGTAAATAATTTGCTCAAAAGTGATCTATAGGACTGGGTTCTGTTATGCTGCTATGATTTTTTCATTGATATTCTCTTTTCAGTTAGCTGCCAAAGGGCAGACCTACCCATGTAACATGGTTGATCAGATGTTATGCTGTCTTTCAGATAGTTCAGAAAAAGATAAAGATTGAGTATGTGCTTAACTTTTAAAAAAGGGAATAGAATTTCCACTGTGAGCCAAGCATATGGTTAATTCTTTCACAAGCTTGAAAGCTCCATTTGCTTTTCATATTTAGTTTTGAAAGGCCATCAGTAAAACCCTTCTATACTCCCTCATGTAGAGCTGTTACCGATAGGTAAGGCTTTATAAAGCCTTACCTAGCAGTAACAATAAAGACCACTCCTTTGCACCTGCCTGGGGTCCCTGCATCACTCATTATTGCAACATAGAGCCACAAAATTATTTCCTTTTCCTTTTAAAATGAGAAGAGAAAAAGCAAAGCAGAGAAATGTGATCAAAACCACTGCAATCTCCTTTGAATTTCACCTTTATACCCATTTACTCTAAGCTTGAATATGTCTCATCTCTGGAGGTAGTTTCTTTCAGGTCCTACTTCTCAGGCCTGCGTCCTGGGATGCCTTTCAGCCTATGTCTGTTTCTGAAAATAGAGATTGAAAAGAGTTAATATTTAGAAGACAGTGTGTTCATTGGCCCTTCTCCCTCTGCAAGTATCTATTATATGAGATTTGCTACATGGTATTCTCCCATCCTTTGCCAAGTATTCCTATTTCTGTAATACAGAAGATTCCTAAAGATTAGCATCGTGTGGAGGGAATGGATTTCCAAGTCTGAACAGGAAGGGTGTTCATGTTGAGGTCATTGTCTCCAGTTAAATATGAAAGATCAGATTTGCCCCCATAAAATAATACTAACAGGTTTTACACAGCAACTCACACACAAAACCTCTAAGTTATACAGTGATTAACCTCTTGGAAGAAGTGCATTGAGATTGGCATTTATAAATTAAGTGTATACATATCTGCAAAGGCAGTTCTTGTCCAAATTCCAGCTCAGATTTTGCTTAAAGCTGATTTACTGTACTGTGCTGAAAAGCTTTTAGTAGGCTGGAAACATCATAGAAAGAGAAATGCAGGATGATTAATATATGGTACTTTTTCTGAAAACAGCCAAATTAGGCTTTCAGCTATTCTGATCTATCCCAATTGTTTTAGCATGCAAAAGATCAGTTTTAGCTTGCTTGAGGGTCTTGTTCACCTCAGTTTTAATATGCATGGGCAAGTTTCTGTATAGATAAACTGTTTATTTTATTTTTTTTCCATGAAGGGTGAATTAAGTTCATCAGACTCATGCATTTAAGACAATGATAGCATTTTTATTAGTATTTATCCTTAAGTAATGCTTATTTGAACATAGGTGTTCAAAATAAATTATGCAATAAATTACGGCATCATGGCTATCTATAGCCAAGCTGACAGGATCTTGGTCAACTAAACCAAATAAATTACTGTAAAAAAAGAGTAAAGTAAAATGGCTCACCAGGAATCAAGTAGTAACCCCAAAAGACAGTAAACACTTGTGTTCTGGACAAAGAAGAGCATGCCAGCTACAGCAAAATGAGTTTACAGTGGACAAGATCTGTGGTGCCCTTGCTGGGCAGGCGAGAACTGGGCACCCTCCAAGGTGCTGCAGAGCTCTGTTACAAAAGGAAGCCTAATTCTAAACCAGGAAAATAAAAATTCTGGGGTTTAAATATATATCCTGGGAGGATTTAAGCTGTAAACAAAGCAACTGAAAGGTTAAGCTGCAGCAATCACAGATTTATTTGATTTACCAGATGTAACTCCAGACAAGTGGGAAGTAAGTGCCTGGGAATTATGCCATTCCCCTGACAGTCACTTGTTTGTCTTTCATAAATTCCTCCAGTTCATCCAGGAAGATCACTTCTTGTTCAACCTGGCATTAGAACTTAAGTGGGCCATTCCTTCCTTAAAGCCCATTTAGGATCTAATGCTTGTAAGAAACCTGACAAATTACTGAAGGCCACCCAAGAGATAACTGGTTTACAGCTCTTGAATGATTCTGTGTTTTTTTCAAAGACACAAAACAAGACTCAAAGTGCTTCAGAAGATGGACTTGCACAGGTGATGTGACAAGGCCAAAGTGACTTTCTGGCCTTATTGTTCTGTGAATCCTCCCTACTCAGTTTTCTATAGCTGGTACCATCCAGCACCTTTCATTTAGAGCAGAGTACCAAGGTACTGAGAGGAGATTTTCTGTCAGCTTATTTTACTTCAGTTGAAAAGGTGTGAGTTGGCTCTCAGTTGGGGACTATTATATATATGTATACATAATAGTGTGTGTGTATGTACATACACAAATATATGTATATATGAACATTTATATATGCACACACATTTACATAAACAAAAAATGTATTTATATTTAGACATGAAAACATTGTTCATTTGTACCTACAACTGCTGGGCATGAGCCTTACGTGAGCAACTGTTGCTGCTACATTGTAAAAATTAAACAACAATAGCACTACACAAAAATTCATACAGGATAATAAGTAATGAATGCTGTATGGGATAAATGCATCAAATAATCAGAAATATACAACTGAGCTGACCTATTTCTGCATCCAGGGAAGGCTGACAAGTCAAAAGGTTGAAAAAAAAAAAAGGCATTGTTGTTGGCTTTTCTTGCTGTGTTAGAGAGTAGATATCTCAATAAGCCAAAATTTCTATTCTGGCAATAGCTTGTAGAAACTGCAGACATGCTGCTATTGCATAATCTGATAGCCACCAGTCTAGACTTGCTGCATGCTCTTTGTAGTAAATTTGTATCCTTCTTCTATAGGATTCCAGCAGAAACTTCTTCTTTGTGAGTGGCAAATGCTGTAAAAATTTGATACACTATCTAAACAATCACTTGGCCATTTACACCCGTATTTTTCTAGCAAGGTTTGGAAATAGTTCAGTCCACAATTGCAATAGAAATAGTGGGAAAAGAAATTAAGAAATTTGCAAAACTTTTTTCATCACATCACAGGCTGAGTCTTTTCTATGACTGCTTTTTACTTATGCAGATATTATTATGTTTATAATATCACCTTGCCAGGTTTCTTGGCACCTTGAAGGTTCTCATTCTCATTGCAGAGCCCTGGTACAACAAATTGCATCAGGACTGTCCCACATGCACACTACTAGCAAAATTTAGAACAGTATCCTCAGAAGCAGACTCAGCAGATAATTTGTGTGCAACACAAAAGGATCTTACAGTGTTGGTAGTTCAGTGAGCAGTAATGCCTGTCAGCTGTTGTCTGTTTATTGTCCGTCAGTGAGTCCAGGTTTCAGTGTCTTCATGAATCTCATTGCTCTTCTCATGAGGTAGATGGGAACACATTTGAAACCTACAACATTTGTGATAATGTGATTGGGTGAGGTCTACAAGATGAGACACTCACATGAATACTGCATAAGTATTTCATTTTTGTGCTCCTTAGGAAGTCCAGCCTTGAGAGGACTAGTGTAATCTATGGATGTGAAGAGATATAGGGAGCTGATTTTATGTTTTTATCACAACCTTGTGGAGAGTGGCTTCCAGTCAGAAAAAAATCTATTGGAAACAACTTCTTTTAAAGGGATATTTAAAAAATTTTTCCAGAGAAAAGTCAAGACAATAACTGGTGAACTGAAGAAAATGCTTTCCTGGGGGAAGGAACTTCTGTCTCTTTGCCTCACCAAGAAGGGCAAGAAGGATGTTGATTACATGTGTTTAATACCAAACCTGAAAAGGCTACTAAAACTATCAGAGAAAGTCCCCTAAAGACAAAAGGAGGAAAAGGAGGCATATGCAAGCCAGATAAGTTAATGATGGAGAGACAAAGAAAAAGGCATGCATTTTTATAAGCAATGAAATGATTATGCATGAAAACAAGGGGATAGTCCAGACTTTCAAATCAAGACTGGCACAGTCTCTTTCTGGAGGCAGTCTTCTGCCACATACAAGTCATTCAGCTCAATATTATGCTCCATATAGTTTAGAAGGTCAGCTTAGATGGTATAATGGTCACATGTGGTGGTAAAATGTTAAGACCTATTGTTTGTGACCAAGGGGGAACACTTTCACTCTGTCATATTTCATTTTTTAAATATGGGCAAAAAAGATATTAATAATTTATACTGTATCTTGCTGTCCCTGGCTGGATTCAGTCATATCCAACTCAGGGAATTCAATGTGGTGAGGTGATCTTGAGTTGCCTATTCTGCTGGAGCTAATTCCAGAATGTGGTGTGACCCTCTCTGTTCAGCCTCACCATCAAAGGTAGGTCACCTAGGGAGTGCAGTCTCATACCTGGAAATATATATTGCATCATTTCCAGTGTGACATACTGTCTGCTAGTGAGTAAAATACCTAAAGGTCCGACACTTTTGGTGAGATGCTTCTGAGAACATGAGATGAGAAGAGAGACTTTTTCTGCAGTTGTACTCCCTCTTGTCTCTGGTTCCCTGAAGTCATCCACGGGAGCCCCCTGCTTTTAAGGATTTAGCTGTATGGGTATTATTTTAATTCAGCCTCTCTTCAGCATTTACCCTTCTTTAATTTGTTTTGTCTTGCTTCATATTTTATATGAAGCAAGGTTCAACTTGCTTGGCTTTCAACTTAATGAAACCTATTTTTTTTAGAGTTATCAGTTAAGATTTAAAACCAGAGATTATATGCTCTTAAAAGTACAAATAGCAGGTCAAAAGCCATTGCCATTTAGAATCAAAGGAAGGAGATACATAGATGTCATTTGAATGTTTGTGTACCTTTTCTTGTGAGACAGTGTTATGAGATGACTTTTTTGTTTATGTCCTCTTTGGCCAAATTCTGCATTGTTTCTTCAATGTAAATCCAGGATAATCTCTTGGACTTTACCAGAGATAATTTGCTTTATCCTGATAGTAACTGAAAGCAGATTTTGACCTGAATTTTCTAGTGTATCTCCTGCTCAAGTATCCTCCCACTTAAGACAGTGTCATTATGGCTGGGGCCCTGAATGTGCTAAATGGATTTTTTCCTTAGCTTTATATCCATCACATCATATGTGTTTGATTTAGTTACATTGTTCTTATGTTTAAGGTCTGCCCATTTAGTCATACTGTAGTTTTTTTATTTGTTTGGTAACTCAGCACAGTTCAAAAAGGTAACAGTAATGGATAGAGCATAACAAGTTACAAATACATTCTGTGCAGATCTCTTCTGCACCTTGCTGTGTTTCAGCTTTTACAGTTTGGTTTATGGGATGGATTGTTTATTCGAATGCCTGGTTTATATGAGTGTTTAACAGCAGCTGTAAGTGTACTACCAAGAAGTATTGAGTGTGGTTTTTATTTATTTTTACTCTATTGTTTGTAAAGTCCTCTAGGAGCTTCCCAAAAAAACTTCTTTGTACTGCTGGGGCAAACGTTAGCAGTATAATGGGCTCAAAATTGAGAGGACCCACACAAAATTCAGATTGCCTTCATCACCGAGTCTTTGGCAGCTGTGGGCAGAAAAAAATTAAAAACTGCCTTTGCTGCCTTTCCCCTCTGGGAAAGGAACAGAGGCATCCTCCTGGCAATATTAGTAAAGCAGAGGGAAAGAGAACTCCGCAAGAGGCAGGGTTGGATGGTAAGTTTTTTAGGGGATAGTGGGTAGCACTCATTTGTTATCAATAATTTTTAAAACTCAGGTGATGAGACATGCCACACTCTGGAGCTCCGGTGCCATGCCAGGGCAGCAGTCTTTCAGCTCTGCTGGTCCACCTTGTGACCAGTATTAGCAGAGGCCAGCGATGCTGGTTAACTTGTGTCCATGGGGAAAAAGAGTGTTTTGGTTCAGGCCTATGCTGACTGCATTTTGAGCCTTTCTTGCAAAGCCAGTGCTGAGGAGGAAATGAAAATAAAAGCAACTTCATACTGACTGCAGGGGACCTCCTAAGGTAGCTGGCCAAATAAAGCATCACCATGACAAAATTTAATTTTATGCTAGACCAGTATGTGACAAGAGCAAAAAATGTAGCTACTGTGCAGTCTCATTTCGTATGTACCTAATGGGATGTGCAGCCTCTCCTAGAAGACTTGCCTGTGGAAAAGGAGGCTATGAAAATCCCCCCTGCAGCCACAATCTGTGGGGAAAGCAGCGAAGCCTGGTGAGTCTGGTGGGCTGTGGGAAGAATCCAGTCTTGCCCCTCTATGCACAGGGCACGGGGAGCCTGCTTGCCCATTGGCCAGGGGCCTTCTGGCAGGTGCCAGCTCATCTGGTGGAGATCTGTCCCTCAGGTGTCTGTCCACCTCAAGATGGCACATGTGTGCTGGATTGCTCACTCTGGAGCCTGCTCCAGCACCTGATTTCCCTCATGTCCACACACAGGGAAACGAAGTGTATTTACATGCGGTGTGCTCAGGTTAGGTTTCTGTAGGCTTAGGGACACACATTTTCTTCTCATGTAAGCTGTGGTCCTTTTCTCCAAATACTGGTGATAGAAATAGGGACAGGCTGTGCCATTTCTCCCTACTGGTGTTATCATCAGCACTCCTCCTTTAGTCATGGAGGCAAGGTGGTTTTTTTGTAAGTGGTCACCTGGTTTGGAATAGGCCTGTGACCAAGTATGGAGGCAGGTGTCAGTCTGCATCTGGTTAGATCCTAAATTATTGTCAGGGCTCAGTCCTGGTCCCTGCAGCTGAGCAGCCAAGGTGGGATTTGCACCCTTGCAAAGACACCCTGATGCCTGTGCACTGCTATTTAATTTGCTGTGTTTAGAACTTAAGTTGCAAATGGGCTTCTTCCAGGCAGGGTTAAATTTCAGCGTTTGCAAAGACAGCTAAGTGCACTGAGGTTGAACTCATCAGCAGATGCTGTCTGGATTGTACAGTTTCAACAACACAAGCTGTCCACCCTATTGGCAGCTAAAATGCCCTTAGAACTGCTTTATTTAGCTTGAACATTGTAAATTGATAATGTAGTCTACAAAATTTAGTACAGTATTTTAAATATTAAAGATTTTAATGGAAGATTTTGCTGAAAGGAGAATGTAAAATAAGTCAAAAAAATGTTCCTGGGCTTCAGGATTTGAATCAATTGATTCTGGGAAGCAGTTGAACTAAGGTTCTGTCCACTATGTGGACTAAAACCTTTGTCCGTCTTTTGTTTCTTTTACTTCAGATCAATACTGTAAATCATGTTTGTGAGAAACATGGGAAAGCAGTGGTTTGCTTACAAGTAGTAAGTAAGCCAGACTGTTAAGTTGCATTTAGTTGAAATGCAACACATTGGGTTTAGGTTAATTTTAGGTTAATTTTCTTAGAGGACACCTTGGGTTTAGGTTAATTTTATAACTTTTTTGATTTGGACAGGAGAGTTCTGCTATTGTTAAAGGTACAAAAGTAGAAAAGGTGCGAGAAAGGCTTTGTTTGTTTTCTGATTCACTGTCTTAATGTTTTTTAAAAAGTATCATTAGGTCTTATGTATGCTTTGCAGCAGTCATCCTAACATCCATGATGATAAATGGCCTGTTCCATGATGACTCTTAATTCCATGTCTTCTTATCCAAAAAATGCACTACCCTCCAAATACAAATGTATAAACTCAGTCTTTTTTGCAGGAAATGGTAAAGAGTGACATGTGGGCTCTTTTATTCCTTCCCTACTTTACAGGCAATCCTATCTCCATGTGGCTGTAAGCATGGGCTCCATCCCATCCTGAACTTGCAGCTCCCTTCTGACCTCTATTTTGTCTCCTTTTACAGTTGTGCATCACATCAAGCGCCACAATATTGTTCTTAAAAGAGAACTGGGAGAAGGAGCCTTTGGGAAAGTCTTTCTGGCGGAATGCTATAACCTGTGTCCTGAGCAGGGCAAGATCTTGGTGGCAGTGAAGGTAAAAGAGTCTAGGATTACCATTATTAATTCATGGTTGCAACTAATGCTGTTTTATTTGTAAATTATCATGTTTTCCTATTCCATAATCCAGTGTAACTGTTCTGAACATGTAGAAGAGTTCACAAGGCTAATGGAGTGTTAAGAGAATTTGGTATTTGATCTTGCTGTGGATTATAAAATGAGACCTGAATCATATAAGGAAAGGGAGGAAACAGATTGCATCACAAGGGGGCAAAATCTTTTATGGTCTGTCTGAAGAACAGTTAATGAAAAATAATGTCTAGGTTATTAAAAATGCATGTAATATATATGTGTGTCTAAAAAAATCTGTTACTAGCTAAGTGAATAGGTTATGTGTATAATTGCTAGGCAAAGATCAGCTTTCTTTTTCAGGACTGTGCCATTCTTTTAGTCAGCAACTGAAATTGTCTGTGGGTAGTTTTCATTAATATAGCTTGGAGACCAAGCCTTCTTCTCTGCACAAAGCCCTATTTTTCCCCCCAAAATCCAAGAGCTGAGGTTAGCTGTTGGCCTTAGCTGTGGATGTAGCTAGAAAACAGTATTGGTGAAACTACACTCTCAGAGTTTGAAAACTTTCCCTGAAAACAATCTTTTATCTCCATCTGTAACATTCTGCCAAAACTAAATGAGGTGTCCAGCATTTGAAATATCTCATTAAGTGCAGAGGGAATAGATGTCCAGAATTTGGGCTATGCCAAGTGACCAGAAAATAATTTTATCTGACAGGTCACAATTAGGCAACCATGTGTGCATTTTGGAGGAAACCACACAGTAAAAGAAATCATGTAGATCATCTTTTTGAATTTGGTAACAAGAAATAGAGTCTTGAATCTGACAATGGAAGAACATGAAAGGAGAATAGTCTTGTAGAGTGCTCCATCAAATATAGGTTTTTGGATTTGCAAAGGTTATAAGCTTTTCGATACTTGGAGTAGTTCAGTCATGTTGACTGGTGAGAAAAAAAATTAAGCCCTGAAGCGATATAGCATAGACAGGAAAAAGCAAGAGATAGGAGATGACAAAACTAGATCTGAATGAATTTTTTGTTGTATTTTAGTGGTTTCATGGAAATGGCCTTTCCTCTATCACTTTAGGGAAGTGCTTGATTAAAGCAAAATTAAAGTATTTCCATTTACTTGTTCCTTTTGAAATTCCTGTCTAAATGGAGCCTAGCACTTTTGTTGTTAAAGGCTGCACTGCACTTTCTCTCTGCTGCTCATTCTCAGTGTAAATCAAATGGAAGAGTATTCAGCCTTTAAAGGTACATATGTCTCCATATGTAGACCTAGATGACAAATCTATGCATTTTCTGGGCAATTTCTCATACTATTTTGGTTTTTTTATATATTTTTTTTATCAAATCCTCTCTTTATAGTGTCCTTAATAAGAATCTTGCAGGCAGCTGTGGGAAGAATTACCTCTGGGAACCGGTTATTCCCATTTTATGTTTCTGTCATTGGCTCTTAAAGATGTAACGCTAGCTGTTGTCACAGAGGAAATTTTTTGGTGAACTGAGCCAGTCAGTACTGTCCTCACATAACTGAGGGGTTAATTGCCTGATGCTTGTCTCTTTCACTGTGGTTACCAACCTCAGATAGCAGGTATCCCTCAGCCAGAGAAGAGGTCGAGGGATGGAGCCTCCACTGGAGTACAGCTATCCTGCACTTCAGTGAAGGAAGGTGTCTGGACTCCATCCCCGAGTTAGCAGTAGACGAGCAGACCTGGATTCCAGCAGCAATGGGCAGCTCCTCCTGACACACAACAACAGCTTTAGAGAGCTTCAGCATCATTCAGCAACACACCAATTACTATAAAATATATTTGGTGAGCCTGTGGACCTAGGTTCTTGCTGAAGAGTAAGGTGGTACCAGGGAGATTTCAGCAGCTAGCAGGCACAGCCTCAACCGCGCAATGGGGGTCAGGTTGGCCAGTGGTCCCTGTCAGCTCCCTGTGCCTGCCAGTTGCTGGAAAACTGCATTGCTCATCCCTGGCCCTGAGCATCCCTCCTTCGAACTCAACATGTTCCCTTCTTATTAGTCAGCTGGTATCCAAAATGCTGAGGTTGCTGCAGCAAATTATTTAGGAGCTAAGAGGTCCAGAAAAATCTGCGAAGATAAAAAAGATCAGGCCTAGCATAAAATACCAAAGAGCATGAGCTTTTGCTCCTTTAAAGAGGAGAAAGGCAATGTGTTTAAATTGGTTTTGATTAGTGTGAGGTTTTTGGAGATAACACAGAGTGCTTGGAAATACTTTTCATAGGACAAAACCTGGGTGTTGGACTAGCATTGCCCCCATAGCACATCATATCAAGCACTTTTAGAGAGCAGAGGGAGGAGGAAGGAAAAATTATTGTTTTCTTGAGGGCATTTGCTATGTTTGTTCAGGCCTGGCTCAATACTGTCTCGTCATAGGATTGAATCCCAGGCACAATCTCATGCTAGTGTAGCCTATCCAGAGCAGGAGGTGAGGTTGACAAGGCACAGGTTAGCAGCTGCCTCTGGCTCCCCTGGGAGGTTTTTCTCAGCTAGCAGACTGCTATGTGTGTGAGATCAAAAACATTTCCATGGCACCTGCACAGGAAAACCAAAGATTTCCAATTCTCTTCAGACCTTCAGTTCTGAGAAGACTCAAAACCACCCCTTCATTTCTTGAGGAAACATACCAGTCAGGTCTCGTATGTTGATGGGAAGCAGTAGCAATTATTTTGTAGGGGAAGGCTGAAACAGTAGAAAGTAACAGTAGTAGTCATGTAGCTGCCTTGAGAGTTTGGCTACCAAGTCCTGCTGATGTTGGTGACAGCCCCATCCTCCTGCTGTTGCTCTGACTTGCCCATGAAGGCAGCTCTGTGGTGTCAGAGTGGCACAGGTGGTGTCAGACAGAGTGATGTCAGAGCCCACACTCACTGCAGAGCACAGGGCAGCACAGGGCACATGGAGTGGCTGGAAAGCACATATGATTGAATCTCAGATCTTACTTGGGAAAACCTCCTGTCGACTGGTGAAAGTGCTTTGTATGCAGAGCTTTGGCATTCTTGTCAGTAATGATAATAATAATTAATATGTCTTTCCTCTCTTTGTGCTCTTAGGGTTTTATTTTGGTTTTTTTCTTTTTTTCTTGTACTGAGAACAAGGTAAATGCATTAGTCAATGTCATTTCTATGTAAATTCTACATACTTATTAATTTTTTTACCTTCCAGTCTCCTCCTTGCCTGACTGTGCCAGCTCTCTCTCATGCATTGTGTCTATTCTGTGCACTGCATGAAATAATGAAAAGGAGATTTTGCAATGGTGGGTGACAGAAATTCTAGTCAGCCCATGGTAGTAGAAACCCTGCATGAGTTTCACCTGAGTTTTAGACTTTTCTGCATTTTGCTGTTTGACAGAAAATGTGGAATTGCCATGGCAACTGCTCTGTCATATGATAATTTTGCTGTTTCTGTGAGATAAAAAGCATCTTCTCAAATGTACAATATGCCATCCTCACAGGACAGAGCTGTCAGCATTTTTACTGTCTTTCCAGGGAAAGAGCCTGCTAGAAAGAGGATCAGCCTCTGCTTCTCCCTGGCAGTTTTTTCCAGATTGCTAGTATTTAAAAATGCGTTTTGTATTAATTGTTTCTTCTAATTCTGTTATTGAGAATAATTACAGTCCAATTTCTTCATATATGAAACTACCAGAGGAAACGCAAGTGACAACAGAATTATTACAAGTGATTTCAGTATATGTAAGATACACTGGACTGTGTGTTCTTGCCTGCATCATGTTAAAGCATCATCCCAGAGCCTGAAAGTATCGGAAAACACTTCAGTTCCAGCCCTCACTCAGTTCAGATGTGATTGTGTGTAGCCCATAGTGGGAAGCAAATTTGATGTCCAGTGGGAAGCTGTGTATACTAATATATTGTGGCTAGTGAAGCCTTGATGAAGCAATATCCTTGTTGCATCATTGGCAAAGCTTATGGAAAAAAGGATTCTGCGCCTGAAGGTATGTTAAGATTCAGAAGTACATTCCTCAGAGAAGGGACATGTAAGGCATGAGTGCCTTCTCTTGCTTCTAGGATCCACAGAGGCTGAAATCCACAAATAAAGTCCCCTGAACTTGGAAGGCAGCAGTCCATGCTGCCCTAGTCCTTGTCCCCCCATCTGAATTTTAGTATGGTAGCTATTCAGTTTTCAGGACCCAGGATTGCGGTATCACAAGTAAAAGATGTGCTTTTTCCAACAGTCACCTTCTAGCCTCTTCTTCACACATGCACACATATAATACTAGAAAAGTGGACAGAATTGTCACTATTGAACAAAAAGCTTGAACAAACTATGACTACTGCTGCTAAAAACTCAGTTTGTTGGCAGAACAATTGGACAGTGTCAACTTACTCTGTTTCTGTTCTGGTGAGTGTTGTTGGTCTCATGCTCTACATATTAATTCAGGATAGAAAGTAAAGGGACTAGATGGCCAGGAAAAAGGCATCTTTAGTTAAAACATCACCACTACTTTTGTGTCTTATCTTCCATTGTATTAAACCTAAGTATTGTTAAAATCAGAGGTACAGAGCCCAGACAGCAGTTTCTGTGAAGAATAAATTGTGAATGTTAGTAACTTGCCATCTTTCTCTTGTGGTTTTAGAAATATTTTTTGAATTAGTATAGCAAACCACTGTACCTCTTGACTACAGAGACTATTAGTGGTTTATTGTCAATTATAATTATTCCTCATTTAATTGGTGTCAGAACTTGCTTTTTTTTTTTTTTTTGTGCATGAAATTGTTTTCTTGCTTTTGAAATGTGGTTTGTAAGGAGAAATAAGAAACTGCCTATGTGTGACAGTTAAATTAGTATTATTTCATTATACAACATTTAAGCCTCCTATTTGATCCAATGATGCCCCAGAATTCCTCTGTGCACCTGCTTTCCTCCATGTCTATCACTTTAGGATTTGACCTTCAGTTACTTACACATATGCCTAATCTTAGTCATGTGAGTAGATTTACAGAATTTCAAAGAAGTTTTTGGCTGAAATCTTAGGTTATTCTGGTCTAGGGACATTTGTGTAAATCTACCTAAGGGACTAACATCAGCAGTACATAAAGAATGGATCCACATTAATACCATGTATTTTAAACAAGCAGAGTTTTATTTTAAAGAAATAATAAGAAAGATAAATACCAGCAGGATACTAGGGGTTGCTTGAGTTAAATGCTCAAGGATACAAACCAGCTGTGTACTAGTATATTTTTGGGATGAGATCAGTTTATTTGTTCTGTGTTTGGAAAACACTTGTCACAGCAAGAGCATAAGTATTCATACATTCTCTTACAAGAAAACTGTTTGTTTGGAATAACATGTGGCAGGAGAATGAAAATTGTACTGCCATTATTTAATTGCACTTCAGATCACATCTGCATTTCTAAAAGAGTTATTTAGAAAGTACTTCCTCCATCCTCCATGCTGTACTGTGTCCTTATCTTACCCTTACAGGGCTATCCCACATATTTCCTACCTTCTGTGAACATCTGTCCTTCCTTATATTTTTATTTTCTCCACCAGACACTGAAAGATGCCAGTGATAATGCCCGCAAGGACTTCCACCGTGAGGCAGAACTGCTGACTAACCTGCAACATGAGCACATTGTCAAATTCTATGGTGTCTGTGTTGAGGGTGATCCACTCATCATGGTCTTCGAGTATATGAAGCATGGAGATCTTAACAAATTCCTCAGGTAAATCCATGAACATGTGTTGTGATCCTGAGCCAAAAGTGGGCAGAAAAGGAAGCTGTTACTGGTACTTAATGTGAAATTAATAGCTACCACTGGAAAAAGCAGACACGTAGGAAAAAAAATTGTAAGACTCTTGTCTTTTGTACCAGGATGTGGGGCTCTGTTTCTTTGACTGTTTGGGAATTACCATTAAATCAAGCTTTGTACCAAAGAAATATTGTTTCCAATATATTTCCGTGTATTCTGAAATGTGTGGTTATAAATCCTACAGTAGGAATGATTTTCTTACAGGCTTTCTGGTAGCATTTGGAAAATCCCACTCAATACTTATTGCTATCTGTAGGTGTCAGAGAGCTTCTGAAGACTAACCCCTTTTCTCTTCCCTCTTCTCAGTGTTTTGGAAAGATTGCTATAAATATGCAGCAAGAAAACTGTGAGCCATGGAAACTTCTGTGAATTGGAAAATGCTACACTTTGGGGTTCAGATTAGAGCTTTATCTCATAAAGCTGTTCAGGAATGTGCATAGGAAATTGAAATTTGTCGGTAGAGCAATTATAAATAAATAGATGATACATAAGGTTCACAATAATAGGTAACCCATGATCCAGGAAGTTATGAACAAAGGCCTCATGTATGTGTCATTTCTACCTGCACTTTTTGACATAAAAATAAACAGTTAAGAGATGTCATTTGCTCTATGTTAAAAAATAAGAGATATTCTTTCAATGTCTAGTGTGTAATTTTATCAAAAAAATCAATAAATATCACAAAGATATTTCAACGTACAGACGTCTTTCCTGCTAAAGACAGCAAGGGGTACCACCATTTTGGAAGATATCTCTAACAAAGCTGTAAAATAATCAAAATAGATGTCTCTTTAAATGGATTAATATTTTCTATATAACTGAAATGACTATGATTGCTAATGCTGCTATTTATGCATTTTCTGATAGCATATGTGAAATGAGTTTGCTGTCTTTTTAGTACCTCTTGAAAAAGTAGCCATGCCATAAAACAAATGACATCAACTAGCATCCTCCCTTACTGGCAGGGCTAACAGGTTTGACAGAGAAACTGGGATCTGAACTGGAGATGAAGAACAAACACTACTATTCTTCCCAGAATGGTTGTCTCTCTGGCAAAGGATTTAAGTATATTTTAGAATTAAGGGCATTTATGTTTGTCTGCTTGGTCTTCTGCTGTGAATCAGGAGAGAACTGCTGTTTCCCTAGCTGCCATCCTAGTACATTTTCAGAACACTGAATTTCCATTAGAAGAAGCCAGATTCTCAGTTGATGAGAAATAATTTCTTACTCCATAAGAAATGCTTATTACGCCTGATTCTTTTTGATTGGCTTTTTCTTACATTGTAACTCTGATTTTGAATTATTGTACAGAAAAGTATTTTAGCAGACAGTATATTTCCTACTTCAAGGCCTTCACTTTTAAAAAAGCTATTAATCAGCCCTTGTCTTTAGAACATAAAATGATTATGCTGGGACAAGCTATTAAACCTAAGCTCCAATTTGTCATTCCTCTCACATTTTCTGCAGCTTGTGCTGCAGACCAGAGGTTCACAGCAAAGTGGCCTGTTCCATATTTCTTACCCTGCAGCGCCACCAAAGGCTGTTGGAGAAAAATTGATCTGAAAATTTAACCCAAATGAGCCGGGCTGCCTGCATGCAGCCAAAGCCTGTTCAGATCTAGGACTAAAGCTGTAAATTTGTGCCTGCCCAGGGCTTGGTCTGTAGACTAGTGGATGACGTGGCTGCAGAGAATATCTGTCAATATCCCTGGCCATTGCAGACACTGAAAATCACCTCATTTTTGGCCAGCATCGAGTGGACAAGCAAGCTGGAATGTTAGGAATAATCTACAAATTCCTTTAGATACAGACCATGTCCTCAGGGAAACTAGCAGAAGATGAAAAGTTCTTTAATTTAGCAGGTCAGAGATTTGTGTCTGAGTACACTTATTAAAAAAATCCATGCATGATAAAGGTACAGTACTTTTCAATAGGAATTTGCTAGTGAGTTTTAGGTGGATATTTCATGTCCTCCCATTTATTCCTGCCCCCAATCAACCTAGACCAGATGAATGGCTGCCTGTGCATACCCCATGGCAGAAAGTTGCTTTGCCTGGTACCAGCTACAGTCCCAGCAATGCTGCACACCCTCCTTCATTTCTTTCTCACATCTGTCACTTTGCTCATGAAATTCTTCCCTTGGGGCAATTTTAATATCGTATTTCTAATTGGTAGTGTCAGATTTGATCTCACAGATTTTGATTAATTTGAAAATCTTTTCCAAACTCCTGCGCCCTTACCCTAGAGAAAAATTAAGGCCTCATGTCTATTGAGGAGAGAAGAGGAGAGGTGGTCTCTTTGAAAGAATAGTTTTCAGGATTGGAATTAAAAAAAGGGCGTCTGAAAAGACAGAAAAATAGAATGGATGGAAAAGGATATTTAGAACATTATAAAATCTATCACATGAGTAGTGATTGCCAGATTACCTCATTGACTGGACAAGGATTAGCTACTAGTTCTTCCTGCAAACATTGTTCATATGAATGTTTATATCTGCATCTTCAAGGTTCTAGGATGTACAGGCATACCAGGGCTCACATAGTTAAGATGGGTAAAGCTTATGTGATCCAGTACTTCGCTGGGTTTTCCTAATGAAAAATATCTCTGGTTTTGATGAAGTGCATACAAGTACTCTCATTAATCAGTTGATTTTTGCTTCTTAGAGACTTGTTGGTCTTGAAAACATCATATTTCTGAAGACATTTTGTTTTTCCAAATAGCGTGTGTTTTGTATCCTCTTCCTATTGTGAAGGATTCCCATCTCAGGCAGAACTCACCCTTGGTGATGAAATACGCAAAAATTCTTTCCTGCTGTGCATTTGGATAGGAAATTAGAAGTATAAATTTAAAATTGCTGTCCCTGTTTCTAAAATGGGGAAAGAAGTTAGCTCTTTCTTGTTTAAGAAAAGATGGAAGGGTCAATGGCCTGTATCCCTGCAGAAATTAAGGAATGCCAGTCACAGGAAAAGTGATGTTATGCATGTTACTTCATTGACTTTCTCTCAATTGTTTTACAGTCTTACAGAGTGATAAGATGTTCCTTTGGTTCCCAAGCAGGTTCATTTGTCAGCCTTTCTCCAGAAAAGATTACTAGAATGGAACAGGAGAAAGGTGATGCTTTCTGACAGATGGGCGCTATTGTGAGCACATATGCCTTATTTCCTTGAGTAATATATACCCTGTTTGTAGTGCTCTTCAGACCACCTATCATTCATCAATAAAGGAAAACAGTAAATGAGAAAAGCCAAGACAAAAAATTTTCCCTATTTTTATAGCAATTTTGATGGAGTTGTGTGGGCTGACACTCACTGATGCCTTTCACTTCACCACCTCACAAGTGGCCTGTCAGTTTATTAGATTGTGCTTTCATGCAGGGCACATGGACCAGATGCAGGACTGATGGCAGAGGGCAACCGTCCTGCTGAGCTGACCCAATCCCAGATGCTTCACATTGCCCAGCAGATTGCTTCTGGAATGGTTTACCTGGCATCACAGCACTTTGTGCATCGGGATCTTGCTACTCGGAATTGTCTGGTTGGTGAAAACCTACTGGTGAAGATTGGGGATTTTGGGATGTCTAGAGATGTGTACAGCACAGACTACTATCGGGTAAGTGAACTGCTATAATAAGCTAGGCCTTGTTTAATCCTCTTACCACATTGGTGTGACTGATCTGCTTTTATACTTAACCATCTGTCTGTCAGGTAATTTAGAGCCTAGCATATGGAGAACCTGGTTCTGAATTTAAAGGTTTTGGTAAACTCGGAGAGTTAATCAGAGTAGTCTGTCATGTTTTGTTGTTTATATATGTTGGGTTTAGATTCTAAATCACAGAAAGGTCTTTTTCTCTGGGCAAAAATCTTGCACGTTTTCTTGGCATAAGTGAAGAAGAAACAACAGATAAAAAGGGTAATCAAATTTTGCCCAACACTTTGAAGCTATTAAAATATGTTCTTAAATACGGCTAAGAAAAATGGAAATGGTAAATTTGGGAAGCAGTTGTATAATGCATCAGTTAACTAGAGGAAAAATAAGTACTGGGCAGCAGCAGTGACCAGTTACTTTACTCAATAAGAGATTAGGTGAGAAGTTTGTTATACTGAGCACCTGAAAGGTTTTCCTGCCTTAAACCAGGGCTTTAGTCCTTCTTCTTAATGTTGAAGAGCTGTTTTGCAGAGGATAAGAGTAGCCCAATGCTCTTTTCATTCTGACTGCTTTTCCTGAACTTGGTTGCCATAAAGTGTGATCTGAATTTTGCAAAGGCTTTCAGAGATTGCTGGGCTAAACAAACTGAGTGCATTAATGCTGTCATTGATGCAGTCTTTGTACTATGTGATAAGTCATCTAGTTGATACCATTTGCTGTTTGCTATCACATTTGTAGTTTCATGATTGGAACTGAACCTGTTTGTGGCTTGGGGAAGGCAATCCATGACCAAGCTGATCATTTACAAACCCTAGAGTTTATCCTGTAAGGCAATCTCATCATCCTTAAGCACATGTTTTGTATCTGCCTCTCTACTCCTTATTTCTTATTCCTTTTTCATTATTACTTTCTTAGCCAGTCAATTTGGATTGTGTTATTAAAGGAAAGTGTCACCTCACCATCAGTATTGGTGGGATGCCTGGGAAGAGATTGTCTCCACATCTGGCTAAGGCTGGACAGGGTAGACGATGCTACACTTTTGAAAATTATTGTTGAATGCTGATTCACTTAAAAGCTCATAAGGTACTATTAATTTACTTTACAGTTTACTTAACTGTAAATGTTCACTGTTAATTTTCTTTCCTTTCAAAGACAAACCTAGTATTTAGTAAACATATCCAGATTCCTCTTGTATATTGTTATTTTGGAAACTGGCACTCTGAATTATTTGATCAACATAAAACAAGCATGACTGCACTTCATAGCTTAAAAAAAATATACAGGATGGTAATAACTTTCTCTGTGTTTTAAAGGACACCTGTGAGCAGAGGTTAAGGTTTCTTGATTTTGCATCTGATTTTGCATATTGCAGTTTTGTACCACTTGTTGGGACTGAAGTCATGTCTCTGTTCCATACTTCAGTGTTTACCATGTCAGTTGTTACACTTAAGAATGAATGTATATGCAAGACAGAACATGTTTCCAAAGGTTGTTACAGTGGGAGGCAACATTTTGGAACATATACTTTGCTTATTTCTGGAAAAAAAAAGTAACTCCCCCTGCTGCATAAAAGCTACCTGCAAAAGGGGATAGAAGCTCAGTAGTCATATGGCCTTCCTGGAGACATCAGTGTACCTGATCACACACATCTGGGTTTAATCCTCGAGTCTTGCACATGAGTACTCAAGCAAAGCTTCTACCCACAGAAACACAAATTCAGAACAATACCCATGACCCAGACAAAGCAGTAGTCCAGGAAATCCTGGGTAACCTGGATAGTCTTTGGGCACCTCTGAAAAGATCTCATTTAAGAGGTACATTGTATTTCCCTCTGTCCCTCATAACAGAATCCCTCTCTTCTTCCCTCCTTCTCTCCCTTATCTTCATCTATTTTTGAGGTGAAGGAGGGCGTCTGGGAAGTCCAGGGAGTAACAAAGGAAGAGGGAGTAGTGTGAAGAGGGTACAATCATTGATGTAAGAGAGGGAACAAATAAGGTGGGAAAGATAATTGTGAGAGGTGTTAGTGAAAGACAGAAATGCAAATGAAGAGAGAAAAAGGTAAACAAGTGTCAAAGGGGATGGTGTAAAATAACATAGCCCCATCCAAACTGGTGGTATAAGCTTGCAGAGTGATGGGTGGATATGAAACTTCAAGTTGGGAATTGCTTGTTCTACACAGTAAGAAGAACAAGAAGGATAGCTTCTCTGGCACCTCATGTTCCAGTTGGTTTCTAATCAGTGCAGAGGAGGGATAGGGCCACAGCCTGCCATGTCACCATATTTCACAGCTGATAAATTTTGAAGTTCCAGTTGAGCCTGTGAAGTTTTGGCCTGCCATTTCTGAGACATATGTGGGACGGTCAGAAGATGGTCATGAAAAAATCAAGGCAATGATGAAATCCCAGATGGTTGCCTGGAGAATTGCATCCTTGGCAGGCCTAAGTCAATGATAATACTGGAATGGCACTGACGTACCATACCTAATTGCTTATAGCAGGCTAAGTCTTTTTAACTGGTCAGGCTTAAACACTCACAGAGAAGCAAATCATCCCCAACCCTGACAGCTTTATCTGATGCTCACTGGAGAGATTTACACTATTCCAAAAAGTTCTGCAAAAAACGGTTCGTCATTTGTGGGTTTTAATACACTGGAATTGTTTTTTTGTTTTTTGGAGCCTGCCACTCAGTCATGATGTTAGATGTGCCCAAGATGATTATTTATAGCTTGCTTCTGTAAGATAAGGATGATCCCAAGTCATTGTGCACTGTTAGATTTTTAATGACATTCTGCATTGAATCAGCTCAGCTGTTAAGAGATGCTTCAGGGAAGAGTGGGAGAGAAGTAACCCTTGGACGGGAATACATATGATGTGTGGCCGTGATTGCACAAGCTTTCCTTTTTTCTCCCCCTTTCTTTTTTCCTGTCTTTTTCATCATGCAGGAATCTTGAAAGTAAGGGAAGTCCTGATGTACATGCTAGCATCCAATGTAACAGAAGTGGGATTTGATAGTCAGACCCCAGGGACATGAAAAAACTGCGATGATTTTTCTTTCCCATAAGTGCTCTACACCCCAGGCCAAAGTTAAACAACTCTCAAGTAATTGGTTCGGTTTGTGAGCCAAACAGCTCTAGCAACACTGCTGAACTGCAATCCTTATAGCACAAAAGACCCTTTCACAAAGTTATTTTCTTGGAGAGCTGAGGTCTCAAGTTTATTAGGGGCTTTTATTTGTTTTGTTGATAGCTGAGGTTTGCTGTTTGATTTCCTACCCCCACAGGTCAGGGTTTCCTATCTTACTCTAAGATACCCAGGTAATTCTTTAATGTAGCTTTCAGTGCTTTTAAGTGCTGACACTAAAGCCTGGGAAGAACCACTTTGTTGTTACTTGTTCTTGCATTCAGAGATAATATATCAGGGCCTTTTTAGGCTTCCAGTTCACGTTTGCAAGTGATTGCTCAGTACTTGATCTTAAAATAATTTCAGCATTTCTTAATTATAAGCAAGAAGCTTGAAAAAAAGTAGAAGTCATCTTATCCAAGTACTTGGAAAAACTCAACATGGATAGCTTTAAGCATCCAGCCTGGTCAGCCAACTACAGGCTTGAGCCAAGGTTTGGGATGAAACTGTGATCTCACCAGACTAAGCAAGAGCTTTGCCATTACCTTCATTAGGATCTGAGTTTCACCCTTCCCCACTTTTATGTTTGTCCAGTGCAGGATAGACATTCTGTTTCTTATTTAGATTTATGGAGCTCAGTTTTGTAATCCCTATTTAGCTATTGTATAACCTACTTGCCTTTATGTAACAGCACAAGAACAGTGGAGAAAATGTGGACTCCTTTTTTCAGTTTGCACAAACCACTCAAAACTCTATTAAAAGACTGGGCCTGGTGTGGTTTCCATCTTTCTTTAAGGCCCAATTTGCCCTAAAACTACAGAGAGTTTCACAAATTAGTTTCTTTCACTTCTGGCACATATCAGGCAGAAGACTAAGAGATGTGTTTCATTATAAAATTCAGTGACTCCATTTGTCTTTAAAATCTTCACATTTTGCACCATTTTGCTATTTAAAGAGAGCATAGCATATCAGATTGGAAGAAGAGACAGAAGTTACTGAGTCTAAGTCTTTCACTCTTGAGGGAAGCCACAGAGTAGGTGTTAAGGGTAGGAGCAACAAGAACCTGAGACCTCATCATGCTGAAGGGAAAACACCAACACTCACTAGTACTTTAGCCCCTTCTATATAAGATACCAAGCCTCATAAAAATTCTAGTCTGTCAGGGAAAAGAAGAAGTTTTCAACAGTGTCCTAAGCACCTAAAGAGAAGCTATGCTTGGCAAAATTTCCTGAGAGATCTTAAGAACTCAGTCACACCTAACACACAGCAAGATGTGAGAGCAATCCCCATCAGACATTTCTGTGAAAATTGCCTTCTGAACTGGCAAACTGTAGAAAGCTATGTGGGCCCAAGCCAGCTGCACCAGCCTGTGGTATAACTTGCTTTTGGTGATGCTCCTCAGAGCACATCTGGCCTTGCTTCCTGTCCTCAGCGCCATAGAGCAGTGTGGGAACCAAAGATGATCCAGATTCAAATCAAACAAGAGGGAAAACAAAAAGGCAAGTCCTGAAGAAAGACTTTAGTTGAATGAGTTAATAAGGTGCAGCCTGCAAAATGCTGACAGGCTTTTTCTCAAGTTCCTCTTAGGTATAGAACAGGCTTCAGAACTTGTGTTCCTGAAGCCTGGATTTCTGACTCCTGAACCACTCCTGTCCTGTCACACAGTCCCTTCTTCTCAAAGTGGATGTTGCAAATAAGTAGGATCCTGTGTTGCGAGTGCTTTTTCCAAAAGGCTGCACAACATCTTCTTTGTCCTAACAGCTGCATTTTTTTTTAATTCAGCAACCTGAATTAACTCATGAGCAATAGACACCTACTTGATCACATTATTCTACTATCTTTCCAATCTTTAAATTTCAATTGTATTTAGAGAAACTACTCCTGTCCCCTACCAGACTGTCAGAAAGAAGGCCCACTATCAGGAAAAAAAGTGTTTTCATTTTTTTTCCTTTTCACACTAGCCTTTTCCAACGACTTTCAATGTGTGAAAAAGCAATTTTTGTATCTCTTTCTGGTACAGACGTTGCTAGAACTGTGAGTGGTATTTTCCAAATCTGGTATTTCCCTTTCTTTGATTAGAGGTACCTCCCAGCCTCTAATGAAAATATGCTGGATAGTACATCCAAACCCACATAGCCTGTGTCATTGTCACATGTTAACCGTATTGTCAGACAATGCCCTGGGCCACTCTCATCTTCTACTTCTTCCAAATGAAAAACATCCCTTTTTTTTCCCCTAAGCTTTTGGTTTCAGTCCCTCAGTGAATGACTTTGCAATTCATACTGGCACATTTTGTACCTCTAGTGCTTGAGAAAGACTGTGGTTTTTCTTTTATTTTTTTGGTTTCTTTGGGGGCTGGGTTGTTTTGTTTTGTCTTGGTTTTCTTTGGCTTTTTGTTTGTTTTTTTTTAATTAGAATTCAGATCTTGTCTAAATTGGTGTAAAGAACTAAAGAAACAGAATCAGGCTACCAAAAAGTAAACAGCTGATGGAGTGAGAAAGGTTAGTTGGGAAGTTTCCTAGATTTTTGTAGCTTTATTTCCTAATGTTTCTTTGATAATTTTGATTTGATGCTAACATTAAGTAATCTGGGATGTTTGTCTTTTTAAAAAACAGATTTCCCATAAGCTTTCAGTCAAGACAGAAAAAGCTATTAAACCCCTTAACCTCCCAGACTTCCAGAAAAACTAATGGTTACACAATTTGCCATTTCAGGCCTATTTTAAAAATACATAGATTTTGGACCTTCTTGCTACATAAAAAAGATGAACAACTCTTTTGAGAAAACATTTTGACACTTGTGAGTGTTAAAGTCGTCAACAAGCAGTTCTTATTCTGATTTTTGCTGTTCCTTAGCAAAGCCAAAGTAGCAGTTTGAAAAACAGTGAAATAACATTAGAATTAAAGGAATGGAAGAGCATCCTGCCCACTAACCATTCCCTCCTCCCTTCATGTATGAATCTAATGTTGTAGAGTTCTGTATTTCTGGAAACTGCATGATATACTTTTCTGGTGACACTCTATGAAATGTTTTCCAAAAGATAAGGCTAGTAAAATAATCACCAGAGAGTGATCTCATTTAAGCTATTTCCAGTACCTAATGCCTATTTGCAAAAGAATTAATGCATGACACCAAGGGGCTAAAAAAAGAAAAGGCTGGTTTATCATTATTTGGGCTGTAACTAGCCAGGCAAACATCATGATACAAATGTTTACAGTGAGGAACAAGTGTCTGTCTATTCTGAAAGGGCAATAGCAGCAAACACCTGCAGGTCTCAGCTGTCACTACAGAGATGAATACCTGTGTGTGGGAGTTTGGAGGAGGCTGCACTAAAGAAAACAAGAAAGAGTTACTGGGAAGTCAAGCAGCTTGTCAAGGCATTCTCGTAGGTGTGTGTATTGAATTGTCACAGTTTGAAGGCACAGTTTGAAGGCTTTTTATTAGCTGCTATTTTTGCATCCATTGCTCAAAAGGAAATTATCTGCTTCCCTACATGGACTTCTCGGCTTTCCTCCTCCGTCAGAGTCTCATTGCATCATGTGTAGTGCTGGGGAGGACAGAGGGTTCCAGCAGCCCTGGAAGACATGCACAGATGATTTCATGCAACTGGAAACAATACAAGAAATAATAGGCCAGCTTGAGAGATGTACATCCAAAGTAGCTGCCTTGAAGTCAGTGCAGTAGCTCTGAACCTAAAGTAACAAAATCACAAGCAGAATTAGGCCTAATGATTTTAAAGGGCTTCCTAAAAGTCACTGTAGCATCAGTGTTTAAAAACTGGTATGCACGGGGACATGGTGTTTTCCTGATGATCAAGGGTAAGCACCACTGCTTGATACCCGTCGCTACTTGCGCATGCCAGAATATATTCTGTGCTGTGCAGGAGGCATGGTCTGTCCCCAGCTTTTACTTACACAACTACTGGTTGGATTCCTGGTTTTGTTTGGAATTACAGCTGTTTAACTTTTTCAGTTCTTCACTGAAAACCTTATTTCAGCTTTGTCTTAAGCAAGAACAAATTCCAAATTTTAGTACAGCTGTAGATGTAGTCAGTTCCTAAGTGAAGTTTTTTCATCATCTTCACATCAGGGTTATTGGTCTTACTTGCACTTCTGTTTCCATCTGTTTTCACCAACACAGATCCTAAGAGGTGAGTCCAAGAAAATTCTCCATATTAGTGTTAGGAGAAGGAACATCAGATGTCCAACATGTGTAGAGTGCTGCATTTAACAATCATTTCTTACTAAACTCTGTCTTGCAGTGTTAATGATAGGTTGGTAATACAGAAAATGAGACTTTTAACTGGGAGGTTGTGACATACTTCACTTAGCCAGACTAAAGCCCCCTTTTGTTTTAAATGTACAAATAGGAAGACAGCTTCATGGCTCCTGGAGTACATTCTCCTTCAGTCTGTGAGATCAAAGAGTGTAAAGACGGCAGAAACAAAAACCCATAATAACTAGGTTGAAAAATTAAGCTGATTAAAAGACAGACTAAAGTGACCTTGTTGCTGTGACTAGTTACTTGATTACCTATTGAATTTCAGTGCCTAATATTTCCTTGTGAATCCACCAGCACTAGATTTATACCAACACTGTTCTCATGCAGCATGCCAAGAAACAGGTTCATCTTGAGAAAAAAAGTTCAAGACAGGAGGCAGTACCTAGAAACATATGTTATGCAGAAATCCTGTTGAGCTACACTATAGCTTAAAGTGTTGACTGTGTGTCAATCAAGATATTAAAGTGTTTGGAAATTTTCAAATGGAATTTTTCCCTCTGTTTACTTCTGTTAAAAGCTTTAAGAATTTAGTATTTGGTTCCATGCTGGTTATGGAACAGATATTACAGTTTTCAAGGGTCTCGAAGCTTTGGGTTTCCCACCTTATTGTTAAAGCATTTTAATGGAGTGCTTTTCAGCTGGTTGCTCCTGCAGTATGCAGTTGGTGAGAGCCATAGGATCCACATGCACGCCTATAGGATAACAGGAAGTCTACACAGTCATCGTCACCAGTGGCTGACACAAGCTTTTCTGTTGAGGGGCTCTTAGCACAGATGTTCATTAACTTAAAAAGTCCTTTTAAAATTATACATACAAAACTGAATCATTCTCAAAAATAACCACACATATGGATATAAATTGCAGGAAAGCAATGATTCACACATTGAAATTAGCCTTAGGAACTGCAATTTGGAGAGCTTTGCAGAACTGTGATCGTAATCGCCTCATTCCATTAAGTAGCAGCAGAGCTGTTCGGAGCTATTTTTTTGCAGGTGCTGAAACGATTTAACTGTTGTTTAGATGATTAGCACATAAGAGAGCCATGTCCTCAATCCCATCCCTGTTCACAATTTGCTGGATTGTACTTGGAATATTGGTGGAGGCTATTTCCATTGACTTTACTAGAGCCAATGTTTTGCCCAGGGTTTTAGAAAGTGAAAAGTTTATGTTCAACCTTTTCTAGGCATAAAATGGCAAGAGAAATTTTTAAGTAATTTCTGTTGTTTTTTCTTCCTGTGCCAGGCCTTTGTGCAGACTAATAGAGCCTTTTAGTATGAGGAGGAACCATGTGTAAATATCTGGAGATACTGTACTGCAGTGCCACAGATTGTCACTTTTGGCAGGAAATCTGCAAAGCAATTTACAGAATTCCAAAGGTTAGCAGCTGAAACTGTTGACTTTTCGATGTGTGATGTGCACAGTGTGAGGAAAAGATGGTGTGAGAACAAAATCAGTAAAAGATCTCTGGGAGCACAGTCGGATACTGGAATGGCATCTCCTGGGTGCTGCAGAGCACTGGTGCGGTCTGTGCAGCCGCCACTGCTGATGGTGGGACAGCACAGAAAGGCCACCCAGAGGGAGCAATCCTTAAATGGGAATTCTCCTTTGATGTCTGGTCACAGAATCAGCTCCCAGCAGTCTTTGCAGGCTTCCAGCTGGAAGGTTTTCTTATGCAAATGGCCTCTCTCCTTGCACTAAAGAAAGCAGTTGCTAGGCAGTTTTCCGAAATATGCATTTTTTACCCTGGGCTTGACGAACAATCGGCACTCTTTTGGCCCACAGAACTCAGGAAGCAGGGGAAGGAAGAACTAGACAATTAGACTATGAAGTGGTATGGGTAACAGGATGGATGGAGAGGATGAGAGGACAGCACCAGCTAGTAATAGAGCCGAGGCTACAAATCTGGCTTTTTGTGTGTGCATAGCAAAGAACTACTGGTGGTGATGGAAGAGGAGAAGAACTGTGTGACACTTCAGATCATTTCCATCTTCAGCACTCTCTGGGTCCTTCTTCTGTCCAATGGAGCTTGTCTCCCCTCCAACCTGATGTGGAAGGGAAGTCAGTAGCAAAGATTTAATCAGAAGCTGTTGGCATCAGTGACAGAGAACATGCAGTCAGAATCTGTGGTTACCTATGTAGCTGTAACACAGATGCCATTGTGAAATGTTTTCAATACCAGATGTCATGAACAGTGGTGAAGTTTTTGACGCCTTGTCAGGAACTGCTCTCCAAGCTTCCCAGAAGGCGAGGACTCCAGAAACAGACTGATACTGCATCTTACAGTCTCAGGAACTTTGTAATTAGACTTAAGAGATAATTTGGCTTTGAATGATAATCTTACATAAAATGGAGCCAAAACAGGTAAAATGCCGTCAAGCTTCTAGCTGTGTCCTAACTTTAGGAAAAGATGAAGGCCTGATTTAAGGTGTGTTGCTGTTTGTTTGAGGTCCCAGGGGGCCCCCTAAGCTGCTTGTTTGCTGGTAGCAGCAGGCAGGCAAGGAGACTCTGCAGGCCTCTGAGGGTGCTGATCGGGTGGGGGTTTATTGGGGGTCCCACCCCCAGGAGCAGCATGGTTTCTGAGGGAGAAGGGGGAAAGGGGGAGTTGGGGGAGAGAGGGAGAGCCTAGGGAGCAAAGGGCTGAGAGAGAGCCTGGTCTACCTGGCACAGCTTAACAGGGAAAAAGGCTTGGGCCAATGGGATTACAGATACGTGATACTGCAGGGGAGGATCACAGGCTTGGAATAAACCCTACATTTTCGAGGGGTGAGACAGAGCATACAATTTAACTAAAATGTAACACCACAAAGGTGCATGACAGAATATGCACCTTCTATCAAGGACAGGTGCAAAAGAATTAGAAAATATTGTGGTGACTCAAATACTTCCATCTCCATTAGGTGGGTAAACAAACATCCAAAAGAAAAGCCATATGAGTGGGAAGTAACTTAATTTACTTTACAGTGTACTGAAATGCTTTTAAGAAAAAAAAAAAAAACCAACTAGCTTAATACCCTTGAATTTGCTTTCAAAAGTTACTATTTATTTGCCCTTAAAAATATTCTTGCAACACTGCTGTCCAGTCCATGAGGATTTGAAGAGCTTACATTAAATTTGATGTACAATCAGTTCCTATTTCTCTTCCACAGTTCATTTCATCCAGGGCTTGATATTGCCATAGTGGTGGCTCAGGTGTTTGGGCTGGGAGCAGAGTCAGACCCATTGAAATTATCAGATAGCACTACAAACACTGAGAGGTGATGCAAATGAAATTTCAAAACTACTCCCTTATTTAGTCTTATACTTGTTTTGATCTCTAGAGAGGTATAACATTTATATTTTCTGTCTTCAGTCCATTTCCCAATGCTTTGGAAGAAGTCTAAATGATAGAAATCCATGATTTTTGAGTCTCATCAAACTGTATTTCAGTCCTCTGTTCCATGCAGTTCAAGCTTTTTCCACATGTTCAAGCTTTTTTTCATGAATATGAGTCCTGGAAGTAAACATTGCAAAATGAATGTCACTCCAGTTATTCACATCATACACTTAAAGGCCAGGATTTTAAAGAAAGAGCTATGGTGTGAGACTTTTGATAATAAGGGTGTAAGGCTGTAGATCTACATCTACAAAAATATTGATCTTGTGTAATAAAGGAGTAGACAATGAAAATGAAACAGAATTAAAGCCATTTAGGGATAAAGTAATCTTGAGACTACAGTACTGTAAAGCACAAAATATTGGGTCTTTTCTGTTGCTATTGAAAATTACTATGACTTAAGCAGTTAGTGCTCCAGCCTGTACAATTTCTCTAGGAGACAGAAAGATGTTGGTACATATCCAAAGAATGAAAACTTGTCTACGTCCCAAACTAATGAGCAAACTGGCATTAACTTTACTGGGACAGAAATTTTACTTTTATTCTTATTACTTGCAAATTTGTAATGGCTTTCTATCTGATTTCACTTCCATGTTCACTGCTAAATCTATAGGGTGAAAAGAAATCACATCCCCTGTGATCCAATTCTTGCATACCACACCATGAAGCAAATCAAAATGTTTTGCTGGAAATAAAAGCTGGGGTTTTGTTAACCGATATGTAAAATACGATGCCGTCTGAGCCTCCTTTAAGGAACTCTTTTATAACATCATCTAGTCCATTTCAGGGTGTGTGTGAAGAAAGGCCTTCAGATTATTTTATGGCCTGCAAGATTATGTCCCTGTAAATCTGGCTGTAATGGTGTACACAGAAAGGAAGAAATCTTAACAGAGCAAATACATTTTTCTCCTTTTCTTTCTCTTCTTTTTCTTTTTCTTTTTTTTTTTTTTCCTGGCAGTAGAATTTTAAGAAGAACTGTTCATTAAATGTATTGCCAGATTTCTTTGATAACACATCAACATTGCAATTATTTCACAGCCAGTATAAATATAAAGGGGGGAAAAAAGAAGGGGGAAAAAAAGGAGGAAAAAAGGGGGGGAAAAAAGGGGGGAAAAAAACATGCATGACTGTCAGTATGATCACAAATTATTTGTCCTAATGTTTTTGTCATCGAAGTTTCTCATACTGCCTCAGTCCAGGCCCACAAAATAAAACTGTGATGCTATCGGGAGAATATGGATTCTTTCCAGATTGATTTACCAGATGCCTGTCACCACGAAGTCGCTTTGGAAGGCTAACTGATAGGCTGGGCTCTTTGCAAATTACTGCTCTGCATGCAGTCCTTTTGCAGCTGATTATGCTGCCAATGTTATTTTCTGACTATGAGATTTAGTGCAGCATACTGCCTGGCACTATCCTTGTAAAAGATTTTTCTTGCTTGTGAGCTAAGCAAAGGGCAGGGTCCTGCATTCTTGGCTGCCTGTCATATGCATGAGCTGTTTGTTTTTTGGATTCAGCAAGCAGAGTTTTAAATCATCTTTAGCAAAACAAGACACAGAGAAAAAAGAGAGATCAAAATAGAGCTGAATATTTCATGCCATAATTTTGGCAGCACATCTCGTCTTGTCTTCTAGATTGAAAGCACCAATGAAAAAGGGAATTTTGCAGTTTTCAATTGCGTGACTTTTCCATGCTCCTTGAGTATCCTCAAATATTCTAGGACTTGTCTCTCATGCCATATCAGCCATTTTTAGAGAAAAGAATCTAGTGTTGAATAGTTGTGTGGGAAAAGCATAATTTTGTTAAAATAAAGGTCGATGCCTATACACAGTGAGTGGAATGTGCCTCTCAACAGAAAACCAATAGATACTATTTGAATCTGCAAAACAGAGATTGTATATTGTTTAAAATATATAGGTCTAATATTGCCATTTTCTGCAAAGGGAATTCTGTTGCAAGTAATTAAAAATCCTTGCACAACTTCTACCTGTTCACATAGACACACACAGTTGTGACTCTTACACCAGTCATGCTTGGAGGAGCATTTCTGACCGATAAGTATTTCCATCACAATTTGGAAAGGGGCTAATTGGTGGGTTTGGAGCTTGTATATGCACACATATTATTATTCAGTATTAACCTGGTTTTCCATCTCGATCAACTTTAGTTCCTAGAATAAAATGCTAAATAGAAAATGAGGAAACTGAAGGCTATGCTGTACTGCACACGGTAAAAAGCCCTTCAAATACATATTTAAATACAGCTAAAATGGCATAAATTAGAAAATGCAAACAAGTTTCATGGAGAGGTTATACAGTTTCACTGTACAGTGTGAGACTGAAGGTACGTCTAAACTGCAGACACCGCTAGCTCAAAAATTGTGACACGAGCTTAATGCAGACTGCAAAGCTATTCAGAAGCAGGATGAATGTTCCTTTTCTGAAGGCATACACTTCTTCCTCTGTGCTACTCACAATGTCCAAGCTAGTTGCTTGAAATGTAGCTGGCGTTTATATTTTTTCAACTGTGTCATCGGGGATATGGAAAATAGCATTATGCTAATCAATATGATCAGAAAAAAAGAGGATATGTAAATAAAGCATTCTTCCTTAAGTATTCCTTTTAATCTATTACATCTTAATACATTTGTTTAAGATGGAAGACAGGACAAATGAAAAAAGAAAGGAATAGGTCTGATCTATTTAGCCTTCAGATTACATAAAATAGGCAATTAATCTGCACCTGTAGTTGGGTAACTTTCTATTGTAAGTAAAGTTCAAAGGGGTATTTATGGATTCAAAAACTGCCTGAGAATCTCAGAATTCCTAGCTTTAAAATAATTGTGATCCCAGAATTTTAGGAGTACCTGTTTTCTTGCTGTCCTCCTGCTGCTGTTCAAGTCAACTTCGAAAACTAGAAAGAACTAATTGTTGTGTTCTGTTTAAGAATTGGAGAAATGCACATTTTCTTTAAATAGATGCAGATAGGAGATGGAAATTGTGTCCCTAAATCACATGTAAAAGTGGAGAGCAATAAGTTGCAGAATTATTGGTGATTTCATCTCATAAAGGACATGGAAAGTAAGCAAAAATACAAAGGAAGGAAAGGCTAATGGACAAGCAGGGATACAGTGAAAAGGGCCAAAAAGCATTTGAGATTAGCTTTGAAAAGAATACCAAAATAGACAAGAGGAGTCTCTTGACTGTTTAAATGTCAAGAGAATGAGGAGGAAAGTGTTGCCACTGCAGACAGGATGATGTGGGAAGGAGAGTTAATTTGGCCTGAAAGCAAAATTAATCTCTAACATCAGGTCTTGAAAGGATAATGATAAATATGAAGATACAGGCAAAGCAGCCATTGGGATATGAAAGTTAAACCTCGAACACACGCAGAAAAGAGATCCTCAAGCAATGATGAACATTGACAGCCAGTTTTATGATTGGAGACGAAGAGGTCAGCAAACTTTTAAAGCAACATAAACCAGCCCTGCTGCCCAAAGCAGAGGTCCTGCCCTCCTCTTGTCTCAACAGCTAATTCCTGCAACATCTGCTTTTCTGCACCAGCATCAATGTTTCTGCAGCAACTGAACAAACTTTGTTAATGAAACATTCCAGCTGAAAAACAAGCTTTCTTTTTTTTTCTTGGTTGGAGAGAGGATAAATACTTCTCCAAACCAAAATACAGTACAAGGGCATTCCTGATTAAAATCTTTGTTGAAGGAGAGTCTAAAAGAACTGTACTATATGAGTGCTTCAAAAGACTAAAATAAACATTAGGGTTGAAAGAATACTATTGAAACTAAAGAACAATGCTCGCATAAGAACAAATTTATGCAATCTGGTTATCAAAGAATTTAAGCAAGAGACTGGGAAAAGATTTCTAAAAATTAAAGCATGAGGTTCTTTGACAACCTGTGAACTTAGAATAATCTCATTTTAAGGTGGCACTGTGCAATTTATGAAGGAAATTATTCAATGCAGACAAGCTATGCCTTAGGATGCAAGAGGACCAGAGGACTTGTTGTGCTCCACATAATTCTTAGCTTAGGTACCTTGAAGCACATAAAGAACCAAAACTCTTGCAGGTGTCAGAAGTACTTGGTTAAACAGAGTGCCAGCATGAGTAGCAATCTGAAGCACAAATACATTTGTCCTGATCACTTTATCCTATCATTAGTTTGCACAGAATATACAAAGTAGAGCTGTTAGTATTTATGAAAGACATTTCCAAGTGGCTGGATTTTCAGGGCAAGGAAAATGTTTTGAAAATATTTATTAGTTATGAAAATACTTGTCACTAATTCTGCAACTCTCATTTGGAATTTCTTCTGTTGCTGTGTATTAAACTACACACACTGCAGAAAATCAGGTTTGACTATGTCTTCTCCATGACTGTGACAGGAAAAGCCCATCTTTTAGTTCAGCATGCAGTCTCTTTGCTCTTGACTTTGATAAAATACAATTAAACTTTAACCCTCAGCATTCCAGGAGGGTTGAGTTCTAGTTTTACAGGTGCTTCTGCTTTACTACAGCAGGAGAAAATACTGCTTTACCTTGTTTCCCAGTGTCCTGCATTACTTATTAGTGAAAGTCAGAAGATTTTAGAGGATGAAAATATGTAATGGTTCTGCTTCTGCTCCAGCTGTATCTCCTTTCTGTTTTCTTCATACTTTTTTTTTTTAAAGAACTGTGACAATTTGAGCTTACCTTTTCAGCTCGTGACCATTTCAGAACACGAGTGGCTTCTATTTGTCATAAGGTTATTACAACCCTTTCTGGTTCAGCAAGGTAGAAGCTCATTTTAGGTCAAAACATTGCAGCTTTGTTGCAAAGTGAAGTACTGGAGCTTCCACTGGACTGTGCTGGGTTCTCTCTGTAGTTTTAATGTATAGCAAATTCATCACATTCATTATTGCATATTATATGCAATACTCCAAGTTTCTTTCACAGAAAGTACAAAGCCATCACAGGCTCAGTCACTCTAGAGCATTCAAGTTCTGAAAGTCTGTTGATGTTCTGGAGATTCCAAATATGATCAGAAAGTCCAGCAGCAGCAGTCCAACACTGATGTGAGAACCAGGACGCTCGGTCAGTCTCCCTGAATCTTGCATAGTGGGGATAGGGAAATGGACAGACTCATTTTCCTCTTGGATGAAACAGAAGAAGATGTAATAAAGCAAACTGATACCTGGTATTCTCAAAGGTGAATGGTATTTTTCTCTCAATCAACTTTTCTAAAAGCTTCCACAAGGTCTAGAAAAAGCATAATATTCTGTTAGAAGGGGACCAGTGGAAGTTGCCTGGAAGTTAATTGAATGGTTCATCCTGTCTTCTATTGCTGAGTTTGGGACCCTGTTGAATAACATCAAGATGAGCTGTTTGATTTCTAGCGGGTGTCTAGGTGCATTTTTCTGATCTTGGTCTTCACTGCAAGCACTGGGAACCTCTAATTGAAGGAAACATGAGCCCCAGGGTGGCTATGGAAGTTTTTCTCCACACTGAAATCGCAGAGACTAAAACTCTGCAACTGTAATTTCAATTATATAGGATGATTCTGTGCCTTTTAAAGAGCAACTACTCAGAATTTAAAAGGAGCCTGGAGACTTCTGCATACAGGTGAGTTGAATTACAGTTATTACCAGACAGCTATTTCAAGATTACTATCCTTTGAATAAAAAATCCCCCATCCCCATGAAACACCATTAAAATGTGGCATTTATTTGTCCTTCCATGATTCTTCTGGCATTCAACATATAATGTGAAATTTCCTGTCCTTCACCTCAACAAGGTGCTTTACAAAAAGCTTTCTTCTTGCTTTATAGAAAAAAACACTGACCACTAAAGTTTCTAGTGTATCAGACTAAAGTAATGAAATTAAAAGACTTAGATACTCATTTGATTTCGATAGTTTTTGATGTGTAAGTGCTAAAACTGGTTCTCTCATGCGCATGAAAGAGCAGGGGGATGGGCATACCCAAATCTGTGTTGTTGTTGTTGTTTTCCACTCCTGTGAGACCCCACCTGGAGTGCTGCATCCAGCTCTGGGGCCCCCAAGATAAGAAGGACGTGGACCTTGGAGGGAGTTCAGAGGAGGGCCACTAAGAGGCTGAAAGAGCAGGAGTTCTTCAGCCTTGTAGTTAAGAAATATTTAACAGCTCCCTCCTTTCTGAGCACAAGATTACTATCCTTTGAATAACAAATCCCCCATCCCCATGAAACACCATCAAAATGTGGCATTTACAATCCAGCAAATGTGCAGTATTCAAAAGAGGTTGTATAGAAAAACATTATAAGATCCTGTAATTCAAAATGTTTTCCATAATGCATCTTTAGATTGCTAATGGCACTGGAATCTTTTGCTCCAGAGGGAAAAAAACCCATATGTATCATACATGTGATATAAAAATATTTATATAGAAATGATACAGTTGTAAACATGTGAGCAGTTGCCCTGATGAAGTACATTCACAAATGTTTCTGCCTTTATCCGCTACACATAAACATGGTTACCCAAGGACTTGTTGTAAATGCCAAAGATCTTCAGACATTTCATTATGTTTTAATTCAATATGCAAAGGTGATTTTTCATTTTCCTACCAAATGAAAGGTTTAATCCATTCCTGCTGATGTGAAATGCACCTGATACATAAAAATAAGCGACAAAGTGTGGTGGAAACTCAGCCCATCTTCAAAATTAGACATCTCACGTAGGGCTCTCCATTCTGGCCTAATCTTCTCTGACTAGACGGATGCTCTCCTGACCTTCCTACCCTGCCCAAGCAAGTTCAATATGATATGGAGACTCTCCCCCCTTTCCAAAAAATGACTGAGCCTGTTCTTAGATATGAATCACATTTTCTTATAAGTTACGTGCCCTATCTCTTGTCAGTTTTTGTGGACATTTTCTTCTATTGTGCCAGAGTCTATAAGATCAGGATGTGGGACGTTAGAGGTCACTTCTGACAGTTCCCATTATTTCTTGTGTGTGAACCAGTCCATAGATTTAGTCTTATCCTTGCTTGCACCTACAGTACTGTCCATTTATGTGGATGCAACTCCAGAATTTTAGTACCCATTTTGTATAAAAATACTTTCATCTGTTTTTAATTTGTCTCCTGGTAATTTTCTTGAGTATTCTCTTGTTACAGTTCTTCAGACTTTGTTAATGACTATTCTGCAGTAGTTGCTGACTGACCTCACTTTATCCATCATTTTAGTGAATTTATAAGCAACTGCACACTGACATGTGAGGGGGCCATGCCTTTGTAAAGTGGCAGAATTATGCCCTGTGTCATGTTGTTGGTACCTATGTTGGTGATGCTCACTGTCTTTAGTTTTTGGGGCAGCAGATGCTTATTGAGCTGTTTATTGTGCATTTAGTTAACTGCATTAACTAGTCAGCCCCCCAGGTTGACTATGGCAATGTCCTTCCGACTCTAGGCTATTGAAGATGTTGAATGTAGCTGGTTGTAACACTGGCCTCTGAGGACTTCACTACTGCATTCTCTCTGACCTGAGAAGTGACCTTGAAGTCTTACTTACTGCCTCTTGTACTTTAACCAGTTTTCACTCCCTAAAAAGGCCTTTTGTAAACCTTTTAGCTGCCTTTTTTTTCTTTTTCTTTTAATAGCCTCTGATGTAGAGCCTTATCAAAGGTGTTTGTTTTGAAAATCCACATATGCTGTGTCTGCTGTATCATCTTTGTTCACACTCATCCTGTAGATCACCTTTGGGCTGATAGAGTGAGATCTCTTCCAGCAGATTTTTTTTTTTCCACTCTGTTCAGAAAAATATAGAGAGTTGGTTTTTTCCATGCATCAGCTCCCTATTTATTTTAATGAGAAACCTGAAGTTTCCTGCCTGCATGCCTTCTGACTCAGGTGAGTCCCTGGTAATGTTAAGCAGTTTCTCTATTTTCTTGGGGGAAAAAAAATCTTTATCTCTTCTTTCTTCCTGCAAATCCTTTAACATTTTTTGTTTCAAACATTATTTCCTATTCAATAAAATGACTTCCAATTGCATGAAACTAGAGCCTTACACAAATGCTGCAAACCCTGTAAAACAGTTTTCATTCCTAGTTTAGGCATTCTTATATCTTGCAAACAGTTCTTCTGCACTTATTCATCTTTTATGTACCAATTTGTGTAGCAGCAGCTCACATGTAACAGGGCTAGGGTACTGAAATTTATAATGATCAGTCCTTTTCCCTTTTGAAATCAATGGCAAGATCATGTGTAAGGCAACATAGAAGTCCCTGAAAGAAGCAATCCAAGCAGAAGTCTCCTTTGGTGGTCTCAGCTAAGGAGGAAGCTAGATGGGCTGTGTGTCTTCCTTTGGGAAGCTAGATGGGCTGTGTGTCCTTTGTTGTCATGCCTGAGACCTGCTCCCCAGCCGGAGCTGCAGTAGGTCCCCCTGTTTCACAGGAATACCAAGCAGCGCTTTTGCTGGGTGTGTTGGGTACTTCAGCTCCAAAACCCTGTGACACTTTATGGCACAGCAAGTTCTCACTTGTATCTGAAGTAAATTTTCAGTACTGAGCTGGTTGTTCAAGAGGTTGGAATAGAGAAGGAGAGTTGAAACATTTGTTATGTCCCTTGCATAAGTGGGTCTGCCTGGGACATAAACAGCTTCATCTCGTCTTCAGAAAAGTGCTGACCCAGTGGGGTTTTCTTCTTCTCTGTTTTGTTTGTGTATTTTGGGGAGCACGCCAGTTTTATTGACCTTCTGAGGGCTCCCTTCATGAATAAATCATATCATAGGGAGCTTTGCTTAGAAAAAAGACACACAAGGAGATTCACCACTGCTGGCCTGAAAGCTTACAAGGAGACTGGGTAGAAGAGACAGTGTCCCTTGTAGGCTGAAATTTGAGTGCTAAGATTGAAGAAAACATTCATTTTACCTTTATTATATGCCCATAAATCCTCAGGAGACAGAACTGAGGACAAAAGTACAATTCCCCCAGTCACACAGCCTGAAGCAGAGACCAGAATTCTTTTAGACACAGAGCTGGTGTTGAGCTAGGTGCCTGCCCAGAAAAGGCATCAGTGCATACAGACTGTGCCACAAATGCATTTTCATGCGCCTCCAGTCCAGCAGTTAGCCTGGGAAAGGGAGGCAGGACTGAAAAGCTGGGCAGAGGATCACAGCCTTATTGCCTAGGCAGGGATTTGTCCTCTGCCAGCTTGTGCCTGAGGCCCCCTCAAACCATTTGCTTGCTGTAATCAGCCCTTTTTTCTGGCTAAAAACAATCTTTAAGATCCAGATTTGGGATTGTCATAACCCCTTTGATGATATGGCATGTGCATACGCCAGGGGTATTTCATCCAGATAGTAAATGGATAGGACGAAGGGGGCAGAAAGAAATTTGAATCATCATGAGGAAAAAAGCTGGTAATCTTGTTTTTCTCCTAAATGTCTGATTCCTTATGCTGTGTATATACTGTTCTTGGGCAGTCCCGTTGCAGAACAGCCCAGACCCATTCCTGACACAGTCAGCCTTGCACCTTCCCACTCCTCCGCTTCTATTCCCCCTCCAGCATCCCCTTCTTTGAGCTTCACCCCTGGAATCCTCTCCCAAGGCTGATGGGGCAGGTTCAGGGTGTTTGACGGCTCAGTTTCCATGGCAGCCAGGCTCCCCTGCTCCCAGACAGCAGCTTAGGAGGAGAAGGGAAGGACAGCAAGGGAAAGTCATTAAATGTGCCAATTAGTATGCAGGGCCAGGCAGTGGAGGCAGCAGTAGGGGTTCCTGGGCTGTGGACCAGTGGAAGAGGGCTGCAGCAGGCGAGAGCTGAAGGGCCCTGGCAGGGTCCTACACAGGACACACATCCTCTCTTTTACATATGAGCTCTCCAGCATCATTCCCACCCCACAAGAAAAATGGGACATGAAAATAGAGAAAGCCCCTAATAGGGACAAAAATTATACATTCTGAAATGTCCAGCTGGAGAACTGCAGAGAGGGGAAGGAGTAGGGGAACTTAAGACTTGATATTTTCTCTGCTGCCTCTTAGCTTGTAACCCATGGCAGAATGGGATTACAGAAAAGATGCAGCTTGAAGACCAGGGTGTATTTTGATAGGAGCAGAGGACAGGGGTGTGCTAGACTGTACTTATCATGCCAAGCAATATGCTTCCCCCTCCTGTAGAGCAGCTAATTTCTATTTTTATTAATTTCCTGGCCTAGTCCAGTGGGTTTTTTAAAAATATTCTCTGTTCTGTTACATGGTTGCAACATTTTGTACTGGGTTGACAATACTTCAGTAAAGCTGCCTCCTACTGAAATTTTGTGCAGCTGCGCAGGATCTGTAAATGTTCTGCGGTGTTTCTGAATAAACAGGGCAATGTAACAGTCTGTCATGGTTTAATCCCAGCGAGAACTAATTATTGCACAGCCCCTTGCTGACTCCCCACCTCTGCTGGGATGGAAGGGAGAATCAGAAAAAGTATGACTTGTGGGTTGAGATAAGAACAGCTTAAACATTGACAAAAAGTAAAATACTATAATAATTATTATTTTAACATTTATATTTTAATAATAGTATTATTAATGGAAAGGGGAGGGGCAAAGGAATAAAACCCAAGAAAAGAGTGACACACGATACAATTGCTCAGCACCTGCCGAACAATGCCCAGCCCCTCCACCAGCAGTGACTGGTGGCTCCCAATCAGCTCCCCCTGATTTATACAGTGGGCATGATATTCTGTGGTATGGAACATCCCTTTGGCCAGTTTGGGTCAGCTGCCCTGGTAGTGCTCCCTCCTGGCTTCTTGTGCACCTGCTGGCTGGCAGAGCATGGGAAACTGGAAAGTCTTTGACTTAGTGTGAGCACTATTCAGCAGCAATTGAAACTTCAGTGTTTTATCAACATTATTCTCTTAAAAAGTCCAAAACACAGCCCTGTACCAGCTATTAAGAAGAAAATTAACTCTGTCACTCACAGGTGAAAGCAAGACACGGGGAGAGATTATTAGATGGTTTTGTTTTGTTATGCTACAATATTTAATATCTGAAGGGAGAGCATTCTAAGTATCTTAATGGGACATTGATTGGTAGTATTTCAGATTTTTATTTTTTTAACAGCTCATGATCACTTTCTACCATCATTTCACTTTCCATGGAAAGAGTCTGCCTAGAGAAACATTAGAAGGATTTGCTTATTAATTAATTATTTTGTTGTTGCTTGTATTTGTTTAGGCTGTAAGATAATCCATTCTCTTCTCAATGTAGTTTTGTTCCCTATAGAATGTTTTAGTGCTTTATCTGGGATCCAGTTGTTTTGAGACATGTTTTATTGATCTCATGTGAAGCTTTGTTTATTTTTTTTTCTGTGAATATCTGTAAAATGTACCTTCTCTCAGTGCAAATCTTGAGTGTCTGAGTTGTATATGGAGCAGTTCCAAGCGGGGGAAGAATTCTTTCTGGAAGGGATAATGAAAATAATTCAGATACCAGTGATATTGCATGAAGCCACTAATCATGTCTCTGTCAGCCTTTCACTGTGCCAAGCTACTCAGGGCTTGAAACACACTGGGAATCCCCTGAATGTTCCATACCCACATATTCAAAGTGGCACTGTGTGCAGGAAGCTGCCCTCCAAAAGCATAATGGTCCCTTCCACCTCCCAGCCCTCCAGCAGCAACCTCTGCTGAGATTCTTCTTAGCAGACCTCTGTAAATCTCTGCTTCATTTCTGCACCCATTTAGAGGATGCACAGTACCAAAAAGTATGCTGCAGAATGTGTGACCTAAATTGAGCATCAGTCACATTTTATTTCAAATTATCCGAGTAATTTTTGGTTTACATTTTCATTCAAATCTTTTGGGAGCCTCTGGCTGCTGTGTTTTGCTGGGAAACACCAGCATTTTTAATTTTAAAATTTTTTGTTGTGCTCAAAATTCGGACAAAATATTCAGTACTTTTGCCTGATACAGAATCAAACATCAGTATTTCAAACATCAGTAATTCTCACAGAGACAAGAACTTATTTTTCTGACCACCATAGTTTTGTTGAGTAGAATAGTAAGAGTACCCTAAGTAGCTAGGTAAAAGTTCATTTAATCAATCAGTTTGAATGTGTTGTGAAAGATATTTTTAAGGGGAGACTTTCTCAAATCAAAAGTACAGGGGAACTTTTCTGTTGCCTTGTTGACTTCTTATTCTGCTTACCCCCTATCCTTTGCTACTTATGATTCTTCTGAATCATAAGGTACTAACATAATAGTCAAAACTTATTGTGATTCTTCTGTCAGTTAGTCCTTAGACTAAATACCACAATCTCTTCCTTTACAGAGCTTAATTCTACTCTCTTCTTCTTTGTATCAGCAAAACAAAACAAAAATATCTATGGCTTGGTTGCACATAGGCTGTTTCTGGATACCATCGTACAATAGAAAAAGATTTTCCATTTTTTCAGAATAGTAAAAGATTATTGAATTCTAGAACTAGCATCCCAACTCATGCTTATAGATGCAGTTTTAGGTTTCATTTAAGTTATGGCATCTTTCTCTTTCTCTGCATGAACAGTGCCTGAAACTATAATAATTAATATTAACAAGGATAATATTGTGTTAACATAAAATATTATTTTTTAAATACATTTGAATCTTCCAAATCATAATGATAAGATTTTTTTATTACTATATAGTGTTACAGTTAATTATTCTGCAGATGACCTTTTGGCAAATACTCTGTAGTGATTGGTACGTATCTCAGTGTTAAAAGTCAGCAGAAGATTAATAGTATTTCTTCCCTTGCTCTCCGTCTAAGAGCACCATGAGCAACTTGCATGGCATAGCCTTAAGTTGCTATCCCACAGAGATATAATTTCACCTTTGGTGGTAAGGCATGATAATAGAATGCAAGCCTTTGACACAAATAATAAAGATATTTACAGGTGCCTAACTTGCTGGCTGAGTATTTCAACTCAGGCTCCTAAGGGAACTAGGACATAGACAGTAATGGAAAAGGCTTTTTTGCCCAGTGTTGGGCATTGCAGAAGAAATTCCTGGTTCAAATGCAAAATAACTGAAGTTATATACTTCTCCTGCAAGACAAAATGCAAATGTACTTACAGTTTTGGAGAAAACAATTATATCTGTTCCTATGATGGCAGACATAACCTCAGGACCTGTAGAAATTTGTGGCTAGTCTGCATGCTGTGATTCTTTCCCCAAAGCTTTGCCTGAGTTTCACCTAGAGAGCCCACCTGCTCTTGGTGACAGCTGAAAAGCTTTTTGCATGGTTGCTCACAACCCGTGAAATCCATCAGGAGCCAGTGGAAATTGCCTTGTGTCTGCTCACCCTCTGTGCTCTTCCCATTCCTACATCCTCTTTTCTGTTCAACTGATACTCCTCTTGATTCCTTTCCCTATTCCCCAGAGCTAGGGTGCCACGTTGTTGCTTCATTTTGTAGCTGCTTCTTCATTAAAGTGCTTCTGCTGAGCATAAAGAGGCCCTTATTTGAGCAAGTACATCGGGGGGAGTAACCTATATCAGGTTCATTTAACAGGGAACATTCTCCCCTACTTTTGCTATAGTTAAGACAGTCATGGAGGCAATGATTTCCTTTTGCCATTACTGTGTTCTGTCACAGGAGGACATGGAATCTGGGAAGTTGTCTGACCTTAAAGAGCAAGAAGTGGAATTGCATTTTGTCCAGGAATTGTAAAGCTTAATTTCTGTCTGATTCAAGTAGGCTCACATATGATGTTCATTGCTATCTCTTCAAAATAGGCAAGGAAAGTACATAGAACCTTATTTCTGCCTTTCAAATGTCTAACTTCCACCTGACTATTTCCACAGCTCAAGAATTCTCTCAGAAAACTGGAAGCATCTCTTGCTTTCCATCAGTGACAGACTGACCATAACAGTGAGGTGCTTTACCAAATACCAGTGCCCTATAATGTCATGTATACATATACATACATATATATACATATATATATATATATGTGTATATATATATATATACAGTGATATATCAAAATTAAGTGGCATACATTATAGGTTTTGGGATTGAGTCTCCATGATCTTGCATTAATCCAGTTCTTTCACTACCTAGTGCAAGGTTCTCAGCATCAGAGCACCCAATCACTCATATAGCAATGAGTATATAAATATAATATATAAATACAATGAGTACGTAAAGTGTTCAAAAGAATTGAATTAAAACACATAAATGCACACTTCAGCAACTTGGAGGACATTAATTTAAAATGTCAGTGCTCACATATACTTGCCATACTAGCAAGGCCGTCTCCTTTGTCAGTATTAACTACTCAGCATAAGCTCACTGATAAAATTAACAAGTCATAAAATCAACACTCTGTTCTAGGAAGCTGGAGTAATCATACAGAATGGGTTTTCACAATACAGTGGGTTTTCAAACTAAAAATTATCATGGTAGGAAGAATAATCTTTTAGGAGAAGATTCTATTAGAACTTAAGTGTTGCATCTGCTTTTCATTAACAAAAATCTCTTAGCTCAGTGACTGAAGAGTCTTGAAAGAGAACTGCTATCTGGCAGAGGGGAAAGGAAAATAAAATGGGGCTGCAGCCTAAGTGTGGGGTCAAGGCTAATGGGAACACCAGAACCACTCCTGATGGATACAAGATCCAGGGATGTTTTTGATGGAAATAACCACAGAGGTTATTTAGTGCATGTGATGGCTTAATACACAGAAAGAATAAATAGATTTGCCTGGCAAGAAAGCAAAGAAAATTATATACAAAGGGCTGAAACACATAACATTTTAATAAGAACATCATTGAGTGCATGTAATAATATTCTGTGGGGTTCGTCCTAAACATGTCCAAAGAGTAATAAAGTAGCATGACTTTGAAAGGAAATGCAGGCTTTTTGGAACAATATTTCAGAAGTTTTGATCCAAAACAGATAAAAATATTCTGAAGTACAAAGACTCACAAACAGGATTAGAGCTGTATTAACCCACTGTGATATGAAAAAGTAACACTGCAGGTGCTATGGTAAACCCATTTGTAATTTTTTACAAGTGACTAGAAAAAGTGTTGTTGTTGTTGCTATTATTATTATAACACTGCAAGCCTGTGTAGGAGCCTCATGTAGATCAGGACTCCATTGATCTAGGTATTTTGCGAGCAGAGGTCAAAATACTAGTTCCAGCCTAATAGAAATATTACATGGTTTAGTAATAGATTTTCACAGAGTTTGATTTGGAAGTCCTAGCCTGAAGTATTCCTGACAGTCTAAAAAACTGGGTCTGTAGACAATCTCAGAAAACCCCTCAAAAATTGAAATATGTTGTCCTAACAACATAATACCTTCATTTCCCACTTGGCTTATTTTGAATGTCTCCAGGACTTCATTAATCTTGGCAACTCTGGAGTCCGGGAAATCTGTATGTAAAATTTATATTGAAGAATAAAAAGTTGACCTTCAGTTCTAATAGTAGAGATCTAAAAAATTTCATTACTTGTCCTAACTACTTTGGTGTAAAGTTGCAGCCTTTTTTTTTTAAAAAAAATCAGATCTAACCTTTGAACTCTCCATTTTACTGCAGATCCTACTTGTATTGCAGCAGGTGAACTAAAATTATGTTTCTATATTTATTCTGAAGTAATTATTGAAGTGCAGCAAGTAGAGGATTCCATTTGTAATAGGATTCTTATTTACCTGGAGAGGAAGATAAGCATATGTGAGGATGGAACCACCTCAGAGCTGCATGGTTACAATAAGGAGTAGCATCAAACAGAAGAAAAGGTGGAAGGAGTGCTGCCTTGGGGCACCACAAAATATGAGGGAAAGGCAAGGAAAATAAGTGTAGTTGTGTGTTTCTTTTCCACCCATCTCTTCTTTGTTCACACAGTACTGACCTTTGGTGAAGGATATGAGGAGTACATTGCACATTCTGTAGTGTGGAGATCTATATGTTAGATCTTCAGAGAGTCCCGAAATGCAGCAGTGCTGGTGCAGAGTCCTAAATCCTTTCAAAGTTCACTCTGATTTTCCTTAGTTCCCCAGGATCACCTGGTAATAAGCAAGTTAAGGAGGCTTTATATCAGAAAGCCAAACCTCTGCCCTGATGGCATGCCATCGGTGAATGGATACACCCAGGGAAGTTTCAGGGGCCATTTCTTACTAGACCAACACCCTCTGCCAATTCTGGCTACTCAGGAGGTTATCCAGCTTTGTTTTACAGGCAGAAGGTAAGATGCTTCAGCCTCATAGGCAGAATTTAAAGCTCAGTGTTGGTGTTAAACAAATCCAGACATGTGAATTCCAAGAACCATTGTATACACAATGCAGGATATTGAGTCCCAAATGGAAAATTACAGTCCTGACAGTAGAGATGAACACTAACAAGAAAAATGAAAAAAAAAACAAAACAAAACCCAACTTAATATGAAACCAAACCCCAAATTTATGGTTCCAAGCCCTCTGCTCGTGCAAAATTTCCCTTTACACCAGTATAGGAATTTGTCCAAGAGCCATAAAATGAGTTCATCACTCCTTGGGCTACACTTTGGCTCTTGTATCCAAGAACAATATTTTAAGCATGGCTTGAGGAATAATTCAACATACGAACTTGATGAGAACAATTCAGGATTTTGCAAGTTCCATAGGAATGAGGTTTTTTTTTTCCTCCAGTAATAGTAGTTACTTGTATTTTTAATGATTGTGTTGCATGTTGTTTGATGGATGCCTCATTTCAGAAGCAATACTTGTTTCAAATCATAGAATGATGTTGTGGCACAAGTAAGGAGAAAAAAACTAGAATTCGTGGAGGGAAAACAACAGAGAATTTTTTCCGTTCTATTTTAGTGAAACTTTTATCTTGTGTTTTCCAGTTTATGTAAACAAATTATGGCCCAGAGAAAGTGTGAAGCAGAAAACATCATCAAGACTACAGAAGAGAAGGAATATGAGTACAAGGATCTTGTCATTGCCTTGTTTATTAGCATCTGGGGGGAAGGGGGAAGAGGCTGTCTTACAAAATTCAAAGAACTGGAACATCTGAGACATTTAGCTAGAAATTGTGACGCTCCCATGCAGTGTACTTTATAAAATATACTTTTGTGACTCACAAGGGAGAAGTAGTGCTACAAACCAAGCTCTGTTTGCTCCCATTTTCTCCTGTGATGTAATTTGACATGACCGATAGAGCCAGACATGCTATGTTAACCTTCAGTAAATTTGAAGAAAAATGTGGTTTTCGGTAAAATATGGGAAAAAGTTGCAATCTTTAGTAACTAAGAAATAGCTTTCAGATTTGACAATAGCAGTAAGAGATTTCCCAGTGAACACAGACTGTCTTATGTGGTGTGGTATTTTGGCTTTCAGAGTCTGTGCTCAAATTCCTGCAACTTGTTGATATTTACTGTGCTGTTCATCTGGCATCTCATCACATTATACCTCCAACCCTCACCTGCAAAAGCAAAAGAGTTTTGAATTTTAGCTGTGACACAGATCTGTAGAAGCCAGTTTTCCAGTGCATATTAAAGATTATTTTTAAAACCTCCTTAGCCCTGGTAGCCCAAACTACTTAGGATTAATATAAAAGTGGAATTTGATATATTATAAACCACTTTGAAAATCAGAAAGGCAGTAGCTGCAATTCATTAATATTGCATTGCAAAATTGTTTTGCTGTTGACTTGGACAGATTAGATGATCATCCTGGAGCCTGTGAGGACTTTAACATGAGTCATTCCAGCTGCTTGTCTACTGGTACTTAATATCTCTCTTCATCTGCTGGTACAACCAGCAGACATTCAGATGTGGAAACTGTGGTAAGGTAAGGGATATAGTGGCAAGTTTTTGTAAGGACTTCAATATCAAAGAACCTCACATGAGCTCTCCATTCTGAGCTGAAAGTCATGCCACTGGAGTGACCAGTAACTATTCTGTGGCATAACTTGCTACAGAAAATTAGGAGAAGGCAGAGTGTTTTAGAAAGGAGGGTCATCTGATTCAACAGATCTTCTCTGGCTTTTCCAATCTCCTTGCTTTTTCACTAAGATCCTGAATTCCTCTCTTCAGAAATGAATTTAGATCTATACTGAATTTACTGAAATACACTGTTCAAAGTGTCATTCCTTCCAATTTTCCACAGCGTATCTCCCTTTCTCTTAGCTTAGGTGTTTGTTTGTTGTTTAACACCAAAATACCTTATCATTTTGAATCAAAAGACACTGTACTTAAAAGGAATAGACTTTTTTTTGTTCATACACACTTTATCTGTGAAACCAAAAAGCTGTTATCCATTCATTTTAAGTGCTGCAGATTTCTACTCAAGTTAACTTCACTTCTATCTTTCTGATAAGAGATCTTTCTTTTAATCAGAGATGTGAATCACGTCATCTTCTTTACAGCACTCATCTGATCTCACATCCAGTGCACTTCATCTTCTTTTCTTAGAAGAGTAGATGGCCTGTAGTGCAATAACTACTACAGTTTATTAATTATCCTATTTGTCTGGCCCAAATTGATATTGTGTTGTGTAAAACATAACAATAGGCACCATTTCTGTATCTGTTCAACTTAACATTTTAAGATCTTTGGATGATGCTGAATTGCAAGATGCTCTAGATCATTGTTCTATTTTAATTTCATGTGGTATCTCCGCGTCATTCCATCTTTATGCCAGAATTATTTCTAGCCCTGCATAAGCATTGCTGAGAGGTTTAGTAAGGACTGCATATTGCAATATGTGGCCCATCTATACAGAAACTAGGAATAACTTCTCCAAAACCCCTTCTAGTCCAGGATTCTGTCACTGTGAGAAACTAGTAACTGTGGAATAGTATGGAAACATGCTAAACACATATTAATATTTTCCTCGAGTACTCTCAGCCTCCAGTATCTGCAGCTCCAGAGCTCCCTAGGCCAGAGACAGTAACTTCATATTTGATAACCCTTGTCAGACTTTATCCTTCATCAATTTGTTTAATCACTTTTTGATCCCATTGGCAGTATCCCATGTCAGTGAGTTCCACAAGCAAATGTACATTAGGTGACAGGGTGCCTCTTTTTTTTCATTATGAACCTGCCATTTACACATCTTTGGTAACTTCTCGTTGTTTTGTTGCATGAACATCAGAGTAACTGGTCTTTCTTCATCTTCTCTATACTGCTCGTGGTTTTATAGAGGCTAATGAGAAGAATTTTGTCTCCATGACACAAAATTTTCACACAATAATGAACTGATATTGAGCAGTTGAAGAGAGAATTTAGAGTGTAATAAATGTTGTAAGACCACGTTTCACTTTTCTGACAAAACCACTGATAGAATTAATAAATAAGGGTTAAAAGTGAAAATGAAAGGACACATTTTTTGCTATTGTCTAATAATATGCCTTATTTTATAAATCAGTAACCTCTTGTATGGAGTGGTATGGCTTATTATGACTATGAAAATAATATATTTCTTTTCTGCAAGTAGACATGCAGGACTGATATTTCAAGAGAAGACATTGACTTCATCTGCAAGGCCAGGGCATGAAAGAAATGAAAATAACAATTATTGATTTTTTTTTTTCCTATGCTAAGAGAAACATTTACCAGCTTTACGAGGGGGAAAGAGCAGATGTTCAGCAAGAGAGGAGAGGTTTTCAGTTTTAGCAATAAGACATGATAATTTTTGCAAAGAACATTTCTTTGCAGTTATATCATCCTGAGATGGGAAAACAAGTCAGAAGACCAAAATATAAATAGTGAAAAATACCCTAAAATGGCACTATCTTGCAAGTATACTGGATTTTTTTTAGGACAGGGTGAACAAATGATTCAAAAGATTCAGCTCCTTTCTAGTTTGACAGACTAAGGTGCGGTTGTGTTAAAGAGATTGAATATATACTTGTCACATGACTTTTAATTTGGACATATGCTGAACTATATTGCTGCACTCAAGTCTACCACCCTGAATTTCAAAAGGCCTGAAAACAGCAGGACTGTGGAAAGATACACCAGACAAGCCAGACAGGACGTTGGGACAGGATCAGGACTGAACCCCTGACAGTCATTCAGCTTCACTGGGCTAACAAAGTAAAGAGATTACTTTTATTCTCTTGGCAGAAAAAGCATCACTAGTCTTTACAGAATATACAAAGTGCTATGACACATTACTGAAATGTCACTCTGCAGGAATCGTGGGAACATGGGAACGTGAAATGTTAATGAGGAAGTCTGTTTTCCAAGGCTATGCAATTGGTTGCTGTGCTTTTTAGTGCATGAATTCAGAGTAATCTACTACTTAAAGCCAGAAATTAGGGGAAAAAAAGATAATAAGAAAAGGGTTATGTAACAGAACGCCTGCAAACACTGGGAATTCCATTTGATGTCCTCTCCAGGGGTGCTGGAGCCTCCCCAAACATGGTCACTGGCATTTAGGAGGAAGACTGTTCTGACTGGTCTCTGTCCTGTCCCTTGTTAGCTGTGCAGCACCCTGCAGCTGGGTTGTGGAGCCCCAAAGCAATCCATCGCCCCCAGCACCACAGCCCCCAGTGAACTTACAGTTACACTGGGCTGCAGCTGGCATGCATTGCAAAGAAGCAGCCAATCCCTCCTCATGGTACTCAGATGAATAAACCTGGTGTGAATTGATTAAATGGGCATCTTAGCAACAGTACTGGTTGATTTGCCTGAGGGTCAGAAGGTTCTGCAAGAGATCTTGATGGAGTGACTTAAGGACAGCTGCATGAAGTTCAACAAGGCAAAGTGCTGGGTTCTGCACTCAGTCCACAACAACCCCATGCAGTGCTACAGGCTGTGGGAGGAGTACTTTAAGAGCTGTTCCATAGAAAAAGACTTAGGGGTACTGGTCAGCAGCAGCTGAACATGAGCCAGCACACACCCAGGTAGCCAAGAAGGCCAATGACATCCAGGACTGTATCAGACATAGTGTGTCCACCAGGACAAGGACAGTGATTGTCCCACTGTACTCCACACTGTTAAAGCCACACCCCAAATCCTGTGTCCAGTTCTGGGCCCCTTGCTCTGAGCTACTGAAGTGTGTCCAGAGTGGGGCAACAGGGCTGGTGAAGGGTCTGGAGCACAGGCCTTACAAGGAGCAGCTGAAGGAGCTGGGGTTTTTTTGTCTAGAGAGGAAGAAGCTGAAGGGAGAATTTATTGCTCTCTATAACTGCCTGAAAGGAAGTTGTAGTGAGGTGATGGTTGCTCTTTTCTACCATGTCTCAAGAGAAAGGATGAGAGGAAATGGCCTTAAATTACACCAGGGAAGGTTCAGATTAGAAAATAATTTTTCTCTGAAAGAGTGATTAGGCACTGGAAAAAGTAGCCCAGAAAAATGGTGGCGTTACAGTCTCTGGAAGTGTTCAATGGGCATCTGGATGTGGCACTTGAGGACATGGTTTAGGGGTGATTATGGTGATGCTAGATGATCTAGAACTAGATGATTAACTAGATGAGGAAATAGACAATCTTTCAGGTTTCTGATGACCTTGGCAAGTCTGTGTGATGATTCTGTGTGAAATAATCTGTGATTATTTCTTGCGCCTTTCCTGGCCTGTGGCTTGTGTCTTATCTGTGCAGCTCCACATACCCCTTGTGCCTTCCATATCTCTGTAGGCTGGCTTCCCCCAGCTACACCCACTGTCTTCTGTTTCCAGCAGGAATACAAGGCTTCATTTGGTTTTCTCTGTAAGAAAAACCATTCTCTCTTCTCTGTAAGAAAACCATTTTCTCACAATCATCAGACACAAGGCCTTGGATTTCTATGGCAGCTGGACCATGAAGTTGGAATAGTGAACATTTCAGGGTATAGACAGATATATTTTTAATTGGAAGAACTTAAACTATAAAATCAGAGGCCCTGCTTCAAGACTAAGACATGGTCCTTCTATAGCAGGCCTAGAAGATTAATGTTTGCAAATAGATTAAAACAATGTCAAGGCCAGCTTCTCTGGCACCTTTCAAAGTGCTAAATTCACTGAAAAGATGGTTGCTTAAAGTGGTGACAAGTGTTAATGACATTGTGTAGTGGAAAGTGCAACATTTCATACATGGGACATTGTGGTAGTTTTTCCTTAGAAGAGCTTCTTTGGAGAACACAACAGCTCACTGATCTGGCATAGCAGTCTCCTCCCTGTGGATTGTTTGCACGTTGCAGAGGCTAATTAACCAGGTTTTCCAGCCCAGTATTGCTAGTAAAAGCAGCTAGTAAAAGCTAGCTAGAATATAGTGAAAGGCTATAGCTGTGCTAGGGTGTACTTTCATAAATTGGCATTTGGAAGTAAGTTCTTAAGTCTGTATTTCTGTAGAAGTACAACTCTAAATAAAACAGGATTGTGATATTATATGGTATTATGGTGATAATGCAGCTGCTTTAAGGTAAGTATCAAGAAAACCTACTTTAATTTGTATACATAAAATGGTCATACAGCCACATTATGAATTTTAAAGTGATAACATATTAAGTTAAAACTCTAATGCTTTTAATCCTGTCATAACTTTAGCTAGACTGAATATAAAGGCTTTATTTAGGCATAACTGTAGCCTGTACAGCACAAAACCATTTGAAATGTATGTGTATCAAGCAGCACTGAAATTACAGTGTGTGTGGCAGGGACCTTACACTGCATAATACTGGTGATACCTGAGAGCTTTGTAATAACCTGCATTTCTTATTAAAGGATATGCTGAAGGCATCTCTTTGAAGCACTCAGAACCTTTAAACTTTGGTCAGTGAAGTAATGTTCTCATTCACTGGTTCCTCTTGGAAAAAACCTCCTAACCTTGTTGAGAGTATGGCAACAACAGCAAAAAGGCACCCCACCTCTCTTCACTGCTGCTATGGCACAACCCTTGGGCACTTGGACTCTTAAGATAAAAATCAAAAGAAGCTCTCAACAGACACAATTTGTTTCAGGCACCCTGCAAACAGTTGTGTCAAGTCCTAGGCTTCAGTTCAAAAAGCTCTGAAGTATGTGCTTCACTTTAGACATACAACTAGCAGAGCCCTTAATTCTTTTCTGAGCTGAGTGAGTGTTGACTCAGTAACCATTGACTTTTAATAGAGAAGGAAACATGCATTTTGAAGAAATGCCTTTGGCCCGTACTTGTGGTTTCGGTGGAACTGAGCTAAAGTGCAAGGTGCTCTAAGACCATGGTTAGATGCACAGTGTGCCACACATGGCCAGTGTTGCCAAGGTTATCTTATAACATAATTGCAGTGCCATCTGTCAAGAAGACCACCCTGTATATACTTTTGTTGATACCTTAAAAGGCAATAAATTGTCTTCATTGCAGTGCCATCTGTCAAGACCACCCTGTATATACTTTTGTTGATACCTTGAAAGGCAATAAATTCTATCTTCATAAAGATATTGAGGTGTTTGAAGTAACATGAATGATAGAGATGGAGAGACCTCAGGACTTCTCAGTACTGGTCAAGCCCTCTGTCCGGTGAACTCTTGTGCCTTCAGGGACATGAATGGATACAGCTCCAGGCAAGATGATCTGGGAATAGCACCAATGAGCCCTGTGCCTTGTGCTTACCTGTAAACTGAATTCTTGGTGTCAATACTAACAAGTCAGTCTTGCTACAACTGCCAAGAAAGACAGCTAGGTGTGATGTTACAGATCAGAGGTGATGTTACTCTAGAGGAGATTGTCCTTCATTTTCTTGAGTGGCATTAAAAACTCAGCATGGAATCCTACCAAAAATAAACTGGATCTGTAGTGAAAAAACATAAGATTTGAAGAGTGGTTGGGGATTTTTTAAATTGTTTTTTCAAAATCTCTTGATTTAAGATGTGACAAAAAAAAAAAGTAAGGTCACATATTTTATTGCCTATGGCTTTCATTAATTTTTAAAGGAATGAGTCAAATTGCTGAACAAAACCAGTAGCAGAGATTATATGATGAGCAGATGTAAGAGCCATTTTAATATTTAATGAGACCAAAACGTTCTCATCACTAATGATCTTTTCATGGCACTTGCCTTTTGAATGGGTGTATGTGGCTGCATGTTTCTAAAGGACTAACATTTTTGTCTTTCTAATTAAATACCTCTCAAGACTGGCTTAAAATTGGTAGTGGTTTGGAAGTGTTTGGTTGTCATGTCAGTTTAGGTTATGATAAGGTGGGAAACTGAGTGTTTGGTTGCATCTCAGCATATTGGTGTGTTCAACCTCCCCACATATTTGAGGGGCTTTTCAATCAAAGTTGATGAGAAATACCAAAGCACAGAGCTTTACAACCAGTCTGTTTGCCAGGGAGATAAACTGTTAACATAGAGACAAATCGGCCAAATTGGAAAAAGCACTTAAAAATGTGTATCCATTCTCTATCAGTGCAGTGCAGACCCAGCACAGGAACTGGGTCCCTTTTTAAATGGCTTGGACACCTGTGCATAGCGACCTGCATGGAGTCAGAAGCACATCCACACTGTAGCCAGGAACTGAAACTGGGAGCCCTGCCTGTCATTCAACAACCTGTGAAGTAATATTCCTCCATCACTCACATACATCTAAATGGAGAGAGTAGAAAAAGCACCTCATAATAAACTAAGTCTACGAACATTTTAGCATGACTTTGTGTTTCTATGAAATCAGTAGTGAACATGGATATCACTGCTAATGAACGTGTAGTGATGCACAGGACTCTCATAGCCATTGCTGTGTTTGATATGCTGCACTAACACTGAATTGTTGACAATTCAGTGTTAGTGCAGCATTACCATAACTGGTAATGGATATCCTGTGTGATTTAGAGATAATGTTAACCCTGACTGTTGGGTTTTTCTTCCATTTGCTGTTTGAACATGAGAACAAGAAGGCCATTATTTGTAACAAAAGTTACATGGCAAAGGAGAAATTATATTTTGAATTGACAGAATCCTGAAAGTGTAAATGTGGCTTCATAACGAAATATATTTTCAGAAAGGAAAATGAGTTAATTAAGAATAAGATGTCCTTGAGAAAGCTTTGGTTTTTTTGTTTTTTTTTTTAAATCTTCCTTGGAAATGTTCTCACCTCTCATGGTACAAAAGTAACTAGCATATCTGTATATCTGTATCACAGTACCTCAGCAGCTACACTGCTTAAAATTTACTTAAATAGATTTCTTTATTGATGCGATCCAACCAGAATAGGACATGCCAGGAATAATAAATTTTTTAGAACCTGGAAATCAAAAACTTCAAAAAATTTAGATTAAGGTTAGTAAATCTAAGTCTAAGGAAAGTTTAAAATGCTCTGAAAGCTCTCAGAAAGGCATTAATTCAGTGAAGGTCCCATTCAACAGGAGTTGATTTGAGGTAGGAACCCGTTATCTTACAAGTTGTTTATTATCAAGGGAATATATCCAAAGGACTGGTGTGTTTTGTTGTTTTTTTTTTAATGGACAGGGTAGTTAACATGGAATAAAATAATTTGATATATTATCTGTGGAACTTAACAAGAGAAAATAGCATTTATTCAGATGCTAAAATAGCTTTAATTCAGTCAAAATTAGGATATTCAACCATACAGATCCTCCTACCATTTCATACAGTCAGACCACATTGTCTTCATGCATTTCAGTTGATGTTGCAGAGTTTCTAAGAGAATCATCTTTCCAGATTTCATTTAATGAATCTTTTTTAGTTTCTTGAGTGTTAAAATAGAGAGTGAAACTGGCCTAATTCAAAGTTGGCTGGTAGTGTAATATAGACTTTCCTGTTCCTTAGGTAGGGTGTGCCAAGTAAACATTAAAGACTTCAGAAACAACATCTTTTGAGATTTTTCTTGAGGAACATATTGTGTGGTACTGATTGTTGCTGGGGGAGAGGAGTTGGAACCATGAATCCCCGTTCTTCAAAGCTCCTCAAAGTGAATATTACCAGATTGAAAAAAAAAGAAACCATGGATTCTCCATGTTTGATGTCGTCAGACTGCCTTGTGAGGGTCTGAAGAAACTATTTCTAACTCTTTTATTTTTTTTCTCAGGTTGGGGGTCACACCATGCTGCCCATTCGTTGGATGCCTCCAGAGAGTATAATGTACAGGAAGTTCACCACAGAAAGCGATGTCTGGAGCCTGGGAGTTGTATTATGGGAAATCTTTACTTATGGCAAACAGCCATGGTATCAGCTCTCAAACAATGAGGTGTGTGTAATATTTTCTCAAATTGAATTTGGAAATCTGTTATGCAAATTATTGGTGTAGCGTCTCTGGAAAAAAGACAGCAACAAATTTATTTCTTAAAGGTTAATGCATATATATGGTATTTGTTGTGTTGTCATGAACCATATGCTTGAATTTCTTCTTTTTCATCTTTTTCTCCCCTGAATGGATGGAAGGTGTTCAAGCAGAACTACAGCAGTTGGAATTTAATTTTTCCTTTGCATAGCATAAAGTCTGCCCTGGGTAGACCATGAAACAATGAAAAGGACCTTAGCTATCTCCTGAACAGATGTATCATACATGGTACTGTTTCAGAGTGGTTGTCCTTAACCACAGACAGATTAGATTGAAGTAATCAAGATATCTCTTGATTTCTAGGCAGTCACAAGTATCCCCCTTCCAGAGATTAGCCACAGTGATACTCATATGCTTGCAGAAGGTAGAGAGGAGAGACAATGATGCTCTATGAGGAGCTTGAAAATTTATCCTCCCTCTGAGGTGGTAGTTGGGTAGAGAGAGAAGCTATGGGATTAATTCCCAGCTCTGATTTCCTTATGTGTGGAGTGGTCAATGTGGGTAAACTTAACATGAGTGAAGTTATTGCTCTTTGACCACTTACATTACAGTGAATTTTCCAGATCGTATACTGCTGCTCATACATCTGCCTAGAAAAGCAGTCCTTTCCAGAAATGGCTGCATAGCAGCCACCAGTGAGGCTGCTGTGGTTAAAGTTAACTCTTCCATGGGTGAATTCTATGTAGCTGGCACAGCTGATCCTTTGCTTGTGATTTCTCATAGGTGATTGAGTGCATCACTCAGGGCCGAGTCCTGCAGCGACCTCGCACATGCCCAAAGGAAGTGTATGACTTGATGCTGGGCTGTTGGCAACGGGAGCCTCACATGAGGCTTAACATCAAAGAAATCCACTCCCTCCTTCAGAACTTGGCCAAGGCATCTCCAGTCTACTTGGATATTTTAGGCTAAAGTCTCCTAGCATTTCTTCTTCTGGGCTGCGGGAATGAATGTGCTCAACTGCCACTGAACTACATTAAAATGTGTTCTTAACTTTGACAGTATTAATGACAAAGTTACGGAGAAGCTTTCAAAGGGCAAGCAATGTGTGCTTCTCCATCTGTAGACACAGTATTGACTTTTTAGACATTACCAAGACGTATCTTCTCTCTTTCTCTCAGTTTCTATCTTTTTTTTTCCTTATCTCCTGTCTTTCTAATCAATTTGGCTTCTGCATTATTGTAACTCTGCATAGACAAAGGCCTTAAAAATCCAATCTGTTATATCAGCAGACTCTTCAGTTTGCCCACCACAACTAACAATGCCTTGTTGTATTCATGCCTTTGATGTGGATGAAAAAAAGGGAAAAATATATTTGACTAAAACTTTGTGATTTCTGCTGTATAGCTACTGGGAGTTTCTATGGATTCACCTCATTTTTTTTTGCTTCAGCCTGTGGGTGGAAAAAGAAGACTGGTGTTCTCTGCATGAAGAATGTTCTTTGCAGAGACAAAGCCAGATAGAAAGAAGACACTCTTCTGTGACACACTATCTGGAGGACCTTGGGAAATCAGGTGGCATCCAACCCTACATGAAAACACTGAAGTTATTTGATGGAAGACAAGAAGGGGTTTAGCCATTTCCCTGAAGAGTCTTTCTGAGGACTTAAGGAATTGTTTAAGGAGGTGCTTTGCCAGCACCATTCATTGCCAGAATCAAGTAAAACAAAATAAGATGCTGCCTGCACTGCACGCAATTGTGTTACAACATGATAAAGTAAACACATGCCCTTTTTTTGTCTTCTGGTAGGATATTGTCATGCCACTGGTGTAAAAATGTTCTCCAGCTAGTCTTTTTTAGTAAAGGCTGAAGCTAGATTTAGTTACATACAATATTAATTTCAAGATTACACGTTGGAACTAAGGATTTTGATAGGACAAACTATAAATGCTGAGGCAGGTGTATCTTATGCTGTGCTTGTCCAGCAGCATATTCCTTCCTTCCTCAATCCTTTCTTTTTTTCTTTTTTTAACCGTGCAAACAAAACTGTGCATGGTCTTTGTCGATTAATGCCCTTTGTGCAGAAACAATCACTCATCTCGTAGTACACCCTAGTAGACATAGCAAACTCATAATGATATAACCTATATTTCATTAGAAGGGGCTAATGGAGAACATTAGCCATGTTAAAATGCCTTTACAATGTTATAGATATTATAGGCTGATATAACATGAATAATCTAAAGCACGGAGATCACTGGTTATGTTTGAGACATAGCAGGGGATAAAGATCTCTACAAAAAAAAAATTTACTCTGTGGTTATGGCTTGCTATTCAGAGTGCAAAGATTCTGACCTCAGCGTCATTTTTGTATTGGTACTATTGCTGTCATAACCAACATAAACACTTTATTAAATAATTTATTTTTGGTTGGATTGGCATTGTATGTGTACAACATTTGCATGGCCACTGTGTTGATGACCGCTGCATGAGCATACATGTTGTTTTTCAAACTAGAAGTTGACAATTTGAAATTTAGAGCTAGGATTATTTTTAATATGAATTCTTACAAATGAAAACCTACCTTACCTATTCCTCAAGACTTCTGCCTCCCTCTGTGAGGGGGCGTTATTGCAAAAAAGTGATCTTTCTTTCCATTTTCTCTTTTTATTATTTCTTATTGATATGAGCCAGATCAAAATAGTCCATCTTCGTGTTGGGGATATTTTATTTAATAAATTAAGCATTTTATTTTTGTAAGTGTTCCCATAGCACATTTAATATATAATTTGCTCGCATGTATTATTTATTGAGGCACTTTAAGTTTTTCCTTCAGAAGCTTTTAGAGCTAGCTTATAAAAATTCTGAACATTTTCAGAATAAAACAGTTCACTGGACACTGATGAAGTTTGACCCTTCTCAATGTCATTGAAAAGGCAGCATTACAAATAAACATGACAGTGTAACTATAAAGCCATACTCAGTATTTCTTTAATAAACTAGATGTTATTTCTTAACTGCTACTGAACTGGAAACACATAAAAAGCCAGAGGAAGATTCCTACAAAATGGGCCTTAAGATTTTATCTAGACTGTCTTGGAAGTTCTCACAGAAAACTAGAAAAAGACTGAGCATCCAGTGAAACCCATTCTCTTGAGAATATGAATGTTATATTTTAAAGGAATTTGAAATTGATATTCAAAATAACAGTGGTGGAAAAGAAAGATATCAGAGTCGTCTTACTGTGCAGTGGGAAGAGGGTGCAGTTGGTGGAGGGGGCTGCTAAGTTTCTACCTGCATATTCTGTCTTAGTTCTTTCTGAGAAAAAGGCATCTAAGATGATGCTTTTACTGTAAAAGTGTCTCCAGCCCAAAAGCAAGCAGGTGTGTTTTGCAAGCACTGAAAGAATGTATACCAAAAATAACCACAAGACCCTGAAAATGTACTTAGTGGCATCTTCTTTTTGGTTTACTAGTGAGACTTTTAGAGTCATTTCAGAGAATAAATAGTATTAAAAAGCATTGTGCAATAACATAGCAGTTTGTTAAATTTCTAAAGGACCAAATGTTCTACAGAGCCACCACCTATAACCTTGACCTATATCATTAATGTTCTTGATAGTGCATAAAATGTGTAATCACAGTAGAAAAGCTGTAAACTGTAGCTATACATAGTTTGCGTTTGTTCATGAAAAGATGGGTAAGTGTAGCAGAGTGAGCAGAGAAGAGGAAGAAATATGTTCAAATCACAATGAAGGTTGAGTATATGTGCATATTCATCATGCTTGCACTGTCAGGTAAATTGTGTACACTAAGTAATTATGACAATCAGGCTCATTTAAAAAGTCTTTCTGGACATAGGACTTTCTGTGCTATGAACTGACCATATATATATATATAATATATGTGTGTTTGCATATGGCATATATATATATACACACACATAGCATATACATGTATGCCTATGTCTGTTGTATTTTACTTATATATGTGCAGACATGCATGCACATTATGTATGGGCTGTGTGTATATGTATAATTTACATACACCTCTGTTATTACAAATTATGATTAGAGTGCTATTAATAAATTGATAACGTCTGCTGAGTAACCAAATTTTTTTCTTTTGATATTTCTTTTTCTATATTTGTAAGATTCAACTAACTGGTGTGCAGCAGAGGCAGTGCTAGAATGCCAGAGATTTAACAACGAGCACTTTTCTTCCCCAGATGATTGCATAAAAACATTTCTTCCATTCCCATCTCACTTGTTGACTTCTCACAATGAAATTAACAGATAAGCTTCCAAGCTCAGAAAACAGAGTTTGTTTTACTGTCTTTTCTGGGTTTGCGCTCCTGTTGTTTTATTGTTCTAGCACAATAGTGCAGCTCCATTAGCATTTTGTACTTGCCTGCAGTAACTAAATAATTCCAAGAACGAGTTGGACTATTCACACTGCAACATGACTTGGAGAACAAGAACACTGACATTCAGGAGTAATAATAGTAGCATTCATCGCACTCTGTTCTTCACTCTCAATAGATCTGCAGAACTCAGAACTGACCATGGAGAAAGACACTTGTAAAGCAACAGCATCCCATGATGCCTGATGGAGTCTACACTTTCTAAAGGACTGCATTCATTTTGACCGTAAAGCAAAATATCTATATATTGTCTACAGGTTAATAAGTAACTGCTTATTTTTGATCTTGTTTTTTTTTTTTTTATCCTTGCTATTTTTTATCATTTCCTTTCCTTTTTTCTCTTTCCCTGTCTTTCCTCCTTCTTTCCTTCTCTTTTATTTCTTTCTTTCCCTCTATTTTTTTTTCTGTCTGTACCCTCCTTAACTTTATAAGAGATTGTGGTCAAGGTAGACTTTTACAAAACACTTTGAAAAGAAATTAAATAACCCAAATGACTAAGGTATAATGTATATGTGCTAGAACTAGTCCACATTCGGGTTGTTGAGGCCTGTAACTGAATTTCCAATACTGCTATAAAATGTGGGGGAGAGGAGAAGGGAGGGACTGGAGAGGAAGTTGGGTTGGGATTGCTAAAGAGAGATGAAGGTTTCGATAGCACAGGAAGTTGTATCTTCTTTTTGTGAGGGCTGGAATAAACCACTGCTTCTTTGAGTAAGAGGTCCTTTAGAGCCTTAGTTAAAACACCTTTGTTTGGGCAGGGTGGGGGGATGTGTTGTTCATCACAAATATGAAGCAAAAAAAAGAAAAAAGTCTACATGTTGCAGGGAAAACACTGTGAAATTCACAATAGCAACCAAGTGACTATTTTGCCATCTTTTAAACATATGTCTCAGGAGAAGAAATGGGAAATGATGGGTGTGTTATTTTTCCGTCTATGCATTCTGCACAAGATCTGTGGGGATTTTTTGTTTGCTTGTAGAAGGTTCTGAGTGATGACTGGCTGATATTTTATAGACACTGAATATTTGAGCAAAGATTATGGAAGCTGCTAGTAAGTGAGGCCATTGATTGAAATATGTGAGAAAACAGAACAAATCAAATCTATCCAGAGGCCTAATTCTTGCAGCTTATGTGTATCTTTCTGTAACTTGTAGAAAAGCACCTAAGAATGTTTTATATACAAATAATTTAATTTAACATTTATGTTTAATTGAATCACCAATAGAGAGAGAATCAATTAATTATGAAATATTTGTCCCAGCCCTTCTCTCCACCTATAATTTATGTGTATATATTCTAGATATCACTCCGTTTGTCACTTTAGGTAAAGAGGAAGATATCTACATACAAATATAAATCTCTATATTGTCACCAAATTGTGACCTGGTGTGTAGAGCTATCTTTCTCCTTTCTTTTTTTTCCTTTTTTTAAAAAATTTATTTAATGTGATGTCTCTGTGGAAATATTTAGTGGTTCTTGTTTTGCAGTTTGTTACAAGTAGTCATTGCTTTAAAACTTTCATTGCATCTTGGCTGATTTCAAAGTGATGCCTAGGTATCAGTGTTAAAAGTTTTGTTCGTGAATCATGTGACCAGCTTCTCTCAACATGACATGGAAAGTCTCTTGTATTACAGTGTATTTAATAAAAATGATGTCTTACAATAAACAATGTCATCCAAAAGAAAGATAAAATTATTACTTTAAAACACTAAAAATTTTATGTGGTGTTGTGTGTTGTTTTCTGTTGTTTGAATGCCTTTGTTTACCTCTATTCTTTTTAGGATGAAATTAAGGAAACGTTTGGTATGCTTAGAAGCATGGCAAGTTTGCACTCTAAAACTGTGAAGCAAAAGCAGGTTGCTGAACTCGTAGTTCATGGAAGAGCTGACCAAAATTAATAGGACAAAGGAATGGCCATCCTAATAGTAGACACATTTTTTTGGTCTTCAGTATTCAAAGGAAGGTCCTATTTGCATTCTTGTTCATGTGAGCAGCTGACAGCAAACATCTGCTTATCTTCTAGCAGAAGCAGGCCTTCAGGTATTTTCTGGCACTTTCCTAAAAGTGTCCTTCAAACTGCAGCCCTGTTAAAAATGTAGTTTTTTCTTTTTAACTCATGTCAGTCTTCTATGAATATATTGTGAACAAATATATCATTAAATCCAAGTCCTTGATTAAGATTCAGAACATGGACAATCAAAGGAAGGTTCAGCAACTTTATTGGTGATCACTCCATAATCTGGCTTGATCTCAGTCAAGCCCTTCAAGGCCAGAGTAAAACAATACAAGACCCACTTTGTGAATGTATGTGCTTCCTTCTGCCAAGAGACCTCTTCAAGACAGATGAGCTGGCTATAATCATTCAAAAGGTCAAAGGAAAATAATCTACTGAGGAGAAGCCTCAGGATGAAATCTGTCCAAAACTGAAAATATTATTAAAACACACTAAAAATTTTTGTTGACAGTTCATGTTCATGCAGCGGCTTAGAAATGCCTTACCTACTTTCATGGTAAAATCCTGATGCCTTCTGGATTTGTTGGGTTTTTGCTATCCCAAAAATAAACACCTCTCTGCAGGCAACTGGTTGTGATGAAGTCTGTTTGGGAGCAGTGAGAGCTTCAGAAACCCTCAGCATATAGCATCGTCCTGCAGTCACATCAGCATGGGTGCAACAGCCTGCACACACTCCACCCCCATTCCCTTTCCCCAGGGATTTTTAAGGCTAGGGGCATGTAGCTGCAGCAGGGACAGGACATTACCACTCCTCATGGAGGCTTTGCCTAAGACACAGATGAGCCAGCAGGGCCCATGGAGTGTCTCAGCAGTACACTCAGAACTTTTGCGGCATTACAGCAAGTACCTCTCCTGAGCAGCCCAGCCTACCCAAGACTCCACTTTAGGTTTCCCCTCCCTGGCAACCATCCTGTACCCACAGAGTCCCACTGATCTTTTTAGCTCAATCCCAGATGGGCCCTTGGGCAGGCAAGAAGTGTTGAAGAACTTGCTCATCACTTGGTCACGCAAAGGAGATGAGTTTTGTATCTTCTGCTTTTCTCACCTGGGCACGTACGGCCCTGCAGCATGCAGTGTGTATCAGAGCAGAGGTTCAGTTTAAAAGCAGTGACTGGTGCCATTTTTGTTGCCTTCTGTCCACTGCAACTGTAAGGGTAAAGGTGTTAGTTCAGGTTGCATAATAGTCTTGTTAAAGACTAATGAGGTCCTGAAGCTCCCAAAACATGTCAGACTTGATAGTCTCTTTAAGATCACTCATGCACAGCTCAGCAATATCCTTCCATAGCAGCATCTGAAGATCTCTCAGCTTATCAATGCTTACTTCCTGCATAAAATCCACAGAGAGTTGTGAAACACTGAACAAGTCAGCAAGGAATATGCAACATAAGTCCTGGACCTGGTACCGCTAAATCTCAGCAAATTTCCCCACCTAATTTCATAGTGAAGAAGTCTTTGTGTTAAATGATTCATATAACTTGAACATCATCTTGATCACTGTATTGCTTTAAAGGTGATTCACAGTGCCTCTTGATTGTTCCCATTGGTATTTTTAATGGCTATAATAATTTCCTTTTTAAATGGTGAGAAAGCTTATGTTTAAAAAAAAAAAAAACATGGCCTTATAAAGGACAAAAAAAAAAAAAAACAAAAACGTGGATCTATTCAGAACAGGGTAGGCAGAGTCTACTTAACCAGCTCCCAGGTTTGCTTACCAAAGCAGCTTATTAATATTTGTCATAAACCATTGGTTCTGGCAGGAAAAATTTCATGCAAGAAAGAAAAATATTTGCAGTAAACACCTGAAGAACTACCCAATTAATTTCTATGCTAAGAGCCCCATACTTCAACCTCTAAAGCATAGATTGACATGCACAACAGACAGAGTTTCTTCAGCAATTCATGGCTTTTGAGAGTTGGAAGATTTTAGGGCTTGGGTCTATTTTTATCAGTGATTGAGTAAAGAATACTAGTTAAAAAGACCATAAGCAAAACAGTGGAGAGTAAAACAAATGTTTTACTTTTTTGAACTGATAATCGCATCATGAAAATAAATGCATTTTAACAAGGAATAACAATTTGAACTAAAGAGCATGTGCTCTTTATGGCTGGAATCTGTATTAAATACAATGCAAGGGAAGAAGAGATGAATAAGAAAAGTCAGGGAGTAAGAGTATAAAATATGCTGTAAAAATTAGACATGTAGCTTTGCTGTCCTCCTGTCTGACCTTAAAGACAAATAAAACTGATACTTGGAAAATTGTTTACACATATTTTGAGCACTTGCAACATAGAAGAAGATGTTTCTAGGCCGAGCAGTTCTTTGCTATGATACAATGATGCTAATGTCATGGAAAGTCCAGGTCTGTCACTATTATCCTGATTTTTGTCTTTGCATTTTTTTTCTGAAACAGTTAATTTAAATATATAAAAAGGGATATACTGCTATTCAGAGTGTTGCAACATGGGCAGAGCTGACTGCTTGTTCATAAATCTGAGTTCTCCAGTTAGCCCAGCTAGGAACTGTTGCGAATGGCTAAGTAATTTATTGATGATTAGCAGGAGTGGGAGTATCAATTTATATCAGTAACTCCCAGGGTAGTCTCCTGTTCAGGGTAACCCAGCTCCTTCTTTGGAAAGCTGAGGCTGCACAAGTAATAACAAGGCATTCATCACCTTCTGCTTCACAATCTGAAAGCAATTTACAACTGGTCAATGATAGCTGATCAAAGGGGAAAAATTTCCTCTCCTGGCCACTTTTCTGTTGCCCTTCTACCTAGTACTACTAGCCCTGGACCTGCATAATATTTAAATTGAAGCTCTTTTCTTCCCCAGCTTGATTTGGCAGGTCAGAACCTCCCAATCTGGCAGAGGTGATCAACTTCACCCTTGAAGCAGACAGCTCTTTGCCAATTGGTTTTTGCACATATTAAGTGTCCTCTAATTTCTGAGCCCTGCAGAGACAACAGATGCTCTCAATATGTATAGGGCAGGTGAACGGTATGCTTTGTCCATGTAATAGAGAGGAGAAAAAACATGGAAATGGGAGCCAGTACAGCCTACAAAGTTGACGGAAGCTGAACTTGTTGTCTTCAGGCCCCAAGTAGTCCTGAGAGGCTTGGGGTATCCACTGAGAAGTAACATGGGAACATCTCTTCTCAACACCCTTGTGTCTTATGGCCCAATGGAGATGTTTGCCCCCCTCATCATGCCCCACCATATGTCAGGGATAGACCAGTTGCAACACAGCTGCCCCCACAGAGGAGAGCATTTGCCTTGGCCCTCAGCCTCATGTGACTCTTGGGTACAGTCCTGGCAAACAAGATGTCCCTGTCCTCAATTGTCTGAACTGATTTGGCTTGTGCATGTTCACATCCTGATAGAAGTGACGAACACTATTTCTTTTCACTGGCAAACACTGGGTGAACTGCTAACAATAGGCCTCCTTTTGTTCTGTGGTGAACTGGGACAGTCCCATGGTATGCTTGCAGAGGTGGTGTATCTCCAGCATGTGCAATGGTCTTGGTCTAAGGTGAGTGGGAAAATATGTTAATCACTGTGATGGGAGGCTCCTGTCATTCTGTTCATCAAAAACATCATAAGCTGCCCAAATTCCCACATTCATGTGCTGCCATGAATTCAAAGCACCCAGTCACCAATGAGAGAGTTGCAGCACTGCCTGTCATGGCATGCACAGACTGGTGCTTGTGACAAGGGGTGCATGACCTCAGGAGCACACCCTCAGTATTGGGTGAACATCCTGGCTGGGAGGTGCCACTCATTGCCACTCAGGCAATTTGATGTTTGCTGTGCAGTGAGCTGATGACTGCCTTCGTCCCTGTATCTTGGTCTTTGCCACTTTTTTGGGTGCCCTGTGCAGCTGCTTGAGGTCAGCTAGCAGTGAAGTAGATGATTCCCAGATGAGCCAGGAATGGACATCTTGTCTCTCTGCAAGACATTGTCTAACTTCACCCTGGCATGACAACTGATAAATCCTTCAGTAGCATAATGTAATACCTGTCCTGGTTTTATTGCATCTATTAAATCTATGAACAAAAGGAGAACAAATATGGCTTGTCCTAGAGATGAATTCCTTGGAGACACATCATGTTTGACTCAATTTCTCATCCTGGTGACCAGCTGGGTGCCAGTAGCAGTATTTGCACCTGTGTGCCTCACCACTGGGGGGGAGGGGGAAATGCCTGCTTAGCCAGGTGCGTTCTTATAGCTCTTGCTGAGGTTGATTTTGAGAGCCAGACATCAGCATAAGGAGAAATACACTGACAGGGCCCTGGACAGAGTGGTGCCAGGTGGGCAGAGGAGCAGTCCTGCATTCCTCATGCAAACCACTGCTTTTGGTGCAGCTGATCACTGTTTCTAACAGTGTCTCTTTATTCATTAAGTGATTTTTTTTTTTTACACTGTGTTGAATTAGTCTATTAAGAGCACCACTGACATGCCCAGCTCCCACAGTTAACATTTCAAGCAACATCACCGCCAGGAACAGCAAGCGTTAGGAGACAAAGTAAGACGAACGTGTGGATCTCATACCCCCTGCTCCCCTCTCTCACTTCAACCCAAAGTGCAGGGAGTCTGGACAGAATTTGTCTTCCAGGTCCTCAAAGCAGTTACACATATAAGTCTCTGCAAATGATCCATTATAAGCTCAGGTCATGTCTTTCTGCTTTGGATTTTCTTTTTTACTGCTTTGTGATTTGGGAAATTATGTGTGCAAATGTCACTAGCACCAAGGGGTTTTAGCAACCCAGAATCTAAAGAGTCCTGGATAAGAGAAAGCAGATGGAGACTAAACATGGTGCCTTCGATTCTGCAGAGGCCACGGAATAAATATGCACTTCACTTGGTTAAAATAATACCTATTGGCAGTAATTGTTGTTGGGTTGTTTGCCAGTGGGAGTCTAATCACTCTGGCAAGAGCTAGGTGATCCACAAGCTGTTACAGTGTGCTTTTGGCTCATCTTGTGTTGTACAACCTCACAGATTTCCATACTAGAAAATTATGAAGGGATCAGTAATGTTTGCAATATGAAAGAGATATTGCAGGATATGCAGCTTTCCCAAACTATGCAAAATACTATTGCACCATCATACAAATTGCTTAGTAGTTACTTTTAGAATAGATTTGCTGTTAAACACCTATGTGACTATGACTCAGGGCAGGGTCCAAAAATGGCTTCCCCAAGTCAGAATGGCACATAAGGCAAATTTGGCTGTCAGCTCTTTTTAGACAAAGTTAACATTTTCCTTAGAAAGACAGAAGTACAGCCAATGGACATGAATATTCTTGATCTCAAGTCTGTGGCACCAACAAACCAGCCTAGCCTCCACACAACTAGCAGCATACAACTGCAGAACTGGAGTCGTTGAGGACTGTAGAATCCAGACCAGGAGAGTGTGGGCTGTGATGTGAGCAATGGGAATGTCTTTTGAGACCCTGTCCAGGAATCAAACCCTGCTGCTGCTTTGCCTTCCAGAGGTCAAAATCCAGGAATCTCAGTGGAACAGACTGAATGTTAAAAGATTTGGGAGGGGATTAGATAATCTCATGCCAGACTAAGAAATTGAGCCAGAGCCAGTGTGAAAATCCCTGAAATTGACAGTCTCTATCAGTACCTTGAAATGCTAGCAAAGCTGTTGCATATAAACAGAAAACAACAGAACTAGTGAAAGGCAGAAAAGTGCACCTGCTATTATATTGATCCTTCTGGCTGTATGGTTACCTGCTCTATTACTGACAGCATTAAGTAACACTGCTACATTGAGGTAACCCTTCCATTCTGTTATCTTCTTTTCAAAACACACCAGTGATTAAATTTGTGTGGGCAGCCAGCATCTTGGAAAATAATGCAGCACAGATTTATTGTTTCACTGTAAAAAGACACTACCAACTGCCGCCTGGCCTCCATTCTCACCCTGCAGCTGGCAATTCCCTGGAGAGCTGGCAATTCCCTGGAGAGCAAAACACATCAGCTTGTTTTCTAGTGGTGCTTAGGTGAGGTTAATGCCAGCCACCTTCCTCTTACTGGTTACCCAAAGTTAAGTTTCTGCATCTTCCACTTCTTCTCTGACATAAAGACTTTGTCAAGAGAGATGATTTACCATGGAAGTGCCTCTTATATAGGCCAAATTCAACACACATCAGTATCTGTACAATAAATACAATAGAGTACTACTGAAAATGCATTATTCTGCATTCATTGGGTGATAATTTGTGCAGAGGGCTGCAACTAACTCTTATTCATTCAACTATTGGAAAGTAATTATTCAAATGAGAAATGCTCTGGGCTTGGGAAGGAACACAACTGACAAGTGATTAAAAAGGCAGAGCTCCAGTTGCTAACATAGAGCCACTGATGAGGTAGCCATTCACAAAGAGGCTGATACACCCATGCTGGGTGCTGGATCAAGCCTATACTCTCAGAAAAGTGCAGACTTTTTGTATGTTCTAAGAAGGCTGTGTTTTATTCTATAGAAGATCATTATTGGTATACCCAGTTGTTGTCAGACCTCAGAAAGTCAGAATACACGGCCATAAGCCAGGCAGAGGGAGTTCAGCTGGGTTCCCTTCCCTGAGATGGGAGGCATTAAAAGGCAACTAGAAAACCAGTGATATTTACTTAGTACTGAGACTGAAGACAAGATATTATGTGTTTCACACCAAGGCGAGGATCTTCTAAGCTTAGGTTGGGCAGGTCACAGCTGATCCAGGCCACCAGGAACACCTCACAGCAAATGTACATTTTTGTATATCTCCCCAGATCAAACAAACAAACAACTGTTCTGCCTCAGACTGGAGTACATGACACAGTGCAGATTTTTCCAGCCTGGTGCTCTGCACTGGTAAGCCCTTGCATCTTATTCAGTTGTCTCTGACACACTGGGACTTTCACTATAGAAGTGTGCAGACCAAGCTGTTCTATTGTTTTGTTTAGTTGAACATTATGTTGGGTTTTTTTTTCTTTTAAAGAATACTGTGTATCATGCTTTGGCACTTGTAGAGATCGTGATAAACTGATTTTCTGGTTCAGTGATTCACTGCTCTATTTCACTATGAGCAGGGGAAGGAAGATCTGTAATGAATATCTATAATGAATATCTTTCACCTCTCTCCAGAAATAAGTGGTAAAAATTTCTTTGATGCAATTGGTGAGACTTGCAAGAGACTAATTATGTTCAGGTGCTCCAATGCCAGCCTGAATGATTTGATTGAATGAGCATGGGTGTTGTTGAACAAATTTTCCATTCATTTCCTCCTTCCTCAGTTAAATAATTGTTGTGATGCGCTAACACACCCATATAAATGACATCCTGAAGACAGGACAATTTACTTGGCAGTTCTTCCAAACCCAATTCTACTTGTTATCTGCACAGTGATTAGTATTTACTGTTGCTTGTGGTGCCACTGAATGAGCTCAGTGAGCCACTACCACAAGGACCTCTGCCCCTTGCCGCTTCACTGATGCCTGTCACAGCAGTATGCTCAGGAAAAGATTGCCTTCTCACATGCTTATTCATCCCTTTATCACAACTGTTCATACAGTTACCACTGTTTTTTTCAATTTCAATTTTAAAAATTCTAAAAAAGCCCTGAATAACAGAGAATGTAAAAAAAAAAAAAAAAAAAGTTATCAGTGATGCAGTTTAATACTGCCTTTTACTTGCTGTTATTAAAAATGCATTATTTCAGTGAAAAACTAGGTCGTTTCTATGCAGTTGTACAATAAAGCAAAAAAAAAATTACAGCTATATGAAGTATAGCAAAATACAGTCATACTCTGGGAACAAACAATACAAGGTTCAACAAAACAGAAGTGACTTGTCTCACCTGCATGCAGAGAAGAAGTGGAGACAAAAGAATTAATGCTGCCTTTATTAAATTTCATAACATGAAAATTGATAGTGTGTGCTTAGTCTTCAAGGGAAGTGCACTATCCACTGGTGTTCCCTCACTGTCAGACAGTTCCTTAAGCCTCCCTTTAAGTCAGTCGTAATCCTGCTGTGGCTTTCAGATGTCTCTTAATCTGACTACTGTGCATAGAGTGCATTCACACACCCTAGGCTTGCAAAAATCTCCCAAGAGATATAAGGTTTCCACCAAAAAGAAAAACTCAGACACTCTAGACACAAATGTATGTCCTTTCTTACGTCTGATATAATGACTACTTTACTGGTCAGTTGCTCATCAAGCTCATCAGCTTTGCCAGCACCAACAGACATAGGAATAGAAAAGAAACAAAATATTGAGTCCCTCAGCAAATCCTTACTCCTTAAATGTTGCATATATCCCAAGTAGTACTGTAGAACAGGACTCATTTCAAAGAAAGGCCAAAAAAGTCCTGGTTATTGCAGCAGCTGTCATGAAAGAAATGCCTCAGTAGCACCCTAAATACAGTCTTAAGTTTTCAGACCTCAGGAGGATAAAATGAAAAATCGACAAATCCCAAGTGGTGTGATGAAGGTGAATATTGCATGATTACATTTTTCAAGATGCAGGTGCTGAGAGCAACAGGAAATAGGAGCATGCTCTAGAAGCAACAAAATAAGATAAGCCTCTTCAGTTTAGCTGTGTAACATTACCAAAGCTTCTTGTGGGCAGTAGGAATGAAAATGGGATTGAAGAATTGCTGGACATTATATTGGAAAAAAAAACTGCTGAAAAAATTTTAAAAGTAAGACACCATTAGACTGGGGAGGTACCCCAACAATTGGTTTACATCCCATATGATGGTGGAAAAAGACTCTGTTTATTATTGTGTGTTCCTCCTGTCCTTGTCCTTCTCCAGACACCTGCTACAAGTGGGTCCTGGAGCTGGGATACCTTTGATCAGTCAGGGTACAACCACTCACCTAGTTAATTGACTGCAGACTTGATTTTCAGCAGTACAATTGCTGACAATAAGAATTTCTCATGTATTGTGACATATTAATTGCAATGCTAACAATACTTTTTAAGATTAGTATCTACAAAATATTGCTTCTGAAGGGAAATTAGTTGTTGTTTTTTTAAAAATACATAGTTTTGTTGATGAACAATAAAGACCTGACAATGAAATTTCAGGTATTTCAAGCAAACTCAATCTCAAATAAAAGTCTCGTTAAAATGGAGATTAAAGGGATTTAAATAGTTCATGTTCTTACTTCTTTAACTATCAAGTATTCTTTGAAATTTTTAATGGTTTTGGTACAACTGTTTTTCTATTTGTTACTTTTTGTCTCATATAAAATTTGCTTAGGATTTACTGGAATCTCTAGCGAAAAGGACTGTAGCAATATGTAATGCACAAAGTACACAAAGTGATGGAAGAAAAATATTTGTGCTCATACACTTTCAGTTATCATCGAGCCATTTTCTTTGAAATTACCCAGATGCTCAAGTCCTATCCCCAAAGTGACTTTAAAAAAATCTCAATCAGGTGTTTGTTATAGTAATGACAGGTTAAAGTCCTCAAGTTTTTTGAGGCAACTCAAGAATTATGGAACTACATTGAAGATGTAAATGGAACTATACTGTATAGTTCCCCTATTAAAAGTCAGATGGAAAAAAAAAATGCAGATTGTGCAATCTCTGTTCAGGTCCCTTTGTTGCTTTGCAGTGGTCCCCAAAGTCTCCCAGAGTGAAGGTCTCTGCTTCAGGTGGTACTGTTACAATCTAGCAGGCTTCTTATACAGAAAGATGATCATGTCCCAAAGCTTTCAAACCTGTAGATTATATGTGAGAAACGGGTTGCTAATGTGTTGTATATGCATTTATAAATCCTGTCTCCATAGCAAGTCAAATGAGAAAATGCTCCCTCTGCAGGGAGGAGCTTTTGGAATTTTAAATACAGCTTTTCACTTTTGGAATTTTAAATACAACTGCAGCTTCTTTTAAGCTCCTACGTGTTTATTCATATATGTTCAGAGTATGTTCTTCTTTAAACAAAAACAGACAAAATACTGACTTTCCCAAAAGCTTCTTAAGCCTGGGATAGAAAGAAATATATATGCCAATAGCCAATTGTCATACAAATTATTACATAATTTATTTAGACAAATAAGAAAGAAAGAAAGAAAGAGAACAAACCCTAAAAAAAACCCCAACAAAACTTGCTGCTGGTTGTTACCACCATGCTGCACAAGCCACAGTGCATAAACAAAATATTCATCATTATCTTTAAAAATAAAAACAAGGATTAAAAAAAAACAAACAAGTTTTTTTTAGAGAATAGAGAACAGCCACTTCACTGGTTTCTGAAGATATTTTTTGGGTGAGAGTTGTAAACAGAGGCCTACACTGAGAATAGCTACTTAACTGGCAGGCTTGATGTTATCTCAATGCACCAGACAGAAATAAATACTATAGATAAATGAGCAAAGATTTTAGTCTGTAGTGGATCCCAGACTGATTTCTGGGGATAATGTAATCAATAAATAGAAGGAAAGAGTGAGGACAAGTGCATCTTATGCCACAGGAAAACATTTTAAAATCACCTGTTTATCAGAAATCATTTAAGGGATTGGATTGAGACAAATGAATAGTAAATCCCACAAATCTTTCTGCAAAAGAAGTACTTTCATTCAAAGTAAGATGGAGTCTTCATGTTTATGTCGCCTGAGATTTTTGTCTTCAGAAACACTGTTGAACAAGAGCATTGCTTATTCTTGATGCTTTTGTGGTGTCCTCCAATTGTCTTTTTCTTTGTTCACTTGTCTTAAGCTCTGAGTTTGAGAAGATAAATAAACAAACAAACAAACAAAAAAAACCAACACATGTAGAGTACATGAGTTAGGTGAACTGGAGGATGCAGACGCAGAATATTGCAGATGTGACAATCCTTCTCAGCGGGACATGTGTAATGAATCAGGCAGAAGGGGTGAAAAACCTTAGCAATCTGAGATAAAGCCACCTCTAATGTCAAAAAATCAGGTTTCTGTGAAGAAACATTTGATTGTCTTAAGTGACTGGGAAGCTGCAGGATGTTTCACACTGTGCAGGTCACTTGTGCTCGAGCCAGCAAGGGATCAGGAGTATCTGTAGATAAGACTAACAGAGTCAATCTGACACAGGCATAAGGCAGCCAGTTTATATGTGGCCTACTTTAGAAAGCCACCATTCATCTTGTTAAGCTATTTATATAGTGATAATATTCTGAATATAGAGATATTTGTACTAGGAGTTTCTTTATCTTATGCACTAAATAAACATTGCGTGCCACCTTAATTGTATTTAGCAGACAGCTAATTTATTCCCAGCTGATCTTGGGAAGCTATAATTCATCTCAGACATGTGAGCAATTGCCTCCTCTTTCTGTAAGGAGAATACCATGTAGAAATGCTGCAGGATACTGGGATATTTGCCATAATAATCACTGTCAAGTAACGAGCCCCATCCCAGCAAGGTTTGACATAAACATTGTGCTCTTTCAGTACAGTGACATAGTACTTACAGTTCAGGAGTGTGGTGTCATTATAAACTGAATCATAAATAGTTTCTTTTGTTATTCATACTGATTAATAACCCTGTATACTGTAGGGCAAAGGGACTAAACCAAAATTATTAATAATTGGAATTAAAAGCTTTTCTTAATTCCTGTATCCACAATACCGAAACAAAAAAAAAAAAAATTATGACGTATCTCTCAAACTATGAGCAGGGCAACTCACCATTACATTTGCATTTGAGACACTAGTTTAAGCCAATGCTTCCTTCAAACCCTTATATATTTCTTCCTGTGGTTTTTATAGTATCATGTGGTCTGCTGATCATGTAGTTCCATCTCTCATAACTATCACCAGAAAATGAGGGCAGATATCTATAGAGGCAGAGTAACACCAGTAGAAGCAGGGAGACAGGGATGTCATGCATGGTTGCACACCCATTCTTAAAAATCAATACAATGCAAACATCTGGAGCCAGTTGGCACATCGACACTCAAATTGTACATCATCTTTTGGAGCATCTTTTGTCAAAGTAATCACAAAGCTGCTTACAACTTTTTCTGCTACACCCCAGAAGTTGTGCAGGGTTCTGTTGGGGGTTAGGTTTCTTTCCTTTTTGTTCCTTTTTACTTACAGAATTTTTTTTCCCATAGGTTTCTAGGAAACACTAACAACTGGGTACTTAAGAAAGCAAAAGAAGTGGCCAAGCTCAGGGGAGGACAGCATCTGGTTGCACTTCTGTTATCTGTGAGTTTCTCTCCGAGGGTCAGAGATACCGCAGGAATTGGGCAGGTAAGGGATGAGGCTGGGGCAGCTGCTCTCTCTCTCTCTCTCTCCCTCTCTCGGTCGGCATGAGGTGAGCCTCTGCTCGTGAGAGCAGCCACTGAACTGACACCTTATTATCACCTCCCTCACTTCAAGAGGGACCCATCCCCGACTGTTGGGGTGCCCGGGATCCTGAGCTCGCCTCTCCCGGCCCTGCTGGGAGCCGGGCCGCCCCTGCCCTGCCCCTGCTGCTTCTTCAGCACTGCTCCGAGTTGTCACTGCTCTGCAGCCCCGCTCCCCCTGCCTGCCGAGACTCCTGCCGTCCCGGCTTGGTGCTCCTCAGAGTCCTGCTGGGCACCGGGATCGGCTGCCCCAGGGTTGTGAGGCGCAGCCTCTCCTCCCTCCCTTCCCGCCCGGCCCAAGCCGCCATCACCGCGCGCTCCCCAGCCCGCGCCACAGCGCCCCCTGCAGGCGCGGGGAATCCCCGCCCCCGCCCCGCCCCCGGCAGCAGCAGCGCCCCTGCTGGCCGTGCCCGGAACTGCAGCAGGCGGAAAGGGCCCGCGGCCCAGCGGGCCGGGACTGGGCCCCGGGTCCTGTTTGGGGTCGGTGCCGCAGCTGTGGGTGCTTTTTGCTTTATCATACACACCAGTAAAGAAATGTTATTCTTATCCTCATATCTTTGCCTGAGACCCCCTTAATTTCAAAATTATAATAATTCAGAGGAAGGGTGTTTACATTTTCCATTCCAAGGACGGCTCCTGCTTTCCTTAGCAGACATCTGGCTTTCAAACAGAGAGGTTCCAAAACCAACAAGTTACAAACACTGCTTTGCCCAAGTAAATGGGGAAAACAGAGGCAAAAGGCTTCCTTTAAATAAAAACCCTATGCAATTTAAAATTTCATGGTGCTAACTAATTTTTCTCAGTTATGAGAATTATAGTTTAGAACATTATTAGAAATACAATAGAAGGAAATTAAATTAAAACTGAAATGGAGAGAAAACACTCATTGTGTTTGCAGCAAGTGAAAATTGCTTACCAAAAAATTTGGTACACCAAGAAAGTCTTGTACTTTCCAAAGTAGTAATTGTATTTTTATCTTTATCTATTAGCTCCCTCTAATTAGTGCCAAAGCTGTAATGATGGGTGAAATGAGCATGAAGAGGACAGGTGGCCATCATTACAATTCCATGCATTGTTCACAGCACCTGAAAATCTCACCAGAAAGACAAAGGTTCATACTAGATTAACAAAAGCAGTGAGGTTAGGTTGATAATCTTAAAACTGCTAAATATATTACACAAATTCTTGCCAAGAGCTTAATTTTGTTTTACGACAATTTGAAATATTTTTTCTCTGTTTTGGCCTTTTATTTTCATTTCCTCCTAAGGGTGTAGGAAGACTGCTGAGTTCATCTGCTTTATGTCAGTCAGAAATGTCTCTGTACACAAAAGACAGAAAGAAATATTGCTAATGGAAAATACTGATTTAAGGAAAACAGCAAAATTATTCTAAGCATATGATAATTTCTTCTCAGTATTTGAAAATTAATAAAACCACTGAAAATAAACTATTTTAAAGAGTAATTAAGTCCATAAAACAGAGCTGACTGAATTTTCAGTTGCCTTTGTAAAATTCACAAGAAAAATTGCTTAATAACAAATTTTATTGAGATGTGTAATTTTTCCAGAATTTTAATTCACAACAAATTTTCTTCCTTCCTTAAATTTTCCCAAAGTACTTCAACTTAATTGAATGAAGAAGGACTAGTAATGGATCAAGACTTTATAATGTTTATCAAAGCACATGACTATAATTTTTAAAAGGATTTCATCATTAGTTAAATCAGTGACAGCTTCTGAAATTTGGTGCATTTTCCTAATAAGATTTTTTTTTAATTACACTTTTTTGATTGCAAAGGATACATTTAAGATTCTCTTTCTTCTAATTAAAATCTAGCTGGCATTTTAGGGTACAATTCAATTGCTACTGCACATTTGATGTGCCTCAAAAAACTTTAAAGACCATTAAAAAAGATTGTTTTACTTTCCTTCATAGATGCCTTCGTACTGTAGAGAAAAGAAAGCAGAGCAAAACAAGACTGAATTCTGTTGTCACACTCTGGCATGGCTCAGAGTGTGTGCCAAAGTCCAGGACCTTTCATTTTTGTATGTGAAATGTGTTAATTTGTCCCAAGCAAGCCCACAGGATTATTTGCAATGAGGTGACTGCCTGAAGTCAAGTCTCAAATCAAATGAGACATTAGTAATCAAAAAGGTGCTTAAGGATGTTTTTGCAGTTACATTTTATACCTATAAGTATTTTGGAACTGTGTTATGTCACATAATTTTATAACTAAATATTTTTCAGTCATTTATTTTAAAAAATAATAATTATTTCATTATTTATTAATTTTAATTATTTTAAATTTTAATTGCAGTAAATATTTGCAATTGTAAAAATACGCCATGCATTTTATACCAGCATGGAAAATCACATATACACATAAGTAAATGCATAAGTACCATTTAAATTTCTGTGCTTTTTGTTATAATCAACATGTTCTTAGTATAATGGTACATTAGAGTAAAGTATCCAGAAAATTTTTGTAAATCAATTATAATTTATCAGCTATGCAATAAGACCAAACATGTCTGTATGCATGTGTTTCTACACAAATAAATACAAAAAAACAGCAGTGATTTTTCTAGTCAGCAAATTGTATCAGCCTATGATTTTGTATATAACTAAGTAAACTGCTCACTCTTATGGAGGGCAAGAAGGGATAATTGTGATAAATAATTAATCAACGGGATGATAGTGTAACAATGATATCTGAAAAATACGGCAGAATTTCAAGGTCTCATCTGGAAATAAACTGTACCAGTGCTTTTGCTGATTACATTTAGATATCATTTCCAATACATTAGAGAATTTACTATGCCCTTCAAGAGCTAGGAATGCATCAACTCAAGGCATTTAGTTTTGAAAGTATTTTAAATATTACTAAGGAGACAATTTTCTTCCTGTCTGATGATGTCCTATTGGCTCCACTATCAAAATCATTACATGTGTTTTGTAACCATAAAACCATATCTGAATGCCTCATCCTTCACAAATGCAAGTTAAACTTCACTTGTGATTAAATTTGAATGAAAGGATATCACTAATTTCTAACAGACTTGATGGACATCTGTCTTTGTTGTGATGCCTACAGAAATTGAATCCCTCAACAAGTAAACCACTCTGCACAAAAATGCTAATAAATGGGAGAGCTTTATGGGATGGAGAAGAAAAGCGCGTTCCCCATTGTACAAAGCACCTGCAGCAAGGTGTAGCCAGCTGATGAAGTAAACAATGAGACTGTTTTCCAAATAAGAAAATCAGCCTTCAGGCCTCCATCTACCTTAAATAACTGGTTTTAGGTATTGCTCCATAGAGGTTCTACAGGGACTTGTGGCCTGTTCAGCACTGGAGCAGTGCTATGCTCAGGTGCATGTACAGCCCCACAGCTGTGAGTACCAGATCACAGGCTTCCTAACAATCAGTTTGGAAAATCAGATTCTTTGAAAGATGCACCTTTCTGGGGACAAGTTAGCCAGGACAATGAAACCATGAAGACTCCAGAAACAAAAATCCTGAGAACCAAGTGTCATGCATCACTACATTGTGCCACTCCTGACATGCATGGGACACCAGGTACAAACCATTTCTCAGCCACCTGCAGTGCTTCTGGCTCTGAAATTGTCCCGGATGCTGCTATTGCAGTGAAATTGCTGTGGAAAACTCATAGCCAACTCAAGTCTAAACTGGCAACTGGATCATTAGGGTAGCTGTGAGAAACAGTTTATGAAGTTTGAGGCCAGAAGGGACCATTAGATCATCTAGTCTGACCTTGTGTACATCACAGGCCATTACATTTCATCCAGTTATGACTATATCTTGCTCCATTAACTCTGTTTTATTTATGTGTGCTCTTCTGTCAGGCAGCTAGACCTAAAGTCAACACAGGGAGAGGCAAATACTCGTCACTTCCCTTAGAACAGTGTCTATTCATTCATCTTAGATCAAGTATGGAAAGATGTGTTTTCATCTAAATACATTGGACCTTTTTCCACATGCTGGCTTGTCCACTGTATCAAAGATTATGCACTGTATCTTCAGATTATTTTTGAGAGATTTTTTGTTTGAGTTTTTTTCTTCGGAGCATTCCAAAATTTTCTGAGAAGATAAGGAAAATTTATTCTGGTTTTGTCTGGAAGACGCTCTACCTGTTTAAGTCCTACTATGAGTCTTGAGTTTCTTTGGGTTTTTTCAGTAATATTTTACAGCTGTGAAGAATTCTCCTAGTAGTCAATTTTGCACTGTACAGAGAGATAAAATTACCTTAATCTCCTCTCCTAATCACTTCTTCCTTGTTTATACACTCATTGCTCTTATTAACTTTGTTATCACATCAGTGGGATTTCTCATGTCGAATTGCTTTTTGCATTGTGACCTCTAATGCTCATTGAGAGCCATTGAGCCCAAGTGTATGTTTTCATGTACTCTCCTGCCTACTTTGCTCTTAAGCATACAATCTAGCCCTTATGTACATCCAGGGCTCTGTTGTATGGATTTTTTTTTTTTTAATCACTGTACTCATTTCTGTGGTGAGCAGAGGATCAAACTGCTTAGTATGCTCCCATAAATGGTTTGTTTCAGCCTCAGGCTGAAAATGATCACATTAGAATTGAAAGTGCTAATGTACCACAAAGTAACCCTGGGGTCCCAGAATTAAAGGCATATTTAGTACTTGGTCCTGGAACCTTAAGCATTTGCAGTTCAAAAGTTTAAAAATGGTCAAAAAAAATTAGGGTCTTGCATGTTGTTGCCATTCTTAATTTTGAGTCCTCCAGATCTGTGAGATCACATTTTTGGTACTATTTCCATTAAGCCTGAAAACATGAAAAGAAGAAAAAGACAATTGCTTATTCAAATTAAAATGTAAGATATTAAAAATGGAGCTCCTATCCCATTGAATTGGATATACTGATGGACTTGCAGGAGCAGCAGAACTGCAGAGAATTATGGAAATACTTTCTTTTAAAATCTACTATTTTCTCAAGTAAATTTACAAGGCTAACTTTGTAAACAAACAGTTAATGGGAGATAGGCATCATGGGATTTCTTTGCTCATGTCAGTTTGTTCATCCTGAACATAAGGTCAGTGATCCTCCTTCTCTAAGACTGTTTCACATCTCCAAGAGATATTATGTTTTGCATTTATATTGGCCACAAAGTGGAATTAGCAAACCAAGTGAACATTATGACCCTTGCTATAAGCATATTTCATTTAAATCCTCTTATCCTGCTCTTTGTTTCACAGAGGTGTACTTCAGCTTTCGAATGCATCATTGGAAAACAAGAGATGGCATCCACTGAAGCTGGGAAAATACCATGCTTCATAAATTGGGGGGAAAATTTGGCCTTCACAATGGAAAATTCAGAGTGAAGTCCAGACTCTACTAAAGTCAGTGGGAAAACTCCCATTGACCTTGCAGGGGTCATGGGTCTGCTTTACTTTCTAAGGTGAGTGTTGGAGAGATTATAGTCTGTGTCTCTCATGTTTTCCTAGGATATAGGCTCACCAGCCTCCAGTCTGCAAAGCAAAATATTGAGACAAATCCAAATAATTATATTCTCTTAATCTCCAGCATCTCTCTTAGATACAAGCTGCACTGCCATACTTGATAATAAATCCTGATATTCAGCTAACAGACCACAGAGCAGGACTTTTAACTTCTATTTTTCAACATAAATATATTTTTCCCACTCACACCAAGCTTCTCTTTCTCCTCTCTAAATGATGGGCCTGGAATTGAGGTTGCAGATCCAGAGGCAGCCTGCTTTCAGCTCTGACATGAAAGTCCTTGGTGAAGCAACTATGGGCAAAATAGCTTTAGTCTTTGATGGATGGATGCTTTCCTCCCTGTATTTCTCCCAAGGCACATTGCCAGAGAAAATCATGATTCCAGGTGAAGGGATGCAGTAAGAGTGACTGATGAATGTACTGTCAGTTGAGTAGATGTGCTCTCTTTGAGTTACAAAACACTACAGCAATGTTTGTTTCCCTGAACATCCCATGGTTATGTACACTACTGCACATACGCTATTATCCCAAAGTTCTTTCAACCAAAAAAAACAGCAAAAGTCTTGAGGTGGGCAAGGAGTAAACTTCTATTCCCCAAGCATATCAAAGGTGTGTTTGGTGAAAAACTTAAGAGTGCTGTGACAGATGTGCCCTACATCTGGATAGGGCACATGAGGGCTGATGCTGTCTGATTTCTGGCCATGGAGAAGTACTGCAGGAGCAGAGTGCAAGGGAGAAATGCTGCTCTTGGACCTGCTTCTGGTTCCCTGCAGCCTTTCTCCAAGCTTGCTGTTAGATTGTTATACCTCCTGATGCCTCCCTATAGGAACCTGCTTAAGTGAAATCCTATTTTAAAAATTAATTTCCTTCTGGATCATCTTGCTTGGGTGATCCTTTTTGATTTATCAAGGAGAAAAATACAAACCCAAACCCAACCCAACCCAAAACATAAAATGGCACAAGACACAACTCTTGTCAACTGGAATAAAATAACATTTCTCTTGTGTTTTCAGCTGCCACTCAGAGAGATGGTGAGGAGAAAGCACTCTTAGTCTGTCCATCCTGAGCCAGGAATGAAATAGAATTCTTGGATGCAGGTCTGGCTTGAAATTCCATCTCAACAACATTCAGAGCTTGGATTAGAGACGAATGCAAAGCTTGTAAAATTCTTACTTGCATGAAGATTCTGCATGTTCTTGTGATTTTGAAGTCCAAACTCTAAACAAAGTGTTTTTATGTTCCAAGAAATGTTTCTTCATTTTCTTTTTCTTCAGTCAGCAGTTATATCTAACAAAATAGATATAACTTCAGAAGTCACTTTGGTTGATCCAGAAGTTAATCTCTGAAGTGCTACACAAAGCAGACCAGTGGCCAAATCTCCAGCTGGTACCAATCACTGATCCTCCATATAAGTCAGCAGCCAATGGGGGTAGATGTCAGCTTTATTGTCTGTTTGCTGCTGTTTCCCCGGTCTGCTTTGCACAAGACAAGTAGGTCTATCAGACATAGAAAAAACACGGACCCAGACTTTATTTTTTGTGGGTAGTAACTCTGTGTAGGAAAATTTAAGGGCAGGCCAGGCACAGACTTTCAATTCTGTTGTCCAGAAGTGGAATATGAGTGCTTTTTCCTCACTATACTTAAGAGAGGACAAAGACTAATTCTAAATTGATTCAGACTCTACTTACTGCATCTGTCAGGGTCTCCTAGGATTCTCTAGCAGTCCTAATCTACACAAGTCCTGGGACCACTGCTGTCCACAGAAGTTTTATTTAAGCTTACAAAGTGTTGCTCTAAATTCAGCCTTTTCTTAATATTTGGATAAGGGATACACATGATGATTCTGCTTATGATGACTGGGAGTAGTTAATTCTGTGTTGTTATGAATGCTGGATGCCCACGGGGACCCCTCCTTGGACACCATGAGTATTAGAGGTGCTCTCTGCATGGCTGCTTCATACAAGGCTGGAGAGCATAAAAGGTGAGGAAGCGAGCAGGCTGGTGGAAGGTGGTGGGGTGGCCATGGCTTGTGCATGTATGTGTGTATGTGCATGCAAGCAGAGGGACACAGGCAGCTCAGGGATGGGACTTGCCTCCCTAGTTACCCTCTCCTCTCTCTGGCATCTCTAGATTGAGCATGTGGGTGTGAGAAAATCTGTCCTTGAGAGCCCTTGTGGATATTGAGTTACTACCAGGAGCCCATTAGCAGTAACACTATTAATCTTCTCACAGACATTTAGAGAATAAACCACAAACCATGCAAGAGCAGCCAGTAGGGAGGGATGAAGCATTGAAAGGTGGCCTATCTTTTAGAGCCCAGAGGAAAACCACAACTGCAGGGCTCTACCAAGGAGCAAGTGAGCTGTGATCCCTGCATGACACTGGCTTACCAGCTGGGCCAAGGTTAAAAAGTGAAATGTGACCTGCAGGAAGACCTGGTCTTGGAAATGCCCCAGTTCATTTGGCTCAGGCAAACTCAAGGAGCCAGGCTTGGACAGAGAACCATTGGAAAGATTTAGTGGTGAGCACAAGGTCACATAAGTCTTGATTAGACTTCTGAGGGTCTGCTCCTGATGCCTTAATTATTTTTTGTCTTTGATATGAAATGTATCAAGGAAGAAGAATTTTGCAGGGAAAGGTTGTTTATAAAGAGCATATGAAGACTCTCCAGGAATTGTGCCATTAACTGGTGCTCTTATCTACCACCTGCACCTGATTTGTCTCTTCAGTGTCCTTTAAATATTATTCACTAATGCTGTTGAAGCATCATGTGATTATTTAGCAGCTACTTAGGATATCAGGAATTAACATGCATGTAACATCATTAAGATGGGCGTGTCTCTGTCCTTGGGTGGGTTGACTTCTACCTCACTTATCATCATCTCCAGCAGCAAAACTTATTGCTTCTAGTCTGACCTCAAAGGCAGAAAAGAAATTCCAAATAATGTAAAGGAGGAAAAAATCTCACTATCCATCATACTGAAAATATAGGTGACATCCTCTAGGTTCACGAGAACAGGCAAAACCTGAGCTTTTAGTCTTTCCTGGTATTGTGGGACATCTTTTCTTCTCTATGTTTCTTTGGCAGTGGGAGAGGTCACACAGATTGGTCCTGTCTAAGAGGATGGATATTTTCACAGTGACAAAACAAAGTCAGAAGTCAGTGCTTTTCACTTACCTCACTGTCTCTGGTGGTGTTTATTTCAGTTCCATGTAGAGAAGGGTGGGCTCTCGTTTGGTGAATCTAAATGCCCTCGTAAAGCAAAGATTAGGTCTTCAGGATCATGGTACATGGGACATGCACACCGTAGTGAAAATGTAGCTGCACATTGAAATGGACAAGGGAAGTGCATTGGACAGGTAAGCTAGAGGTGCCCTGACTAACAGGGTTATCAGAATCTGTTCAAGAAGGCAAACATTTAGAGAATGGCCTGTACTCATCTCCATCTTAGTCTTACCACAGGCACTTCTGGACAACCCAAGCAAGAGATGTGTTTCCTGTTGTACTATTCTGGGTTTAGACCTAATAATAGAAGCGCTATTTGAAATAAATAAAAGCTGACCCTAAAAGCATGAAGGTATCATCAATGTGAAGACAGCAATCATCTCCTGTTTGTTTAAACTGTGGTGTGTACTCAAGCCCATATGTACAGCACAGATGATTAGACTACTATCCTTCTTGCTGAATATGAAAAGACTGCACATACAAAGATAGCAAACTAATTATCTAGAACATTGGTTTCCAAGATACAGTATATGAAGATTAATGTTTGCATTTTCCCTTAGAATGGGAGATAGTGATCTTAAATAAGTTGCTCTGAATTGCAGTAATGAACAGTGAGAATAAATCAGTTTCCTCTTTCATTTCCAGCCCTACTACATAATCTCCAGCTATGTAGGGAGATTTCCACAGCTGGCAGCAACTATCTCTATGTCTGTTATTATTTCTACATATTGAAGTTGGTCCTCTAATCAATACAGCAATAAAAACTACTGCTGCACCTGTGGCTTCTCCTCTCCAAACCCAAGTTCTCCCCTTCTCCAACACCAGCATTCTTGGGAGCTGAAGTGGCAGGGCTTGAAAATGTCCATAGACATTCCCCATATTGTTTTTTGACTCCTGGAGGCAATGGAGTGGGCAGTGAGAGCTGCAAGAGGGGCAGTGGGCCAGTGGACAATGGGCTGGAGAGACAATTTCCTTGAGAGCCTGGCCCATATGCAGGCTGCCTCATGCTCACTAATTTTCACCTGCCCTAGCCTAGCAGGTCAGATTCATACAGTCTGACATGAGCATGAGGGTGATAAAACCATGAGGGTGATAATACTTGATGGTCAATCATCACGAATGAAATTCCTCAGTGTTTGCCCCCCATTAGTGGTGGTCACTGCTTATTAGCTGTCTTTTCTGTGTATGAAGTTGCTATTCAGGCAAATAACTGAAGGTAATAAAGCCTGAAACTGGCAGAGAGGTAAGCAAAAATAAAACTGGGAAAAAAAAAATTAAGGCTGGCCTTGCAGTGACAAATAGTCACAAGAATAAGTGAGCTTTATTTTTGAAATGTCTGTATAAACAAAGACCCCCACACTCAAGCATTTTTATGATTTACAGTTTGTTTTTGCTCTTGTGCACACTAATAAGATATGACTGTACCTGAACTGCCCTAATATTAAGCATTTCCTGGCTGCTGGAAAGCTGGTAAACACAGCTGTTACTGTAACAGTCTCCTCAGCAGGCAGGACAGCGAGCCTAAGCTGAGCAGCAGTTTCTCTATCATCCCTACCTGGAGAATATCTGGGAACAGCATGGAATACACGCATGAGCAACCTGATCCTGGGCCAGGGAATTCAAAAGGTATGAGTCATGTCACCACACAATTCAGCAGTGGGCAAGGTCAAAGATATCAGGATGCACTAAAATCAGGTGCCAAACATGCATAAGAAAATGTCTGTATATAATTTCAAATACAGAGTGCAGCCTGAAATAAATTTATTTTGAACCTTAGGTCCATTTTGGAAAAGTGCTCCCACAGTGGAGCTTTCAAAATGGAAATTGCATCTAGCACATTATCTGTAGTTATTGGGCCATCCTAGTGTTGCCCCAGAGATTACCTGAATGAATAGGAATGGAAGAATTGATGCTAACAATAATTTATAGCTACATTTTTGTCAGTATGAAGAGAGAAAAAGAGCACAAGTAGCACATTGCCCATGAAATTAGCCTTTTTGCAGTTATCTTTTAGTTTAAATGGTTTGGGAATGGATCTGTGAGTTTTTTGCCTTGGTGATGTATTGGGTTTTGGGGGTACTTTGGTTTGATTAATCTTACAAACTGAAAGGTGTTCATTTATGGCCCTTTATTGGCTCTTGACTTAAGTGTTTTGGGTGCCTGACTTTTTCACAAAAAATTACAAGTGAGTGAAGCAACACCCTTTGTACTGACCTTTATCAGACCTTGAAATGTGAGGTTTCAAGAAGCTGCAGAGGTGGCCAGTGTATGAAATTGATTTAGATTATATTTCACAAAGCATATATCAGCAAGTCTTTCATACAGTATTATCCTTTAGAATTTTGATTTAGGAAACATCAGGTAAGCTTGAAATTTTTATTATTCTCTCTTATTTTTTTTTTCTTCTTTGTTATGAAGACACAGTTAAATAATATTCAGGATAAATAAAGTAAAATCATTGTTTCTTCTCTTTTTCTAACTCCTACCAAATGTCCAACCTTTTAACCATAAACTAGCTTGTGAGCTCCTACTGCAAAACTGTGAGTGCCTGAAATCAACCTCTTAGCTGATAATTTGGTGTATAAACATCTCATGTGTTGATACAACAAAAGAGCTTTTATTTGTGTGTGCTTTGTCTAGCCAGGGTGAGCAACCAAGGTTTTTTAATACTGGGTAGAGCACACTTAACAGTCCATGATCAACTTCTTAGAAATGTTCCAAATAGTTTACTAAATACTTAATGTGTGGTAAAATTTAATTATAGACTGTTTCACTGCTAACCACCCTTGCTGGTAAAAACTATGACTTATTTTTCCAATTTTTCCCCTGACTTCAAGTTCCACAACTGGATTTTGGTCTGCTTGTTTCTTAGCAGTACAGTTATGAGTATTATTTTAAATTCATGTGTCAGACACAGTGGTGTGTTGAATAAAAGAAGTGGAAAACACCAGTACTGGTGCATGTTTCCTCTTTGGGTTAGTTTATCCCCAATATGAAGTAATCACAAAATTTTATACAATTAATTCATTTACATCTTCTCAGTTTCCAAAAATAGGTGTCCACTTCTCAGTTTAAATGGTAGTTCTTATTAAAGCAAGAAGCTTGCTTTGATCTTTCACTGCTTGAGCATAGTTGAGTCCAGAAAATTTTCCAACTAACTTGTCCGATTTACAAATGGTGAAAGAAGGTACATACTAGTTGTTTTTAAAGATAAATGGACCAATATTTAAAAAGCACCAGGAGTCTTTTCATTCAATATGTTCCCAGAACATCGTACTATTTCCAATTATCCTGCTTTTCTTCAAGCCTTGAAACAACAAATGAAAAACAGATGTCACGTTCTATTGAAGGCTACTGATGGAATGGTAGCTGCTCTTGCTTATTGGAAACTGTTTTAGAGTTATTTCCCTCTCTTTCAGTTACCATGACAATATTTGGCCTAATCCCATGGGGTTTTTTCACGTCTAAGAACACTGTGTAGGCAAGTGGAATTATCGTTAAAATTAATCCTGTTCAGAACTGATAAGGAATGGCTTAATAGTGCCCTTGTTTTAAGTGTTGCATTCTTACTATCATTCCTTCAGGAAAGGTTATATGGAAAATACAAACCTGTAACTGTCTTTGGTTGTAGTAAATTGCTTCCTGAATGTAGTAGGTTGTGCCTCATGTTGCTATGAAAATATCCTTTTTGTGTTGATAATATTCCACTATCCTACAAAAGGACAAAGTTACTCTGCCAGACTTACCTATGAATGTGTAAAGACCAGCTCCCAAATTTATCTGGATATTAAAAAATTTATTCAACGTATCTTGTATTTAAAAAACCCAAAAACATTCTAGATTTGGCTTCTTTAAATAAACACCTCTAATCTGAAAGCATTAATTTGTACATAAAAATACTATCACAGAGACACCTGGCTATCCTAATTATAAGCCCCCTTCAGTCTCCTTACCAAGTCCCTGTGGGCTGAATTGTGGGCTGTTTAAAAACATGCTTCTTAAAACCTCATGCAAGAGAGTTACTAATGAGGGGGAAAGGTACGTGCACTGAGTGGAAGGATACCTGTGGGAAATACATTCATCTCAGCTTTCTTTTTTGTATGCTAGCAAACAAAAATATTTTATGATGCTCAGGGTCATTTATACATGTGGAAATCATTGTTGTGGGAGTTCAGAGTAGTGGCCTGTAGTACAATTTGCATCAGCTTACCATAAAAATACATGTAAACTAACATGGCATGCCTTCTGCTGAGGTTCATTCCTGAGTGAAAAAATTATTTGGGTTGGAAGCAACCTTAAAGATCATGTAGTTCCAACCCCCTCCCTCTGCCCATATTGCAGAGACATCTTCCACTAGACCAGGTTGCTCAAAGATCCATCCAGCTTGGCCTTAAACACTTGCAGGGATGGAGCATCCACAGCTTCTCTGGGAAACCTGTTCCTGTGCCTCACCACCTTCAGAACAGAAATTTTTTTCCAATATCTAGTCAAAACCTGCTCTCTTTCAGTTTCAATCAATTCTCCCTTTTCTTGTCACTACATGTTCTTGTAAAACATCTCTCTCCATCTTTCTTGTAGGCTCCCTTCAGGTACTGAAAGGTCACAATAGCATCAACCCAATGCCTTCTCCAGACTGGAAAAAAACAACTGTCTCAGCCTTTTCTCACAAAAGTGTTTCTCCACCCCTCTAACTATCTTAGTGGCTCTTCTCTGGACTCACTCCAACAGTTCCATGTGCTCCCTGTGCTGGGACCCCAGAGCTGGATGCAGGGTTCCAGGTGGGCTCTCACCAGAGCAGAGCAGAGGGGCAGAATCCCCTCCCTCCCCTGCTGCCCACGCTGCTTTGGATGCAGCCCAGGACACGTTTGGCTCTCTGGGCTGGGAGTGCCCATGGCTGGGTCATGTCCAGCCTCTCACCCACCAGCACCCCCAAATCCTTCTGGGCAGGGCTGCTCTGCATCTGATCATCCCCAGCCTGTGCTGGTAGCGGGGGTTGCCTCGACCCGTCTGCAGCACCTTGGTCTTTGTCTAGTTAAACCTCATGAGGTACCCATGGGCCCAGCTCCTGAGCTTGTCCAGGTCCCTCTGGAGGGCATCCTGTCCTGTGGGTGTGTCATCAGCACCACTCAGCTCAGTGTCAACTGCAAATTTGTTGAAGATGCACTTGATCGCTTTGTCTACATCATTAATAAAGATATTTTTTAGCAGTGGTCCCAGTACTGACCCCTGAGGGACCCCACTTGTCACTGATGTCCATCAGAGCTCTGAGCCATCAATCACTACCCTCTGAATGCCCTTGCTGAAGCCCTGATGCCCTGAATCCCCTCCCTCTTCTTCATCTGCCTCAGCACAGCTTCTAGAAGGAACTTAGTCATAGACCTAAAACTCATCCTGTGCCTACAGATGGGAACAGATCAGAGGAAGACTGTGAATCTGGAAGGTTTGCAACAACTGCAGCAGGTAAATGTTTCACTGTTTGTGTCTGAGTTCCATAAAGTCGCTCCTTTATACTATGCAGGAATACTATGTCCTGCTTTGGAAAGGATCAGAGATGAGCTAATGATGTGATCAAAGGCTGGAGAAACATGGTTTGGAAAAAAAGCTCAGGGATTGCCATCTATTTACTGGACTAACAAGAAGATTAAGGATTGATGTGCTATGAGATCTCTGACTATGTACATGAGGAATTCCACTTGATGTGTTTGGTCTGTTGGAGAAAAGCAGATATGTCAGTGCCTGTACGCTAGAAGTGACCAAGGCAACTTTAAAAATTAAAAGCAAAATTAGACCATTGTATGTAATTGACAGTATTAAAAGAATATGTGAAATGCTACAGTAGATTCTTGATTACTGATAAGTTGAAGTAGCATTGAGGTTAATTTTTAGAAGTTACACAGAAGTTCAAACAAGATCTAAAATAAGGGAATGCTCTCAACTACACAAAACAAGGAATAATAATTAAAGATTGCAGTTTTGGCTACTTGGAGCTTGTATAACCAAATGTCTGAAATTTTGCTCTATAACAAGCAATTTAAAAAATCAAAAATAAATTTTTCTAAATAGTAACTTGGATTGTGACCTGGACTGGTATCTATCTATGTAAGGCATAATCCAATAAATTATTTCTATCTTGTGATGCCTGAGAGATTCCAGCTCCTCTCTGTACGCGAAAGATTGTATATGAATATATAAGGTACAATAGATCTCCATCCATCAGGGATGGGAACTGGAGGCCAAAAGGATTCTCACAGGCATTCCAGATGGCATTTAGTGAATATACTTAGGCACCTAAATGCCTCCTAAAAGGTTAAATTTCAGGCCTTCCTCCCAGATGAAGGACTTTGAGCAGAGGAAACAGATTAGTAGAGTTTGTTAGCAGACATTGCATCTACTTCCTCCTCTTTTTGTGTGTGCCACCTGAAATGTAGTTGAGGCACTCACTGTTAAGTCCTTTGCATTTTCTGTGAAAAAATAATGTATGGGATACATTCAGATCACTCAGGTTTGCTAACCACAATTCCCACTTCTTTTAATAGAAGCAGATATATTGTACCAAATTGAGAATTTCCACATTTCAAAGAATGTTTCAGATGGTGTATTAATATTTTGTTAATTATTTTAGTTTAAAAAGTATTGCAAAGAGTTTCCAGATTTATATATGTTTGTCTTTGTGTCTTCTGAAGACAGTTTTGTGCTATGTGGGAGGTACTTTTCATTTCAGTTGCTTGCAATACAGCACCTCTTATACCTCATATGTCAGTAGAGATTCTCACTATTTTATGCATATACATCTATTCACAAGTATGTTTAGTGTGATATATAAGTCTGTGTGTATGTACATACAATGTTTGTATATATGATCCACTGTATAATCCACACATGTATAATCCACTAAAACAGATTATGAGTTTCTGACAATTCTTAAACCAGTGCAAATACATTCTTTTTTCCTCCCCTCACATTGACCAGCAATTTAAAAACAGATTTTCTACCAGAAATTTCCAGGAAAACAAATGGGCTTCACGTTATAGCCTGAATATGTGGCACACCTGATCACAGTCACAATGAGCACAGTCAGCTAGCATTTGTCTCTCCTACTATAGTACTAAAGCAATGTTATATAATGTGCATGGGACAAAGATTGCCTCTCTAAAAAGGTGAACAAGTGATCAGTAAATAAGGTTCCTAAATAAAACATCATGCAGGATACCTTCCCACTTAAGTTGAAAAATACTCCATGTAATAACAGGAAGGTGTGCATTATGGTTTCAAAAAATTGGTTGTTTCAAACAAGTTGATGGACCAGAATGGAAATAGATAATACAAATTAATTTCAGTCTTGATTTTATCTTCTCTAGTCACCTGTATAGCTAAGATTTGAGGTACACAGTATTTTGAAGAAGGAAAGAAACCCATCAGTTTTCTTCCAAAATACAGCTTTTAACTGGAGCTTGAAAACAGATTTTGAAACCTGGATATTACAGGGTTTTCTTGAAGCTGGCAGCTTTCCTATCCTGACATGAGAAAAGTTTAGCACAGAACTTTCTTAGGGTGGTACATTGCTTCATTCAGTTGCCTGACACAATATTCTTGTGGTGGTCCAAGGCACTACACTGAGTTATGAGCCCACCTGTGGTAAGTTATCAGTGACTTCAAGGAGTTTACTCATGTTCAAAGTCTGACCTTGCATTGACTACATTTCTTGCCTCTGGATGCACCATGTCATCTAAAAGGGGTTGCTTAAAAGGTCTGAAGCTATGGAAAGTGTGATTTTTATGTTTTCTGGTTAACAGATGGACAAAGATATGCCAGGATCAAAGAAAATATCTATCATAAAGGACAGTTTGGGTGACTATTTTTTGATTGTTCTTGAATTACACAAGTGGCTAACATCTGAAAATTCATCCTTGCACTAAGAAAGAATATAATATTTATAAGCCATCTCACTTTTACTTCCCTCTGTGTATATGATATATCTAAAGTATCCAGGCCTTTCCTATACACATAATGAGGGGAGGGCAAAGGAAGATACAGTAATGAGACAAATGATAGAAAAAAATTCACTATTTGCTACTTTGTGATTTAAACAAAACTATGTTGCATCTGGTCTAATCAAAACTTCTCGATGAGTACATATGCTCATATATGAGCCTGCATATGTTCTGAAAATGCAGGCAACAACTGGCATATTGCTCAATGAAAGCAACAAGTAGATGAAGCAGATGAGTTTCATCTAGCATCAGTCCATCCAGCATAAAAACTCATTGCTTAGAAACAAACCAGCTGACTTAATGGAGTTAAATAAAGTTTTTGTTAACCCCAGCTAGTGGGGAGGTGTAGGCTAGACACATACTAGAAATATAACTCTGTCTAACTCTTTGCCACCCTAGCAAACTGCAATGGTTTTAGCCAGCTGCTGCCAAGGGCATGTCAAAGTCCTAACAATCTTGAAGGGTTCAAAACAATGCACTTCAGAAGATAACCAATATCACTGCAATGGCCCATAGTTTTTGAAATTAGTTTTAATGCCCACAATCACTGTGAAATAGTGATAAAAAAAAGAAGTAATGAGTATTTACTGAAAGAGGATAAATTTAGGTTAAATATTAGGAAGAAATTTTTTACTGTGGGGATGGTGAGACACTGGAACAGGTTGTCCAGGGAGGTTGTGGATGCCCAAACCCTGGCAGTGTTCAAGGCCAGGTAGAATAAGACCTTGAGAAACCTGTTATAGTGGAAGGAGTCTCTGTCCATGGCAGGAGGATTTGGGACTAGATGATCTTCACGTGCATTCCAACACCTTAACATTCTCTGATTCTATGATCCTATGATTTGGACTTTTTTCCTGGAAGTATTCAAGCAGATGCATTAGACTTTGTAGGATCTGTGCTGTATCTTCTGCCAGTCATGCTCACACAGGGGGACGATTAGGTTGTGCTCTGGAGGTGTCCTGAGGAAACTGACAGTTATGTGAACAAGTGTGGAAGGTTCCTGCTGCCCACACCAGACCTGCCAGTTACCTGCTGTGTCCAAAGATATTGACAGGGAATTGCCTGTTTGAGACTCTTTCGTGGCGGGTTTTGTTCCTCCTCAGAGACACACAAGTATGCTTGGTTAAGAAAAACAAATGATCAAGGCTGAGAACTTTTACTTCCAGCAGTTTTCACTGAGCTGTATTTAGAATAAGAGAGCTCCACCCTCACAGTGCTGACAACAGCTATTTAATCTAATTGTTGAAGACATAAAGCAATTTCCTGCCTGAGTACATTAACTGACATTCAAATTGCATTACCATGCATTCTTTCACTCATACTCTGAGGAAAATAAGAAGAAAAAGAAAATTTAAATTTGTCTGTTGACATCAAAAAAGCTGACCCCAGAATCTGAGGGGGACTCAGAAGAGCTTACAGAGTGTAAACTTGAATGTTGCTGCACTTATACTGCAGATTTTGGTTCTGTGAAATATTAGGGTTGGAATTAGGTCTGCCAAAAAGTAAAGGTTTGGAATGTCCAAAACAATCATGAATTTGTATGTAGTTTTTTAACTAGCTCAAGCTGAAGGAAAAGAGATGCTTTCTGGAACACAATTTTAACATTTTCAGAGTGAGGTGCTTCAATTTTTCACTCTAGAACAATTTTTTGTTTCAACATTTAGTTAGCAATGATATCTAAATAACATTGAAGTATCCAGAATTGATCTAAACATTTTGTTTCAGATCAAGGAAACTGTTTGTTCAATTCATGATCCTTTTCCTTAAAATATCTGTTATTTTATTATTACTCTTGCAGTCAGTTGGTTGCTAGCATGTGTGGTGGTTTTACAGGAAATGTGGTTTTTGGGATGCTGTGTTTTTGGCCAATGGATATTCAGACTTTAATATTGGCATTTAACCTGGCCATTGGGACATGGACACGCCTCTGAGAACACGGGGTTAAAAGCAGAGCTCTCCCCTGGGAGGGCCTCTTGGGTTTCCGGCGGGGAAGAGTTCGGGTCTCTGCCCCAGCCCAGCTGCTGGCTGGGCAGGGGGAGGGGAAAGCCATGTGGCCGGGAGAGGTAGGCCTGAGCCCCGGGGTGGAAGGGTGGAAGAGAGAGAGAGAGAGAGAGACACCGGGAGGCATCGGGCAGCCCCCCCTGAGAGACACAGAGAGAGAGAGAGAAAGAGCCGCTGCCTGAGACTGTGACCTTGAAGCTTGATAAACATGGGCCTGTGCCGGCAGCACGGCTGGGACGGAGAAGAAGCGGGGGTTCAGCCGGCCGCTTGTAGGAGCTTTTAACCCCTTTTTGGAAAATGAGAACTTCACAGAACATTGACCTTTCCTAGAAGATAGAGTGGAAGATGAGGAAGAAAATGGGCCAGTGTGAGAGAGGTCTGGGCAAGTGAGAGATAGTAGAAGAATAGAGAAGAATCCTAGTGGGAAGAGATGATGGAGTGGCTTTTGCTGGACTCTTTTTGTATAGCCATGGACAGAACCAAGAGGGTTCAGTGTTGATGCCCCTCGGCCCCAGGGGGTGAAAAATATGGGGGGGACAGGTGTCCCAAAGGAGAGATTGTGGGGACAGGTGTCCCAAAGGAGAGACTGTGCCTTTTTTTGGATCGGGACAGAGCATCCTTAAAAGACAACCCTAGAAGCAGCTCTGGTCCATGTTCAGTGGTGAGAGCACTGGACATGGAAAGGAAGAAGTCACGACGGCAGATGTACTCCGGGCGGTGCCACGAGTGACACAGAAACACACGAGGCTTCGACTGTGTTTCCAGGGGAAGCCCATGGCACAAGAAGGACTCCTCTCCTCTTGATGAACTGAAGATTGATTGTTTGAAGGGTGGTGCTGGACCGAGAGTTGGTGATTTGAGAAACAAATGTATTGTGTTGGAAATTTGGTGGGGGGAGGAGGAAATGCATTTGTGAAGTTTTCATTTTCCCTATGTGTGTGTTTTATTTTATCTGTAGTTGTAGAGTAGTTAATAAAGTTCTGGTTCTTTTTTCCCTAAGTAGGAGCCTGCTTTGCTTATTCCTGGTCACATCTCACAGCAGAAACCAGGGAGAAGGTATTTTCATGGGGGCACTGGCATTGTGCCAGTGTCAAACCATGACAGCATGCCACTTGACAATCACAGAAGTATGCACCTTGGGAAATTGCCTTAACAAAATGCTGGAAGAAAACCTGTGCAGTTTCTGTAACGGCAGAAGGGGTGGAGAGGGCAGAGGCAGGAGGAGAAAACTGCAGGAACTTTCATGCCAAATCCCTGATGTTACAATTTTAAACAGGGATGATCCAACACCTCTCAATTAAAAGAGTGATGAGGCTTTCAAATGAAGACCACCTTCTGCAAATCTGGTCTAAGAAACAAAAATATCTGCAGGTATGATTTTTTAGCCTCATTTCTTCTGTGAGAACCTTTATACCCACAAAGGAAAAAATGACCCAACTTTTCCTTTTTAGCTTCCATATATTGTTAGTGTTATGTCACCATAAACTGAACTACTTAAACGGTATAAATTAGCTACAGTGAAGCAAAAGAAAATAATTTTAAAATGAAGTTTGAACTCTTCAAATTGCCTGTTTAGGGTTAAATGAACCTTTCAGATCAACGATCTGTTCCAGCCTTTATTTAAAGCGGGCTGGTTTCTTAAGCTCAAGTTCTTATATTTCACATGATGGTTACCAAAACACTAAAGAACATTGTAAGAGAATAGAAATGCAAAATACCTCCTGTTTAATATGATCAAGAACTTCCAAAAAAACAAATTATGTTTATCCTTTACCTTATATTCAAGGGAAATATAGGACACGTTTTTAGACTAAAAATTTCATACATTGTTGTTCAAAAACTCACTTACTCTGTGACTGTAGTCTGTCATTTATGGTTATTCCATAACTGTGTTAATTTATATTATTTGTAGAAAGAGCATGTTTGAAAGAGGGATTGGTTTCTGTTAACAAATATCCCTACTCTGCTATCTGGCCGCATTTGAAAGAATGTGACCCTGAACCCAGGAGCAGTATGGCAATTACAAAGATTGTTCTTCAGTCTGGAAAAAGCCTCTTCACCAAAGATCAAACATGGGCAGGAAAAAATTATGAGGCAAAGTTGGACATAAATAATAGAGCTCCCTCTCATCTTTCATTGTAGACTAGTTGGCCCAGTGATGAGTTTACATGAGAATTTCCTTCACACCCACTTTGTATTTACAACCATCCTTTGGAATGGGATCTTGCTGTGCCAAGAACTTTACAAAGCTGTGGGAAACAAATGCTGTGGCAAGAGGGAGGGAAGGTTGCAATCCACTGTGTACAGACATTTTCTGCTTATTGGTAGGTATGCAAAATCTTCAGTTTTGCAAACTGTCAGCAGTCTCCTTCCCTCATTGGTGGGTCCCCCACTGATGTAGGTGGGGGGTACGGAGAGCCATAAGGAGGTGAGCTCCTTCATGATGCTGAGTGACACCCTCAGTGCTGAGGTAGCATTGGATTTTGTCTCTGGAGCAGACAGCACTCACAGTTCTTCAGATGACAAAGTAGGGTTGTCAGGTCTGGGGTAGAAAAGGATTTGGGTAGAGACAAGACTTCACAGGAGAAAAGGACAGAGTCATGAAGGGCTTTGGAGAGGAGGAAAAGGATGCCCATCTTGTTTTAATTTCCCGCATTATCAGTAAAGGGTGTATGCTGCCTTTATGATATTTTTAACCCTCCTTGAGTTAAATTGCAGATTTACCCTTCTGATTGTACAATTCACATTTGAAGTACTTATTGCTCTCAGGTAAATCCAAAAACAAAGACTCAAAAAGAAGCTTTAATTTCCCTCCCCCCCCCCCCGCTACCAAAGCAGAGATCTGACCTAGGATAATCCATACTTTATGCACAAAATTAGGACATCTGCAAGAGATTGAATAAGTTCCCCAGGAAAGTGGAAGTGAAAAGCATGAAAGAGTGGAGCCTCCGTATACTTTTTTTTCTGATGACATAACCCCCCCAGAACAAAAACAAAAAAAACCAAAAAAAAACAAAAAAAGAAACCTAAAAAATTACAAACAAAACCATGTTTCAGATAGGTAGTGAAGGTATATACTTTTTTGTTTCAGTAATTGAATTCTTATTGTGCAACAACACAGAAGTATCCTTCTGCTTCAGATAACTTCAGTGGTTGCTACATAGAAAATATGTATCTCAAAGGAAAAAGGCACATTTCCAGATGAAACATTGATATAACAGAAATTAACTCACATCCATTATTCCAGGAAGGTTTGATGAAAAACCCTGGTTGTCCCTGAGGGAACTGACTGTTACAAATCTGAGGTGAAGCCATCCCATTGAGTATTTGAAAGTATTTCATTGATAATCCATAGCATCTCTTTCTCTGTGTATATCTGGTATACAACAGCTGTTAATGGTGCATTATAGCACATGTTGCACTTAATTATGATACGTCATTGTTTTAGGCAATATTTCATTGTTAAAAATACCTTATTAAAGGTCTGAGATGTTTTTCATGTTACTTCCTGACTTTATTCAAGGAATACATTTTTTGTAAAGTCTTCAAAATGTTTACCTAAGAATCAGCACCTCTCTCAATTTATTTATCTGCGTATACAAATGGAGATCTCTCTTTCAAACTGAAATCTGAATTACACAGCTACTCTAAAACCTTGAGTTAGCAGAAACTGATGACCTTTTATTTTCATAAAGGATAGTGTTATCAAAACAGGAAGAATTTGACTGAAAGAACACTGTGTCTCTTATATTCCTTGCTTCTCATTGAACTGAAAAAATGTTCCAGGAACTTCATCTCTCTGGGTGGGCATGAAAATATGCTGGCAAGATTTCTTCAAAGAATACTACAAAGTGCCTTAAGAGCAACAATTTGATTTTGTTTTAGAAAGAGGCCATGTGAGAAAAATTGCTATGAATATGAATCCTCTCCCTCATTCTCTTCTTTCAAGAGATGATCAATAAAGTGTTGGGTTAAAAAATAAAACTTAATTGTGTTTGTTTATATGATCTACGGTATTCTATGAAAATTATACTTTCTCAGAACTGGGGAAAAGAATTACTCCTTAGATGATGTCTACTCATTAAGTGCAACAAATCCTAATAAATTGGATAGGGATGGTGAAGCTCAGATTCATTCAGGTGGAACAGCAGAGCAGATTACCCAATACACAGCATGCAGAAATATTGCCTGATTTATTCAAAATCACTACAATCATTTCAGTGTTTTTTCAGTGAAATTTTGTGAACATTCACACAGAAGAACGTATCACTCACTGGTAAGAAAATATGTCAATGCCACTTTTGGAAACAATCTGTGATATCTACTTATCATAAATGACAGACTGCAAGTACATTCTCTTGTTACTTATTTGAACATTTTTAAAAAAGAAATAACCCTATTACCTGCTAGTCTAACCTCAATGCCTGCAAAATATGTAGAAGATTACTTAAAAAATAATACAATCATCAGACACAGTCAAAAAATTAGTGGAGTCACAATTGGAAAGCCCTTTTTAAGTTTGATATCTTTCAATGTAAGGTTACATGTTTAGTGAATGAAAAGGAGGTAGTGGACATAGTTTTTGTTGATACTAATAAGGCTTTTGATGCTGTTCTTCACAGCATACTTCTGGATAAGCTGTTCAGCTGAACAGGTACACGGTGTGCTGAGTGAAGGACTTGCTGAAGAGCAGAGTTCAAAAGTCTGTTGTGCATGGGGCTACATGTGGGTTCTGACCAGTCACTGGTGGTGTTCCTCAAGGTTCAATTGTAGGGCAATTTCCACTCAGTGTGTCTATCCATGGAGAGGATGCAGGAGTTTAATGCACCATTGGCAAATTTGCTGATGATACCAACTTGGAGGTACTTTTGACTCTCTCAAGTCACAAGAGCCTTGCAGAGGGATCTGAAATAGATTGGAGCACTCGGTAATTATCAGTGGCAAGAAATTAAACAAGAACAAATCCAGATTCTGCCCCTGGGATGCAGTAAAGCTGGGCACCAGTATAAGCTGGGAGAGGAGTGTGTGTAGAGCAGCCCTGCCAAAGGGATCTGGGGGTGCTGGTGGGCAGCAGCTCAGGGTGAGCCAGCAGTGTGTGCCCGGGCAGCCAGGAGGGCAAACCCCATCCCGGGGTGCAGCAGACACAGCATCACCAGCTGGGATTGGGATCATCCCGCTGGATCCAGCCCTGGTGCGCCTCACCCTGAGTCCTGTGTGCAGTGCTGGGCCCCCCACTCTGAGAAGGGTGGGAAGAAGGTCCTGGGATGGTCCAGAGGAGGACAACAGAGCTGGTGGCAGGGCTGGAAGACACATCCTGTGAGGAGGGGCTGAGGGCTCTGGGTCTGTCTGGTTTGGAGAGAAGGAGGCTCAGGGGTGATTCATTGCTCTGTACAGCTCCCTGGGCAGGGGACCTGGAGAGGGAGGCACTGATCTCTTCTCCCTGGGATCCAGTGACCAGAAGACATGGGAATGTGTGCCAGGGGAGGTTCTGACAAGATGTTAGGGAATGTTAGGGAACATTTCTTTACCCATGCAGTGGCTAAACACTGAAACAGATTTCTTTAAGGGGTGGTAAATGCCTCAAAGCTGTTAGTATTTAGCAGGCACTTGGACAGTGTACACAGTAATGTGCTTTAACTTTTTTTTGGCCCTTAATTGGTTAGGCAGTTGGACTAGATCACTGTTGTAGGTCTCTCCTAGCTGAAACTCTTCTATTCTGTTCTCTTCTATACTAAAGAGGAGCTGAGATTCCAGGAAATACTTGCCTAACACATTAATTCTTATCCTCATTTGATCCCATACTTTGACAACTCCTGAATTTCAGCCCAAAATACTTAGACTGACTTGGAAATTTACTCTATTTCAACTGTACCATATGGTTTAGTGAAATCAATTTTCCCTGGCTTGCTTGTATTTCATTCAGAGCGTGTCAAAAGAATGAAGTGACTTTTCTGTTTCTGGCATGAAAAAGAAAATTCCAGTTAAAATTGAAGTAGAAAACAAGTATTTATAAATATTCTAAATCAAATAGTTCTCTCATTTTGTCTATGTTGTGATTTTTAAAATATATGCTGATTTATATTATAAAAGCAATTATAACTTCATGAAGTTTTTCATTAACGAAGTGTATAAACCAAATACTTAATCACCAAAACCTGCTGCATATTGAGTGGTAGACTAAAAACCCCAAAACCATATGTAGAAAAAAACCCAAGTATTTGAATAATTATTACTTATTCTGGTGCAGATCAAAGTTTTTCTGGAGTAATCATTAATGTATAACACATACATAATTACAATATATGGAGAGATCTAAAATTATGTTATATTCCACTTTCTAAAATGAGTAATCCCTCAACAGTGATTGAGAGAAAGATTCATCAATCTCTATGAGTTTCAGTTGTCTCAACCTGTTTCATGCATCCACACTAGAAGAAGCAAAGGATTATTTACCTTGTTACTTCACTCCTCTGTTCTCAGGTACCTATTTAAATTGTGCTGCGTTCATTAGGCAATGTGCACGACAATAATAAATTTTTTTATATAAAGTGAGTCCACTGGACTCCTAATGTGCACTGTGCAGGTAAGCAATGACCCCTCTGTCTTCTCCCAAAGCACTACATTAAGAGCATCACTGAATTGCTTTCTCATCCAAAATCCATATTCCAGATCATAAATGCCTTTTTCTCACACAGAGAAATGTGTGAATCTTGCTCACATATATATGATTACATTCACTTTGCCAAAAAGAGAATGTTTATCTTGACAATGGACAAATCTTCCTGAGGAACTGAGTTGTTCCCATGGGTCATTTAGTCTCATACTCTTTCTTTTCTAAACCACAAAAATTTTCATCCCTACTTTCAAGGTATGTTTTTTTCTTTCCACATCTCCTCTTGAGGCTGCCTAGAAATCAGGCAACTACTGAAAAAAACAGCTAGGAAAATGTTGGAAAAAGCTGTAGGAACACCAGTATTGGACTGTTTTAAGTAAAATGTTTATTTAAGGTTTATTTAAGGTGTTACTAGAACAAATTACTGTGTGCAAAGCAACTATGGGGGCAACTAGATTATGACATCTTGCCTTTAGGATTCTGATCTGATTATATATTTAAGTTCTATGCCAAGATAACTGCAACTTTTATTTTCTGCTATGACTTAAGGGATCTTTTTTCCCTTCTGTAACTACTGCTACATGTCCACAAGGTGTGAAAGGCCATGAGCCTAAGTTTGGAGAGGTGGTTATGAGGGGTCCTTATAGTGAAGAATCTCAAACTGTAAAATCCAGATCTGTTTCCTCCAAAAAGATATGAGCAGGGAGAGCGGAAATTACCTTTCCTGTAACTATGAAATATTCATGAAGTGATAACCAAGAAGTATGACAGCATTTGCCTCATATTTTCTCAGAGTGCATCCAGATAAGCTTTGGAAATTGAGCAGAGGCAATTCAAGACGCTGTACTCCACGTGCTCACAGTTACTAAACTACAGCTAAGCAAGCAAAGACAGTAGTAACCACAGGTTTCTCAGCACTGAAGTTCACAGCCTGTTGTATTAATTTCAGGTGTCCTGTGTTTTGTTTTCCATATGTGACTCCAGATGGGTGCATTGAGAGGCCAACCCATGTCCTTTCAGGAAGGTTAATGCAACCAAGTGAATAGCAGATAGGAAACACAGATCCCATTTCAATCTCCCCTTACTGATAAACTGATTTGCCTCTTGGAAATACTTAAGATTTTTGGACACCTTTTATTCCCCTTTTTATGTTACTCTTATGCATCTTATTGTACAAAGAACACATCCTCTTTTATTTTTTAACTTTAACTTTGAACTGCATTCTTAGCCAGCAGGGCAGTAGGTGGTAATTGATTCCAATCTAATTATGTTTTGATGGGATAATTTTTCCTTTTATCAGTTCTGAATTTGCCACTTCTTGATTTCTTTGAATGCTTCATTGCCACATTGTTATGAGACAGGAAGGATAGAGGTTTCTGTTCTGCTTTCTCTTTAAAATTAGCTATTTTGTATGCTCTATCATGTCTCCTCTTATTCACAGCCTTTGACAAATAAACAATCCCAGCCTTTTAAATCTATTTCCCTAACCAGATTTCTCATGTGCTTAAATATTTTCAGTGCCCTACTCCGACCTCTGTCTAATGCTGCAATATCCTTTGTGGGAGGGAATGATGGGTGAAGTAGTTGAATACTAAATAAGGCTCTGTCATCTATGTGTATTCCCCACTGTAACACAAAGAGCAGAAGATGTTTTGTTTCAGAAATTTCATAAAAGGCCTAATGTCTCATAATAGCCTAGGCAGGAATAATATAGGGCTTAGGGTCTATTTATTAAAAAACTCTCCAATATGCCTTTATTTTGTGCAGCATCTGTATCTGGAAATGCTTTATGGGATAAATACGAGAACAAAAGGTTTCTGTGGTAAATAATGGCAGTGAGATATAGCAGCTAAGGAGATCTGAAAGAGTATTTAGACCCACAAAAACATATAGTCCTAGAAAACTTTTGTTGCTTGTTACAATTTGCTATGTAACAGTTGGCTTTCGCTATTATGTATTTGCTTTTACAATTATTATAAATTGTAACCACTTTTGTAGCTATAGTGCAAATTGTAAGTGCCTTTGTGGACAGTATAACTAAAATTTCGCATGAAGCAAAGCTATCACAAGATGTAAGCATGCTTGCAAAAGGTGTATCACAAGATATGACTGCTCTTGCAAAATGTATAAGCAAGATAGCACAGGCAGAGAGCAAGATACCATAAAAGGAGAATACCAAGTCTAAAGTGGCACCAGAAGACCAGCCTGGACTGTCTCCCTGATGGACCCTCAGAGACTGTAGCTGTGGACTTATGCAATGCTGTGGCAACCTGAGGTGGAGCTGTGGTAAACGGGCTCCGAGAAATGTGCAAAGTCACTTGTGTAAGCAATGCAACTGCAACAGTATAAAAGGCCACTTACTAAAGAATTGAGTGTGCCTCTGGCTGTTGCCACACACCCAGTGCTATCACTTTTGCTTTATTGATCCATCCCTTATTATCCCATATTAAACTCTTAAAATTTTGAGGAGTTGGCTTTGTTTCTCACATTTCCATAGTTTGCTAAATGAGTCTGTAATCTAAAATATTTCAGCTGGGATGTGTGTTTGAAGCAAATTTCCTGTTTGCCCTTGTCTACTGCAATTTGGTTCTCAAGGCAGGGCACTGTCATCAAGCTGATGAGCAAAAAGACAAGACAGTCAGTAATAAGTGTCCAGCCTAGAGGTTCAGCCCAAGCAATACAAAAAGAAGCTCCTTCAATGTGCATAATGCAGGCTTCAGGTCCCCTGCATCCCATGCATTGCAATGCGGACACTGGTCTGTTTTATTCTGCACCACCAGCTGGCCAATTCATTTAAGCAGCTGAGCCAAAGGCCTAAAACATCTTACAATTATGGTCAAATTTTCTTACATAAGTCTCCCAGCACTGCCTCCACTAACAGGTGAAGAAATGCGTTGTTGAGACAGCCCCTGTCAGGAGACTTTTCAATGCTTAGTGCCTGTATGCTGAAGGAGAAGAGATACCTAGGATGTGGTTTAATCTGAGCTTGCTTAGCAAAAAAGTGGATTTCTGATGGAAAGGCCTCCTCGCATACAAGCAGAATAGTGGTAATAACTTTGTGAAGTACAAGGAGGGACGGGGACTTTTGGAAACAGAGAACACTAGACCTCCAAACACTGCCAGCAGGGAGAGCAGAGCCATATTATGACCGCATGTGTATCCCCAAAAAATTGTCCTTGTATTCACCTCCAAAACCTGTGCCACACCCTCTCCCCATCCACACACCCACACGCACACAGATCTGGCTGTGCCCATAAAACACCTGTGGTTTATCTTCAAGGTACTGCCCAGAGCCTTCCTGCAGCAGCATGCATTGATAGGAGGCAGGGACAAAAAATGGGGGGAAAAAACAGCAAAGTGGAATGATGCCTTTAATGAACTTTTCAAGTTCTTGTTACTTCTTCAGACTGAGAAGCTGAAAGGAAATCCCGGAGGAAATTAAGATTAGAGCGGGGGAGAGGAGACAAAGAACAAAGGTCAAGGGAAAATACCTGGGAATAATAGTAATGGTGAAAATGTAGGAAAGGGATCAGCCCAGTTGCCTACGAACCCCATTGATTAGCAACACAGAAAAACTCCTTAGTGCCGTATCTTTTTCTCCAGACACAGAGGGCAATGGAAATACAATCATCTGTTTGCAAAGCAAAAGCATCAGAGGATAAAGATAGGGCACATATGGGAACATCTGCTCTTCCTGAAAGATAAGCATGTAATAGAATGGGACCTAAGACAGAATCACAGGCATCAGTTTATCAGTTGTGCAGTAGAGAGGAACTAGAATTAAAGGCAGCAAAATGAAGGGAAAAAGAATGCAGTTAAAAATAACTATGAAATTGAAGGTGCTGCTTGTCTGAATAATCCAGAGGAAATATTTCTGCTTCTTCCTTTCCTGTGTCAAATACTAGAGCCAAATAGTTTTAAAAATTTCAATAATTCTCACTACCAGTGGTGAAAACTGGGAGCTATACTAAATGTTTACAAAGTGAGGATGAGATGAAAGAAAAATCTCGTATGTAAAAGTAAGTCTATTTAGGAAAAAAACATAAAGTAGAAATAAATGTGAACATGTAGAATAAATACATGTTGGATAAACAGAAATAGTTATAGTACATAAATGTACAGTTAGAGTACGCCATAGACATGCCTGCTATAGCTACAAGTGTATTGATATTTCTAGTTCCAACCTGTCAGACTCTCATGCCTTTATTCAGGAAAGGACGGTCCCCAGTCTGTTATTTTCTGGAAGTTTTCTATAACTGCATCCCTTGGAGAGCATACTCTAAACCATTCTCTGTGGGGAATGAGTGTTGAATAGAGGAAAAGCCAGAAAAAACTAGGTGAGATTGTAAAAATAGGCAAGAAACTACATATCAAAGTACAAACATTGTTGGCACAGGAGTGGTAGGTAATTAAACCAATGTGGTAGGGAAGAAAGCATTTGTTTCTATCACAGCAAACAGAGGCATTTTCCAAAACAAAGCAGGCTGTTTGAGAGACTTATTAATATAGTCTAATTTTCATTATGTATGCATCAAGATCTAGAGGCACTCTTCCTCTGAGTGTCCTTTATATGTCGTGGCTATGTACGCAAGTCCCCATGCAAAATAGACACTGGTTTTTATATTTGAAAAGTTATTCTGATCCTCTGAATGAAAAGACATAGCCTTGCACAAAGTAGTATTACTAGTGGAAGAGCCCTTTTGGTTTAAATTTGGGTTACTTTTGGTTTTGCATCAGTAAGCATTGTGCAAAATCATTTGCTTTCTAAATGGGATATCACTGGGCAGACATCTTCCAGTTTAGGTCTGACAGATGAATGCAAAAATAAGTACAAATCAACATGCTCACAGACACACACAGACACACATACTCTACACATGTGTACAACAGTTTGCAGGACTAGACCCAAAAAATGGAGTAAAAGTATTGATGCAAAGAGGAGCTGAAGGATGCTGTTTGCCATGCACAAGCTGCTAGGTCTCACAAAATCCCAGAATGATGTCAACTTTCATTAAAGTGACATGTCTTGATAACTTCCTTGTTTGCATATATATAAATAGGGCACCTGCTTTTAATGGTTCACTTGCACAATTGAGATATAAAAGACATTGACAAAGGGCTTTCAAAATTTTTTTTCTTTTTTTTATACTGTTACTGTTTTGAGATGGTTGTACACTAAATAACAGTTCTGTCTTCAAAATTAACTGTTTGATTATACTAAAATGATACTCACATCCTTATTTAATAAGCAGTAATATTTTTTCAATTTAAAATTTTCCATTTGATCAGAAAAAGGGTCTCAAAATTGCTCCCCTAATGATAATGTAACCATAAGAAATCTATACTGATGACATTAGAACATTATCAGCCTCTTGTTCATCCCACTACAAATCACCATTTGTAGTGATTTATCCTCAGATATTCTTTCTTGGTCAGAAATGCTAATCTCTGTACAGAATATAATGAGAGGACTTCTCATATATAATTGTCATTTAAAGACTTCTCACAACCAAGTGGGATGAAATTAAACTTACATAATTGCATTCTCTAGGCTAGAGAGATCTCTCAGTCATGATCTTGCTTAAGAGAAATCAACTGCCTGGGTTCTATTGCAGGCAACACATGGTTGAATTGTCTTCTCCCTCAGCAGAACTGGTCACATGCAGTTTGTAGGAACCATGGGGTTTATTGGGGTTTTTTTAATTTCCTAAAATTTATGTCTCTGAAAATAAAACTATATTAAAATTAAAATATTTGCTCTCTCACATGCACTCAGGCAGAACATAGTATCTGCTGCATGAGGCTGACTTGGGGAGTCTGTCCAAGAGATGAGAAGTATTTGCTTTCATAATGGAATTACAGAAAGGCTTGGATTGGAAGGCACCTAAAAGATCACTCAGTTCCAACTCCTCTGTAATGGGCAGGGACACCTCCCAGCAAAACAGGTTGCTCAGGGCCAAATCCATCCTGGCCTTGAACACTTCCAGGGATGAGGCATCTGCAGCTTCTCTGGCCAACCTGTTGCTGTGCTTTACCACCCTCACAGTATTATTTATTAGTAGTATTTTATTATTTATTTCTAATTTCTAATCTAAATATCTTTTTGTTTAAAACTTACTCCTTGTCCAATCAATATTTGCCCATGCCTTCAGTTTTAGGAGTTCCCTTTGAGTGCTGGCAGGCTGCTATGAGGTCTCTCTGGAGCCTTCTCTTGCCCAGGATGAGCAATCTTTTCTCTCTCATCCTAAGTCAAGGGGTTAAGCTAGGAATGCAACTAGGATAGTGAAAAATATATATCTTTTAATTAAGAACTTAAATGAATTAAGGGGTTAAGTTAGGAATGTAGTTTCAAAGATCATGTACTGTGATTAGATCTTAACAAGGAAACTAAGAAAACCAGGTGGGGATAACTGACCCAACTAAAGAGGACAATTGCACAGCTGTAATAGACATTCAGGTAATTATAATACGAGGCGAGAGTGAATGCTCATGTAATAGGTGTTGTGGAAACAGTCCTGGAAACCACCTGAATATGTAAAACTTTTGGATAAATAGAGAGCAGGAGTTTGTTACTTTTTGCACGTATCTTTGGGAGGTTACTCTCCACGTGTCCAGCGCTGTAATAAATACACTCTCTTTTCAACTTTTATTAGTTGAAGAGTCTTCTGTCCAAGCTTCAATCCTGTATTCACAAAAGTGGTGTTCCAGCCCTCTGATCATCTTTGTGGCCCTTCTTTGTACCTCTCTAATAGACCTATGTCTTCCTTGTGCTGTGGACTCCAGAACTGGATATGTGGGATCTCACACCAATAAATTATTTATGTTACTGATTTTCAGAATTCATTTTTATAATTCACTTTTTTAGATTTAACTTTGAAGATAGAGAGTGTAAAGAGATTTAACTTTGAAGATAGAGAGTGTAAAGAGTTCCACATTTAAGCTGTCACTGTCATGTCCTCATGACTTTCATAAAAATTCAGAAACAACATCTGAAATTGCTCAGAAACAGACTATCATTATTCTTGCATGGTTGGTAATTTTCCTGCACTGTTATTAAATTATATTTATATTAATGTGGTTGAACCAAAGGTACTGCAGTTGAATTTCCTAACACGTTAACACTTTACTTTACTGATCTCAAAAAACATAGCTTTCTGCTAAGCTATGTGACAGTGTTAAAGATAGATAAAGTTCTACCCAGAACAGTAAAAGCTTTTAAAAGTGTTGATGCACTTATGTCTACTCCTTCCAACTACCAGGTGAGCAGCTAGTAGTATCATTTAAAGAAAAAACAGCTAATTTTCTCTCTGTCTCTTACCCCTTGCTCCACAAATTACTTGTAAAAAGTTGTAAACAGCATTAGAAAAGCCTGAAAAATGTGAAACTGTAGGCTTCAAATCTAAATCATATTATCTCCCATGTATTCTGAACATATATTCAGGGTCTTGGTTTGGTTACAGAGGTTTCTAGGAGTCTTCTTCAAGGTTTGGGACCATTCCAGTATACATGGATTCATTTCAATCTGTGGTTTTCACTTGAGATGTGATTAGCTTTTCTTCATAAACAGGTTTATGAAATGTTTACATGTGGAGCAAAAGATCCCCTATGTATGTTTTATGAGGGTTTCAGCATTAATGATTTAGTTCAATGAAGGAAAAGCTTCTAATGTATTAACTTGAGATGTAAGGGAGTAGGGAAAACTCATCCAAATCCTTAGGAAGAGCAGACTTGTTGCAGACAGTGATAACAAAATGTAGAATTATTGATTATGTTTATATTTACTTCTGTACAGTCGTATCCCTGATTCACCTTGGTAGGACATACAGCAAAAAAACAATAAGGCCCATACTTTCCAATACATGTCCAAATCTGAATTTCAAATTTTCAAGAATAAGGATAAAAAAATAAAAATCTTAGGTCCCCTACTGTCCTGGTCTATCTGGACTAATAGCAGGCTTCAAGATGAGCTTTGCAGGGTGTTCCCAGCTATGCAGACACCTTATGGGGCTGCCTAGAAGGCACAGGGTGACTTCCACAGCCAGTGACACAGTGTCTGGAGCAGTGAGTGTGGTCAGAAGAAGGGCTGTCAATTACATTATTTTCACAGATACACTGTGAGACTGAATTCCCACAGAGGCATTTTCTTCCTGTTTGTTATCTTTACATCTGACAAAGACTTTGTCTGTGCTAAAGCCAAATTGCTCTGGTTATCCCCCCATTTCTTTTTTCCCTTTTGGCTCAGTAGGAAATTTAATCCACTTCTAGACACAGCACAACAGACAGAGAGGGAAGTCTGCTTTGACATCTGAGGCATTTCATTTAAGTCGCCACAAAATGCTTTAATGAGCTTAATCTATGCACGTACCTTAAAGTCTAAAACAGATTCCCTCTTCCTTGGAATCCAAGCCCCATGTCTCATGACTGTCAACTCTCCAGTGGATGGGCGACAGCCCTGACAGAGCTGCCCAAGGAGCCAGACCTCTCAGGAGGAGTCTGAGCACTCTGGCAATGCAAGGCAGGTGGCTCAGATGAGCTAAGAGTAAAAGAAGAGAGTAAAGTAATATTCCTTGCATGTTCTTATCTCTGTATAGACCCATGTCATGAAAGTCTAAAATTCAGTCTTACCTCTGAGGTTTCAAAGTAATTAAGAGTGCATACATATGTGTAGTACAACAGATTCAGTCTGTCCTTCTTGGTGCATCAGATCATCTGGATTTATGTAAAACTCGGAAAGAAATAAATGAGGATTTGGCTAATGTTTCACACCAGATGAATTTCACTTCACTCACATAAATCCTAACTAGTAGGCTTTTATGAGATGGAGTGTAAGTGCTAAAGTGTGAAGTTGTAGGAGTGTCCTGTCTAGGGCAGATGCCTCTTGCCCAATGCTTGACAGGCAAGAGCAAGAGACAGAGTCTCCATTCATGAGCATCCTCATCTTTCCCCGGAACTGCTGCTCAGGGCTTTGGGTGGAATGGGCAGTAAGGGTTCCATCTGGCCTTGAAGATGCACTGGAGATGGTTTGTCTTGCTTTGCTCTAAGAGCTGACAGACTGAACACAAAATTGTTTGCCCTTTTAAAGTAGAAGTGACTGATTTAATACTTCACCTGCTTCCACCTTTGTTTAAGGATTTTGGACAGTCTGCAGGCACCTGCACCCTACAGGGATTTATTCCAAAAGGGAATAAACCTGTGTCACTGGCTATGATCTGCCTTTTCCACCCAGAACAGCACATTGAGCCTATAGATTCTATTATCATATAATGTGTATTACATACGTTTTCTGATCTGAGAAAAGACTTAAGTAAAACCAGAATTCCTGAACTTTTTGGGGTAGAGCTGTCTGTATCATTGCTGGTTTTGGTGCCTGATATATTGCTGAGCTAAAGCTCTGAGCCAAACTGAACATAAATCTGAGTTCTGGAATAGCAGAGTAATGTGTGAGTTCCCTTATCCATGTATTTAGTCTCTGAAAGAAGGAATTTTTACAGGATTTTTGTTTGCAAACACAAACTTCACACTACACTAACCTTCTCCTTTCCATCTTTCTCTGCTGCTTCTCTGTACATATAGATCCACATAGAAATTAAAGCAGTCCCATTATACATTCATTAAAATTCTTTAATTAAGCTGCAATCTCATTTAGGGAGGTCACACAAAAAATTTAGTGCTGGGAAACAACCACTCCAGAGCTAAGTTATGAAGAGTCCTTGAGAACTAAGACAGCTGGAGTCTGCCCACTGCAGTCCCAAGAGCACTCTTTGAATGGCAGCATTAATTCCTGTTGTTACCAGGCACTGACAGTGAAGGAAAGGAATGGAAATCAATGCCCTACCTTTGAGAATGTAGCACCAGTTGCAGATGCTGCCTCAATTAGCACTTACCTATGTATACAGGCTGTAGTGGATGGGTGCTATGAGGGGTCACAGCTAGCAAAATCCCTTTCTAAAGCACAAAGCAAGGAAAAACACAGGTGAAAAACATGTCCCCTCTGGACAAGTGATAAATCAGGGAAAGGAAATCTGTAAGAATGGGGATGTTTTCATGAGTTCTAGGTGGTTTAGATATGTGCTTGAGGAATGGTCAGTTAATTACTCATGTAAGTAAAGGCAGAATTACTGTGGTTTTGGAGGGGAGCCATGCTCCACACCACTGTGGAGAACAAGGTGATGAGCAGATTCCTGAGTATTACACATTCCCCTTATAGCCTTGACATATATTTGCCCTGTGATTCAAGAGCAGCTTCTCAGCACTCAGACAAACACAAGAAAATCTACCAGCTTCCCTGAAGCTACATTTTGGTATTGTTTATCAACAGGACATGTCCCCTAGTGCCCTAATATCATGGTTGAATTTGTTTGCTTTTCATAGGAAAAGTTGAAAACATCTGGAAAACAGGTAAATGAGGATTCCTCTAGAACCTGCTGAGGAGCTTTGTTTGGAGATAGGTAATCAGCAGGAATCAGATGAGAAGGCTAGAGTGTATAAGACTTCCTGGTGAAATTTATTGAGAGATACAATTTCAGCTGACAGAGATTTGCATTTGCATGAGATTGTTTGCATTTAGCGCAAAGAATTGCACAGTTCAGCACAGTTTGTAGACCTTGATAGCTCCCTGCGAGGACTCCACTATGACAGCAAAGCAAAGCCAGTGAATAACACTAGGTTATCAGTATAGGTATAAGTCACTACATTTGTACAAAATTTTCTACACCAACCTCCTTGTCTCAGTCTTCTTTAGAAACACAATCTTCTGACTATTCTTCTTATGCTAGGAATATCTTTTGTTATTTCTTTTGTCAGCGTGGTCAGCACCAGAGGGTCAGAGTGACCAAACATGATGTCTTCACTTCTGTTCTTGCTTTGAGTTAATTTCTCCCACAGCTTCCACTGTACCAAGGCCAGAGCTCTCCCTGCTCACACATAAGAGATTTCTTCCTGTGGTTTGGGATGCGCCTCGTACACCCACTCTGGGTTGAAGACCTCACTAAAGACTGAAGTACAGAGGCAGCACTGAACTCCAGTGGAACACTGAGTTTCTTTACTGACACCTTCACGTTTTTAGTGCAATGAGTCCAGCACAAAACTCATGATTTTGCATGAAATAGAAATATTTATTTGGAAACAGTTGAAAAGAGCAATGAAAGATAATGGATAATGATCACAACTTACGCTAGTGGAAACATATACACACCCATAAATTACTACAGGTTTTTCCTATCTAGTGCTAGGAAGAATAATATTAATAGAAATAGCGACATAATGAATGGGGTCCCAATACTCATACTTCATTTGGAAATGATAACGGCATGTTTTCGTCTATTTACAGGGCAGAAAATTTAAATACCATTGATTTGTTTGTGGTTTTCTCTGAGACCAGGTATCTAAAGCTCTTGTCACAGAAATGAAAGCAAAGATGTCTGTAAAGTTTCACTAAGGATATTTTTCATATCTTACCTTCAACCAAAAATTACATCAAAAAAACATCCTTTAGATAACTCTTCCTTGGTCTTACTCAGCTAACTTGAATGGATAATCCGAAAATATATCTCATTTTCATTAAATCATGCAGTTTTAACAAAAATACATCCAAGACACACAAAGTGGTCTGGGTTGATAATTCTAGGAAGCAGAGGCTTCAAAAGCCCCAAGTGAGTGCTAAGGTATTATGCAAACAGAAGTCTTAATTCATTACAGATATTATTCTAGAGCTGTTCTTACATGGCATGAGCCCTGGCTTCATCAATAGCTTATTTAAAAGGGAAATGGACCCTGAAAATATATCAGTCTTTTCCAGGGGAAAAGAATGGGGCAAGATACAGGCTGCAAAAATATTTAGCTTTACTATGTGGCTCTGGGGTTTGAGAGCTGTCTTTTCCCTTTTGGTGTTCTTACTACTCTAAAGAGGTTAGCAGAAACATAAAGAAGTTTTTTCATACCTGTTCTATGGTCATGGACACCAAGCTCCTGACAATTCTCTGACCTGAAGAGAAACAAACCATAGAAGTAGCAGGCTCTGGAAAGAGGAAGAACTGGAACATTTCTTAACCTCCACTCTTCGCTTCTTTTAGCAAGACTTGCCAAGCTCATGTGCCTAAAGGGAATTCTAAAGTGACTTGGGCATGAAAAGAGCCTGCTGAGAGGGAGCAAGAAAAACAACAGGTAAAGGACAGAACTTTGTGACCAAAGTGACAAGGTACATCTACCTACTATCTCTAAACGAAACACAGAATTACATGTCAGAATAAAACTTTACTCTTTCTAAATAAATCACACAACTGCATCTCTCAGTATCATGGGACAGGAGTTTACAGTAAATGCACACATCTAATCATTGTAGCTTGCCTTTCTAAATCTGTATCTGTATTCATGATTTTCATTTGTAACTGCTTACACAGAAATAGCACAAATAACTGTATCACAAAATAGTCTTCCATTTATAAAAGTTCAAACAATTATTTTCCTCTTCTCTTTAAGTCCTTTATTTTCTATAATCAGTATTTTTTAATCATACAATTCTAAGAGCACTCAGCAGAATCTTAATATGTACTTACACTATACTGCTCCAAATTCCTATGCTGGTAATTTATAAACATTCTCTTTTACAGAAGAGTGAAAGTTTTCTATGACCTACACTGTATTTCCCCAGTATTTCAGTCGACCAGTTTTAGTGAGGGTACAAAAATAAGTTTTTTCATGCCTAACAGTAATTCAGATCATCAAAACAAGGAGGCTGGAATGTGAAAGGAATCCAAAAGAACTGTACATCCAGCTCCCAAGTGCTAGGAAGAAAAAATGCATAACTTCTCTCCCTTTCCATGAGATCACAGCTTCATATTCCAAACTGTCTGTATGTGTTAAAAAATAGACCTGAAGAAGCTCTTAAGAAGACATCTTCTACATGCACTTGACCCAAAGCAAGATCAGCACCCATTCTTATCTAATCTTAAAAACTCATGGCTGCACAAAGACAGTGCAACCTTTTCAAAGAGTTGATGCCACTCTGTCACTGTCCTCAGACAAATTAAAACAGAAAGCTTTGCTGGACCGTTTAGTATTTTTTCAGACTTACCATGGCCCTGCATTCACCCTAAATATTTTGAAACTAAAAATCTCAATTTCTTTCATGTTCTCACATTTAAATTTTTTTTGAAAGCTCTGTAAATTTTTGTTTTCCTCTTATTGCCTCATTTTAATTAGTCCACAGCTTTCTGGAATGTCAAGTGCAAATGAGGCACAGTACCCTGATTAAAGCTGTGTGGAATAGAAGAATTATTTCATATGTTTTGTCTTAGGTCTATGAAAACTCTTTTTTATGGTGTGTGCGTTGCTCAAAACAGCACAGCTTTACTGGCTCACATTTAGCTTTCAATCCACCCTAATGCCTATACCATTTCTGCTGTACTACCTAGCTGTTCCATCTCTCTCCTGTTTCTGTGATGTTGCCTTGCATTCTTCTATACTCCAGCCTCTCTTTTTATAGAAATAATTTCTTCAAATTATACAGGTTTGGGGGGGGAGTTGAGTTGTTTTTATCCTCCTGCTTTCATTTCTGTCCTATCCCCACCTTCTCTTTGGTGCCTCCCAGCTGCATGTTGCAAGTTTGCTGACATGTTTTCTCTTCCAGCACGTTGATCATTAATTGCAAATCTATCATGTAAGGCAAATCCTCTGTGGTACTTCACGAAATGCAACCTTACCATCTGATAATAAGTCCTTGATAATAGCTTTCTGTCTCTTAATACATAGCTTGGGCTCATCATAGAGAAATTTTATTGTTTACTTATTTGAATGGGTGGTAAGTTTGGAATTTAAAAAAAAAAGGAAATATGCAACCATAACTCAGACATTAGTTAAGATCCAAGCCATTCAAAATAAGAGGCTGTTTTCTTTGTCTTGTCAGTACTTGCAATAACTTACGGCTTCAAGTCCTCTCAATATTTGTCTCCTCCAAGTAGACAATGTAACACATCTTCACCTAAATATTTTTAGATTATGACAGTGAAAGCTCACCTAGAGTTTCTATAGCTCTCTAAGGAGTTGCTTCTTCTGTAATACAGGTGCAAATACTAATGTTCAGCATCTGCTGTTGGCAAACACCCATTTAAAACATCTGCCTTGGGACACAGAAAAACCTCTGATCTGTCTCAAATCTTTGACTTAGCAATGTGTATGATGTTAAGTGCCCAGTTTCCCCAGCCAGAAAACGAGCTTTGTCCCCACACAAGGAGAATAAAATGGGAATGTGAAGTTCAGTCTAGTTGTACTCCCATGGCTCCAGGGCCCACAGTGGCCAGTCTTCATTCACAGATGGGCTCCTTAGACATATTTCCTTGAGTTTTGCTTGCCTTACTGCTGATAATGTCATTATTTAGATACATTTTTTCAATGAAGCTCCAAGTGGCAGTTTCAGACTCATAAAGTAGCTGTCTAAGCTCAAAAGGTATAATTTAAAAAGAAGTAACTGCATATTCTTGCTCCAATTCAGTCAGGATGAACCATGATGAATCAGTGTTTATTATTTTAACTTTCATTGTATTTGTGACTCTTGCGAGCAATTTAGTATGTAAGTGCAAGGGGTAAACACTTACAGCTGGCACAATAGCACAGATGGAGGCTCGTGCTGCACTTTCCAATCAATTCTTTGTAGGTTCTGAACATGCAAATTATAGTCTCAGCAATTTTCTGTCACAGGGGAGTCAGTGATGTTGCACTCAGAGACACAAAATCATAGCCCAGACCTGTTTCAAGAGGCTTCTTTCTGCACATCCACTCTCAGACTGTGGCTGTCAGCCAGTAGGGTAACATCTGCACATTTGCCAGGAGCCCCATTTTTGTCCCTTGGAGCTTCCCCTCCACATCCACTTACAAACTACGTCACTGGTGCATGTCCCATGGGGAAGGTGCAAGCACCTATTTAAGTACTCACATTTTTCTTCTGTGAAGAGAGGAAGAATTGTGTTAAAACACTTGTGAAACTGCCAGTATTTTTCCCATGCTTTCTGGGGGACAGCATCATTGTCATTGAGACATAACCACTAGATAAACCATTTCTGAAATAATGACATCAAATTTAAATTGAGGAAAGGCTCTGCTATGGAAATATTTTATTACTGCTCCCTGAAAACAGAAATACAAAGTTGTCTTTTGATGGTCTGTTATGTAATTCTTTCAAAATCTTTGAATTAGAATAGGTAATTTTCATTTTTAAGTCTGCATATTCTCTAAAGACCACACAGGAAACACCATACTACAAAAAAATCTGTATGTTTGCTAATAAAACTTTTTAGAAACTACACTTTGGAGACTCACAGTGTCTCATGTCAGCCTGGCAGGAAATTAGAAAGAAATCTGCAATCACTCCAAACCATGCCAACATTTCAAGATTGATTTCATTAAGTAATCCCCTGATTTTTGACTAACCATTTTGGCCCTCTTGTAATTTAGGCTGTCACCAGAGAGGTCTATCCTGCTATGGTCAGCATTCTAGAAAGAGCTGGGACATATCTTAACCCAGAGTCATTTCCACTGCATTGACTTCCGTGAAAATGTTTTTGAGGTTACTCGTTAGGTATTTTATTTGTGATTTGTCTTAACGCAAACTCTACATGGCAGATGCTGCGTGCTCTGTTTAGGCTTTTCTCCATTTTGTGCACATCTTACACGCTTGAAAATATAAATGTGAAAGGATGGTGGCTTCTTTCTGGGCAAGAAAACTCTGTGCATTATAAGACAACCCAGAGTCTGGGTAATGAAATTTGTTTTGGCTCTTCAAAGCACCCCTCTCAGGCATCTTGAAGGACATTAAGTGGGTCTATGCTCTTCAATCTTTCCAGTCTCTGGAGGCCACAGGCTCTTCAATGAGCCATTGCCAACAGAAAAGACTGGTGCACACTGCCTGATTTCAGTGTCATTCGGAAATGGCCCTTCCATGGAAAGGTGAAACACAAAGCAGCACAAATCTATCATGTTTTCTGTCTGCTGCCAGGAAAAATGACTGCATAAGCTGTTTTTTTTTTTTATTACAGGTTTGTGCACCACTGCTATTGTGTAGTGCAGAACTATTGAAGGGCAGCCAAGGATGTGCCCTTGCTTTTGAGAAAAAAGCCAAGTAGTTTAAAAAAAACAGCCTCTGTCACGTATTGCATTTCAGTCCCATTCCACTGAATTGAATAGTTGCAAGACTGTTTGTATTGAAGACTTGATTACAAGTGATAACATTGTCCAAAGCATGCCATTGCCACCTATAGACAGCAAAGAAAAACCAGCCTTAGGCTGAACAGCTTCACAGAACTTTAAAATGATTTTGAGGGGCATATCAGAAATTCCAGAGAGACAGGAGATATAAAAGGTCTGGCATGTCATCCTGTACTGGAATCATGTTTTGTCCCTTAGGTATATGGGTCTGTGTCTATCCAAGGAACATTTGTTGAAACATAATTTTTAAAAATAAAAACATTGTCCTCTCCACAACACCTTTTACACCACATCAGCCAGAACAGATTGCATGCCAGTTTAGAAAAGCTTTAGCTGTTCACATGTTTTAAAAATGACAGCAATAACTTGCAGACAAGCTTGTATCTGAAAGCTGTGGATAGAAAAATGTAAGGATAAAGTTGGGACAACCCTTATTTAACTATATCAGAAATTATCCATATCTTTCAGATGGACAGAGTGAAAGAAGTTGGAGATATTTAGGACCTAACTGCTACAGAAAGCCTATTCCAATCCAATCTTTCTGATCAGTCACAGCAGATCTAGCATCTCTCTCCCTGTCTACTTAGCACTTCAGGATTACTTGTATAAAAAATAAATAACCTGGACCTATCACTTCAGTGAAGCATGGCTAACCCTATCTGAAACAGTGTGCCTAGCTGTAAATATGGTTTGCAAAGGCAGCACATTATCAAGAACATCTCAAAAAATGAAAAATCAAGAGACTGAGGTTCCAAGCTGTGGTTTTTTTCATGCACTGCTCCTCAGAGGGCAAAACTCACTGTGTTTTCTTTTACCCTGTTCAAAAGTGTCAAGTGGCTCCAGATCTTTAAGCAAGTATATCTACATTTAAGTGCCTCTTTGAAAGCAATCTGATGACATTTAAACTAGGAAGTCTCCCACATTTGAATTTGCAGGTGTTTAATATGGCTAACAAAATGACTGACAATTAAGAAGCTTCTTTGATTCTTAAGGTATCCATAATTAATTTCAAAACTTTTTTCCCCTCTTTAGGAATGTGGGTTTAAATTCTTTGTATAGCATAATTCTTGTCTGTTAGCTGAAGTCCCACTAAAAGATCTGTAAGCCATGGCAGGTTCTTAGGGACATTTTCAAAATAGAGAAAGATGCCCTGTTTTTGACAGCATGACATAATTCACACTCTAATTTTATTTAGGTTTAAGAATCTCTTAAATAACCAACAGTGGGTAAAGTCTGTGAAACCAAGTTCGAAAGCAATATCATTTTGTTTTCTTGTATTTATGCCAATAAAAATCAATAAAACAAATCACTAGAAAAGTTTAGCAGTTCTGTAGTGTTCACCAGACAGAAGCTACTTCTTTAATGTGTTTTTAATACTTACTCACTACAATCAGGGAGCACTCTGCAGCCCTGAGGATGATGGCTTTGACCTTCATACATTTAATGTATAACATGCTCCTTGAGCCCTCTCATTTCACTCTCTACATGAAAACACATTATCATGAGGGTAAACCACTCACTTAGGCAAATTGCCTAAGTAATTCAAGTACTTCCAGACAGAAAACTGTCTGGGTCTGCTCTGTTGCTCATTGAAGTCAGGGTCCTTCGATGAGAAGAGGGAAGAGAGGGAGATCAGACAGAGCATGATTGTCTGAGAACTTATTTGTTCTTTGAAGTGTTGTCTAGAAGAATTTATGAGACCCAGGTAATCTACAAAGCTTCAGAAGAACTGAGCTGAACAATTTACCATGTCCTGAAAAAACAAATTCTTGCTGACTGTGTAAATTTTTTTAACTTTTCATGTTGTAACCATTCACTTAGTACAGTACAAATGTAGGGGGGGAAAAAGCCCCCACAAATTACATTTAATGACACAATAAAGAGGTATTGAAAAATATGCTTTTATAATAGGCATGCTTTGTAATAAGCATATAACATATAATATATTCTTTGAGGTTATTAATTCTGAAGTACAAAGTATTAAATAGTGGACAGACTTTAGGAGGATTTGCCTCTTTACACACAATGCATTATGGCTTTTGTTAAATCTGTATAGAGATTATGTATCCCAAGTTACAAAGTACAGGGAGGAATAGGACTCTTTAGCCAATCCAAATGTCTTGCACACAAAGTGTTAAGAAGCAAGAAAACAAACAAACAAACCCTTATTTGATTTATTTGGATCTTTTGGATAAGATGTTCTCATGAAGAATTGTGGCTCTTGACCTGTCAGTGGCTGAATGATGACAGGAGTCTCTCCTCAAAGGTCTTGGATTAGGCTGTGAATTCTTGTACTTGAGGTGAGCACCAGTCACACCTGAGCACATGGGACCAGTATTGTTGATTATCTTGGACTACACAGAAAGGATATCCTAGTTCTCTTAACTATGATCAAAGATCATCCTAAACTGTCTTTTCTGCATCTGCAGGACTAGGTCCTACAGACTACTTAAAGTCATGTGCATTTTGGTGAGTCCTGCAGGAAATGCTTGGAGTACCACTGGCTGGCCAGGCTCTCTGCCCAGGATGCCAACCATGTGTACATGCAGATGGTCTCAACCCACCGGCTTCACACAGCAGGGCTCTCTGAAATCCCTGCCTGGAGACTCCCACAATGATACACAACACTTCTTGGGCAGTACAGCACCTCACCTGCACTTAGCCTATAGGCAGAGGTAAGCTAGGGAGTTTCAGAAAGAAAAAAAATTTGCTATGAATCTGCATTTAATTAAATTAATTCAGTTAAGTTGTGTTCCCCTAGCTGACTGCAGTCATGGAAATTCCAGTGGAAAATAAATAATATTTGCCAGCCTTCTGCTCAGAATACAAATGTCAAGGTCAAGGGCTTTTTAACCGACTTGTTAACAGCCAACTTTACAATTTACCATTACCTGTGTCCTTCTCAGACTTATGTGTCCTACAAGGGCTATTCCTTAACTGTTAAGTGCACAGCGTATATGCTGACTTGTTGCAGTATCTGTTTCCAAAACTGAAATAAAATCACCACTAGCAAGTATAGATTTTCCATTATAGCTTCTTAACACAGAATCACAAATGGGTCAGATTGGAAGGGACCACAGTGTGTCATCTGTTCCAACCTCCGTTCTCCAGCAGGGCCATCCCAGAGCACGTGACACAGCATTGTGTCCATTCAATTCTTGAATATGTCCAGTGAGGAAGAATTCACAAACTCTCTGTACAGTCTGTCCCAGTGCTCACTCACATAGTGAAGAGGTTCTTCCTCATATTCAGGTGGAACTTTCTTTGCATCAGTTTCTGTCCATTGCCTTGTGTCCTATTGCTCAGCACCACTGAGCAGAGCTTGGCTGCATCCTCTGGACACCCTCCCTTCAGATACTCACAGACATTGATGAGGTCCCCTCTCAGACATCTCTGCTTGAGACAGAACAGGCCCAACTCCTTTTCCTTGTAAGAGACATGCTCCAGTCCCTTAATCATCTTTGTTGTCCTCCACTGCTCCAGGAGCTCCATGTCTCTCTTGCCTGAGGAGCTCAGAACTGGACACAGCACTCCAGATGAGCCTCACCAGGGCTGAGTAGAGGACATGATCAGAGCATAAGACAGCTGTGGGTTGACTTTAATTATAAATTGAAAGGGTCAACACCCAAGCTAGAATGAAGAAATAAAGTGAAGGAGCACAGACATCCAAATTAACAATATGAAGAAGTCCAGCAACTCAAATTGGAGGAATGAGGAAACTCCAGAACACTCTAAATATTAAGAGATTTGTTTAAGATCTGTGAGATTTTAAAGATAAAGCTTGGGTCTTTCCATACACCCTGGCTGGGTGTACAGGACTTGTACTCATAAGGACTTGTGAAGCAGAGACCCTGCTGTTGCTATAATTTTCTAGACCTCTGAGCACCAAGAAGGAAAATATTATGTAATTCAGACTAAAACAAGAACTGGCAGAACTAAAAAAATGCCCGTAAGAAAAATTTTGGTCATCCACAGCCACCATTTCAATCCTCACAGAGGTAGATGACTGTATTTGGAAATATGCATGTGTACAATTCAGGTAGCTGGTAGCCACTATTAAAACCTGCATTTCCTCCTCAGTCCTGAGAAAATTGCAAGAACTGCTACAGCTCTCCAGATTTGTATCAGATATTTTCCTTTTGGTTTCATTCTTACCTGTGAAAAAGGAAACAAATGTTATTGCCCCTTGAGCTGCTGTTCATATATCAGATTTTTTATGTCATTCTACCAGTAGGACAAACTATCTTTGAAATGCTGAGCACTTTTTAAAGTGAGCAAATTATAAAAATTGTCCAGTAATGTGCTACAGACAAATACCCTCTGATAATAGATTTGGAGAGTCTCGAATTTGACAAGGATGCTCCAAAACACCTGTACTTACAATTTTGAACATTGTGGCACTAGATAGATTTTTATAAGCCCATTGGAGTTTTTTTCACTTTACAATCATTACCAGACTTTACAGTGTAGGTTGTATGAATAGTTGGCAGGACTTCCAGGACAAAATTTTATCCCTTGTTGGTAAAGTTAGATTTCATTTGGTGTAGAGGAAAACAGAGAAAGGAAATAGGCCTTACATGTCTTCTTTCAGAAGCAAAAACATTTAAATTTATACTTGTGATGCAGTCTGTTTAACACTATTCCAAACCAACTTAATAAATGGTCAGCAGCAGTTTCAGACTGGGGGCAGCCCCTGAAGCCATGAGAGGTAAAGCCCTTGTGGGGAGGAGTGGGAAGGACACAGGAGCATATCCCTTCAGCCAGCCCCAAGGGCAGTTTTGGGTAACAACTGAGTGCCAGTGCCAAAAAAAAAAAAAAAACAGGAATAAAACAAGACACAAGTGAACCAGAAAGAAGGAAAGTAAATGGCTAGAGAGAGAACAATTTACTTCCCTGCAGATCCATTTCAAACCCTTTTTTTGGATGAAAAGCGTTACCGTGAACTCTTCACTTATTTATGGCACCAATTTAAACAACCTTAACAGAAGGTCAAGAGTACATCAGATTGCTGTGGGCCTTTTGTTTCCAGTCTGGTATCTCATTTCCCTCAAAGATCACTCACCTAAAGCCTACACAGTAATGAAGCTGAAAGGAGAAGGAAGTGAAAGGAGAAACAGAAATATTGGTGAAGAATCAGGATTTTTTGTGATCCCACAAAAATTCACACACCATTCAACAGAGATCTCCACTGCAGCTTAAAATCTTAAAATCTCCTCTATAGGAACAACAGGTCTTTTACAAACCATTCCTTGCTGCATTTGCTTTGCATTTACATATTTTTCATAACCACACTAGTGTCTGATGGCCACCTCTAATGAAGTAGAGTTGACCTGTGGCATAAGTCCCATGTTCTACTGAGAGGCTTTCCTTTTACTGTCCCAGGGCAGGACTCATGATTTTACAGTATGAGACAGCTATTGGCAAGGTTGTTTCAAGAGCTCACTACTATGCAGGGCAAGCATTTAAAACAATATTTTGAACAGTTTTGGCTAAGATGCTTTTGCTAAGTTTTTGAAAAGATAAGGAAACAATTGCTTATTGAATACTCATGACAGCAAAAATAATTCCATCTGACCTCTGTTTGAATAACTCAAAGTTGTTTCGTAATAGTACAAATTATTTAAAAGGAATACCAAAATAACCTGTAATATAGCCAGGAAAAGTTTATTTGAAAATGGCTTCCAAGTGTCCTGAGACTTGCATCTGTAAATGGCTACAGCTTTCCAAAGTATTTCTTCAGTAGGTGAAGCCTTTCTGACTCCAGACCTAAGACTGACTACTTTACAGTGCATGGTCTAGTTCACTCTGGCTTTGGTGGGATTGTTGTGTTCAGTGTAAGGCACATCCTGAACTGCTGCAGTAAATCAGGCCACAAAGAGGAGGTCACTTCACTGGGCACTTGCTAAAGAAGAAGGTCTTTCACAATCTAACTTTTTTGCCATATTTTTATTAAAAGCTTACTGACATTGGCAAAATAATATAAAATATTACTCATATAAAAATATTGCATTTATTTACAAAAGTGTTCCCCAAACTTTGTGTAACATCACAAGCCTGCTTTCAGATGTCTTATCATAGCATGGTGACACTCACTTTCAAGTACGATTATTCAAATCTAATGTGCAAAAACGTATATAGCCATTTACACAAGAGTTTCAACTTTATGGAGAAACAAGAATTTGTCTAACAGGAAACACAAACGCAAGAAAATAATGCTCCTATTTAAGTCTCAGATACAGATTTTATTTTGTATTTGATTTAAACACATTTACTCTGAAGTCTCCATTAGGTGAATTTCAGTTTTCTAAGATGCCCCACTAGCTAAACAAGTGTGTTGTCCCGAAATGTCAATAAACTTTTCTGAATATTGTCTTACTTAGCACAGCTTCTCAAATAACAGTGCACTGAAACAATTTATACATGTTATTAAAACAAGGAAGATTCCATATTGCACAGTGTTTTCTTAGTCTTATAAGTCAATAAAACTTTAAGTGTGTGATTAATCACATAATAACCACAACTGTGTGCACATTTCATGTTGCTGTAGTATACAATCAAGTGACACCAATCTCTTTCTATGTTGACTTAGACATATTTACATAAAATACCTCTTTTACCTGTAGTTCTTCTTAGTGTTTCTATTCTGAATGAAAAGAGTGCTTCGAGTTTTCAGGTTTTTGAAAGGTTTTTTAATTCTATAGTTTTCTCCACCTTTCTTGTCTGATACAGAATTTCACCTGGGGACTTTACAAAATGTGCAACATTTTGCCCCATTTCAGCAATTTAGACAGAGCTTCTATCACAAATGTATCTACAAAAAATTAGTATCAGTAGACTATAAAATGTGGTAACTGTGCACTGAAAATGCCCTCAGTTGATTCATTTCAATCTGTTATTTGTTTGCATTTTGTAGCAGATATAAGCAGCATTGAAAACAGATGTCTGTTTTATTTCAGACTAGAAAGGGGCTACAACAGGTCTGCAAATAAAATTCACCCCACAGATGTAGGACACTCATCTGTTTTCTCTAGCTACTACTAAGGTCATTCCCATCAAGTGTGAATGACAAGACAATAAAAAAATTGTCTGTTAAAGAGCTAAAAGCTTAAAAGCTACAAAACATACAAGACATCCTAGGAATATTGCAGGAGGTACCAACGCCTTCTCAGTACTGTTGACAGAAATAGCAAGGCTGTGCTCACTCAGGATGTGCAGCTGGAAGTCTGTGCATATGGAAGACTAAACTAGTACAATTCCTTTCATGTATAAATATTTTATATATATGTATATAATTTTATATATATATATAATTTTTTATATATATATATATATATATATATATATATATATATATGAATGTATATGTCAGTCACAGAGGCAAAGGGCAACAGCAGTGACAGCAGTGACAGCAGCAACAACTGAGGTAGCTACTGTAATTTGTGGGGGCTGCACATTAGAGTGAGCTGAGCAGGGGGTTCCCAGAGTCAGGAAAACATGAGCAAGAGCTGAGAGACACTCCAGGAGCTGTCAGCTCTTGCAAGCTGCATTTCATTAAAGACAATTTATTTCCATTTAGGTTTACTTCTTCTTGAAAAGAAATGTGTTGAAATTAAATGAGCTGGTTTTGAGCTGAAATCACAGAATCAGAGAACCACAGAATGGTTTGGATTGAAAGGGACCTTGAAGATGATCCAGTTCTAATTTCTGCCACCATGGACAGGAACATGTCCCACTGGCTCAGGTTGCTTGGAGTCCCATCCAATCTGGCATTGAACAACTCCAGGGACGGGGCGTCCACAGCTTCTCTGGGCAACCTGTCCCAGGGCCTTACTACCCTCACAGTAAAGGATTTAATCCTATTTTTTTTTCTTGTTTAGATTAGATTTCTTCTGATCTAAACCTACTTTCTTTCAGTTTGAGGCCATTCCCCCCTGTCCTATCTCTAGATGCCCTTGCCAAAGGTCCCTCTCAAGCTTTCTTGCCTCCCCCTTTATGTACTGGAAGGCTGCTCTAAGGTCACCTCAGAGCCTTCTCTTTTAGAGGCTTTTTCCAACCCAAACTGTCTCAGTCCACCTTCACAAGAGAATTGCTCCAGTTTTCTGATCATCTTTGTGAGCCTCCTCGGGACTCACTCCAGCAGGTCCACAACCTTATGTTGGGGATTTAGAGCTGGACACAGTACTCCAATGAATTATCACAAGAGCAGAGTAGAAAAAGGAAAAAAAAAATAGTAAAAGAAAGAAAATGTCCTAACTGACATATCATAGTTCTTGTAATTTAATAGTCAAGCCCTAATGATTTACATGTGTTTTGGTGATTGAGTAAGTACGTTAATTCATGCAACAGGGGCAGAATAGAGGTCATCGCAGCAGCTCTCCCACACACTGGTTGTCAGAGTAATTAAAATGACAAGCTAACAAGTTCAGAAGGTCCTGCACTGAAAAGTGTAACTTTACCTGAACTCTTCACTGCAGCAATGTAGGGAGAAAATATGATAAGTGAGGACTCTGGACCTACAGGGGAACACAGTTCAACAGTTAAACTTGTCAGATCCTAACCTGAAAACAGCCTTCTGCATAGTTTGTTTTTTGCTTCTGCTGTTGAAGAAGGTCTATGATTTGGTAGGAGTGCTCCTCTGCCCCCATTTCCTCTGTGCTGGGTCAGAGACATTGTGGGTGTGGCAAGAAGTGAAAGGTCTTCACTGTGAGCCTTGCCCCAACTTCAGACACTCTGCTGCATCCTTGAGAGAATATTTCCAACTGGGGGTTGAAAATTTAATTTAGATAAGCAATAGTCAGAGGCAAAATGGAGCAGATGGGCCCGGACACCTGATTTGGGTTCTCATTTACATTTTCTACGACAAGAGTTTAGAGACAAGGGGAACACATCTGCCTCCAGCATAAGCAGAGAGCCAGATTTAGTACTGCCTGAGGATTCTGGCTGAAATGTAAGCTCCCACACAGATTTTGTTAATTTGGTCATATTCATTTAAGGTAAAGAAAGAAGGAAAAAATAAAGGGTTTATGTGAAACACAGTCCAGGGGCTTACATAAATTACTTTTGCTCCAAAGCCTTGTTGTAGTCCTGCCCTGACCTTCTTTGTTGGGAATAAAGAAGTGCAGACAACATCTGTATTTTCTGTTGTGTGTCCTACCTTTCTCAAGACTGGCACTAACACAAACCACCTCATTGGCACTAAAACACAGATATATCTCCCAGAAAGATTTTTATAGGGACTACCAGAATATAACACATTCATGCAAATGTAAGAATCACATCTACTTGAAGGCTTAGGGGGAGTCAGATATACAGTTTTATTCCATATACACAGGACCTGGTCTGCCTTTAGGTCAACATGTCCCCAAACGCAGCATAGGATTTTACTGACAAACATGAAGACGGACATTTGCTTAGAAAATGGTATGTCCAGGAAAGCAGCTTTCCCCTCCATGGTGGGTTGTTGGACTTAAAGCTGGAGGAAGTAATATCGTATGTTTTCAGAAATAATGTGTGGTTTTTAAAGTAGTGCGGCAAGATTGATTCAGGGCACTGATCTGTTGATCCTTCCAGAGTCAGTTTGTATCCTAAATAAATTAGTATCTTTTCTAAGTCGAATGTATCCCTTTTTGCCAAGGTTTCCTGCTCACAGGAAATTCATTAACTTTATTTGACAGATACTTTTTTTCAAAGGAATGCTTTTTATTTCAAAACAACCAGGTAGTTATATCTTCCTCAAAATAGTGTAGTTTTCCCTGTTGGTTTCTCCATGAGATTTCTCAAGAAGATATTAGTGTAAAAAATCAGCCTTCCTGAAGCGAGATGAAGAACTGGAAGTTTCATTTGGTATTACAAAATGTGGGGTGACACCTGAGCACTCAAACCAAGATCATTGAAGACCTCAGAGTTTGGGCAGACAGGCAGAGAGAGAGAGGAGCAACTGACCTTGCAGCAAAGTCTAACGGGGTAACTGTGAAAATAATGTATGATCTTTTCACCTGAATTTCAAGCATCTGGCTTTTTTTTTTCCTTATCATTGATGTTCCCTCTATGCATCAACAGTTTTTTTTACAAAAGGTATTTTATCTTGACCTGCCCTAATTTTATGTATTTCTGTGTCCATGTACATACATACATGTACATACAAAAGACACAACCCATATATATAGACACACCTTGATCATCTTTCCTGTCTCATTACTTAAGAGAAAATTCCTCTACTGATGCCAATTGACATACACTTCTTATTGTCTGCCATTTTCCAGATTCAAATATATTTAAAGATGAACGGTACGAATTAAGGTAATGGAAGCAAACTAACTTACTGCACCTTCTGAAAAGGAAGGTGAAGTTATAAGAAAGATGCTTGTCAAATGTCATATATCAACACATACAATATGTTACTTATGTATATGTTACATTCACATATGTTAAATCTTACAGAAGGAAATGGTTCTTGGCTATTTGACAGACAAAAACTCTGATTTCAAAATTTATTTATACATGGTAGGACTGCAGTAAATATCAAAGCATTTCAGTCCTTGCTTTTATTGAAAAACTTAGGCCTAATTAAATGAATAAATGAAAAGAATCACTGGCTAAAATACTTTTTCTGTTGGAGTCAGTAGCAAAACTTCCATCCAATTTCAGACATTGAGTAAATTATTGTACAGCTACACAAAAGAAACTTAAATAATTTAAATATCTCTTATATAGTTGTGGTTTACAGAAAAGTGTATATAGAAATTTCTATTCACAGCTTGAAGCAAGATTATCTTCAGGTAGAAGATGTCCCCACTTTTTTATATCCAAATAAATTAAATTTCTACCACAACAGATAAGGAATTAGAATGGTGCCTTCAGAAAAATTCAGAAAATTTTTTTTCTTTCTCTCGGCTAGCTATTTTGGGCAGAAAATGTTGAGTTCAATTCTGATTTTTAAAAACTTAGGTTGTATAAGGAAAAGGGGTGCAATTATACCTGTATACATAAACAGATAGATTGCACCCATACACAAATTTTCACACCAAAAGAATTAACACTCACTATCGATTTTCAAGTCGCCTTCCCTTGACTTCTCTTCTGTTTCCTTCTCTTCCAGTCTGCTTTTGCACACAAGCTGGTGCACTATACATAGCTCTGAAATTGAGTGATGTCTTTAAAAATGCTTCTCCTACCTAGTTTTGCTGCAAGCAGCTCCAAGTGTAGGGCTTGCTGTAGTCAAGGGCTTAGAGGGGCTTTGAGGGCAGGTAGGGATCACAGCCTAAGGCTCAGGTGAACATGGGGAAAGGAGTCATAGAGTCATAACATGGTTTGGGTTGGATAGCACCTTAAAGATCATGCTGTTCCAACCCCCCTGACATGGACAGGGATACCTCCCACTAGATGAGGTGTCTCAGAGCCTCGGTCCAGACTGGTCTTGAACATTTCCAGGGGTGGGAAGTCTCCAGCCTCTCTGGGTAATCTGTTCCAGTGCCTCACCACCCTCACAGTACTTAGAGCTACTTCCTAATGTCTACTCAAAACATCAGCTTAAGGTCGTTTCCCCATGTCATTTCACTACATGCCCATGTGAGAAGTCCCTCCCCAGCCTTCTTGCAAGTCCTCCTTACATACTGAAAGGCTCCTCTAAGGTCTCCCCAGAGCCTTCTCCTCCAGGTGGAACAGTCCCAACTCTCAGCCTGTCTTCATAGAAGAGGTGCTCCAGCCTTCTGATAAAGCTCAGAGGCCTCCTCTAGACTAGCACCAACAGGTCTGTGTATTACTTACGCTGGGGACCCCGGAGCTGGATTAAGTGTTTCAGGTGGGGTCTCAGCAGAGCAGACCAGAAGTGCAGAATCCCCCCCCTCACCCTCCTGCCACACTACTTCAGATGCAGTACAGGGCACAATCAGCTTTCTGGGATGCAAGTGTGCATTGCCAGGTTATATTGAGCTTTTCATCCTCAAACAGCTCTCTTCAAGGCTAGTCTTGATGCATTCTCCCCCAGCCTGTGCTTGGGATTTCCCTAACCCTGCTGCAGGATCCTGCACTTGGCCTTGCTGAACTTCATGAGGTTTGCACAGACCCAACTCCCAAGCCTGTCAAGGTCCCACTGGATGGCATTCCTTCCCTCCAGTGTGTCAACCACACCACACATCAAACTTGCTGAAGGTGCAGTGAATCCCACTGTCTGTGTCACTGGCAAAGATATAAAATGACAGCTGTTGGCATGGACTTCCCTTAGCATTTCTACAAGTGCTCAAATGACTTTCCCCATGTGCTTTGGATTTTTCTCAACTCCCTTCCCACTGCAACAGTCTTCAGCATGAAAATCTAGATATTGGTGGGACTTCTCTATGCTACTAGTTTATCTTCCTCTGATACACAAATGGAGGGATGTAACAATTTCATCTTTTTTTCCCCAAAACTTTGCCAGGATCATGTCAGTGGTGTGTCTAAATAAATGGCCATAAGCCCCACTGACCCCTGGACTGGCAGGGACAATCCCTGGCCTGTATTTCATCACCTACCTGGTGTCAGTGGAAGGTGAACAATCATGCATGGAAACTTTGTAAGAGGAGAGCATCCCAGAGCCTGAGGGGTTCCTTCTGCAGACTCCCACACCACAGATATTTGAATCTGTTGCACATGTATGAAGGAAAACAGAGACATATCCCAGAGGCTGAGTCTAATATATAAGCAACGCTTTCCCATCTGCCCCAAATTATCTCATTCTCAGCTCTCCTGATACAAGCACTGAAATCTTTCAACCCTCACCTTTCTGGAGGATATGTGAACTTCAGCCAGAAGTTAATGAAATAGGTTTCAACTGCATCACTGAGGTTTGAGTCTCTTCATAGTGATCTGGTTCAATTTTATGAATCCCTAGTCCCTATTAATATATTATATCTGAATTCATTTCCCCCTTTCCGTGTCTCCTCAGATATTATTATGCCTTATTGCAGTTACATAAATCCACTGCTCTAATCCCATCTTCTTGTTTATTAGGTAATGTGGTATGCTCAAAGGTGACTGGGTGATGAAATTGTATTATTTGTTTCATTTAATATCCTGAAATAGATCTTAACATTTCAGCTGTTGGAGAACATAAGAGAAACACAAAAAGACCAAACAATGTCAGCATGGAGACATTTTTATGCTTACTATGATCACTCCAGTTTCCCACAAGCAATAAGGAGACCAGCAGTGGTGACCCCCTCACTGCAGTACAGGCAGTCAGCCATTAGAATGGCTGTGAATTGTTTCTTTAAACCATTTCCAAACAGTGCATGAGTCTATAGCCGACATGGAAAGCAAGGAAAGACCCAAATATCATATCACACTTATTTGCTTCTCAAAATAACTGATTTTTTTCAATGCTCTTCCATTAAAGGAGGGAAGAGGGAACCTTTAGACTTGTAATGTCACTTAAAAAACTTAGCTGGTTTAAATCCCTTAAGTTGCTCAAAACTTTGCTTGTTAGTCCCAGCATAACAGTCCACAGCCCTTTGATGAACAAGACAGGTCATCCTCCCAACTCAAGAAACATCATAAGTGTTGAGGTGCTGGAGAAGATTCCACTGTAAGAGTCCTACTGCAGACTGCAGTCTTGCATGGACCTCAAAGCCTGTGTGTGCTGGGAGTCCAGCGTGGGCTGATGGCTCAAAGTAGCATCATGGAGGGGAACTTGGAAAAAATGCATCCTGAGAGACACAAATGTATCTCTCTGTGCCTGAGAGGCACAGAGTAGGAGGCACGGCCAATTTTATGCTCCCAGGGCTAGATTTGAACCATAGTACTTCCCCTTAAGGTAGGATGTCATAAAACCCTTTTGGTCTTTCACAGATCTGTTGTTCTAGTTGCTTTGGATTCTGTTTAGTTCATCTTTTAAAATCAAATTTTATTGCAGTTCTCCAATGACCTGAGACAAAACAAAGGACCCTTACACTTATTCTCCTTCTGCTCTCTGGGGTCTTACCAAGATGCAATGAATCACAGCACACCTGGTGTCAGAGCTGGAAAAATAAGCATAGCAGCAGAAACTTCCTATTCTTCTAGTAAAATCTGGAACTGGTTTTTACAAAGCCGATAACCCCAATAACCATGTTATGGACTGCTAGGCATAATTACCTTGGCTAGTGTATCACATCTTTGGGATTTGTGGCCTCTACTGAACTAAGGGGTTGTTCCTTAGTTTTATATTCTTAGAAATTCTGTCTCAGTGTGAAATATGTCAGTATTTATCAACCATTTTTATCAGTTCAGGGTACAGAAAGTGAAAATCCCTGACAAAACATTTTAAAGCCAGGCTGCAATCTACAATGGCAGAATACAGCAGTTACTTGATCGGCCATCAAGGATCATTACTGGTTTAATTTGTGTCAAATGGAAGAAGTTGTGAATATAATCTCTTAAAACAGCACTCAGCTAAATGGGTTATTTTTCCATTGGTAGCATTATTAACATGTATCTTTACTTTACTCCAGGAGGAAATGGCAAAAATTATCACAGTCATCTTCATTTTAATGCTGGAGAAACATGATGAGTGATGAATGATTCTTAATATCATAACTGTCTATACAAAAGGAGATGAAACTGTAACTGGAGAGCATTGTTCATTTTCATTAGTTCTGAGATACATCATTCTAGCATGCTCTTTTCTCTTGCCTTCTTAATACCTTCACATTTGATGCGTGAAACACAGAGAAACTAATCTTCAAATATTTATCTCAGGCAAATAGCTATTCCTTCAAATGTCTTGAAAAATCAAAGAAAATATTGTGGGCAACTTCAATAAAACAACTTATTAAGTTAAAATGAATCGAGATGTATTTTTTACTTCCTCTCCTGTATGGTATAAGCAGGTGTGCAATTAACTGAAGAAGTGCACCCTACAAGTGCACAGGGAAAAGTATGTTGTGGGTGGAATTCACGTCTTGCCAGGCAATCACCTAGTATTGAAAAACTGCCACATTTTATGAGCACACAGGCTTCTTCTATCATTCAGCATTCAGCTGAAAAAGCTGCAGCTGTAGCTAAATTGCTTGGTAAAATCTCCGTTCTCAGCACCATGAGGAGTATACTCTCCCTATACCACACTATACCATACTATATAGCATTCAGAATTACTCCTGCTTCTTCTGATTTGGCCATTGAGATGTATGACAGAGACAAAAGAGAAGCTGAATACAAATATAAAAGTGCTATCCTTTGATATTTTTTATCTTTATAATAAAAAATTAAAATTATAAAAAACTTTATAATTTAAATTATAAAAAACTTTATTATTTTTATTTACTAATGTGATAAGCTTTATCTGGTGGTTAAAGGATCAGTAGGATGGGCCTGGCAGGGAGAGGCCGTGCAAACAGCACATGTGACTGATGCCAGGTCTTGTTGTGTTCAATATTTTCCCTGTCTGTGGCTGCCTACCATATTCCCAGGAAGCTCTCTGATCTCCCCAGCATTGGCTTCTGCCGGCAGAAGTAGTAGTGGGGCTTCACTAGGCTCCTCAGTGGAGGAGTGTGAAATGTAATTTTTTTATTTGTTCCTTTTCAAAAATAGAACACCCATAGCAGCCCTTGGGGAATAAGTGACTGACTTCCTGGATTCCATTTTCCCTGGGCTATGGCCTGGACCATCACAGACAGCAGTCACTAAGTATCTTCCACTAAGGCAACTCTGGCTGCTAAGATGCTCTGTGTTTCCCTCTATCTCTTACAGCTTGAATTGCTTCTCAGAAACCATTCTTCAAAGAAGCAAAATTCTCTTTGTTTCAAGTAAAACCAATGGGTAGTGAACAAATATTTTTAGCAAATATTGTGGAACATCTCTACCAGGTTCTTCTTCAGTTACATTTTGTCAACCTAAGAAAATAACAGTTGCTCCAACTTTTGCACAGTGTTAATGTCTTGCAGGCCTTGTCATCTTCTCATTTGTCTCCTCTAATATCTCTTAAATCCTTTCATAAATTTCCAGGAAATTATACCTTAAATGAAATGCGTTTATCTAGCTGAGATCTACCAGATGATGCACAGAAAACAGTAGTTCCTTCCAACATCTGACACAAGACCTTCTGCCAGTATATTGCAAAATGTGACTTGCCCTTTTCTCCCAGCAACATCAAAGTGCTGACTCAGGTTGAGTTTGACATCAGCTGTAACTCATAATCCCTTTCCTGGGGTATTGCAGCTTGCTGCTTAGTCTCTTCATTCTACACTTCCTGTTGATCAAAATACTTCACGTTTTTTTTCCTTTGGTTTACATCTTTAATTTCAGACCATTGGTTCAGTATATGAAGAATGTTTATCACTGATTCTTCACTATCATTCATCCTGGCTCAGTATCATCCATGAATTCTAGGAGCATTTTTTAATCCAAGACACTAATGAAAATGGTGAATGAAGCAAGCTCTGCAGAGACGTGTAAGGTTCCCTAGAGGAAGCTGGAAAATGGCTAATATTAATTAATATTATTATTTTATCTTTTTTTATTCATAAGTCTTTTTGTTATAGAACAAACAGCTGTGCCAAACGTGTTGATATCTTCTATACTACAGTCTACTTACTAAAAAGCACATCAGGCCCAAAACCATGTAAAAGTCTTAAAAATATATAAAATTATTTTTTAAATATATAAAATTTATAAATAAAATTTCTGCTGTTCTTTATTTGTTTGGCTAGTTACCTCCTCAAAGGTTAGTCTGATAGGATATGTTCTTAACAAATCAATTTTGGAAGTATTTTATCTCATTCTCCTCTAGGTGTTAATGAATTGACTGTGCAATCATGTTTCAGCATCTTCCATGTATTAAAGTTATCCTGATGAGTTTCTACTTCCCCAAGTCATACTGTTGTACTTCTATCAATAGTAGGTACAAGATTTGACCTTAGAGATTTTATCTGTGCTTCACAAATTCTTGAGGTTGATAATTAACAGTTCAGAAAATCTTTTGGCCTCACTTGAAATTCTTTGGGTTGAATTTCAGAGGCCTCTTTACCTTGAGCATCTTTAAATTACCCAGATTTTCTGGCCTTTCTTTGTCTGCCCTACATTTATCCCTGCATTAAAATTACTTGCAGTGGGCAAAACCATTGGCCACATCACTTTTCCATCAGTAAAATGAAAACAGAATTAACTCCTCAACATTAAATTTAATACCATGCATCTAACCTGGGTGTTTCCTATCCCTTTATATTAATAGTACAGCATTCAGTTAACAGAACAATCTTTGGCACCTCCTGTGTTTCCTCCAGCTGTTTAAATATGCTGTTGTAGTTTCAGCTTCTTTGAATTGCCTCCTGTGCTACAGATTTAAGTGATTGTTTGTAGAATGTTTTAGTTAGAATTTGCTGTAATTGTTATTAATGAGCTACAGTTCGTGAACTATATTCATCATTATTTAATTAATCATTTTCTATGGTATTTTGTTCGGCCTTCTAATAAAACATCTGCCTACCTCTAATGTTGTGGGAAGAACAAATCTTCAGAAAAAAAGGACCCTGGGACCCGCAATGGTTGTTGTGGTTATTCCCTTAATCTGTCAACATGTGCAGAGAGCAACATGGCCCAGGGAGAAACTGTGCAGCATATTTTTTAGAACAATGGGGATTTGTGATTTTGTGAAGTTTATTTGTCTTTTATTTGTTTGTTTGTTTGATTTTAAGTGGAGACTGGGACAGAAAGCAAGATCCAGCTAAAAGTTTCCTGGATTTATATATGTATATCCCAGCTACATCAGTACAGCAGAAGACTGAATAGTTTCTGCACTGCAAAAAACCCAGGATGTTTCAGCTGCATTTGTAGTTTACAACGGGGGAGAAATGCAGCAGTGAGCAACCCGTAAAACATCTCCCCTGGAGGCTCTCCATCCTTGACAAAATCCAAATTAGATTTTGGATTTTGAACTGGAGGTGATTCTGAACAGCCTACTGTAGCTGACTCTGCTTCAGCAGGTATTTGGACCCTACAATCTTCAGACATCCTTCCCTATCTCTGTGTATCAGTGGCCCTGTGAGATGGCACTTCAGGTTGGCACTGGCCTTTATTCATGTGACTGAAGAAGCAGCCCTTCATTTCAGAAATGGAGAGGCCAAAAGAGTTTCCAGAATCATATCCTTTTTTTCTCTCATACATACTTTCCCCAAACTTTTGCTAGTTCCTGTTCAATTCCACCATTTTGGGCTTCTGGCTCAGAGCTGATTCTTTAATTTAATAATTATTATTCTATGTTTTACTTCAGAATGAAGTAATTAACAATACATCAATATGTTCTCATAACATGTAGTTAAAGGTGTAGGCTTTGTCTTGCTTGCAATAAATACACTTTACTGAGTACACAGCTCTGTATTTTAATTTGTTCTATTGCCCTGTTGTGAAATTCTCCTCTGAGTGGTTGTTTCAGCAAAATAGCAAGTACTGGAAAATTGCTTTTATCCCCAAACTCTTTTCTTTCAACATGAAAACATCTTTCCTTAATTTTCTGTTGCATAATACATACCACAAAATCCAACTAACTTTTCTTTCCTTTGTTCTTTTGGACTAGGTCCACATTGAGCCATGTGAAGGAAATAATGAACCAATTGATCAATTAGTTGGGTCAATAGCTCTGTTTTGACATACTACATTAAGCAGTAACTAATTACCCTATCCTAAATGCTTTTAAAAACATATCTAGTAAATCAATAACACAGTAACTGCATTTTAAACAGAAGACTGTACACAGCTACACACAAGGAAATGGGCAGCAATGACTGAGGCAAGTGCCACATCAGTAGGATTTTCCTTTTTTTCTTCTCTGTCTTTATTTACATTCTTTACATTAAGACATTATTAAATGTCTTTATTTACATTCTTTTCCCGATAGCCTCTTGCTTTTGCATAAAATAGCTCACCCAAAGAGTTAGTAACGGATGACCATAGGAACTATGGGCTTTTTTGGCACCCACCAAGGCACAAACATCTTTGTTGCTGAGTCATAGAGCTGGAGATGTATCCAGGCAAGATAGCACTTTCTGACTCAGCTGACTTTCACTTTCTCTGTGTTCAGACTTCCTATTTTCTCTCATTCTTCATATTTTTTCTACTGCCAAGCAATAATTTTACCTGCTTCACTTGATCTGTGTGATGGTGAGGTGCTCTAGCTACCTGTTCTTCTGAATATTTCCCTTCCAGTACATTCTTATCCTCAATTTTTAAATTGTTGTGCTCTTTTAAAAACTTATTTAATGTGTGATCAGTCGTTGAATGGCAACAGTAAAAAATTTAAGATCTTCAGAAGTCCTTCAATGAGCAATTTTCACATTTGGAACACAAAATATTTCGGGAGTTATTGCAGTAAATGCTCCTTCATCCTCTAATCTACTCAGGTTTTCTAATTGCTAATTTTATATCAAAATGCTGGAAATATCTTAAGGTAGAAACAGCCCGAGCAGATATACCCAGAAGTGATTCTGTAAGCACTAATGTTCTCTGGCAAATTAAAATCCCTCCTGTGAAATCCTGGCCTCTTCAAGGTTTATGAGAATTTTGCCTTTGATTTGAATTACTAAAGGATTTACTTCTTCTATCATCTCAGGCACAACATCTGATGAGTGTTATTTCATAAGAGGTGGTTTAACAAACAGTCTGAGAACTAATCTCCTGACTGTGACTCCTAGCACACTTGACTCTTCACAGAGGTTTGTGATACCATATTTTTGGTGAGTGACAGAAGCATGACACACATATCCACAGATGGCATCATGCTATATTTGCCTCCTTCCCTGTAGAAGACTTGCCACAAGATGAAGTTCCCATGGCTGTCTGTGTGTGTATGTGCATTTCCTTGTGTGAGACAGATACCTTCAATGAGTGAGCAATCCAAGGCAATTCCACATAATATGTATCATCTTCATTTAATGAGCACATCAAGATGATTTAACGTGATGTGTTGTAATAGAAGGCAAATGATCCTTTTCAAAATCATACACATTAGACAGAATACGTCAGAGGTGGAAATTGTCTATGTAACAGATTTGGACTTGATTGAAGTAATTTAGGAATATTATAAGTTGGATTAGTTATTGAGCTGTTTGATCCATGAATATGTATTCATAAAGTGATTTAATTCAATAACTGGATTGTCAGGGAATGTGACCAGAAAGACTGAGGATTGAAACACTCCCTAGCAGACATTTCAGGCACACTAAAAGAGCTCTTCAATTTGGTGCTTTTATTGCAACTCCCTGCTGTGCTCAACAAGTTTAGTTACAAGTCCAAGCATATAAAGACAAAATTTCAGTTAGGTTTAAATTAAGACCCATAAAGAGAACAAGGAGGCTAACAGTACAGTAAGATGACCCCAGACTTGAAAGAACACTTGAAAATTTAGTGCCTAATCAAGCACTCATCAAAGTGACATCTTTTGTAATTTTAAAAATCTCTTTTTTTCCCCCTGCTTAAAATTGAATGTCAATTTTAAGATGACTTCTTGGACAACTATATTACCTGTGACTTCCTGAAAGTAGGAATTAATTACCATGCCGCATCACACTTGAGGGTCAAATATGGTTGGGTTTTAAGGACTAGGTCACGTGGCTCTTAAGAGATCATTTAAGTGGAAGTGATTCTAATCATCTGCTCTAAAGAGAACAAGGCACAGGTCTGAGCTAAAGAACAAAGTCCAGAGATATTATCACAGATACTGCTTTCCAGGAAAGTCAACTGTCATGAGAAATGATGGATCAAATGATGACATTATGAGTATTGTGCTGCTTAGATAGGCTATTTTGCTGAATTCGAGCTAAGCAATTTGAGAATTTGAGATAGTGGAAATGGAGTGCTGGAAACAAAAAATATATAAATATGCCACTAGTGTTTTTCAAACAGACCATGGCAGATGAACTTCCATAAGGACTCTACTCTTTCCCACAGGTGTATTAAATCACCAGGCAATCAAAATATCTTTGAATCCACAAAAATTCTCAGATGTAGTTTTCAGGGACATTTTCAAATCGTATTTTACTAGACCTGGAGATACTTTGCATTTCTGTTTAGTCAGTTGCAACCCTAAGGATAGGCAAATAAGCTTGTATAAACCTGTGACTTTTGCTGAACATTACAGTATCTCTGATGTGTCTTTCACAATGTGATGAGTGTTCACAGCATGGAAAAGAATCCTGAGAAGAACCATATAGTAATATGTAGGGGTCTTTACCTGTAGTGTTGGAGAAAATCTTCTCATTGACTGCAGCTGTCAGGCCAGGTGTCCTCTGCTGATATTTGAGCACTCTCTGAGTGCGATGAATGCTGAATGTTGAAACCACACAGGGACTATTTCTCACGATTCCTTTTCCTCCTAGACAACACAATGTACCCTTTTATGCGTGTTAGCCATGTTATTTACCAGTTCTTTTATAAAGAAAAGAAGTGTCTTGAGCTAGAAACGTGGACGTGAGTTTGCAATGGAAGGTGCTATACTCACCCTTATGAGATTCCTTCCTACTTTGTCTGTCATCCCTACATTAGTTACTATCAGCCTTCTATGTCCTATGCTGCCTCTTCAAGGCCCTTCACTGTCTAAAAGAAGGCCTGACCCATGTGGTTTGAAGACTGCATCCACAACATTTACAGAATTTGCTTTTGCAGAAGAAGATAGACCTGGATTAGACCTGGATCCCAGATGAAGAAGGATGTGCTGTCCATTACCTTTACTCCCAGTCTGAGAGAGAGATGGCTGTTTATTGGTTTGGAAGATAGGACATGAATTTAGAGATAGACACTAGAACAAACAGTTCAAGGGTCATCTTCCACTCATAGTCTTGCCCAACTCCTATAATTAGCAAATGAAAATATTTAATTTTTTTTCACTCCTAAGGCAAAATGATAGAGGGAGAGTCTTTATGCAAGCCACATATCCTAATTAAGTTCTTAGGTAACAGAATAAATAAGAAAATTTCACCTATAATTTCAGGGATGTCAACATAATACAGGATTTCTAACTGACAATTTTTCTTCGTAATTCATAAATTCCTTGAGTGTCTTAAATGTTTCTCTTTGTAATAGTCACCATTCCTATCATCCATTTAGTCTGAGAATGTTCCTCTCAAATCAATCTTGTTTTCAAAAGATTTCATTAACATGAGAAGTGCTTAAAAATTACCATCAGTGGTATAATATATATAATAATATATAATAATAATATATAATATACAATACAAATACATTGTGATATATTTCAGCTTGAAACCACCTGTGGTGGGACATGTTTTATAGTAAACTGTTTTTTCTCTAGGGTTCCTGTGTGCATTTCAAGTCTATATCTCTCTTCAAGGCAAGTATATGAAATATATCCTACAGAAATGTAATTATTTCCAAACAATTCCAGTCTACCCAGAGTAGAGCCAGTATACTGGACCCTGAAAATCTCCACTTAATACAATTGACATCAAATCCTTTAAAAGAAATAAGTCTTGTGTTTCTTCTAAAATGTGCTTCTTTTGCTGTCTCCCTCTCATGAAAGCAGAAACATTAAAATAGATTCTTTATTTTACAGTCTTCAAGGCCTCGAAAATAAATGTAATTCAAGATGATTATGGAGCAAACAGGTGATTCCAATAAACTTAAAACACCTCTGACTAATAAAGGCATCTGATTAATAAAGGCAGCCAGGATAATTTCCTGTGAATCCAGACATTCCTCAAAATTCTACCCTATGCAAACAGAATGCATTAATGCAGCATCTCTTTAATTAATGAGTCACAATTCACAATAAATCTGAGATCTGCCATTAAAGGACCTTGGGAATAATTTTCTTTTTTTTGTGTTGTCTGAAAGGTATCGATCCATGGAGATGTGGGAAGAATGAAGATGCTGCAGATAAGTCCATAATGGCTCAGAGTTTGGAGAAATTATAAATAACAGGAAAGATATTGCTAAAGATACTGCAAATGGTACTGGGAAACAAGTCCACCATCTAAAGAAAAATGAAGAATTTATATCCAACAATTAAAAATCTAAGTTTGTATTAATGGCCAAAACCTGTATACTGGGAAATTTGGAATATGTTTTAGATAACCTCACAGCAATCTCTTTTTATCAAGATTTGGTATCTGTTTAAAAGGCTTCATTCCACCTTTACCCATTAGGCATAATTAGGCATAATGAAAGAATGACTGAATGAAATTTTAGGATAATTAGAAAAGGTCTGATCAGGGACCAATTAGTCCCTTCTAACTCCAAAAATTGATGATATTACATAAATTAAATACTCTGCATAAAAAGCTTGATTGTTTCAAAACAGTGTATTTAGTTAAGAAAGTCTGTTACAGGAGTCACACAGTAATTACATCTTTTTGGAGTGTCCAGCTGTGAGGCAAACAAAATTACTGCAAGTAGATTCTCCTACAAAAGCAAACAAACCCACCAAACTTAGGTCCAAAACATAGTGAGAGAGGTAGTGAAGACAGTTTTACCAAAAAAGCTCTGTAAACATACTTCAAAAAAACCATATTGACTACAGATATCATTTTATTCTGCAGAAGAAAAACAACCAAAGATTAGGCCTTATTCTGCAAGCTTGAATCAATCAATTTGATTTCAAATGCCATTTAATCTTTTAGTATTAAATATGTTCCATTTTAACATTAAGAAATCATAATATTTCAACATTTTTCAAGATTCTACTCTCTCCCAGTTATCTTCAATTGAAAGAATGTAACCAAATACTACAGAAAAAGCCACTGCTTCCCTGCAGTCAAATCAAATTGTGCTTTGTGGCAGCAGAAAATAAACAAATTGCCATTTATTTACTGCAGAGCCTCTTTGAAATTGATTGGCCAACCAAGTTGTCACTCTTCTTTCAATCAACAGTAACTCCTTGAATCATCTGGTTTGCCTAAATGGCAAAGCAGAAGCTTTTGAAGGGGCTAAGAAGAGCTGAAAAGGTGTCATCCATTGCTTGCTCAGCCATTTTAGACCTTTGATCACCAAGAGGCAATGAATTCAAGATGAGGGTCACCTACATGTCCCAAGTGCACTGTCCCAAAACTTTCCCCCTGTCTCCAGCAGGGCTAGAGGCAGCAGAGTCCATTCCTTCAGGCAGTGCAGGCAGCATCATTTCTTTATACAGAGCATACCATGTCTCCTTGACAAGTCAGTATGTTGCAACACATAGGCCCTACAGACTTGTTTCTGACAGTTCCCAAAAAGTGACTGAGATAATGATAAGGAAGACAAAGCATTACATAGAATTACAAAATACTTTTATCAATGTATTTTTCTAAGAGAATGGTCTATCCTTTGGAAAAAAACTATAAACAAATGATAAAAAATGTAACCACAAAAAAAAACCCAACAGAGCAGCCAAGTCATCTGCCTGTAAAGAGGTTGGGAAGAGAAAAGGCGTTTGTTTCCATCTTCTTCCATTATACTAGCAATAAGTTCTTGTTTATCAGATGAAGATTCTTAATTTTATCCTTTCACCAAAGCATTATATCACAGCAAGGTTGTAGAAAAAGCAGATATTGTTGCTTTTAGTTAGCCTGAAGTCAGGGAAATCATCATTGCAGCTTGGAGGATGGTAAAGGAGTGACATTAATTTGCATTGGAATACAGTTTTATAGTCGCTATCAACCACCGGAGTGAATTGAGGTCTTTGATCTTGGTTCCTCTTCTAATTGAGAGAGCTGACCAGGAAATCAGTTCTTTTGTGCTCCCTGAAAATCAGAGAGAACATGGCTTGACAATTCAGCCAAAGACATAATGGGCACACTGCTCTAGTGGACTTCGCTGAATGTGGAGATAGGTTCTGGCAAAAACGACTCCTGATTTAGGCCCCTAATTTGGTGCCCAACACCAGCTATAAGTAATCTTGACCTTACATCCTGAATCATGCATATTCTGTACTTAATTTTGTTTAGGGACTCCTATATCTCACCCAGGATGGACTCAATTAACTCGTGTCTTAGTTTCTAAAGCCATAAAATGTTGTTCTATATTTCTGTAAATTCAGAAAATACCGGAGAAAAGAGAGTTACAGATGGATATGCTAAATTATTACAGGTGGAGGGCTAAATAAATGTTTCATTTTTAATTAATTATTGCATTTCTTATTTTGCAAAGTCTGTTTCTGTATAAATCACACTATTGCTTCTTTTCTTACACCAAGCTCACTTAAATTAGAAATAGTTTGTTGCCATAGCAATGTTTTTGTCTTTGTAGTTCCGTTATTTCAGGTTCATTGCAAGCTACACTGCATAGCAGGAATTCAGACATGGAAAAATGTTTCAAATCATCTCCATCCTTTGGACACCATACAGCTGGTGTTTAAACTGTGTATCAGAGTTCATAGTTCATTCAAGATGTTATCTAGTGTGATCAGAAGTGATTAGAATTGCAACAAATTTAATAAAGTGTTAAATAATACAGTTGAATATTTTTGTCACTACCCAAGCTGATTTTCAATTTTCCAGTTTTCCCTTTCAGCACAGATAAACAGTCTGCCCTAAAGAAATCCTACCCCACTTCAGTGTATTTATAGAAAACCAGTATGCTAAAAATGAGCTGTATAACTCTCCATCAGCTTACAGGATTTCTGTGACTGCTATCAGATATTGTTCTTTGTTATCACCTCTGGTCTGCTCACTTGACTCATGCCGCTGGAAGGCCGAGTGAAGGTCTGGGCAAAACTTTTACATCTGGTTCAAATAAGGGTTTTTTTCCTGTTCGCAGGAGGCAACGAGTATATAAATAAAAAGGCCAGAACAGGCTTAAACCTCCATTATAGAGAACAAAAAGGTGGAAATCAAATGAACTAATATATAAACAATAACAAGTGGGAGTAGCAATGACACTAGTTATACTGCTTGCAGTCATTGTCCATTCTACAATGAGCAGTAGGAGTTTTTTCTAATTAAATGCATTTTCTCCACTTTTGTATTCCTACCCAAAGACACTTTAGGTGTTATGTAAATAACATAATGTTATTTACTGTGCAGTAAGAAGCATGAAACATAACATGATTGTCATTGCAGGAGCCAAAATCCACTAAGAGCTTTCTCCTCAGGGGAACAGGAGAGTGCCTCACACAACAGACAGGCTGATTTGTTTTTCAGTCCTCAGAAGCTCAACTACCCCCTTCTTGTTTCTACTTTCTGTTCAAAAAGTACCTATTGAAACACAGTGTCAAACACACCAGCAAGGCTATTTCTACCAGAACAGGATGTCTGCATCTGAATCATAAATCACAAACAAAAACACAGTCTGGGGGCCTTGCAACATTTACCTCAGTTACTATTTTTCTCCCTTGGCTTCAGAAATTGAGAAATCTCTAATAATAACCTTACAAACAGCTTGGGCTTTAGAATGTCAGGGAGCTTGGCTGGCATAACACCGAGAAGACATTAGCTTTGTGAGTAGTGTGCTACTCAGCTCATAGAGGGCACTTAAATCTCCCTGTTCTTTCTGTCACACCATGTTTTGAGCTACTTTGTTTAAAATAACAGTTTACTGTAACTCTCAAATACCATAATTCACATACATCGAAACACTGTTTTGCCTGTCACTTTTGTCTCCATATTTAACACAAAATCTGTAGGTAGGAAAGGAATTACAGATATCTGACACAGTGGGCTCAGGCTGCTTAGCATGAAGAGAAGGACACAGTTTCCAGGGCTTAACTCTCCAAAGGAAGTCCAAAAGACGTCACTGGATAATTTGCAAGAATTCACCTGATGTGGTCAAAATATGGTTTTCTGATTGTTTAGTGCTCCCATGTTAAAGTATTGTCTCTTCTAAAAAGGAAGAAATCTTTGAATAAAATCTGAAAAATAAGTGCAGTGGCAGTACTCTGGAAGAACATCATTATCATCACAGCTGAGCAACAGCCCCCAGTTCTGTATCAACACTGAAATCAAAGGATTCCATGCTGGCACAAACATCAAGTACTGCAACATCAGCTGAGGCTTTGCAGGCAATGATTGTAAAAACCTAATTTTTCCTATGAATTTCACCTTGAAGGGGAACTGAGACCCACACTTTAGTGTGGGTGGGTGCTTTGTAGGACCTTCATCTTTCCCACTCACGGTTAACTGGTTACTTTGGAGGGCTCATCTCAACCTACTATTTTCTTCCTGTCACCATCATGTTCATCATGAAAACACACCCTTTTGTCCTAAAACTTAAGTCTAAAATTCCTTTTTTATGTGAAGAAGATACTGAAAGATGATGACTTCTGAGTGTGAATAAAACAGCTAAGTTTTGGAAACCCTTCAAATTCAAGCACATGCTTGAACTGTGCCTCCTTTCCTTGTATGCATGCTGCCTGACTACAAGGTACAGGTGCTGGCAGAAGCACACTTCCCAAGGGAAACAAAGACATTAAAAACAAAATATTCCCACAGACCACCCATCAATATTTAAATCTTGCTTGAAGAGTGATTTTCAGAAAAAGATTAATTGTGCAGATTATTACCATCCTCTTAGCGAAAACATTGAATCACAAAAATCAATGGTGTATGTGTAACATACTCCCACTCTGTGTTGAGATAAATGTCTTTTGCAACACATACTCATTTTCCCTCCTGTTGGCTCATGGTGAAAGATGTTGACTGGTCAAGTTATACCCTCAGAAATGTATATGCAATACTTACAGAAATCATACACAAGCATGTAAGAATACAATTTGACTTAAAGGTGAAAAATTGTAATTGCTTAAAGCTCTTCTGAACTGTGGCAGGAGGAGGGACAAAACTGCTTTCTGTTTATCAAAACAAGGAATAAGGAAGAATGACTTTGCAGGTAGTTGAACAATGCAAAACCATCTGATGTTCAAGTATGGTGTATGTGTAGGAAGAGGTGCAGGAGCAGGTATAAACTTGCACTTGATTATACCTAGGAAACAAAAGTGGAAAAGTTGATGAAAGATTACATAGTGAACCAGGCTCTTAAACAAGTATTTTATCAGGAGAAATATTACATTCTTTCTAATGCAAAAAAAAAATCTGTGGATCTCCTTTCCTAATTTTCCTGAAGTCCAGGAGAATGAGGGCAGATTGCTGCCATTATGTTCTTTGGGACAGAACTTACAAAAGGGCAGCAAAAACACAACTGAAAGAATTTTCAAATGCCACTAAGACACGTGCATGGCAAACTTGTACTGACTGGTGTGGGTATCCTTGACAAATCCTGCTAAGCCACATGCTTGCAAGGCAATTCAAGGTGCTCTCACAGCACCTTGGGGCATGCAGCAGCACCTGGCAGCATCTCATTCCACTGTGCATGGAAAAATGCTTTCTCCTGTGTTGCTCCCAGAACCATCCAAATGACAGCACCTTAATATACCTTGGAGGAACCTCAAAATCTCATAGCTCATCTGGGCTACCTGGGTTATCCCTGGCTTGGTGGCTAATTGTTGCTCCCTGGTAAAGAGATATATTCTCCAAATACTTTTGGGGCCTCAGCTAAAGCAAAAAGGCCTGTTACTTCTTTTCTTACTTTGTTTCTCCAATTCTCTGACATATTTTTATAATTTGGCTGTCCTGCTGTGCTGTCCATGGATACTGTCCAGCTAGATATTGTACTACTGTACTACAATTGATTTCCATCCTTCCAAACATATCTATTCAGGGCCCAATTTAAGTCATGACACAATAGATAGAAGGTGGATGTAATGAGGAGATGAGAAGAGCAGAACATTCTGGCAAGCCAACACAGCTAAGCACAATAAAGCACAGTGGTTACCCCATACTGACCATTTGCTTAGTTCTGTCATGTCTTTTATAGGGGTCACAATGAAGAGGAGTCTTAAGGAGGGGCCTTGGCAGAATGTAGCATGGGGTGGGGTTGTCTTTGAAGGAGCATGTTCTGTGCATGAAGTGCCTGGGGTAAAGCCTAGGGTGGTGTCTGCTGATGCTTATGTTAGTGTTCTGCTACTTGGTTGCTTAGTGTGAATGGCAGTCAAATGTGTCTTTGCATATTTTTTTTCAACATCTAGAAAATTTCACATGTACGAGTCTTTATTAAGGATTGTTTATCTTTGGTTTTCCCTGCAGAGAACACCTAGGTAAATAGGTAAATAAATGCACACAGACACACACAAATGTGCAGATGCACATCCCCTTCAAACAATAGCAAAGACAACAGTATATGCAGAGTTAAAGCACAAAAGTCAATATGTGCCTCGGTGAAGTGCACATAGGCTTATTCCCTTGAAAACACATACTTAAGTAGCCACAAGCAGCTGTTGAAAAACAAGGATTTCAAAGAAATCAAATTGTCCTCAAGTACGTTGTCCTTTTATTCAACTAGATAATCTTTTCAAGGCTCTTCAGCCTCACTAGAAACCTGCTGTTGTGCTCTACTGCACAGGGCGTACTTGTTTCACTTCTAGTGGGAGATGACTGAGATTTTAAGTGCCTGCTTGTAGGTTGTACAAAAAAAAAATGCCTGATGTCTAATGATTTAATATTAAGCAGTATTTTCAAGATGAATGCTGGAAACTGGAGAAATCCCTCTTCGGTATTTATGTGGTTAAAAGACTAAGTGAACCGCATATTTCTCTTTAGTAAATCTGTGGTCAACTTGATCATTTTAATATGGCAGCTAAGGTGGTTGGAGAGGAAGTGGTGTATTGAAAAACCATCAGCCTAAATATGTATCAAACCACAGAAAGTCCCCAAAGATTACTTCCAAAGTCCCCACAGACCACTTTTTCTGGCCATGGAGGTATTTTTTTGGCTTGTTGTTTCTTTTTCTTTCTCTTTTTTTTGTAATAAGTCTCCCTTAAATGATAAATAGTAAGTGATAATAACAGCCAGCTGGTTCCCACAGAAAAGAAAGTGACTGACACAGCAGCTGCCATCCTGCTTTCTCTCACTGCCCTTGTCAGAGCTTCAAAGTTCCTCTTTTATGTGGTACATTAACAGCACTGTTATGACTACAAGGCCCCAGATCCTCACAAGGAACTCTGCTGAGCAGAGATTTGAATGTGCTTTTTCAATGGAGTCATCAGCCAGTTTTCATCAGAGCCATAGAGAGTGTTCCTGTGTCAGAAATTCATGATGTGACCTGCAGGGCATGCTTTTCTGCTTCTAATATGCACTTTCCAAAATCTTAGCTGGTCACAGCTGAGAGTGTTTTCAGACCTCCCTGCACAGCATCCCTGCATGACACATCATGAGAAACCTCTGTGCAATTCAGAAAATCTGGTCCAAGTTTTGCAGAAAAGTTCTTCTGGAAGCTGGAAAAAACCAGCATTGGTTGATGTTGCTTTCACTGACATTGCATTTGGGGATTGTTTTCTTAATAAAATCAACTTGAATGTTAAGGATTTTGGCATAGTTTCCACTAGTTTTCCTGGAAATTCTATACTGAAAATCCATGCATTGAAGAAAATACAGGGATTCCTAATGATTTTGTTCAGGCTGTTTTTGCATGACTGACATCAACAGAATATTTACTACTAGCTGGGATGAGGTTCTAAAGTAGAAACTTCCATTTTCTAAGTATAAATTAATATGATTTTCCCTATACCGTGTTCTTACAGACGTTGTTTATTTGGGTTTTCCCCCAAGCTTGCTTTCTTTCTGACTTCTCCAAAAATATCATCATCACACTTGTGATCATTGCAGCCTTTTAAGATGCAGGATTCTATGAAGGAAAGAGACCTAGGAGAAGAAGCACAGAAGACTTATGCAATCCCTAAAGCTGTCTCTGCTGGCACTGAGAGTTGGTGCAAGAAGCAAGTAAGCAGTTGCAGAGTATGCAAAATTTCCTTATGGATGCGCAAGGAGTGGGAGCATGGCTTCATTTCTGGATTCACTCTGTAAATGTAACTCACAAGTGGGACTGAAGATCAGAAGGGGCTGCAGTGTGGAGGATTAGGATTTCCCCTGAGAGTTCCACAGAGAGGAGTGCCAAGAGCCTTCCTTACGTAACAATAATAACTTACTTATACTTACCTCCCCAGAGTGTTCTGAGGCTTAATTAGTTAATGTTTGTAAAGTGCTTTGCAGATGCGAAGAGTAATATATGTACCAAGTCTTATTAGCTGGCAGAAGACCTACATGTGTGAAGTCCTTACAGCCTATTAAGACTAAATTATTCAGCAAGTTCCCTAAAAATATGAAACAAGGGACAAAGAGCTTTCCCTCAAAAACACTAGAAGCCCACTTCCACACCTTCCCCATGTTCCACACCCCAGGACCATGGAATAAATATTGCCTTTGTTCCCTTGCCACTACACCCCAGGACAAGGTCCATGAGAGCCCTGGACCAAAGTGACCTGAAAAGAGTTGCCTCTGCGCCACTGGGTTAAAGACAAATTTTTCATTTGTGACATGGGTTACAATTTGAACTGTAGACCTTTTGTGACTGTCTTCTCCTGAGTGAGATGCATGGGACACCTGCTTCCAAGAGGGCCTGGAGCTGATTTTCCTAGGAAGCCCAGAGTTTGCTACCCCAGACAACTGCAATTGCCAAAATGGAGCAATAAACTGCAATATGAATTAGAGAATAATTGCTGTGCTTTAATAGTAATACATAGGTGGGATACTATGTACATGACTGACAAGCTGAAAATCTTCACTCAACAAAGAAAATCAAATAAAGCAACAGAAATGTTCCAGATATGGTTCTCCAAACACAATAGGGACAAGATATCATGTGATATATCACTGTTTAGCTGTTTAATTTCTGGCACAATGAGAATTGCTTGCACAATTCTTGGCTACAATTAATTAATTTTTTTTTTATTCCTGCATTTTCCTGTCTTTCTTTTTTCCACATGCATACCAACTTTCCTGTTCAATTTTCAAGTTGACCATGTCCAGTAGTATTTCGTAATACCTTTAGATGAAAACAGAAGTGTATTTTCTGGCATCAGAAAAGTACAGTGATATACAGATAGCTGAGAGTATTTTTCCTATCTTGTAGTCATCACGAACAATGTGTGTGTCATTCAATGCTCCTGTTGCAGTTCAGCTCAATCCTGAGGTTACACTCAGAGGTACCCAAACTTTCCTGGTTCTCACTTGTGCCACAGACACTCTAGTTGGCTTCAGACTCTCTCCTTCCTCGCATCCCTTGGGAAGAGGATATACTAGTTCTGTCTCTCTCTAGGCATGGAAAATACCAACATAAACCTCACCTGCTGTTGCAAGTCCTTCAACATGGAAGGTAGAAAAGTGTATACAGCCTGACTGTTGATGAATAACACTGCTGCATATCGGTCACCTAACTCAGCCAGGTGCCCACAACTATACATAAATAAAATAAAGGCAAGTTTTAGGATGTTTCCCCAAAACTGTGCTTACTAATTCAATGTTTCTAGTATCACATACATAGAAAAAAAGTACTTATCTTGTACTCCTGCAGACTTAATAGCAAAAATCTGCTTGAATTGTTTGAATAGTTGACTGATGACTGAAGAAACTATGCAATAATCATACACTGGAACCAAAATCTGAATGAATTTCAGAGACAAGTGTATTACAAAGTAGATATGCAATGATTAAGATTTTATTTGCCATGGCTGACAAAAAATAAAAAGAGCAACAGGTTCCAAGAGCACAGTATTTTTCTCCTGTCAACAAAGACTAGGAGAGAGGTGTTGTGATCTTACCACAGGATCTGCATTAGCAATACATTCAGAAGTAGTTACTAGAGACACAGAAAACAGCATGTGTAAGGTATTTATTAGGTGGACTTTCTTCCTCAAACAGCTGTACACACTTCTGTCAAAAATCTATTGTTTGAAAACCACAATCTGAAAAGCTGCCACGTTTCCCTTCAAGCACAAAGTTGTTTCTTGTGGTTTTCTCCATTCCATCTCACCACAGATCAGCTGATGAAGGCTCGTCTTGTAACCAATATAAATACAACCAACATAAACACATTTTCCATGACACACTAAGATCATCTGTTATTACCAGGCCGTGTGGTAACAAACCCTTTTATGATGCATTTATTCAAGGTTTGTCATTCCCAAACTGTGGGGAATACTTAATTTGTTTTCTAAGCTGTACTTTGTGTGACTAAATAATTAATCGCATTGATATTCTATCAATACATCTTTCTTTAATGGTTAAACATATGTTAATAATTCAAATATCTAGGGGTGATCTCTTTGCACTCCTGTGATTTTCAAAAACCCCAGTGCTCTTTGAAGGCGCTCTATCATTATCATATGCGGCACAAGTTAAAAGCCTTTTGCTCTTTCTTTTCTTCTCTTTTTTTTTCCTCTTTCACTAGTCGGTATCTTGCCAGGAGGGGTCCTTTGGACCATCAACAAACTGGGGTTGGTCTTAGGTGGAACAGGAAAGTTCAAGTGTTTGGAATTGCTGATTCAGGTACAATACTTGAACACAGAGTAACTATACTGAGTGGGCAGAAGGGTGTTACACAGCATAGTCCTTTTTGTACTCATCTGACAAAGATTTTAAATTGTAATTAAATTCATCAACAGAGTCTGAAAACCTCTGGATGTTTTCCTAATTCACAGGTTATGTAATTATAAGTTATTAGAGTCTAGCAGTCTAATGCTGTCAAATCCCAAAAGAATCTAACTGCCCTAAAATACAGCCTCTCTTGAAAAATTTTAGCATGTGCTGCCTACAGTGACAGCAGTGATGTTTCCAGGCAAACTGGAAATGTATTTAAAGGAGCCAAGAAACAGCAAATACAGAAGTCTCCTCTTATGTCCTGAAAGGCATTCATGGGCAAACACTTCCCTATATTCCATATATAGGGAAAAGGTGCCTTACTGTCAAGTTTCCTACATTTTAAGGTGAAGAATAGACCTAACTTCCCAAAAGTTACAGTGGAATCTTATAGCAGGGACCATAAACTGCAACAGATAGTCTCTTCATTCCTGTCTACTGTTTTAACATGAAAACAGAGTTCCTTGTCAAAGCTAAGCTGACATACAGTAAGAATTTCTAATCACCCAGTGAATCTTCATGTGTACTTTTGCAGTGGTTTCCTCTCAAATGGGATGTCAAAAATCTTGTTGGTTCATTGTACTGGTTTTGGTCCAGATACCTGTGAGGGAGCAGAGCCTGGAGCTGTCTGGGTGTGGCTATGATGACATTCCTTAGCATTTACCTTATTGCTAGGAGCTGGGGAAAGGGACTTTCTTTCACATCTGAGAAGAAAGGGTGTTCCTCTTCCAGCAGAGCAAGACTGGCAGATGGAGTGGCAAGGTGACATTAGTCCTGACCAGAGGGATCAGTTTGGGTGGTGCGGCTGCTGTTGGCTTGAGCTCTCCACCTTTTTTTTCCTTTATTATTAATATTATTGCTGTTACTGTTTGTTTTATCTTATTGCAGTTTCCTGTAAATCATTCTTGTCTCAGGCTGTGGTTTTTGCTTTTGTGTCTCCAGTTCTCCTCTCTGACCATCTTCAGGTGAAAGTGGGAGAAGGGGAAGCCAGTGAGCAGTAAAGTGGTTTTGGAGTCTCAGTGCGGCAGGAGAAGGCACCAAATTGGGGAACAGCATTACTAAGGCATGACACTCAGGGCTTCTGATTCACACAGAATGGAAAATAAAGCAGGTTTCTTAGGTAAACAAAGTTTGGAAACTAATTATGGGAATTACGGGAGACTTTTCTTGGCCAGCAAAATTGTGAAGTGTTCCTACCTTTTTCTCTCTTGCAAACTTGTGTGTAAAACAAAAGCAGAGACTGGCTTAGAATGGACACAGCATGTGGAGTGGATACTGGAACAGACTTAGTTCTCTTTGTGTGTGAGGAATTATAGTAAATAAATAAATACTTACAGAGGTGAGTGGGAAGTATATTTTTAAATAACACCACTCATGATGTCAGAATCAGTCCTACTAGACATACAGTAAGAACACGGGGTGTTTTTCCTCTGGAATCACCTCTTCCTAAAAGTATGGGGAGTGGAATAATCTACAAAGTAATATAGGAACTTTTTGTGAATTTCTTTTGTCTTCAGCTCTGTCTGGAAAAAGAAAAATGCAACTGTTTGTAAAGAGTGCATACCAATTTACTCCTTGTAGGCTACTACGTAGCATCCATATACTGGTATACACTACTGTACCTTCAATTTCATGACAACACTGAGAAATATAGGTAGCTTTTCCAAATCCAAATTAAAACATTCATGTTTAAGAAAGCTATAAAACTGACATTTTACCCCTGTGCTACAGGTACCTGGTCTTATAACCAAGTACTTTCCCCCAGAATGGCTGGGCCTTAAGCCATGCTTGAACACCAAGAGTCCTGTTGCAGGTCATCCCACAGGAAAAAAAACAGCAGAGGCATTCCCACTGAAGAGGTCCTGGCAAGTAGCACAATGGTTACCTGTTGGAACTTCCCCTGTGCAAACCAAGAAAAGGCTTTGAAACAACAGCTCAGTATCAGGATAAGATTTGCTTGACAGCGCTACATTCATCACAACAGCAATTCAGGACAAACAAATACACACACGCGCGCGCGCACACACACACACAGAGGCAAAGCCCATGTGTTTTCCTGACATTTCCTCAAAGCGGCACACATCTGCAAGACTGTTAAATCATGACCCTGTGCTCAGATGTCAGTCAGCCCATCACTTCTTTGCAACAGAAATCATCCCAGGAATTACAGATCTTAGTTCTTCTGAAACAACTGAAGTCTGTGTCAGAGAGAGAGGGAAACCTTTTCTGAGAGCGCAGTGTGGGCAAGCATTTCAACAGCGTACTCTGTGAAGTACTCCTGGTTTTCAGTCCCAAGCGAAAGTCTTATATCTCTAAATCCACACATGCTGGAAGAATGTATTCCAAAACAAAGGATAATTCAAAGTTCAGTTGTGAATGTTTATTGTTTTATCTATGCCTGCTTTTAATATTTATACCTATCTCCATGGCAAAACAAAACCATTTTTCTTTTTTAAATGTTATACAAGGAAACAAAGCCATATGTAGCATCCATGGAGGTCAATGCAAAAACAAAACCAGACCCTTTGCATGCAAAAGTCTGGCCCAAAGGCACAAGCAATCCCAAAGTGTTGTTGAGGTTAGAAAAGATTTATGTCTATGAGGATGGCAGGGGTCCTTCTTGAAGAGTAAGGGACAGTGCTAACAATCCTTCAATGAACTTTCACATAGTAATGACCAAGAATAATAACTCTTCAACTGCTGTTTTAAGTTGTTTATGGCTTTGTAAAGCCCCTCAGAACAGCTGGCCACAGATTTAGAATTATATCCCCATGGACAGAACAAACTCTACCCTTTTTGTTGAACATTACAGTCAGCCTGCTCCTTAAATATCATTTAATACAGGCATCAAATATAAGTAATCTACCATAATCTTCAGCTATACAAATACATACCCCAATGACTATAACCAACAGCTGTCAACTTGCAACTAATTTAAAACCTTACCTCACAAAGTTACTAGGAGCTATATTTCCTAACTAGCCATGATCACAATCCTTTACATAGCTACTGCATCATTAAAATAAGCATATTTTTCTCCTTTGTGTTTACTCTTTTTCATTGTTAATAATCTACATATTTAGGAACATGGTTTTATTCCCTGATCATTACTTCTATGGGGACACTGCTGTCGCTCTGACTTGCTGATGAACCATCTGAGGCACTGAAACCTGAATTAGCCAGCTGGAAACCGTGCAAGGTAGAAAGAGCCAAAATTTTAACTAAGCATTTCCAGACCCGATGCTCTGAGCTCTTTAGATGCCCCAAGTCCTTTGCGCAGGAATCTTATTGGAAGAACCTGGTTGGATGAATCAACAGAGCTAAAATAGGAACAATCTGATCCTTAATTTAATATGGGGGTGGAGTTTTGTTTGTTTGTGTGTTTGTTTGGTTTGGGGTTGTGGGTTGTTGTGGTTTTTTTTTCTTACTGTGTGATCTCTGACTTGCCCAGGATCAAAAGTACTATCACACCATGACAACCACAGGAAAACACTTTTCTTCCCAGCTCAAAGCCAGTTTGTGGTAGCATCCTTTCTCCAGAGGCTGAGGTGGCTTTCTACCTTGGCTCAGAATGTTTTGGGTCCTAACAGTGTCCCTTCCCCTCCTATTGTGGCTGCACTGACAGAGGCCATCCAGAGCATATCTGGTGCCTGTTCCCAGACCTGGTTGTCCCTGAACTGTCTGGCCAATGATGGTGGCTCTCCTGCATGGTAAGCCTCTTTCCAATTTGTAGAACATAGATCGAATATCTTCTCATGGCTTGGCAACCTTGTGTAGATGAATGGGAATTTTGCAAAAGAAGAGGACACAGCTAAGAAGCTCCATTCCTTGAAGTGCCAAGGAAACTCTCACTGCTTATCAAACAGTCTACGTGTTGGGTTCTGCTATAGAAAACATCAATTAGTTCTGGCTTTGTCCTTTGACAATATAATAAATATTTGATAGTCATAAGCTGCATAATGCCAGGCAAGTTTCTAGGGAGGAGACACAATCAAATCAGCTGTGCACACACCTCACATCTTTGCAGTGGCATGGAGTCAGCACCAATCACTTGGGCCTGTTTGAGAAAAGAATTTGGCAGCTTGGATGTAGCTCATGGCCAACCAGCAGTTGAACTGAAAAAAATCAGTGCTGGGTTGGCACAGATCTGAAACTTCTGTGTGATATATCCATTCCACATGCAAAAGGTCAGGCTTCCCCATTAGATTGCAGAACCTCAGCCGATTCTGGATGTTTTTCCATTTTCAATTTTCTATGCACACAACAGAAGCAAGAACTGTGGTGTCTCTACCCTGTGATGAAAAAAAAATTACATAATGAAGAAAAATTTCCTCTTCTGGCAACTAATAAAGAATTAAAGCCAATAGGAAGGATTTTTTAATGAACTCTGACAGTGGCTAATATTTTCCACTGTAACATTTTCCTAGTGATAATGAGATCACACAGGCATTTTGTATTTTGGGGTACAGTGCTGGTATTTTCTGAGGTTACTGTTCTGATTTTTGTGATGGTCGATAAAATGTTTAAGAAAAAAAAATGTGTTGAATCAACATATGGAAGTAAACCTTGTGTTTCAAATTGTTATCTCAGCATTTCAGGATGATAAAATATAAAAATGCCATTACTTCAAAGCGTGTATTTTCGGTGCAATTTCCACATAGGCTTTTCAAAAACCATATATTCTGAAACATCCTGCTCCATAAAAGAGGAGAGAAAATGGCTAAACAAATGCATTTGGACATGTTTTTATTAAAATAACTATTGAAATAGAACAGTCTTTGTGGCAAGAAAATCCCTCCTCTAAAGAACTACAAAGCATTATATTTCATAACAAATAACAATCATCAGGGATTTCAGTTCTTGCCCTGCCCATGTTCCAGGAAATTTTTTCTTCACAGTGCATAGAAAAAGTAATTTGTTCCATGAAGACTCACTTTCCTGGTCATCATTCAAATAATCTAAGTGACTTATCAAAGAAAAATCTGCTTATTTTAGAGCTGGGCATGATATAATTGGGATTGTGGTGTTGCTTTACAAGCCTGCTTTGTGGTTTACTGCTTTGCTCTGTCTGAAATGTATTCATCTGAAGCACAGTTCAAAGTTAGTCAAGCAGTTCTTCCAGTAAATATATTTGCAAAATGTGTGGGGCGTTTTTTATTTTTTTTGAAATGCAAAGTCCTGTTAATATTTAAGAATTTGCAGACATCATACCCTCCTACCAAAGCTGACTTTTATTAATAGTACAAAATCTACAATGCTGCTTATTCATCCTGTGCAAGAAAATGGAATCCATTACAGATATTGTAGGATATGTTGTGAAACTCACTAGTCTTGGCCCTCCAGAATTATTCTCTTCTTGGCAGGATTACTCCAGCACCACAAAACAGACAGACCTTCAGTAAACCATGACCCATTACAGGGTTGGGTGGGAAAGCGGAAATTTATTGCTATTGAGGATGTTGTTCAACTTGAAAAGCTAGAGGTCTAATAGGAGGGCTTCTTAAGCATGTCTTACTTACCAGACCAGCAGTATGAATCCCAGATTACCTTTTTTTTAAATGTACATCAATGGAACCAAGGTAGCACTGCAACAATTCTCAAAGTAGATCTAGCACAAACCTGGTCCTGTTTGGAAAGGCTCTGGAAGGTTTCTGCAAATTCATCACTAGCTGCTAACAAACATAAAGAAGTTCTTATGGCACTGAATGCTGCCTTTTATCTTGAGTCTACCATTTTGCAATACAGCACAGCTAAGAATAAAGCAAAAGCCCTGGAACAGAGAAGCTACTTTTCTTTTGAAAACAATGTCCATCTTGCCATGACAGTTGTGCTTTTTCTTTCTGTCATTTTGCTTTGTTGCTTTTACTGTAAACCTGGGACTTGCTGAGAAACAATTGTCAAGGTTTGCTTGAAGATCAGGATTCCTGTAGAACCCAATGCAACAAAAATTATGGTCCTACCTGCTGGGGGACAGTGTTTGGTTTTCTGGACAATAGAATGTAACATATTTGTTTCACTTTTCAGACCAAGAGATATTAATTGGTATACTTGCACATGGTGTATGTATTTCCCATAGTAAGGTCTGATCCCTGCTCATTGTACAGAGACCTTTCTGAATTACAACTAAGGGATATGTACATTTCTACCAGTAGTTTGGTATACTTTCATTTTTGCTGCCTTGTGCTCAGAAGGCCTTTGAGTAGGAAATCCACAGTGAAAAGTCAGCATCCAAGCAAAGAAGAGTTTTGCCTGTTTATGCTTCCCATCAGAATCCTGGAAAGGGCACTTCTGTACAGCCCTCCTTTACCTACCCAGTGAATCTCAGGCTTGCTGACGCTTTTCTGCTACTGCTCTTGTCATCCAGTACTTGCTGAATGCCACAGATTGGGGTTTGTTGGCTGTTTTGGGGAAAGGAACAGGTGAGAATGAGAAATACCTGGCTGGAAGTCCTTGCAAAGGAATGATGACAACCCTTCCTTTGTCCTTGCTGAAATGCATATGCAGTTCATGCCAGCTAAGGCCTATATAAACCATTTAAATCATGGAGACAGACTGACTTCCACCTGCTGAAGGTCCCAGCCTGTATCCTGTTGGTACATTTTGGCATGGCCTTAGCCTCACAACTTTTTTTTTGTGCAGATGGAGATACTTCATAGAGAATCTCTAAAGGATCAATTGAAAGAGAAAGACTGAGTTACATAAAGGTATATTCCTACTTGTATTATGCAATGATCTGACACTAACAGTCAATTCTTGTGTCATCTATGAGAAATTCTTGTAGAAAAATTATTCTGTCATTAAAGTCATGGGCCTTCTTCCTTTTTTTTTTTTTTCAGCAAATTATCTCAAAAATTAATGTTTTGAGTGGCCAGACTTCTCAGCAGATTCACATGGGACATGCAGAGGATTTTCAGCTGAAAAAAAATGACACAATAGTTTGTGAATACTTAAGGTACCTCTTTGAGGGAAAAAAAGAATAGATACATTCCCAAATGCATTTTTAGGCACAAAAAACATAAAGGAACTGTTCCACCTTCACCTGCCAGGACAAAGTTGCCAGTGAAGCCCAGGCTTAAACCCTTCTCTCACCTGTGCTCTTTCGCTTCCAGCACAGCTCTACTCACCCTTGACTGATTATTTTCCCTTTGTCATGGACAAAATCTTTCAACCAAGGAGGAAGAAAACATACCAAGGATTTGTACAAAGATCTCTAGACACCCTGGAAGCTGGACATTGCACATCACACTACCCTACTAACTGAGATGTACTATTAATGCTGATGAGTATTGCTAGAGCAATACCACAAATTCAATACTTCCATGAACTCTCAAACAATAGTGTCATTTCATTAGCTCACTGAACCAGTGGAACTGAAAGGGACTTCATGCAGCTTCCTTCTTCATCGTCTGCCCATATGCCTGTTAATGCTATGATTCTGAAGAATTGTCTGTGCCAAAGTCATGTTGGACAGAAATTGCACTCTGACATTTTTCCAGCATCTCAGAGATGGATACTCAACAATCAGAACATCTATGTCTTTGCTGTTCTGAACCTTAGAAAATTTTGTCTCTGACTTTGTTCTTGTTATGGAGTGGGGTTCTTTTCTCTTTCCTGTAAACTTTCATCTTTCTAGGGGCTATTATCTTTCACTATATATGGGACTAACAATTTTCAGTTCAGCCTCTCCAGGATTCATAACTATAACATGGGAGTGCATTGACACTGGCCAGATGCCAGGCACCCAGCAAAGCCACTCTCTTACTCCCCTCCAGAGCTGGACTGGGGATTAATTAAAAAAATAACTAAGGGTTCATGGGTTGAGGTAAGGACTGGGAGAGATCATGCGTCAAATGCCATCTGGGGCAAAACATGCCCAACTTAGAGATACAAAGTGAATTTATTACTGACAAAATCAGAGCAGGACAATGAAAGTAAAATAAGCTCTTAAAACTACCTTCCTCCTCCACCCCCCCACCCCCCCCCCCCCACCCCCGGCCTCCTTCCCAGCTGTATCTCCTACTGCAGCAGCACAGGGAGACAGGGAATGGGGTTATGGCCAGTTCATCACCCAAGGCTTTTCCCACTGCTCAGGAAGAGGAGTCATTCCCCTGCTGCACCATGGGGTCCATCCCATAGGAGACAGTTCTCCATTAACTTCTCCAACATGGGTCCATCTCATGAGCAGCAGCTCTCTCAGTGACCTGCTGCAATGAGAGTCCCTCCCATGGACACACAGTCCTCCCAAAACTGCTGCAGCCTGGGTCACTCTTCCACAGGATGCAGTCCTCAAAGGACAAGCTACTCCAGCATGGGAACAGGGCCCCTCTCTCCACAGGTCTTTCACAGGCTCACAACCTTCTCTAGGCATCCATCTGCTCCAGCATGCAGGTGGATCTCTGCATTCCCATGGACCTCCATGGGCTGCAGTGTTCAGGGCAGCTTCACCACGGTCTGCACCATGGTCTGCAGGGGAACCTCAACTCTGGCACCTGGCACACTTCCTGCCCCTTCTTCCCCACTGACCCTGGTGTCTGCAATGTTGTTTCTCTCACATGTTCTCACCCCATCCTTCTTTGGCCACAATTACATCTGCGCAATAACTTTTTTTTCTTTCTTCTTAAATCTGTTACCACAGAGGCACTGTTTTTCTAATTGGCCCAGCCTTGGTCAGCAGAACATGTCTTTGGAGCTAACAGGGATTGGATCTGCCCATTGGACATGGAGGAAGCTTCAGCAGCTTCTCACAGAAGCCCTGTAGTCCCTCTGCTACCAAAACCGGGCCATGCATACCCAGGTCAAACATTTTGATGGATCAGACACCGTCTTTGGAAATGTGATTTTGATATGTAGACTACACGTGTACAGGAGAGTTCTAGCCACATGGCTTTAGGCAATTGTGAAGAGAAAGCCTTTTTACAATATGCAGAAGCCCTGTTATGAAATATATGATATCGTTTCACTTTTGTGGAAAAATTAATTTAGAAAAATGTGAATTTAAAATTCAATTCTATAACACCTGTATCCCATTCCATTCTAAGCACTGCTGAAAGAGCTGACCTGTTGTTTCCTGAGATGAAAATCATATGTGCTACTTTGGGAAAACAGATTTTACAGTCAAGCTCAAACAAAATGTTTGCACTCTTGTTTTAGGACAAAACCCAGTATCCCGTAATCTCTCTGATCACTGCAGGTTTGGGACATTATTGTTCAGCACCTCAATCAGAAAAACACAGGGCCCTTCTCATCATATTCAGACATATTAACATCTCTGAAAACTCTTTAAGTTTTAAAAAACCCAGGAAAAAGTCATTTCAATTATGAAAGCTAAAATCATTTTAATCCTTATTTACAAATTTCTAAAATATTCTTCAAAGGAAAAACTTAACTAAACCTGTTTTTCCAGAAGAACATTCACAATGATGGGCTACATTCTGATTTTATTCTCTGTCATGGCATACTATTCTTAAATTTAGAGGAGAACCACTCTGAATGACTCCTGAAAGAGAGATTCATATATTTTAAACAGACTTTCTATACACAAGCAACACTGAAACACTATCTTTACCTCCATAAAGATTTGACTTCATTATACCAAATGCTAAAGACTGTCTCACTAGGCAATCTTACACTTTGAGCTCATTTCCTAAAAAGTGTTTTGATTTCCTAGTAGTGTAGCAGGCACCAGAAAAAGATATGCGCTGTATTTTTCCTGTGTTTATTATTTTCTCTTCCTACAGGAGCTTTCTTTTTGCCTCATTACATTTTTCCCATTGCAAGTTTTGGTCAGAGTCCAGGGGATTGCGGTCAGGTTCTGCAGGGATTTTTTTCCTGGTTCTTTCTCTCCATGCATATTTCATGTGCCCATTACTTTAGGTGCCATAAACACAAATTAAAACCAGCATCATTTCTGTCAGAAAGGGCCATATTTCTCTACTCATTCATTATTTATATTGGTTCCTTAAGTGGTGTTCTTGCTTGTTTGTTCCTAATAGAGGATACAAATTATTTCACAGCCTTTGTTCATTACTGAAATTGGGCCAATCAGGAGCTCTACTGAACTTTAAAAGCAAAGAGGCTCATCTCTGCTGATAGATAAATCCATGAACAATGTTTGCTGCTGAACAATCTGCCCCAGGCAGCCACAGAAACCACATTAGCCTCACCTTTCACTGTGTGTCATGGTAGAGATGATTCCTGTGCTTTGGGCCCATTTGACCATCAAGTATTTAACCTTTGCACCTAGAATGGTCTATGAACTTACATGGTGCATAACCAACCTCTGAACTGGAGTAAATACAGAGGTCTGCTGTACAGAGGTCACTGTGTCTGGTCTAGCGAACTTCACCTTCTTCTCAGGGACAAGTTCATTTAAAAATCCATATGATTTCCCTCTCCTGCTGCTTTGATAAGGACATCTCCAGATTCTCTGTAATTTGTTCAAAGCTTCGTATTTCATCCTGTATGGTCAGATCTGGTTCACCTTTTCTTTTTTTGATGCCAGCGATATTACTTTCTGATTATGCAGTTCTTTCCACCACAGTGCATTACCAACCAATGTACCTTGAGGGAACAGCTGCAGAGTCTCAGACATTTCATTTTGTTATGCAAAAATGGGTCTATAAAGCTGAAGCAGAGAATACTCCACTAATCTTGACTACTGGTCATCTAAGGCTTGCAAAAATCATGACACTAAAGTGCCTTGTATTTTCCTGGGCAAATGGAGGGAGTTTGCTTCCTGTAATCAAAGCCTCTGCCCTTTACATTTTTGATCTGTTCCACACAAAGAGGAAAACCACACAATTCCCTTAAAAAGAAGAGAAATAAGCTTCTCTGCATGTCACGTGAATGAAGACTGAAGCACTGAGAAGCACATCTAATCCTATGAAATTCAGAATAAAATTGTGAGACTTGACCACACCACATTAATTCTACTTTATTTGATCAGAGTGGTCAGTAGGTCTGTGTCATCATGTGCTGCAAGATCATCAGTTAGCCCACCCTAAAGAGGTTCTAGAGGACTCTCATCTGTTACCAGCAGAGTCAGTCAGGACACTAAATAAATTCCCATTACACAGGCACAGGGCATTTGAAAGCCATTTTATTTCCCCCTCAACACCTGTGGTGCTATGGATATCTTGTTGAAGGAGAGGCAACAGATCACATCTAGTACAATCCTCATAATTTTGTGAATCCCAGAAGGACCAGAGCTTCATTTGAGAGCAATAATCTGTGGTTTCTGGTACTGTCACTGACAGCTAACCTTGCAATGAACCTGTCTTTGAGCACCAGTTCTGCTGTCCTCTTGGAGAGCTGAAGGACAGTGGGTGTCCAAATGCCTTGGCAGTGGGTGTTTGCTGTAGGCTAGTTGGTTTCCTTACTTTCAACATGTGCCAGCTGAGAGTGGGGAAGGTACAGCACTTCCCTTACAGCCTGCTTGGGAAGAAGGAAGGAGAAAGGAATAGAAAGAAGTAAAACAAAAGAGGAAGAAATGGGAAGAAGAGAGTCAAAAATAGGGCCAGTCCATGAAGGTCAGTGTTTTCCCAGGCAAAAATTAAATACCAAATATGCCCCTAAGACCTAACAACTGTTTTCCTTCTGCCCTATCTTTACTCTTAAGGGACTCTTGATAACAGAGATAACTATTCCTACAATATTTACAAACATTTTCACCCATTTCCAGAAATTTCTTTCCTCCCTTTCTTTTTAGGGAGTCCTTCGGACAGCAAAGAAAGCTCTAAAGCAGGAGAGCTCTATCAGAGTAAATGAATAGTATTTAAAATTAATTAATAAAACAATATTAGGCAGGTTATGAGCCCTGGGTTGTGGCGAGACATCACTCTCTCTCCATGTCTTCTGCAGGCAGCAGCGCAGCATGGGCATCAGGGTTGCTGACAGGGCAGGAGAGCACTGCCACCAAGTGCAAATCCGGGTCCTCCACATCCTCCTGCCAGGAAAATGTTTTTTAAAAGCCCCTGTTCACACCCTCTCTTCAGCCCTTCACCTTAATAAAACTGTTACAAGTCCCGCAGCTGGTCATATTCGTTTTTTTTATTTTGCAGGCTGTAATTAGTCCATCATTTCATCATTTTTAGTCTGTGAACTATTATCTTAGCCTGTTCTTTCACACCTTCTTTTTAATCATCAGTTTTTTTAAGTAACTCTGTATCAAAAAACTGTTAATACCATTGACCTTTTAAAGAGCTGGTTATATTGACTGTGTGATGGCAGGGCAGGGAGCAATCTGGGAAGTGCAGAATTAAGAAATCTCCCAGCTGCACTAAGAAGAGATGGTAGAACTTGGCTTCAAGACTTAGAAGACAAGATTAGGTCCTTCCTACATGGGGAATACAGCTTCAAGATTTAGAAAACAAAATTAGGTCCTGGCTATGTGGGGATGCTGAGGAAAGGTAAGCTGAGCTAATTTAAGGTGTAGATTTAAATTGGACCAGGCAAACCACATTATATTGCAAAGAGAATTAAAAGAAACAGAATTAAGGCCTATTCTAATTTTTTTTAAAGTTACCTGAGTGAGGTAATGCAATTTTACCAATACATTTAAAATAATTTTTTTTTAACTTTCCTGCAAGTCCTGTCCAGGCACAGACTTGCCCCAGATCACAATGCAAGTGTAAACAGAAGTGGCTGGAAAACTGTATATTCCCTCCTGTCATGCTCTCTGGCACTGGTTTTCAGAAATGAATTTCATTCTGCTCCCCATCGGTGTCAGAGAAAGCAGCCTGGCTCCTGTTTCCACTGTCTGAATGCTAGGCAAATATGCAATGATTCTGTCTCTGGTTCAGCCACCTGCAGAATGGGGAGGCTACTTTTCTTTAGAAAGGGTAAATGATGAGGAAAACGTTTATAAAATACTCTTGTTTGTTTGGCACTAAAAAATACAATAATAAACAGAAAAAAACCCCATGCTCAATTGTCTAAGTAAGGACAGATGGGCCAGTTCTTTTACTTTCCTTTCCTCATTATACAATTAATAACAATATAAATGTTTGTGCTTAGCACTTAAACACTAGTACTACCAATGAAATTTAGCAAAATTCCCTATAAATATAAGCAATGGAAAATTTCAGCTTCAGAAACTTGTTTTCAGAATCAGGCAATATTTAGGAGCTTCAGCTCAACTCTGCTCCATCACAGTCTTCAAAACCAGCCCGTCCCTTGCTCCATCCTCTGGACGCCAGTAAAATTTTTCACAATTGCCATGAACAATACATTTAGCAAGGCTAATAAGCAGCTCCTTCCTGGCTCAGTCTCGCGTCACAGTTAAAAGTTAAGGAAATATCCTTAACCTAAATGGTTTAGGGCAAATTTGGGAGAAAACCTCCAAAAGGAGCCCCTCCAGAAAGCAAACCCACACAGCCCCTCCCTCCAAGTGGTTCAAGAAGGATTCCTCAGAGAAAAGTGGAAAGAACCTGTTTATTTAACAGGCCAAGCACCCCCCAGCACACAAAATGAACAATACCGGATGACAAAACTCTTTCACTGCTGTGAAGAGACTACAAATTCAGAAAGTCTCTCCAGTGAGTGGTCGCTCTGTTATCAGTCCCTCCAGTGCTGGGAAAGGCTGCAGAGTGGGCCCCAGCACGCTGCAAAGTGCAAGCTCGGTGTTTCCCCGGGTCCCAGTCTGGAGCAGGTTCGAATGGTTCCAAGAAGAGGGAAAGAAAAACAGTCCAGGGAAAGCTTGGACTGCCTCAGCTAGCTAAACTAACTAACTAAAAAGCAAAAGGAGCGCAGTGTTCTGCCCTGTCTGTGCCCAGACAACGACAGTGTGCAAGCAGACTGTGGAGTGAGTCCAGTCCTTGACAACAAACTCTGTGCTGCTTCTTCTCCCTGCCTTCGCCCTCAGCCAGTCTTGAAGGCACAGAATATAATATCCAGCTTAAACCGAACACACAACTGGGGAAACAAGCATCATAACGTCACCCTAGGACAGGAAATAAAATTCAGTAAATGTTAAAGGCTGTTACTAAATAATGCATTTTATTCCCAGCTTCATAACAGTAGAGTGGACTCTACTATTGATGCCCTATCATCTCTTCCTTGATGATTGGCTGTCATACTACTACTTACTCTTAATAACTATATTCCTGCTAGCATTCTTCATCATTTACATATCATACATCAATGAAAATAAAAGTTCTGAAAAATCTTTCTCTGCTTCTTCCTTCTATTTTCCTGCCCAGCCTTGGGGAAAATTAAATGTAGGCTGGAAAAAACACTGAGAACACTGAAAGCCAGCTGACAAATCCCTTGCTTATTGAGAAACAAGTGACCTGGACAAGTGGTAACACATCAAAATGGGCAAGGCAGGAAGTTTCTCAGAGTCTTGCTCTGACATGGCCACATGTGACTGCCCATGCTTGAGCTTTGCTGAACATCTGTGCCTCACTCAGAGCATGTAAACCCTGCCACCAGCCTGTTGTGGAGACCCTGCTAGCATTAATCATTACCAAGTTCTGTCTTGTGTGCTTCATGGGAAGAACCAAGGCCAGGCAGGAGCAATGCTGCTTGGGCTGAGGAGGCATGGTGGAGAAAGTTGGTTTGGGTCTTTAGATGCCCTATCCTGGGGAGAGACTGGAAAGGTAAATAGCCTACATGTTATTTTCAGAGCAAAACACATGCACCCAAGGCACATGCTTTCAGGTCAAGTCATCCAAAGGGCTTTCAAATCCAGCCAGGATCTTCAAGCTGCAAATAAAAACAGGAAGAGATGGACAGTGACTGATCTTAAATCACTTTCAGAATAAACCTTGGCTGGATTTTGACACTAAGCCTTTCAGTGCTGTGAAGTGAAGGAGCCCAGCCAGGCAGACAAATGAAGACATGGCATTCTCAAGCAGGTGGCAAAACACAACAATGCAATGGGAAAGTGGGGGTAATGGACCCCTCCCAAATGTGAGGTCAAAGGCTGGGCAGTCCTTCCAGGACAATACTTCCAGACATCAGCTTTTGGGACAGAAAATACAGTGAAGAACATTGTGCAGCTGCAGGGAGTACTTTTTTAAGTACAAAATTAATGAAGTCAGGGAAAAGATCTTGATTAAATCTATTTTTTAATATATTCTGAGGATGAAAAATAATGCAGTAGTAAAGCAAAGATAAAGAAACGCCAGGTAATACAGGACATTTACATTAGGTGGGATAAGCCCTTGCAAATGTGCAGCAGGGATTAATTGTGCTATGGCAGAGATGGACTAGATGACTTACTGTAACAGTTCTGGAGGTAGCTAACAGCCAGAATAAGTCATCTTGAAAATGCAGCAAGGAAGCTTAGTGCCGCAAAGATTCACAGCAGAAATGGCACAGTTCTTCTGCATGATAATAAGGAAAAGCATAAAGGGGTGAATTAAGGACAGAGGGTTGGTTTTGCATTTTAATTTCATGATTTTGTCAGGTTATATTATAACTTAAACATTCCTAAGAGGTATGGCAATTTTGTTGACTGCAAAATTTGTATCTGTTTTATTTTTGCTTTTCCTTTTCTCCTAAGTAGGAGGGGGAAATATCTTGTGACAGATTATTAAATCTTAAGTGGCTGATGCAGCTTGGCAATAAGCCCTTTTACAGGGATGAATGCTGGAAATAAGTCTGTTTAGTGTGTGCACTACATGGTTATATCACAATTTTTTTTCAGGTAATCACCTTCTAAACAATACCTCAGCCTTTATATAAGAATGACTTTTTTACCCTAGAGACTCAAAAAGCTCTCAGGGAAATGTATATTTAGACATCTCCAAAAAGTGACTTATTTACCTTGTTCAATACACTAAATCTGGAGATTAGATGATTCACCTGACAGACATCAGGGCCTCCCCAGGAACTGTTTTGTTCTGATAAGCAAATGTGCATTTCATGCCTGCTTAACAGAGAAAAATAACTGTATTTGCACAATATCTTGTAATGACTCTAAAGAGGTGTTTAAACATCACTAGCATTTTCAACCCCCTACACAAAAAGCAAACAAACACAAAGACAGTCAATATTGTCCCTATGCAGTGGGATATTCAGCTATGCTGGGGCTTTGATTCAGGGTTGGTGAACATTTACATCTCTGAGACATCTGCTGTCTTCAGACAGGCAGTCATTTTGTCTTTAGTCTGGAGCAGGCAGTGGAGAGTCTACAAAGAAAATGTGCTTCTTAAAAATGTAATTGAGTCCTCTCTCACTTAGGGTATTCTGACTGAGAGCACATGGCAGCTATTCATGTAAAGGAAAGCAACATTTCTACAAAAAAGAGTTGTTTATATAGGAAGAATACTATTCCAGACTGTCTTTTCAAGGTGGCTTGAAAAAATAATGTGAAATGCAATAACTAAAAAGAAAGGAAAAATCAATGTCTTTGTTTAGCATAGGAGGCTAGATCAATCCTACAGCAAGAGCTTACATTTTTCCCAGATGGTTTTGTTTCCCCACAGGCAAACTCAGAATTGATTTTTTTTTCCAGTCCTCTAGAATTTAGGAAAAGGGAAAGGGAAAGGGAGAATATAAGAATTCAGACAAGCCACCTAGATTCTCTTTGTTTCTCTTCATGTGCAAAGGGACAGTATGAAGAACAGTTTCCCAGCTGATGACTGTTCAATATCATTTAAATTATTAAGATCTACTCTAGCCAGCAGCAAGGTGACAGTCAGTGGTTTGGGCATCTCCAGAAGAAGGGTCAGGAGTTCCAGAGAATCTGAGTGGATTAACTCAGAGCCTAGTTTTAGAGATATATGAGATACTTTGGTGAGTAGCAACAGGGTGGCAATTTGCATAAGAGACTGACAATAATATTGATACTGTCACTTTCTGGAAATGGCAAACCATTTTTAGAATTCTAAGTGAAAACTATTCAATTTTTATTGAGCACATTATGAGATATTCAGTGCAGAGGCTGGAAACTCTAAAAGCTGCAGGAAAATCAGAGGAGTACAAAGAGACAAGATCAAACCCAAAAAGCTGCAGAGGATGCAAAGGATACTTTGCTATCGAATTTTCAACTGAACAAGGCTTCTCCTTTGGGACTGCAGAAGGGAGAATTTCACACATTGGGTAAACAGAGGCACTGGTATGGGAAAAGCCAGATTTTCAAACTGCGTTGAAATACAATGGAGAGAGGATAAAATAAAATCTTATGGTTTCCTTGGCTTAATGACTACAATAGGTACAAGCTTTTCTCTGCAAGAAGTACTCTGAATTATTCTGCTCATACAGGCTTAAATGTCCTTCCACTACAGTGCACCTTCTCTCTTCCTTTTTTTCCTCTGCTTCAATCTCAGTAAAGACCACCAACTTATGACAGTGTCAATGTCCTCTTTCAGGCTTCTCAGTGCTGAGGGTTCCAGTTTTGCCACCATAGTTATAATGGATATCCAAACACCAAATGTGGAGAAGAAAATTCCCTACATTGAATTATGTTTTTCAGTCATCCAATCATAGTATTTGCTCTTATAAAATATAATGCTTTTCATTCAAAGACCTCTGAGCTTCTAATTGATTATTAAATTAAGTCACAAAATGTTCCTGTGATCTAGGAAAGTATTGAAAGAAGTGAGTAAACTAGTATAGATGAGTAAAGTCATTAGTCAAGATGACTAACAGATGAGAAATGTACTAATAAAGAGTAATTGCGGTAAAAGAAAATTAGCTAGAAACAGGTTAGAAGAGCGATTTTTAGAGAATAGTTCTGAACACCTACACTCTTCCATATCCAGCAGAAGCTGTGATAGTTCAGAAGTGTCTAAAAACCAGACTAGGTCTGATTTATCTAGGTACATTGACATGGACAGAAGAGACACTTTTGAAACAAAAGTGTGTATGTGGCACAGGAGCACAGTGCTGAACATACCTCTTGAACAACAGGCTGAACTGAGTCCTCCTTCACCTACATGGACCACCACAGAAAATGGGTTTAGCCTGGGAGCCCCTACAGACCACACACTACTCACCACCCATCTCCAATGTCAGTCGTCATTTTAGATGATACTGGCCCAGAAGTCTGCCCTGAGTAGATCTCACTGTTTCTTCCCTCCAATGGTTGATATGTGATCCCCTTCCTGCATAGATATCTTTACCATAACTGCATGACCAAGACAACCCGGGTTTTATTCAGTCATCCATGTTCAGTTTCCCTGCATTCTGTGGCTCACCAGCACCTTCTCCAGAAGTAACAGGAGAGAGGAGCAGAGAGACAGTATCATTTATTTCCCCTGTTGAGTAGTGAGGGTATCAAAGGGCTGATGGATGTGGAGTAATGCTTAGGTAAGATTGACAACTATTTCCTCCTGCTTCATACACATAACCAGCACCCACCTGTTTTCCTCCCACCCAGAGATATTTTTGAAAGCTTCTTCTAGCAAATTTCTGCACCAAAATTAAACCCATATAGCAGTCAGCCTTATTGCCGTGTTCCCACGTCAGCTGTGTGTCATGACAACAGATGATAGAAATGCTGCTATTCAGGCTTCAGGGTACGTGTTTCTCTTTTTTTCTTTTTTTTCTTTTCTTTTCTTTTCTTTTTCTTTTTTTTTCTTTTTTTTTTTTTTTTTTTTTTTTAATTTTAATAGCTTTAAAAAGAGCTCTGAACAAAAGTGCTTGCTCCGTGATGCAGCGCTGAGCTAAAGCACACAGGGCAGGTATACCTGCCCACATGCCAACCGGCAAAAATAAGTAGAGTGGGTGAGGTTTCCTGTGGCGCTGTGGGGGCTGAGGGAGAAACACTTCGAGGAGAAAAGAAGATGACAAGATAAGGGAAAATGGAGAGGGAGAAGCAGAAGTGCTTCCCTTCCCTGCACCCCTCCCCTGTGGGCCTTCAGCAGTGGGGCAGCTCCGTGCACCACACATGGATGTCTCCATACTGCTCCATGTTCTAAAACTAGTCAAACCTCCCTGCTCTGGGGTGCTCCTTGGCAGACTCCAGCCTAATCCACCACAAAGGGCCCTGTTTGTCTCACTCTGGTCTGGTGTGAAGGAAGGGAGTTTTGAATTTCCAGGCAAGAAAATCTTGTTCTGCAAACATCCTCTGAGTTATTTCATGGGAGTAAAGCACTAACAAATAAAAGCCTCCTCACACAAAACATTCCCACAAGACATAATTTCTCCCAGGTCAGACATGCAGACACTCCTTTCTACTCAAGAGCTCAAAATTTGTATGTATATATGGCCTTGGTTTTGGTTGTGAGCTTTTTGTTTGGTTTTGGTTTGGTCTTGGTTTTTTATGTACAGCTAGATCCTGAAGGAGGAAAAAGAAATGAACCTAGTAAAATCACGGTCCCAGTTACTTTAGGATCAGGCTATGCAAGGGCAGTCAGAATCTTGGAGTCAGAGAGGAGGGCTCTCCAGCTGGAACTGCTGTTGTTCACAGCTCATACTTGAGTAATCGTCACATTTGTTTCTGCTTCACAGCATCATAAAAGACAGCAAGCAATCCCTGAGCCAAGCAAGAATTTAAATACATCTTTGAGGCCTTTCCCATTTAGAAAATCGCTTGTGTCTGTGTTTGATACTCAGGGCTGCTCCTGAATATAAATGCTTCCCTGAATCAGGGCTACACAAGTATCAGAAGCTTAGATCAAGGAGCTGATCTGTCCAAATCAGACATTAGAGGCATGATGAAATGCTGCAGATCTTCCCTTTAATGAAACTTAGTTTATGAAAACCCTTTAATAAAGCTGCAGTGAGTATATTTACATTCCCAAAAGAGAAGAGCTCTCTCTCAAAACAAAAAAAATTACCACAATTAATAATATACTGATATTCTTCATAATGCCAGTAGATTGCAAGTTTTTGTTGAGCTGTTCATCATTTTGAATTTCCATGCATCTCTTTATTCCACAATCACATCTACACCCTCTGGGGCACTTTAGGGACTAAAATTGATTGCTGCATATTAAAAATAGCAAATGAATCTCATTATTTCTTTTGTACCTCCCCAGTTTATTCAGCATACAAAAGACAAAATCAATAGCATCCTGCCTGAGGAATAGGGTTATTTTTGTATTTTTTTAATACTGCTGCAGATTTTTGGCTTTACTCTTGAAACTGTGATGTGTTGCACGAATTTATTTTCACTCTTTGAGTTTTCAGATCATCTGCATTTTGCTGTGCTAATCCCGGATGTTTAATATCAAGGAAAATAGTATTTATATCCCATTCATCTCTTTCTCCAGCATCTCCTGTGTATCTGCATGTTCATTTTCTGTTGCCAACAGTCTGAATATTCAGAAATATTCAGAAATTTGCTTCTCAGTGGTGCAGATCCAAGTAAGCATTTACACTTTAACTTATGTACAATTTAAGATAAATTTGGGCTTGAGGAGCTGAGGTGCACCCTTGAGCTGAGAGATATAATAGGATAAAGAAGGGAGGGGGTGTTCCTATGGGGTCTAACTTTTGGGGAGAGCTGGGACTTGTATATCTGGGCAGAACTCTGGAATTGGTCTGCTTCTTGTTTTAGAAAAGAAATGTGATATTTCCTTTCTGTCCATATTTCAGCACTTCCACAGTTGCCCACTGTTTCCAAATAGATGTAAGTGGAAGAAAATTATTCAGGAAACGGTATCTTTAACACCTAAGGATGCATGTAATCCAGATGATCTTTACATGTCTAGATAATTTTTTTCCATCCACTTTGTATATTTTTTTCAGATGAAAACAAAGGAAGTTCACTGTTTCAACCATGCTAAGTCCTTTTTAATGTAATCTCCCTCCTGATTTATTAACAGATGGACTTCCTACCAATAGTTGTCTTTCCCCAGCACACTGATAAAAGGCTTTCTATTTGTTCTCATGTATCTGAGAGAGGCAATCCACTTTGCCCTAACTGTCCTCTTTTCTCTGAAACATCAGCTGCAGAATTACCCTATACACATGGATTCCTGTACTGCCCCAAACCATTCACTGGTTCAGGGTATTTGATTTTATTATTCTTGATCCTGAAACACAAGACTCAAGACTTTCCATTTTATGACAAAATTATTTCTAGTGTAACTTTTTGGATATGTTTTACTAATCTCTTTAGTTTTAAGGCAGAATGGAAAACACACCAAAAAATACACATTTTCCTTCTTTCACTATTTCTTCTGGGACTTTTCCCTGAAATGTGAACAGGCTTTTCTAGTAAAGCAAAGCAGATGTTTTGCAACAGTTTTCACAACTGTAAGTCCCTGACAAGCTATATATCATAGATATGTCCTCTGCAGCAACCATCATATGAGTATCTTTACATATAATGAGTCATAATAAAATTAATGTGAATATGTACCCCAGTAAACTAATCTTCTTCCTGTTTGGAAAAAATTAACTTCTCTTTGTATTTTCATATATATATTTCTCCCCTCGGTAAACTGATTTCAAGGGAATCATATACATACTTACAGTGATGTGAATTTGTGATAGAATTTGCAAATATTTTAGTTTTATTTCTTTGATTTCTGCCTAATTTATGTCTGACTCAGGTGTGACATGATGTGTCTAAACTCTGAGTAAATGCTTACAAATTTGGAAAAAATTGAGGTCTGATATGAACTTATATTAAATTTATCTTGAGTGCACTTCAGATGCACTAACTGATTGCATTTCAACCAATGTACCCAAAGAGGAGTCATCCTTGAAAGATATCTTGACTTTTTTCCTTTAGAAAGTACAATCATTATCAGCTTGCTTCTGTTTCCTTTTTCCTTTCACCGAGGCAATGTTTGTTCTCTCTAAAAAATGGAACCAAACAATGCTATTATGTGAGTCATCAGAAAAGAGCAGCAGCAGTCGTACATGGTTGTTGATGGTGATCAGTTTGAATTGCTTGCTGCCCCCCTGCCAGTCTCCTGGAAACTTTGGCATTTGGAGGATAACTGGGATTTACTTGTTTGGGTAACTTGGTGCCTTGCTGCTCATAAGACCATAAGCAAAACCAGTTTTACTTGAGAACTAGGTTTGCATTCCCAAAACATTGCAAGTCTAGTGCTGCAGACTCTCCTTAGCTGACTGCAAAACATCAAATGCTAGCAACGAAAAGTGGAGATGGCTGCCTTCTAAGTAAAATAGAGGATACATCCCTAGGTAGTCCAGAATACACCTAATTTTGCTAGATGTCGAGAGATGTCATGCTGCCACATAAAAATGTTTCCTATTGTCCTTAAATTGATCATTCAACCCACTTGCCATCAAACAGTAAAAGTAGCCTTTCTGCTTTCATCTCACTATGAAAGGGGAAAAAAGAACTGATATATGTGGCAGTCATTATTACATCCCATGGCTTTTTTTATGAAGAATAGCATACTATCAGAGCAGCAGTAGGCAAAGAGAACAAGAAAAGAAAATTCTATCTATTTCAGATTTTACTATACAAAAATGTCTTGTTTCTCTGCAACATTTCTAATACTACCATCTGAGTTAGAACCTCACATCCTTGTGCAGTTGGACATCTGACAATAGTTGAAATAAAAAGACTTCACACACATCATCAACATGTACATAAAAAATTACAAGGCCTAAACAATTCCAAACAATGCAAGAAAATTACTTAAATTAAAAAGGACTGAGAAACATGTTCTCCTTCTTGAATCAAATGTCAGCACAAAAGAAATTCAGCAGACCTCTACAGCTTACACTACAGAAAAATTGTCATTCACGGATGCGTTCTGCAGATTCCACTAGTCAGCAATAAAGATTTGTTTGTTCTGTATTAAAGCAGAGAGAAGGGGCAATCACAGAACTGAAGAACCACTTTCAGGTTCCCAAACGGAAATTAAACACAGCAGTAGAGGCAAATTAATATTTAAGACATCTAACAAGTCGTAACAGAGCAATTGGCTGAGCCCGTTACCGGCCGGGCGCAGCCGGCACCGCCGCTGTGGCGGGGCTGGCCGGGAGCGGGACCCGCGGCCGCGGGCGGTGGAGCCCGGGACGCCGCGCGGCCGCGCCCCGCCACAGGCGGCGGCGGAGCGCCCTCTAACGGCGAGCGGCGGCGCGGCGAGGGCTGCGGCGGGGCTGCGGCACGGGCTGAGGGCCCTGCTGCTGAGGGACACTCCCCTGTGCTGAGAGACACTCCTCTTGTGCTGAGGGACGCTCCTCTGTGCTGAGCGACACTTCTCTGTGCTGAGGGACACTTCTCTGTGCTGAGGGACACTCCCCTGTACTGAGGGACACTCTGTGCTGAGGGACACTCCCCTATGCTGAGGAACACTGCCCTGCTCCTCTCTGCCTCCCCACCCCCGCCGGCAGGAGACCCCTCGAGGCCTGTTCCTGCCCCAGCCTTCTCCAAGCCGTGCTTGTTTATCCTCTCGTACAGGGAGGGAGGGTGGGAAAGTGCCACTGAACGGGAAGATTTTGCAGCATGCTGTGGTCTCCCAGGGATTTTTGGCAGGTTCTCATTTCCTCAGGGAGCCAAGAACATTTTGTCTCTGCATCTCACATACTTCTCTCTTGCCTTCAATGCTGTGCGGTCTCGGTGGGCAGCGCTGCCTGGAGACATCTCAGAGGGGCTGGCATCTTCTACAGAGCTTGGGTCACAACCCACAGCGAGTGTAAGGACAAAAGTCCAGGGCATGAGGGTATAGGCAGCAGGGATGGATAAGGGTGACTCCCAATGTTCAAGACTTTGGCCCAGGTCAGCCTCTTGGCCTTATGAAAGAGACTTAAGAGACATACTTGGCAATTCCTCTACAGTAAGAGACAAAAGTTTCAGTGCAGAATTATCAAGCATAGGGTAGAAGGCCTGGCCAGATGTTTTAGGAGAAATTTGTAACTCTGGCAGTCAATACATTCTGGGTCAATAAAGAGAAACAAAGTGACCTTCACCAACTGGCACAGGCCAACACCCCTTATCAATGCAGGCACCTACAGAGGCCAGAGGTTGCCTCCATGGCCAGCCAGGGCTCAGGAATGCTTCACGCTATTTGTCAACTTCTTTCTGCCAGCAGACATAAGCCTTTCATCCATCCTAGTGATGCACCATCATCATTGCTGGAAATCCCAAGCCTGTTGTGGCACCTCTGCCACATCAAGCTGTATTCTCAGTCCTTAACACACATCTCCTGGAGACAAAGCAAGCACCAAAAGCATCCTCAATGGGTTCACCCACACCAAGAGGAGAGACCAAGGAGGTGAGGTGTGAGACCAGATCTATATCTCACTGTATCAGCTGGATTCCGCATTCTTATCTGCAGGGGCCAGCAAGGGGAAAGGGGAAGAGAGGTTGGTGCCATGCACACCCTCCCGTGCTCATCCACAACCCACAGCTCCTGCTCTCTAGGAGTGGTCACACTCTGGTGGCCACCAGCAGTCTAGGAAAAACAACTTTCACCCCATTTTACGGGTAAAAATGGAAGAGATTGGAGAACAAAGGCTATTATTAATTCCCATCTGTTGAAAGGAGGCTGCAGCTGTTTTGAGAGGTTTTCCTGCAAGCTATGCAGATCTGCTCAGAATTTTAATGGTTGTTTACCAACCAAAGCATGCCATTGAAAGAGCAAGATGTTTCCAAGTAAACATGGTGTGAATACCATTTCAGCCTAGAAATAAATATCTTTTTTCTTGCAAATATTTTTCTAGGTGAGAAAAGATGGTTTTGTATTTGATTCTTTCATTTTTCAGCTATTCTTTTTTTGACTCGTCCTCTGCAATCTAAGAATCATACAGGAGAAGAGATACCTTGAAAAATGCAATGCAATTTTACACACACAAAAAAAAACCTTGTTGAACCCAAACATTCAGTGTGGTCACTGTAGGTAGCCCCACAAAACCCTGGTGTGCAGTTAAAATAGTATGTGCTAGTAAAACTGGTATCTGTCCAAAGAACCTGGCAAGCCCTGAAGAAAAACACTGCATACAAAAGATGAAAAAAGGAAAAGGCTTTGTTATATTCTGGCAAGTGAAAATACATGTGAAAGGCTTTTTACCTTATATTTTCTACCATGATCATATTTTCAAGGGGATTGTTATTGCTGAGAAATTAACATGTCTTTAGCCAGAATCTCTAATGTGTGTTATTTATATCAGAAATTAAATCCCTGCAACCATGCCTGTGTTTTATGGCTGGGTATAACTAAAAGGCCTGCTTCTGTGATATTAATACATGCAGTTTCTCTGTGACATGTATCATGTACATAGCAGAAAGAAGCACTGCAGAAATGCCTCAGATAGCTACAAAAAAATCCAAAGCTTTTTTGCTATAGTGCACTAGAAATCCAAGCTCTTTTTATTTATTCCAGTAGTCTTTGAACTGCCTGACTTGAAGAAGGTATTTACAGCTGAAATGACAGTCCCTGAACACAGCCTAGCATTCCTGATATCACTGCTGTAATTGGGGGATGGGAAAGATCCACTATCACCCACCATTTAACCAAAAAAGTTATGACCATCCTGCATTTAAAAAATACCATGCATGAGAAACTGGAAAGACAAGAGAGTTAAGTGACATAGTAAATGGTCACCAGGAAATGACCAGGAAATTAATATAACAAAGAGGCAGTGCTAAAGGGAGAGTTGGACAGCCTGCTGCTATTTCATCAGGTCATGCAACTGAAAATATTAGTGAGAAAACTAAACTATTTATCTTTCACTAAGACAGAAGTGAAAAGCGATCTGGGCAGTCTGACCTTCTAATCTGAGTTAAGTCAACACATAAACAATAAAAATGGACTAATATTTCAAGGTATTTTGTTTTAATGACTGTGGGGGTTCAAGTTACCATGGGGTGTTTTCCTGTAATATGATAGAATCCCACTAAATGGTCATTATTTGACTTCTGGTAATGGAGACATGAAAGCTCTCTGTGTGTCCCATGTTTCTGTTACAGGGGTCCAAAGGCTATTGAGATGGGTTTCACCCATATTGGTTTGAATTTATTTTCTCTTAATAAATGGTAACCCACAGTTTTATATAATGGCAGTCCAAAATGGATTTCTGCTTTATGATAGCTAATTCATGGCAACTAGCTTCTAAGACAGTATGTGAAAGTGAACAGCTGTGAACTGATAAATATTAGGAATTATTAAATACACTTTTTTTACAAATGTAGCACTTGCCCATCCCTTACAATTATTTTTTCTGTTTTGAAGTTCAGTCTTCAGCAGAGCACAAACAATTACTGAAATAAGTGTTATAAAAGAAACACAAACAGATGGGAAAACAGGGAAGTGATAAACACAATAAAATAAGTGTCATGATCTAAATTCACCAGAGATATCAACTGAGTAAGCCAAGATTAAGAAATCACCTCTCACTGCCCAGTGTTTTCCTTATTAAGAGTGTTGATGCCTCTGCCTTGGTCTGAAAGAAAGATGCCATTTAAGGAAAGCAGGAACCTCCCTTGGAATGGAAAATTTGACCCACTTTCCTCCAAATTATTATAGCTTTGAAATTAAGGGGCTTTCAGGCAAAGATATGGGGAAAGAAATACCAGTTATTTGTTAGTGTGTGTGTACTAGTGTGTGTCTGTATAACCAGGCAAGCAAACAGCGGCACTGCTGGCACAACCAGTGAGAGCAGAAATCCCAGGGAAGTCTCTTCCCGCTCTCTGAGCGCTTTGGTGTGGTTCCGGTGGTGGCCGGCAGGGGGCGCTGCTGGCTCCCGGCGGGCCGGGCGGGTGCGGTGATTCCCCCGCGCCTGCAGGGGGCGCTGTGCGCGGCCCGGCCAAGGCTCCCTCACGCCGTCATGGCGGCCATGCTGGCAAAACGGGGCCCACAGCAGGAACCTCGGAGCAGCGGCTGGAACGCCAGCGTGGGCTCACCTGGGGCAGCGAGCAACAGGCAGCAGACACTCTGCAGCGGTAGGTGGAACCACGGGGTGTCCCAGCAGGCAGGAGATGCAAAGCTACAGTCTGGCAAAAAGCCAGAGCTGTGGCAGAGGAACTACGTGGTTGGACGATGGCAGCCCGGCTCCCAAACACAGCCAGGAGAGGCTCCCTTGGAGGGGGAAGGGGCTCAGGGTCCCGGGGTTTTCCGTGAGGCACCTGAGCAGATGATGAAAGTTATTTTTTTAGTGAGGTGGTGTATTAATAAGGTCCCAGTGTAATGGCAGCTCTTGCAAGAAGAGCTCCACTCATGGTAGAAGAAAGCAGGAGATGGAACCTCACAGTGGTGCTGAATTCTCCCCAGAGCAAATGCAGGCTGTCTCCCCCTCTGAAGCTGACAGGGAAGAGAGCTAGGCGCTGTACCCAACCCCTTCCTCCAGCCCAAACCTCCAGGTATCTCTGCTGCTCCAAGAGAAACCCCTCAGATGAGAGAAGTGCAGCCAGGTGCCCTCCTGTGCTTGGCAGCTTCTTTTGTCTCTCCTAAATACCAGTCATTATTGTTTCTTAGTCACAGATGGGACAAAATTCCATGACAGAAAGAAACAAAAGGAAAAATCCGAAATCCCAACATCCTCCCATCTTTTAGAAATGTTAAATAGGATTTGGGGTTATGATCCAGCCACCCCCAATCTTTTTTAATACATGCTGGCATCAATCGATATGATCTCAACAAATCTAGGCACTTTGATTTACTATGGCATAATATCAAGAAAGCACATTACCTGAAAATAACCTGACTTAATATACCCTTGATTTTACCAATGCACTGTCCGCATGTATCTATAGGTAGACAGATAAATCACAGAATCATAGTGTTGTTTATGTTGGAATGGACCTCCAGAGATCACCAAGTTCAACACTTCTACAGTTAGCCGGGACATTTTCAACTAGATAAGGCTGGCCAGGGGTCTGACCTTGAATATTGCCAGGCATGGAGTATCTACTAGCTCTCTGGATAACCTGTGCCAGTGTTTCATCATCCTCATTGTAAAAACTTATATCTAACTGTGAGAAACTACCGCTCACTTTTTCAAATTTTAAGGTTTATTAACCCTTAACAAAAAATACAACAAAAGTACTAAATAAGGAAAAAATACAGCGCTGGGAGCCCCCCCCACTGCCCTATGGCTGTCAGCCACATGGCTCCTCTTCAAGATGGATGCTTCAACTTTTATATCTGTAGCCCCTCCTAGAGCTTTGTCAGTCAACTCCTTCCTTGCTGTCCAGTGGTGGAGGTCACTTTCTTACATTGTGATTGGAGGTCAGGTGTTACCATAGTAACAAGCCAACCTTCCCAAATGCCTGGATTACCAAGACCACCCCGTGATAACAATACTGGGGGGGAACACATTGCAGTAACATAACTATACATTTATAAAACTTCTCTTAACATACATATAATGTTCACGCCTTATTTGTGAGAGTCAACCATCTCATTACTCATCAATAACATAACATAAATTGACCCTCTTTCAGTTTAAAACTATCACCCCTTGTCCTATCACAACAGATTCTGCTAAAAATTTAATCCCCATATTACTTGTAGACCTCTTTCACTTATTGACAGGCTGCAACAAGGTCTCCCTGGAGTTGTCTCTTCCCCTGGCTGAACAACCCAAGCTCTCTCAGTCTGTCTTCACAGGAGAGGTGCTCCAGCCCTCAATCCTCTTGGTAGCTCTGCTATGGAGCAGTTCCAATAGGTTCATGTCTTTCCTGTGCTGAGGACCCCAGAGCTGGAAAAGCACTCAGGATGGGTCTCATCACAGTGGATCAGAAAGGCTGAAAACTCAGCTTGCTGGCCATTCCTCTTTTGATGCAGCCCAGGACATGCTTGGATTTCTAGGCTGAAGGTGCACATTATCAGGTCATGACCAGCTTTTCACTCACCAGCACACCCATGTCCTTTTTTGCAGAGCTCCTCTCAAGAACTTCTTCTCCCAGTCTGTATTTATGTCTGATGTTGCTCCAACCCAGGTGTAGCACCTTACACTTGGTCCTGATAAATCTCAAGAGAGTCTTGTGGGCTCACCTTTTGAGCTTGGCCAAGTCCCTCTGGATGGCATCCTGTCCCCAGGAATGTCAACTGCACCACTCTGCTTGATGTCATCTGCAAATTTGCTAAGAGTGCACTTGATCCCTTTGCCTATGTCATTGATGAAGATGTTAAACAACATTATTCCCAGTACAAACCCCTGAGGGACCCCACTTTATCACTGATCTCCATCCATTGAGTCACTGACCTCTAGATGCAACCATCCAACCAATTCTTCATTCACTGAATAGGCTACCCATCAAATTCATACCTCCTCAATTTAGGGAGAAGGGTATTATGAAAACTATGTCAAAGGCCATACAGAAATCCAGATTGATGATGTTCTTGGCTTTTCCCTTGCCCACTGATGTAGTCACTCCATAATAGGTTTGTTCTCCACAAGGAAGTTTCCCTTTCAGTTTCCCACAGCCAGTGCACTGCACCCCAGTGCAGAAGTGTTAGATTTCTAGTGCTGTGGGAATGGGCAGGTAGCAAGTGAGCCACTAATCTATGTTATCCCACTGCACGAGGTCCTCTTTCTTACACAAAACTTGCCCAGAAAAGGATAGTTTTCTAAAATGTGTGAATCACAGGAACAGTAGAAAATGTCCTTATTTCAGGATGCGAGAGCTCATTGTCGGACTGTTGCAATGCCCTGGGAAATACCTTCTCTCACACTGTTTCTGCATCTGCCTTCTCTACCTCAAAAAACTTAGCACTCACTGAATTCCTTCATCCTTATAATACCTCAAAACCATGCCATCTAATCTGTGCATGCCATGTAAAACACAGCTCATGTACCTGTCACTGCTGCCACCTGGAACAAAACAATGCACAGTGCTAGTGACAGCTATAGGGCTTGGACACACAGCATGGGTCATGACATGGAGAACCAGGGGGTCCCAGCAAGTGCTCTGGCAGTTTCACATGGGGAGCAAAGATACAAGCTGAGATGTAGGAGACTAGCATCCTTTGGATATGAAGAGAAATTTTCATGTCAACTCAAGGAATTTTATACTCAAGGAGGATTATGGCTCTTCACTGCTACAGCAAACACAAACAAAGGAAGAGCCTCTTTACGAAATGAGCTATGCTAAAGTGCTGCCAGGGGTTGGCAGCAGGGAATTCAGGGGTGGTTTCCATGAGGAGAGCTCAGGGACTGTCCCATGCCCAACATGGATTGTTCCAGTCAATGCTCAAATGGCACCCCCACTGGACAGAGGTGAGCAGTCCATCAGTCAACTAGTAGTGCCTTTGGAAAAATATATGTAAGAAGGGGTGAAAAACATCTCATACTAGTTTTGAGAGAGGAGAGTGATAAATATGTGACAGCAACAGCCCGGCAGACACCAAGGTCAGTGCAGAAGGAGAGGGAGGAAATGGTCCAGATGGTGGAGCAGGATCAAGACCATGGAGAAGCAGATGTCAACTCATCAGAGCAAATATTTACTCCTTGCCAGAACCATCAGAAAAATACTGTTGGTGTTTAGATACAGAGAGGGTGAAACACCTGTTTTCTTTGTTCAGGGAAGTCCTTGGACATCTTCCAACTGTCTTTGAGAAATATCTTGCAAAAGTGGCAGCTTGGAAAGATTCTAAGTTGGCTAAACCTAAAATGTTTTGTACTAGCGACTAGATTTGTTTTTACAAAGAACCATCTAAAATAATTTCCTACTTTTTCCTATGTAGAGTAATTTCTCACCCAGATTAATTTCCTACTTCTTCTGTCATAGCAGGAATCCAGGACCATATTACATTGAAAGAATGTGGATTTTATGTTATACAGTGATGAATGTCAAATGCTTCTGTTTTTCTACTGCTCATCTGAACATCAAGATAGACCACTTAAGTGGTCAGCATAAATTTGATTTTAGAGTAAATAGGCCTTTTCTTCTAAAAACACTAGAAAGTGTCCTTAGTGGGAGCAGTTTATATCCATTTTTTTAAAGAAAGCTGCACTGAAATTACTACTGCAGTTGTCTCAGTAAGGATACAGCACTACATAATCAGCATCAGGCAGTGTGACACAATTAGTTCAGACACTAGCCCTCTGTTTCCAGTGTATTCTGCAAGCCACCAGTGTATTCAGTGTACATGCTGCTGTAGAAATGCAGAAGTCCTGCTAATGCCAAGAATATTTACCTCATCCTGTTTTTATTTGGATACTTACTCACACTCTCAGACACTTGTGCAGATGCTTATGGGGTAGATGTGTTGTATCATTGACCACATGAGTTGTGGCTTACTAGATTCTCCCAGAGGTCCTTATGGGCCAGATTGCATTTCTCATGAAGTCTGAAGTCAGACAGCAGTGGGCTGTTAGCTGAGGGAAGGACAACACTGCATCAGGAGAGCTGAACAGAGCAATATTCCCTAGCAGCAGCTTGCCACAGTAGGGGGATTCATCCTAATTTACTTAATAGGACCAGAAATATTTGGGGCTGTTTGAACAAAACAAAATACTTCAAAGCCAATTGGGCTGACCTTATGTGAAATATTAATATGTCGTATCTGAGATAAATGGCAAACTTCATGATGCAATGTAATTTTTTAGAAACAACACTTCGTATTGTAAAACCATTTAAAAATCCTGACTAGCTTTTTTGGGTAGAAGAATCTGTCCTTTTCTTGCTCTTGACTATATTTCAAATGCTATAAACATCAACTTTTACTGGAAAGATAACATCACGTTAAAATTCTAATTAAAGCAAACAAGAGCTGAGAGTGCTTAGCATAGGCCTTTTTATTCAAGATTAGCCAAGTCATCAATTTAAAACAGGAACAAGCCAAATAAATATGACAAAGTAGAAATGAAAAATTGTCTTTCAGATACATTGTGCTATTTATTCAAAACAGACCAAGCAGAACACCTGGCTCCTTAATATAGAACAGTAGTTGGGTCAGCTCCATTAAGGGAAATTGATTTCAGCAGAGATGATCTTGGAAAAAAAAGTAATTTCCAAAAGAAAGTCATATGGAATCACTTGTCATTCCCTGCTCTTCCTTTTCAAATCTGCTTCAGGGAAAAATTTTCAGGAGCATTCAAACATAGTTTTAAACATGTCTTTCTTGTGTCTACTTCCAACAGAATTCTTCATGCTCTACTTCTGATTAAAGGATCTGTTCCCATCAGATTTATACAAACACCACATTTTATGGCTTCTGGATTCCAGTTCTTATTCCTTCAGCTACTGTTGGTTTCCTGGTTATTCTTCATCTACTGTAAAAGAAATTACCACTTCACATGAATCACTTATTTAATGCCCAAATTCAGCTAAAACAATTACAACAGAAGAAATGAAAAATGGAGATCCCAAAGTTATTTGATTTTATTATTAATTAGTTATTTGGTTTTAGTCATTGAGTCTGATTCTGTGAGACAGTTAAGAACCTTTCCCCATTCATTAATGTTCACACCAGTGCTGAATTCAGTTTCAGTTTCAGTGGCTGGTAAAGAGTCCAGCATCTTGTGAGGTCAAATATTTTCTTGGTCACATAGGCAGAAAGGAACTTGGGTAGAAAACCAAAACTGCAAGTTGGATGGTAAAACTTCTGCTTTGACAGAAGACAAAATTTCCAGCTCAGGAAAACATAATCGGACTGATCTCTGTCATGACATTTCAAGAAATCCAAGTTCAACATCTTAGAATTTCTTGCGTGTTGAATAGTCACCTTAAATGAGTCATTATTCTGTAAACATTATTCTTTCTCCATGTTTTTTCTGCCTTGCCTTCTTCTCTGTCTTGCTTCTGTGTATCATATGCTTCTTAGGAAGGACAAATCTAATTCCCTGTCTCAGAAAGTTTCAGAGAATCACAAGATGGTTAAAGTTGGAAAGAACCACTGGAGGTCCAGCCTTGATACTCAAACAGGGCTATCTACAGCAGGTTTCCAGGTCCATATCCAGAGAGTTTCTGAAGATCTCCAAGGAGGAAGATTCTACCACCTTTCTGGGAAACATATTACAGTGACAAGTCAGTGTATATCCAAATTTTAGGAATGCTTTTTAAGCTTCCTAAGTAAGCTTATAGAAGATTTATACATTGCCTAGCACAAAGAGCCATCTCCTTGTCTGGTGGACAAATGATGGCTACCTAAAATAAATAACAAGAAGAGCACTAGGGTTTGCAATCATGGCAGTGTTTGGGATCTAGAAACAAGTAACATCAGTATAAGATTATGCATATAACTGTATTGTCACACAGGAGGATTTATTGTGTTTATCTGCTTAACGGTACTTGAACCACTTCAGTTGCTCTTCAACAGCTGGTCAGCAGTCAGATGGAGGGTTCAGTGCATACCTAATGAAGAAGGGCTTGAGAAACACTATTCTAACACTGTGCAAGAAAACATATACATTACTGATATGAGGTGGCGCATACTAAGTTTTACTGCTGTAAAACATACCGATTGTGTGTTGTCTGAGACATATCCATTCTACCTTCAAATTTGGCAGAAAATCAAGGTGGTTTTTGGCCAGGCTGAAGTCAGCAGGAATATAACTCTTCTATTGGAAGTCTGGCAGCTAGGGCTTTGCTCCAACCATCAGTGGAAAAGTCACTTTTCCTTTCTAAGCTTGCTTCCTTCACACAGTTGTCTATTTGGATTGCAGTTTGCAATCCAAACATGGAGCTAGGTTTGCATCACAGTTCAGGTGGTAGCTTTCAGTAATAGTTTTGGCTGCAGTCTTTTCTTTCTAATTCACAGAAGGTTTTTGCATTAAACTATTCACAAATAGCAAAGTTTTTCTAAAGCTGAGACTTTTAGTTTTGGAGAATTACAGAATGGGTAAGGGAAGGGAAGGGACCAGAGTATGTCATCTGGTCCAACCTCCCTACTAAAGCCAGGGTCATATGAGACGTGGCACAAAATTGTGTCCACACAAATCTTGAATTTCTCCAGTGAAGGAAACTTCCCAAACTCTCTGGACAATCTGTTCCAGTGCTCCATCCCTCACATAGTAAAGTTCTTCCTTGTATTCAGGTGGAACTTCCTGTGCATCAGTTTCTGCCTATTCCTCATGTCCTATTGCTCAGCACCACAAAGAAGAGCCTGGCTCCATCCTCTTGACACCCTCCCTTCAGATACTTCCAGATATTGATGAAGTCTTCTTCCAGCCATCTCTGCTCAAGGCTGAACAGGCCCAGCTCTCCCAGCCTTTCCTTACAAGAAAGTTATTCCAGTCTCTCAATCATCTTTGTCCACTGGACTCTTTTCAGGAGCTTTGTCTCTCTCTTGTACTGAGGAGCCCAGAACTGGACACAGCACTCCAGATGTGCCTCACCTGGGCTGAGTAGAGGGGCAAGATCACCCCCCTCACCCTGCTGGCACTACTCTTCCCAATGCACCCCATTGTGTCCTGGTGACCTTTCTTGGTCACCAGGACACACTGCTGGCTCAGGGACATCTTGCTGTCCACCAGGACCCCAAGGTCCTTCTCCACAGAGCTGCTTTCCAGCAGATCAGCCTCAGCCTGTGCTGGTGCCTGGGGTTATTCCTCCCCAGTTCACGACCCTGCATTTGCCTTTACCAAATTTCAGAAGGTTCCTCACTGCCCATCTCTCCGCCCTGTCAAGGCCCTTCTGAAGGGGCCTTGACAGTGCACAGCACTCTGGGGTATTAGCCACTGCTCCCAGCTTTGCATATGAGTGGCCTGCTGGGGAAGCATCTGTCTCTTTGTCCAAATCACTGATGAAAAATTTAAACAACATGGAGCCCAGTACTGACCCCTGGGAACATCACTAGTGACAGGCCTCCAACCAGACTGTGTCACTCATCACAACCTTCTGGAATCTGCTGCTCAGCCCATTCTCAGTCCATCTCTTTGTCCAGTCATTTAACTCACACTTCATGAGTTTGTCTATGAGAATGTTGTGAGAGACACCATCTAAAGCACTGCTGAAGTCAAAGTAAATAATATCTACTGTTCTCTCTTCAGCCATACTGGTTTCATTATATAAAAGAATCAGGTTGTTCTAGCATATTTTATCTTTAGTGATTCCATGCTCGCTACTCCTTCTTGCGATCTTTTTTGTGTTCTATGTTTTGCCTCAACAAAAACAATCAATAGACAAATAAATATTCTTCAATCTCTACTTTTTGTGTAGTGGGAAGAAAACCTGATATAAATTTAAAGATTGCGTTCATTTAGCTAGTGTGGGGTTAACTTGCTGTGGACAGCCCCTCTCCAGCTGTCAATAATATCTAAGCATCTGTATCTTTTCCTCTATGTATATGCCACTGAACAGCTGCAAAAAACACAAGTGTCATGTTAAATGCCAATAATTTAATCAGTTTATATGCCCATAATGCCTAGAATTAGTATGATTAGAAGCATTATTGCAGGCAGTGGAAAACTTTTGCTGTGTGGTGGTTTTCTGCCACTAACAAAACTCCTGAAAACTAGTGTTGAAAGAACATTTGTGTGTTGACTTTTTTGGGCCTTGTTTTTTGGAGATTTTGGGTTGGATTGTTGTTTTTTTTTGATTGGGTGGCTTTTGTTGTTTCTTTTTCCCTGTGAATTATCTTGATCCTAAGCTGCTGAATATGTAATAAATTCAATAGATCATATAAAATTATGCCCTATAAATACTTGGGAGGTAGGATATCTACTGGAGAAGCACATTGGCAAAAGTGAAGTTCTCAATTCTGGAACTTTGCCCATGAGTGATGAATTCTGAACTAAAATGTGGCCTTCTGACACCATTTACTAAGAAACTCTGTAATTCTGTCCAAATTGTTTCCAAGACAACCATATTTACCACACTGTGTCAAATAAGCATGCCTCAAATACACATTCAATACTTAAGAAACTTTCACCTTTTGTTAAACCAGTATAAATCCACTGAATAAGTCAATCAGTGAAGCTACTTACTTACTCATTTTACTCATATATCAGATTATCCAAATGCTACCCATTGTTAATATATATATCCCATGAGTGTTTTTAACTGTATTGTTATAAAGCTAAAAGAAAAATTTTGAAAAATGAACCTTTCTCCTACTGAAACATATTTTATATATATTGCCTTTCAACTACATTGCCAGTGCACATATGCAAAAAAAAAAAAAAAAGAAAGTAGAATATTTTATTATTTTATATCCTTGGAGCTCTATTTTGCAGTCATAGAAAAGCTGTAGAAGGCAGAAAATGTTTTAAGAAGGAAACAACACTGGAGTCTACATTTTTATTTCAGAAAAATGTTGGCAACATACTCAGCAGAGTTCTCTGGAAACATTTAACTGCTGCCCAGCATAAGCACCAAAAAGAAAGGTACCTTTTAATATTTTGTTTTGGCTTATTTGTTCTTTATTTGAAAAATGTCCTGACACAAAATGGATAATCATCAAAAGAACTGATGGCAGGTATCAATCCAGATAGATAGGTTCAAATTAAGGAGGCATAATTTATGTTGACATTTTGCAGGATGAGTGCATAGGCAGGGAAAAACCACAAAGACACAGCTTTTAGAGTGTCCAGCTAATCTGTTTGTATTAGTACTAATGTAATAATTTTCTCTGTACTTCTCTAACCAGAGAAGCATTTCCTATTAAATATGTTGAAACTAGCACAAGAAGTACCTTCTTTCAAGTTTGATTTACTAAGTCCAAATCTACTGTACTGCTCAGAATACACAGTTTTCCATATAAATTTAGGGTGCAGGGGGTGGGGTTGGTTTCGGCCTTTTAAATCAGTGCTGAGGAAGAAGATCATCACTGGTTTAACCTATGAGAGCACCTTAATATGCAGCATAGCAATGCTGAATTTTAACCCAAACTGGGGGCTATATTCTATGAGATACAGGCATACTTGTCCATATGACTTCAGGAGTTGTGTTTGCATGCAAAGGCAGGTTTTGACTTTTAGACATTTTTTGTTTCCATTTTAAGTCTAAATCGGATAATGTGGTTTGAAGGGAGAGAAAGTATTACATCACCTTTATGGTAAAATGAGACATTTCTGTTGTAAATCATAGGTAGAGAGTGAACTCTCTGTCATTAAGTAATCAGTAATTAGCTAGTAATTGAATAACCAATTAAAGATCCAAACCTTCCAGTAAACCTACAAACACCTTCTTACCCTTATTCAGGTAATTTTAATATAAGTGACCTTGTCCTTATGTTTTGGTAAAGGTCAGGGACAAAGTTAAAATAGCAGCAAGAGGCTTTGTGGAACCATTGGCAGAAGTTTTAGCTTTCTGTATTTTTAATAAGGAGACTAATCAGCCATCCAGACGAGAACAAAGCATACGAACTTCTGCTGGAAAGTTGGCAAATCATGATTGAAAACATTGCTACAGTCAGAACTACTAAAATGATGACTTTCAAATGTTCATTTTTGCTAAATCTCAGCAATCTTTCATTGAAACTATCAGTACTGCTTATTATATTCATTAAGTCCTTTCTTAGAATCAGAAATTCAGCCTTTGGCCTCCTGTGGCTTTGGTACTACCAGATGTTCACATAAAAACCTCAGGACTCATTCCCTCATTTTTGTTTGTTTAGGGCTCTTCCTCCTTCCTCTCATCTCACATTTCAGCACAGGGTAGCTGAATTTTTTTTCCTCAACCGTTCACAAACAATTCAACCTCAGGCAAAACACAGCTTTGCTTAAGACTGGTAGAAGAAGGACAAAGCTAGGAGTGAGTCATGCCAGAAACATGTGGATGACTGGCGGGAGGGCTCTGAATAGGGTTATAGATCAAGCTTCCCTAGTGCTTTTCCACTGTAGATCTCATAGAAGTTCACAGATGTTGAAAACAATTATTCATGCTGAAGAACTTGACACACATCAAATGTACATTAGATGTCTTTCCCAAGACCTCATAGTAAGCTTTACAAAGAGTTGAAGTCAGGCCATGTGATTTCCAGTGCCAGGCATTTTTCTCCAGTATGTCATAGCCCTTCAAAACACTGTTGGTTATTGTTTTTGAGCAGGATAAATTTTGTGTATCAAGGACCGAGACTTCCAATTCTCCTGAAATCAGGCTCGGAAATCCATGTAATGCCATGCTTAAATAAATAGCAACATTTGTGAATACTCCAGAGCAAGCAAATGTCACCACGGACATCATCTTCCCACTCTCTCTGCCTGGATCTGTTTTGTTGCCCCTAAGAATTACATGCAGCCAAGGTCTGTGACAGCAGTCCTCAAAAAGTGCTCTTTGTGTATAGTAAGAGAGACACAATGAGGATGAGATAGTACAGAGCCCTTTACAGGTGTTCTTCCTATTGGCAGCTCCTTCCACACCAGCAGTTTACCCAGGCATTGCATCCTGCAGATTGTCATTTTCATGACCTTGTTACCCTGAAAAAAGGAAAAAAAGAAAAAGTGTCTTTTCATGTTTTCTTTCTTAGTACTGGGTCCAGGGTCTCCCCTGTGTTAAAGGAAAAGTTATAATAATAAGGTCTTGCAGGGCAGACATGGAAGATGCAAACAAAACATGAAGCAGTTTTGTGTTTATAAAGCAGGTTTTCCTGAAGGGCTTGAAAGTCCCTGCTATATACAAAGAAGGAAAATTTATTGGTTAAAACTATTAACATTGAAAAGATTCATTTCCTGTACAGCTTTTCACACTTATCTAAAGCAGATACTGCTTTCCGTAGCAACATCTTCTGAAATAAAAGTGAGAAGAACTCACTCCTTCCTGTTTTCAACAATATTGTAATATCTTGGCTGCTCTGTAAACATCATTTATTCATGTCAGGAAAAGAAAAAGAGGAAAAGACATCTTTTTGTCAGCCACTAAGGTATCAATCAAAGTGATAGTATCACATTTATGTTTATATCACTAATAAAAATCAGACATATCTAGCCACATGTTTTATCTAAAGGTTTGGACATAGAGAGGTTAACACCATACTACTACTCCAGTAACTTTTACAAGGGAAAAATCTGAAATGCAAAGATACCCATTTCACTCTTCCTTGCAGAAGTCAGAGGAAGTGCCTCAATATGCTGGAAGTCTCATGTTTTTCCATCCTCATGAGACTTGACAAACTGTATTTTGCATCTTTCTCAGATGTTTTGATCTACTTTTTTGTGTTCATCTTTGAGGGAAAAGACAAAGAAGGTGAGGTAAGTGGTAAGGCCTAGATTAGTTAGCTCTCTGTGCATAAATATGTCTCAGTAGTAGGAGAAACTTCAGACAGAGAAGGAGCAGGGGGAAATGGAAGCATTAACTCAGAAATTAGAGATCTAGTGGATCTTTATTCAATGCAAAAAAATAAATTAAATATTGTAATATAAGCGTAACTTTTCTGTGCTACACAAATGTAATTTTAGCTTCAGAAGTGCTGAGCAGAGAGCTCTTGTTCCCCTTGGTCAGCTGAAGACACTCATGTTATTAAGAAAGAGTGTCAGGAAACGGGTGTTATTGTGAGAGGAAACCTGTTTCAACTCCCATGATTGCAGTTTAGCACAGCTGCACCCCAAGAGAACAATAGCAAGATTTATTTCTTTTATAAGTCTCAATTTTACAAAGAATAAAACAGTCCTGTTAAAGAAAGCTGTGAGCACAAGAACTGTCTGGGAGGATGTAAACACAAATGAGAGAGAGGAAGAGAGAGCACAAGAGAGCAGGGATGTTCATGTACTGACAAAAAGGAAAATAAACATCTTTTTGTCTAATATTTAACTGATTTATTTTGAATACTTAAAGAACAATACTAATGATAAAACCCCCAATATTCTAAGTAAAAAACAAAAATTAGTAAGAAGTAAGGCTTGTTTTACACTTGTGTTATAAGCACCACTACCTGCATGCAAAGCACAAAAACTAGGGACCCAGGCAGACAGCCCACCTGTGTTTGGTCATCTCACAGTCCATCTGCAAAACCAGGTCCCAGGGGGTGATTTTCTTGCCTTCCAGTGGCCTGCCACTTCTGCCTTACATCTTATATTTTTGTTTTGCTCTTGCCATGGTACGAGCAAATTGGATTTATAAGCAACACTTATGTTTCACTGTCTATATGCACGTGAGGCAGGTGCATGTGCATTGGCGCCTCATCTCACCCCAGAGGCACAGACATACACTCAGATCTGCAGTCAAGGAGGTGAAAGGGGGGGATAAGGAATGCTGGGATGTGTTTTGTGTCTTGCCAGTCACTACCTGGGAAATGATCAGCAATTCTCTTTGTCCCTTCTGCCTTTTGTGGAAAACCTTCTGTATTGTATAAAGGCTTTCCAAATAGATGGACTTTCTGTTACTGCAGGTGTCTTCCCAAAATGGGCCTCCTTCCTGTTTGTGACTGCTGGTGCTGCAGGGCTGGTTGTGAAGGCCTGTTGTTCCCTACCACTGACCCAGCACTCGGACCCCTGCCACTCATCAGCATTCTGTCTTTGCAGCCAGCCCAGAGAGATTCCCATGCCTGGGGAGAAGATCAGCCAACAGGAAATCACATTCAATGCAGTGACCATGTTAAATCTGCAAGAAGCGTCCTACCCCCAGTTTGCTGTTTTGCAGTTGAGACAAGCAAGTCTGCTTCTCAGCTGAGAAAACAGAGCAGCTATTCTTGTGATTATGAAGAATAAAAGTTGAGGAAACAGACACAATAAAAGAAAATGCCCAGCCATCAGAAAAAACACTAAGCAGACAGCATATCCTACCGAGAGATCATCTCTGCATTTATTTTACTAACGAATAACTAAAGCTGATATATGTATACTTAAATGTGGAATACTGCTCCCATTGGTCTGAGAAGTTATTGTTTGGGTGTGGAGGAGACTACAAGTAGGTTATTTTGTGAGAAATACATAAAAAGAACTGCTCAGATGCATTCCCAAATTCTGCATTAGAAGCCAAAATTCATTCCAGTTACTTTTATTTGGTGAATCTTTTTTTCAAAAGGGCATGGCCTTCCCCACTGACCCTGATCTATGTATTGCAGTGTTCTCTGATGGTGATTTTGACATTTCAGTTCAGAAACATCAGCATTCAAAAATGGGAGAAGTTATACATTTTGGTTATAACAGAGTACTTAGTCAGGAAGTATTTTGTTTTCCGATCTGCTGTGGATAGAAATCCCACTGACAAATCCTTCAGTTCTCCTGTGTTTCTGTTTCCTTGTCTCTGTATACAGAGAATCAGCTATTTTTGAATTGCTGTGAGACATAAGATGTATTTTTTTGTGTACAGAGCCACAAATACTGGTTTTTGAAATGCCATCACCTATCTCCCTCTGTTGTTAGAAAAAAATATATTGTGATCTGAAGGACAGAAATATCTGTCTGTTATTGTTTGGATGCAAAGTCAGAAGTATTATAACTCAATATTATTTTTTATATGAGGTATCTGAACAGAAATTCATATTTCAGAAGGAAGGTAGAGCATGGGAAAACATGTGGTAGTCATGCCATACCACCTAAGACTTCCTCCTATTTCTTCTTCTATTCCTACATGTATATTGAAAATAGAATGAAGGAACAGGAGCAAAAAAACCCCAAGAGGATCACATTAAATAAGTCAGTACACAATTAAAATCAAGAAAGCTTCCAACTGATTTCAACAATTTTTAAATTTAAATTTTTAAATTAAAATTAATTAAATTTAAATTTAATTTTTAAATTTAATAATTTTAAGATAATTGTTTTGCTCTACAAGCCAAAAGATAAAATCACAGTTAAAAATTTCAGAACCAGTTTTATCTTCTTAAGCAAAGAAGTGATTGATCATGCATTTATTACAAAAACTAATCTTACTGTTAAAGCAATTTTGAAAAGAGAATAATCTGACTTATTTTTAGCTTATTTTCATTGTCAAATTTTCCTTTTAGATAGGCAGGTTATATTCCAATTTATGTCACTACTCACAGACATCCAGCAATGTGTTGAAGCCCATGTTTCCAAATGCAGAAAAACATGTATCATAATTTAAATTTATTGTCTCTATATTTGTCTGTCACTGATTTTCAGAGAGTGAAAAGATTATCACAGTGTTGATTTTGTTTCTATAAACATCTGTTCTCAGATGCTAGGCCCTCTGATGTTTTAATGTATGCAGTAATAAGGCACTTGCCCCAAAAAGCAGGAAATTGTTAAAAATGTTTGGGAAAATGATATGTCTCTAACTTGCCACTAACAATACTATCATAAAATATTACAGAATGAACTTGTATCTGTCATCATTCAAAGAGATATCAATTTAAGTTAAATTATGAAGGGGTCTGGCTCCAGAATTTCAACCTTGTCGGTGCTCAGGAATCCTGTAGCAAACACAGTATCCGGATTTTCTTGTTTGGAACAGATGTTTTCTATTCCTTTGCATATAGGGGCACCAATAAATATGAAGAAATTTTTTAGACTGTCTGTATTAGCAACACTTATATGAGCTAGGTATGCATTACTAACCCTTGCTATTAAATGTTCACATCTGTTTTAAGACATCATTGTGAGAATCACACACTTACCCAGTGAAAGTGGTCGGCTCTGCTATCCCCATAAGAACATGCTTCTCGTTTTCCTGGGACATGACTGTCCCTCAGACTTTAAGTGAAAGAGAAGAGGGAGAATTTTCCTCCACTCCAGTCAAGCCACATGTAGCCAAGCAGAATTTCCCTTCCATGTAGCTCTTATGAAGCAATTATCAAGGACATGCACTATCTTTTTCTCCCAAAGAACATGTCAGAGAGGGTGTCAGGAGCAATACCTCTAGCTGCTTCTCAGTCAGAAAGATAACAGCTTTAGGTGGAAAAATATGGGGTATTTTCTACAAAGGAATGGTCTCTCTCCTGAGAAAGACACTTCTTCAGCTACCAGGCATTCATAGTTTTTACTAAGTGAGAAACCTCCCACCCCTTATTCTGTAGAATTTGCAAAACCAAAATGAAATTCAGACTTTAAACAACCAAAAGGGTCAAAAACTTCTTTAAAATAGCAAAATTCAGAGCAGAAAGCCAGAAGTTGATACAGAACTCTCTTACCAGCAGATGTCAGACCTCTGCTGTTTCCAGAGCACCCAGAGGAACACCTTTTTTCCCTCATCTCCAGTCTTTCCAATCTAGATATCTTTCTAGATATCTACGTATTTTCCAATCTAGAAATCACCTCTAAAAGAAAAAGGAAGGAGCAGAGAAGGAAATTTCTTACACACTACACACACTGCAACCAGAAACCTACTTTCCCTTTCCAGTAGTTCCCATTTTGCCTCACTCCCCTTAGTTTTTAACCACCACCATAACTTTAAATATTTTGCTAATTTACAAATTTAGAATCTGAAATTGCCCTATCTTCTCCTTCTGTGATTGCTGTTACCATGTCCAAGAGCAGGATTGCTGGTAGGAACAACCACAACTTGGCTGCCAGCAGCCAGCCTTTGGAGGGATCAATAAACATCAGGTGGGAAGGACTACTTCAGTTCTCTGCAGTCAGAGGGAAAAACAGACCTGGTACCATATGAGCCATCATCCTCCTACATGCTGGAAGAAATAATCTGAGGGGTTGCCAGTTATAATTTTTTTTTTTCCAACAGAAATGTTGCCTGATATTTTAATATTTGGTGTCCTTTCTATATTAAGCATGCATAATCAGTTGTTTTATTAACTAGTTATTAAAAAGTTCAGTGATAGACACCCTTTACCCACAACACAGAGTAGAAAAGACATTAGGAAAAAGACACTCAGCTTGCCATGGTGCAATTTTGAAAGTGAGGCATGCAGAGGACAAGTATCCTACTTGCAGAGAAGGGCCAAGTACTATACCAGGAGAAGCTGTGGTGGGAAAAGGAGAAAGTGAAAGATAGATGATGATGCAGAAGAGGGAGGGAAGGAGAGAAATCATGATCCTTGCTCGGCAGAAAATCCCAGAGAGCCAAACCAATAGAAACTAGTATTTTCTGAGGAGTAATCTCATCTGTCTTGTTCAGCTGGCTCTCTATGGGAATCAACATGGTATAAAAAACATGTCCTCTAAAATACAGGTTTTCTGCTGATCCCACACAAGGAACACTATGGTCAGGAGAAACATATTCTGATTTCATCTAGGGGGAAATCTCTTAGGAACTATTTCCAGTCAGCTCAGCTGTGTTGCTCCACACATCATAAGTGACTCAGACTCATAATAGCTTAAACAAATAAGCAAGTAACAGTTGAGAAGAGAAATCAAAGGCACAAGGCAGTAATGAAAGTCATGTTTCAAATTGCTTTTCATACAAATCATCAGAAGCTAAATCAATCAGTCTATAAAAAAGGGATGAAACTTTATTCTCCATGTCTTGGATTGTCTTTTGTATGATTTGCTAATTTAACTTCTTTTGTTTTTCTTTGCCTTTAAAGTAGTTTTCTATAAGCAGAAAGCAAAGAAAACATCTTGATTTTGCAAGATATTTTCATTTGAAGGCAAATGAACTAGTGGCATTTTGCAGTAAGTTTTTTAATTATATTTTCTTTTTAGGACCTTTCTCTTTAACTCAGCAGTGATGCACTGCTTTCTTTCACAAAGGTTCTATTTCTCTCTGTGGGTGGTTTTGAAATTACAGTGGCCTAAGAAACCCTTTCTTCAAGGAATCATTTGGCAAGAAACATGAAAGTATATTTTTTCCATGTACTATTTTCCATGTCTTTTTGAATTTGGGGTGCAAGTAAACAAAGAAAATGTCAATTTCTCCTAAAGCAGGTACAGCTTGTTCATCTGGCCTTCTAGAAATATCAAGTCATGGCAAATCAACAGGTTAAAAAAGCAAGCACATCTTCCTTGCATTCCTTCTTCCAGCAGGTACACAGGGATTTTTACTCCAGTATCACTAGCAGGAATACAAAAACCAGTCAGGTACTGTCATATTTCTCCTAGAAAATTAGCCACACAATTAGCATAGAAAATTAAATAGGACATTCTCGTGCATAGCACTAGAGAAATACAGCTTGAGGTATTAGTTTGCAAATAACAACTTTTTCAAAAAACCTAAAAATATACAGGTTGCATTAGGGAATTTGGGTCCAATTATGCCCCATTAAGCAATACAAACTACAGGATATATGGATAAGGATGTAGGATTCACTTTGATGGACAGTTTTCATTGAAAAGTGATTTATTGTCAATATTTCTATTCATGGCTGGAACAACTTAAATAATGGGTTTTTTGACAGAAGAAAAGAGTCAAACATTTGGAAAACTATAGTGCATCTTGTTCAGGACAAAAACAAAAGTAATTTTATCTCCATTGTGGAGAAAAGCACTCACAGAATCCACTAAAAACTTCTCACTCACCTCTAGGTTAATAAAGGGTGGAGTTAAGTGTTGCAGCCATGGGTTCAGATATATTACAGTTAATCAGTCCAAAAAGCTTATTGCATGTTTTGTGAAGGTGAGTTCATTGAGTACACTCAATGCTGCAAACCTCATTAAAGCTCCAATTTCTGAATAAAATAATTTTGCCTGGCAACAAGATGCTTAAAATGCTTTTTTTCTTGAATGTCTGTTTTAGATCCAGATCCCAGGCTTTTCCCTTAAGGCATCTGAAACCAGGCTGCAACTCGTCTTCCAAACACATAGCCCATAAACAAGAGGGATCATGCACAGGTTTCTGTGGCAGACACAAGGATCCCATTCTCCTTCTGCCATGTGAAGATAACACCCACACTGCACTCAGAGTGCAGCGGATGATAAACAGGAGGATAAACTAAGTGCTTAAGAACATGCAACTTCCAGCAGAGATGGAGATGAGAACTAATTGCCTTGTTTAATTCCCAGTCATAATCCTAGGGATTAATTTTTGGCTGTTTTATGTGAGATATACAGACAACTGTAACTTGTATCTATGATTTCTTCTCCATGTTGCCCAGGAGTGGGATGGAGTACTACAAGAGGACTGCATTACTGCTGAAACTCCAAGGACCACAACATAAAGAATTAAGCTTATTGAACTGTTTTTGTAATAAACCCTTGATGTCAGTTATACAAGGCATTCTACAGTTTTTACCTTTCAGTCAGAAATTTTCCAAGCTAACCTTTTGAGTAGTACAACATACTTAGAAAGTTTGTTGGAGGACATGAATTCAAAAAATCCTCCTACATGCTTTAGAACAAAAGGGAAGTAGAAAGCTATGCATTTTCCTCAATGCAGTAGTCATAGATTCATTTTGCAACACTTCTGACTGAGAAGGTTAAAAAAAAAACAAACGAAAACCAAAATAGTTTAAATGGGCAAAAGTCAACATTTAGCAGGGAAGAAGTTAAATAAATTGCACCAAGTTTGGGTGAACATTAGTTTAGTTTATAGAAAAAACAAACTCTCAAACTTCCACTGGAACCTCATATTTCAGACATGGGATGTTTCTCTGCCTCTGCTATCAATTTTTTGTGAGAGCAAGGCAGAGCAGCTCCCAAACCTTTCAGCTTCCTACACCATCCAAGCTGACCCCAGGGGTACTTCACTCTCCCTCAATTTCCTGGGGGTCACAGCACCTTCTTGGAAGACTCATGGACTTTGCTCTTCTTTCCTATAGACAGCCCTGTTATGGCAGTGCTGCTGTGCACTCCCTTAGCCGCAGGTGCCAGGGTATTGCTGTTTGTCTGGTGGATTTTGTTACTGCAGCCCTTCAAACTGGCCTTTGACTTGAGACCACCAGTTTGCTTCCCAGAAGGGGATTACAAACAAGTCAGTGTGTCATATCAGCTTATTATATATAATTTGTGGAAAGAGCCAGCTGTCCAAATCAATGAACTATGTAAAAAGGGTTTAGTCCATTAACAAATCCTTGAACTACCCATACAGCTTCTTCTGGTGTGCCAGAGCTTGTGGAAAGGTGACACAGCTCACACAGCAATGTGACATTGTTGATTTGTAATGAAGGATGTTGTACTGTTTCCCTGCACTGATACAGCTCTCTTGCATAGGAAAAACTGTAACCGTTCTACAGCATTGGCAAACAAAATTTCCTTGGCCTAAAAAGCTGCTCTGTATTACAGTGGAGAAGACTGAGTAGAAAATCAACATAAATTAATTAGCAATTAAATAAAATAATTAGTAAAATAAAATCTGGACCAAATCTTCTCTTCAAACCACACCTGAACCAAAATTCTTCTTTTAGCTGATATAGATTTACATTGTACCCCACAAACTGCTACTCCTCATGTGCAAATCCAACTATTCAAAGATCAGACATTTACCAACTGTGTTTCTCCACCCTGAAGATATCAATTGTTAAAACAACAACATGTTACAGTATGGACACCACAGTCAGTTCTCATGAAGAAAGGGAAAGAATTTCCATTAACCTGTTGAACAAGTCAACAATGGGATCATTTAGTTTTAGCCTTATTTTAATTTTTTTTCCATATTTTTAGCATCTCATTTTGATTATCACAAAAATTTTTTCATGAGAGTTATTTTCGGCATTTACTGTTAAATTTGTAACATTTGCTGCCAATTAGAAAATCTAGTTCCTGTACACTGTCGCCAAAGTCCATTTTCTGCTGTTCAAGATATCTGTCCTGTGAAGGAGTGAACTGCATTTCAATCCATGGCTGGAAACACATAGATAAAGGAACATAAGTATCCTACAAACACTGTGTTAATATGATAACATGACTACTTTTATGTGAGATGCAAACATCTGTGATTTTAATTTTTTCTACTTTATTTATAAAATTCTTCAAAGATATTATTTGTGGCCATATCTCATCGAATCAAATTAGTATGTTAGTATGTTAGTCTAGGCCTGTGAGCCATCCCAGTGAGTTAAAATGCTGCTTCTTGTGAATATGCTTGAAGAACAGAATAATAGGAGCCTGCAGAGAAACTGGATATCTATAAAATTTGTGAAGTCAAAAAGATATACTGCTTGACATATCTTAAGATACTTCTCAGCTACTTTTTAAAGTGGAGTACTCGCACAGAAGGATGGTTTTTGTTCATTGATTTAATAAAACAGACAAAATAATCTCTGAAGAATATGATGAAGAAAGTCACACAGCTGCAGTTAAAGGGATGTCAGCTTCTCTTTGCAGTTATGACCTAATTTTCTTTCTGCTTTTTCTTGTCTATACAGTTGTAAGTCTTAAAACTAGATTAATTTCTATTCCTAAGTAAATACATGCTCCACTACTTGCTTCTATTTATTTAAAATAGGCAGTGATGAATGCATGATATTAACTAAAAGGAGAGAAAAATGGAGGGATGTCTAACAGAAAAGGTTATATGACAAGAGCTCAGGATTTTGTGCTGGTGAGTGTGTCAGGTAGATTGATAGCTAGCTGCACCTGGGATATCAAACTTCCAAATTTGTTTTATTGGCAGATGCCCTTTTTATTGTCTCTCCTCACACCTGTGCAGGTCCAAACTCACCTACACAAAAGATGCTGAAGACATTTTTCAAGTTTTCTTGGTTGCCAAGATCGAGAGTCCTGAGGCAGAGCAAGGTTAATATTGGCATTTGAAGCCAAGAATTATCAACACTACTGATTCTTTGGTTTGGGGAACAGTGTCAGAATCATATCCACTGCAAAAGATCAAGGCTGCAGACTCCTGACTTGCCTTTGTGAACATGGGGAGAGGGAACAGCTTCTATTGGTCTCTGAAGAGGTGGTTAATCATCACATATATGTGAGCCATAGGCACTTTTTTCCCAAGCATTTGAGAGAATGTTTAGCTTTCATTTGCTGTAAAATAAACAAAGTAGTTCAAGGGAAAAATTTTGACTCACAGGCTATACCTATCATCACACAAATTTTAACCTGCCCCTCAGTCTTGCAGTTTTTTCAGTTGGATTTGCATAGCTAAGAAGAGTGAATCATTGGGTTCAGTTAATGAGCTTACAGAGAAACATCAGAAAGGGATAGTGATTTGCCTGAATGTCAGATGGTAATGAACACTGTAATTGCAGAGCCAGTTTTAGTCAGAATGGACTCTTTATTGATATGTACTGCACCTATGTACTTAAATCCTGCAAGTGGTTGGGTGCAAAAGCCAGTCTCTGCTTCAAAACTACTTTATGAGTGTTTCCTTCCTGGCATCAGATGTAGTTTGTTCTGGAATCCCCTATCCCAAGGCCATATTCAAGTAGTTGCTAAGTGAGGGACAAAGCCTTTTCATCCACTCACATTATACTGCAGACAATTACAATGTAGTCTGCAAATGAATGAGATTTTTCTCTTTTTCATTTTTCATCAAAATGCATTACAGCTGCAATGTCTCAGCCTGCATCTGTGACTTTCCTATATTTAGGCACCAGTCAGTCAGAAGGAGAAACATTGTTAAAGAGATTCCTAAACACATGCTGCCAGAATTATAAGAAAGCGAAGACAGAGAAGTTAATGAAAAGATACATGACCTCAGTGTTCCAAACTATATTTACTGCTTATGAATGTTTGTGAAATAGAGGAAATAAGATTCCATGGACCTACAAAAGCTGTGGGAACCTTGATAATCTTTTTCAAATGAAAAATACTTTCAGCAAGTCCTGAAAAAAATATTTTTTAGTGATTGAAGCAAAATGAAGCAATTCTCTATTTGCAGTACATTGCAAGTAACTGATGCTGGTTTCTTTGCTGTAAGGAGTTGTTTCATGAATTGTTACTGAGGTGGTACAATGCCTGTTAATTCATATTAAAATAAGTTTTGCTTCCATGACAGAGCTTAATGTAACACAGTGGGGTTACAGGATATTGCTAAGGCCCAGGGCATCTTCTGCTATGCAATATGATCATCTTCAAACCCCTGAATTTTCTTCATATGCTCTATTATCAAGCATTTGAAAAAGGGCTTATTTCTTGGTTAGTAGACCTGGCAGTTTACTACATTAACAAAAATCTTTCAACAGTGCCCTTTCTGGTCAATTATAGACACTGAAATTTTTATAATCTGCCTTTGCTACTGATCATGGTATTGTTCAGGCATTAGCTGAGCACAAGTTTCACTGTGCTTTTCTCCCCATTGCAATGCTAAGTCCAGCAGAATGCTGGACACTGTTGTCCTGAATCAAGTACTAAAGGAACATGTATATTTAAAAAAAAAAAAAGCACTTAAGTAATATTTAACACACAGGTTGTTACTTAGCAAGTAATATATAACACATAGTAATATTTAACAGGTTAGCTGTTACATTTCCTTGTATTTCATCTGTAGTGTAGTATGACAGAATACTGTCATGCTTCTCTTCTCCTGCAATTGCAATAAAATCTGCAGTTAAAAAATTGGAAGAGATTGTATAAACTCTGATTATAAGACTTCAAAATTAAAGACTACAGCAATGATAAAAAATAGAATCAATAATTATTAAAAATTGCTTCTTTAAATGTTTATGCCATAATTCATAGATTTCAAATAAGCATATCTCATGTCACAGGACAGAATGGATTATGCAGCCTGTTTTTCAGCCAAGTCTAGCCTGAATTTTTAACTCTCACAACATGCAATCACAGCATGATACTCTTTCTTACAAAGTTATTATAAGAGGAATAATTTGTAAGAACAGCTCAAAGCAAAGACAAAATATTTTTCATATGTTTAATCTAATTCCAAGATAAAACTGCTCTATTAAACTATATTCTCCCCAACAGATTAAAATTCTAGGTCTTATGAAGGAGTTTGAAATTATATCTATTTTCCTGCCAGCTCCTTAGCACCAAGAGCTAAGCACAACAGACCTTGAAGCAAGCAGGTGTGCAATCTCTTAGTTCAGCTCATGGTTTTGAAACATAAGCACAAAACTGAAATAGAAGGTTGTTCTTTTTTGAGAACAGCAGTGTCTGCTGGACTACTACAGAAACAAATTTAAAAGTTCAGACCTTGCCCCTTCTAGGGGAAGTTTCTTGTGGCAAATCAGAATCATCAGTGGGGTTATGCTCCCAAACCACAGCATCATTCTTGACTTCTCTCAGATGAAGTTCAGTTAATTTGTTTAATGAGAATCGTCAAGAATTCTCATTAAACAAATTTAAAAAAGAATCAAAGAAACAGAAAAAGTAACAGAAAAAGAAACATAGAGCTAAACATCATGTGAACTTTAAATCTTATCCCTCTTCCCCTATAGTACTAAGCCAAATGAGAACAGAGCAAACAAAGAGAGAACAAAGTTTAAAAATAGTTGTTCCAGGCCTAGAATATGCCTCAATCTGCTTCTCTCTTCTCCCCATACTTCTCTACAATAAGGTCTCAAAGCTCAGTACTTTTGTAAAGGTGTGCATGTGTCAGGGAATATTGTCTTCTCATATTACGCAAGCATAAAGGAAAGAGAAGGCACACTGATCCCTCCAGACAGGTAATTTTTGTGTCAGAATGCTGAAGCAGGTTGCGTGAGAGTGAATATGAATTCTTCCTGAGCCTGAAGAGCATGGTATGAACTTGCGAGATCCGCAGAGTGAGGCTGTTCTCATGCATTGTGGAGTCTCCAGAAAGATCCTGTGCCTTGTGAACCCTCCTCCAGTTCCTCTGTGCAGCCCCAGAGTGGTTGTGCCTGGCCTGCCCTTGCAGCTTTCTGCCTGCCCACAGAGACTCACACGATTCTGCTCTCCCACCCATTCCAGCTGCACACCTGGGGCCATCTGGGACCATCTCTGGCCTTGGCACGGGAATCTTGCTATCTCCAAAGTTCCTATTCTGTCCCAGCCCCCAGAATATGCTTCCCCAATACTTTTCTTTCTCTCCACACATCCAGTTTGCTGTGCATTGGACCTGTCTGTGGGCAGACAGCGTTTGCCTGCTGTGCTGTGCCCCTGCACATCACAGCCCACAGCTGGTGTGTCCTCTCCCAGGAGGGATGGTGTGGTACAGAGTGTGTCTTCAAGGTCTGCAGAGGAGAGAAAGGCTGTGAAAACAAGCTCAGTGTGTAACTGCCATCTTTCAACCAAGGCAATCTCCATTCTTTTTTTCTTTTTTTCTTTTTTTCTTTTTTTGTTTTTTTATAAAAGGAAAACTTAATGAAATATCTTAAAGGAGGGAATTTGATCAAGTGAACATCTACTCTCTGAAACACAGGCTGGTAGTTTCACAAATTCCATTATTCCAATTATCACATTATATATTAGGTTGGTATTATCATTGCGTGTTTTGAGTAGGAAAAGGCCTTAAAGATGATATAATTCCAAACCCCCCGCCATGGGGAGGTTCACCTCCCACTAGACCAGCTTGCACAAAGCTGCATCCAGCCTAGCCTTGAACAATTCAAGGGATGGGGATGCTCTCTGAGCATCCTGTTCCAGTGCCTCACCACCATCACAGTAAAGATTTTCTTCCTATCATCTATTCTAAATCTTCCTTTTTTAGTTTAATGCCCATATTAAAATCCATTAGGTCTTGGAAGACAGCATAAGTAAAGCAAGAGCAACTTTTTAAAACAGAATTTTTAATGTCTGGCCAGGACCTAAACTCAGGGCAAACAGTTTATTCTGTTTCCACTGAGAACACATTTAACAGGATGTTGAACCCCATGCAAAACCGAGGAAAGTTGAAGACAGCAATTATTGTGACTTTTTCTTATAAAGCTACTAATGAATCCAGTCTTTTATTTAAGCTTTTTTTTTTTTTTTCTGAATCACCAAAATGCTGCATTTCATAATTGTATATATTCTGTAATTCTCTGGTAATTTTTAGCAATTACTATAGGGAAAAACTAAATGGCAGACAGGAATTTTCTTTTGCATGTTTACATTGAAAACATCTCAAAATTAATTCTTTCTTTGGTCCACTTCTAGGCTAATGAGGAGGACATGAATGATATATTTTTTTAATCTCTTTGTAGCATTAAAGAGAGTTCCTTTCATAATTTCAATTATGATCCCAAACATCACAGACTTCAAATTTGCAATCCTCCTTCTGCTTTTTGGAACTTTGTTTCTCCCAAGGTCTGTAGAATGAAAAAGCAATTATCCGTTTTTGCCTTAACATAAAGAGCAAACAAAAGCATGAATAACAGACCTTTTAAAAAACTTAAAACCAATTTATATTCTGAAGAATGGAGGACCTAACAATGGAGATAAGTCTGTTTTTTTCAAGTTACTATTTCTCATTCTGCTAGAAACATGATTTCTTTGCATTCTTTCCTATCAAAATAAGTACTTAAGATGAAAAAAAAGAAGATAAGATAAAATAGATAAAATAGATGAATAAGATTAAAAAAAGAAGTTTGAATTCTTGTATGAGGATATCTTACAGAATTTTGAGCTTTCTTATTATGTAAATAAATTAATAGTATTACAGTTACCTTGTAAAAATATCTGTGTATGCTCTACATATGTTAGTACAGAGATTAAAAAGCTCTTGTCAGATTTTTTCTTCTATTTTCAACACATATAACTTGATGAAATCACTTGAAGATAGTGAGACTTAAACAGTATTTACTGGTCCCTGGAGTGTGGTGAAAGATCTAGCTGTGTGCTCCATAAAAAATTGCATTAGTGTAAAGCTGCATTTAACTACTTGAAAGGTGCCTGTACTCTCTTCAGGCCTCATATTCTTATAAAGTATGATGCAATCTTTAGGTATAAACTTTTTTTCCCTTAAATCTGTGCCTTGTTCACTGCATGAAAGAGACTCTGTACACTGAATGAGTGTATTTGGTATGCTGTTTTGTACCTCTTGTTCAGTGCAGGACCTCCTGCCTTCTTAACTTCACGCTATTCAAGTTATTCTGAAACCAGAATCCTCCAGGACTCTTAGAAACTTTTTTTTTTTTTAAATACAGTGACGTTTACCACTGTATTTTTAATTACCGAGGTCAAAGTAATGGAGGGCTTCTGTCCTGCCTTTCCTTTGTTTAGATTGTTAATCTTTACCTGTTAATGTCGATCTCACAATAATAGTGTAATGCATCATTAGCAGTCCTAACAGGCATCGTGGGTTTTCACTGGCTTGTGTCTGTAACCCTTTCTGCCTAAAAATACAAGAGGACTGTGGCCCCGTATAATCTCAGACACAGCAAAAAGAGAATATTTAATAGGACAGAAAGACTGTAGCACAGGGCCTTCACTGAGATATAACTGCCACAGCGCTTCATTTAACTGAAGATATTAAACAATACTGAAAAGAGGAACATCTGCACACACGGACTAAATATGTCAATTAATGAAGAAAAACAAATTTTGCTGCAGGGTTTTAAACAATCTGTTTCTGCTAGGGGCAGTAATGTTGTGGCTAGATTAAGCAGCTCCTCATATCTTTCTTAGATCTGTCGACAATTGCTAAGTGAAGTTACAAACTCTTTCCCTGGTTCAATAGTACAGGTCCTATACCTTTCCCAGGCTGTGAGAATAGAAATATATTAACATGGAAATTGTGTCAGTATAAAGAAACACATTGGATATTTTTGCTATCATATAGATACCTCTGGTGTCACCTCATTTTTGGGTTAATTGCTGACTGTTCAATACAACAGAGTAAATTAAAACAAACCAGAGAAAGAAGGTTAAGTATTATTTGATGATTCCTGCTGACATTTCATGGTCAATACTTGTTGAAAGATACCTCCTTCTCCACTCCATTAGGCCAAGGCTTGCCTCATCATTAAAGACACCCTTTCAAAAGGAGAGCCGCCAGGGAAACACAACATAAATTTGATCTTTAGTTGCCACTCAGTGCTGCTTGGAAAGTCTACTGTCCACAAAAATGGCTTTCTCCTCCAGCATTTCCACAGCACTGGTGGGCATCCTTCTGCTGTTTATTTTATTATAACATATTTACTGGCAGCCAGGTGTATGGCAAAAATAATGATATTTCAGATGCATAAACAGGAACTCTGTATAAAAATAAGACACAGATTCTCCTCCTGCAAGAACAGTCTTGCATCTTTGAAACATACTACACTCCACAGAAAGCCATGTGGGCTGCTTTTTCAGTTTTATAATTCCTAAGGGGATTGTTTTAATAACTGGCATCATGTGGGCATGTGACTATTTTACATATATAATACTATCAGGCAATGCATTCTAAGTGTACTGCTAGTCATCATAGCTTTTATTATAGCAATCAATACTTTGTATCCTTAAAGGATGTAGTATAAATGCCCATCCCATCTTACAAACCTCGGTCTGCAAAGTGCATTGACCTACATTGTGAAAGAAGATTTCAAGGATGTCACTAAAAAGAAGAAAACAGAACAAGCTAGGTTTCGTGCTGTGCATGGCTGTAGCCTTGAAGTGCTAAATGGTCTTTTGCAGGAAACAGTATTGTACTACTTCTTCTTCCTGCATACCAGGAAATTTCTTTATTCCAATCAAGACAATACCAAAATTTAATTAGCTGAAAAATTCTGAGTAACTGAATTTAGAAACAGAGTTTTAGAGATCGCAGAAATTATACTGAATTTGTTTTACCTGAACTGTGTCATGTCCCCATCTCCCTTTTGTTTTTATGGATTAAAAATAAGTACATATAAGCTTCTGAAACCCCATTTCCATATCTTTACTTTGCCATACCATAACCTCTTCTCTTCCTCCTTTGGAATAATTTACATCCTTAGAACTTAGAGACATATAAAACCTTTCAGCTGGGAATGAGAAAATGTCTTCTCAAATTTCCTGAGAGTTAATCAGTCTCCAGCAGACACATTTGGCTTAAATGTCTCTTCTTGCAAACCCCAGAGCTCCATCAACACATAAGGCTTCCCACACATAAAGCTGGGATCTCAGACACATTCTTTCCATCCTCAAATCAGAAAATACTTCTAAAATTTTGTTGTTGGACTCCAATTATGTTATTCCATTTGTATGAGCACCTGCTAAGGGTGAACATAAATCCTTGGGACATGAATCACTAAATTTCACATGGATGATGTTGTAGTTAGATCCTGGTTTCAAATACCTGAAAAGAGGTTGTAGTCAGGTGGGGGCCAACGTCTTTTCATAAGTAACAAGTGACAAGACAAGGGGAGATGACCTCAAGTTGCACCAGGGGAGTTTTTAGATAGGATACTCAGAAAGATTTTTTCACTGAGAGCATTATCGAGTATTGGAACGGTCTGCCCAGGAAGGTGCTTGAGTCACTGTCCTGGGAGCAATTTAAAAAGTGTTCATATGTGGTGCAGGACACGGTCTAGTTGTGGACTTGGCTCTGTTCGGTTAATGGCTAGACTCAAAGATCTTAGATATCTTTTACCAGTGAAACAATACTATGATTCTGCGTTTTTACTCACTGCCTATCATGGACAAAAGGCACCTGGGATGTTGTGATCTGCTATTCAAAGTCCAAGTCTGCTGATCGCTCCACAGAGGCTCTGGTGGGCATTGGTCCTGCATGCAGGGTGGGCTTCCATGCAGTGTTCAGCCCGACAGAGCAACACCTCCCACCCACTGGCACACATTGGCACCAATGGCCCAGCCAGTGACTCCTATCCAGCTGCTCCCTGGTCTTCCCTAAGATTTCTATGCTGGTATTTTCTTTCTTGAATCCTTGCTTGGTGAACGATCCCATCTTTGACAACCCTACTCACACCTCCAGCATTACCTTTCATACTGCTTTGGGGATGTTCCCACAGCTGTGCCAGCAGCCAGGCCCCAGGTCAGCAAGCAGTGTCCCATCAGGGCCTCCTGCTATGGCGTGGTGGGAAGCTCATCCAAAGATGGTGGAAAGGGAGTTTCACAGGTGGTCAAGTCATTACTCAGGACCCATATGCCTTTACTATTCACATCTACAAACCAAAAGGTACTGTGTTTAGCTGATTACATTTTCTTCCATTGACAGGGGTACTTCACCCCATAGCCACCTTGCCCTGGTGGACAAGTCATGGAGGAGCATGGATCTTCTTAAGCACTTGTCAATGTGACCTTTAACTAAATGTAGTTTATGTTTCTGTCCCTCTCACTCTACCATAGAGCACAGCTGAGAGGCAAATGAAAATGTGTCCACCAATCTCTAGAGCTTGTGAGGCAGACACAGTAAGGTGAACAATGAGGACCTCTTCCTCTGCTGTGACTGACAGCATTTTCTCCTCAATACAGGAAGCTGCGTGAGAAGGAATGCCCAGTGACTTGGACTCCTGATAGAATTAGCTGACCAGGAGGCCCCCTGCATGAGTACATCAGATTTGATCCACCTCCCTATAAGATTTTGGGGTCAGGTGCTTAGCATGAAGGGATTTTTAGAGTTAATATGCCTCTGAATTCACTCATAGATCTGAAAAATTATTCTTCTGAAATAGCATCTACTTATGTTCTAAACATTTTGGTTTTGGACAAAAGGAACAAGTACCTGACATACTGACAAATGAGCTACTGTACTTAAACAGATGATTTGGGGAGTCTCCTTTCATTCTGGAACACAATCGGGTGTACATTTGATAGCAGCAGCATTTTCAAGCAATACTGACTGATGGGATTCCTAACAGAAAGCTTTTGTCAACAGTGACATCAGACCCAAAAGAAGAGGACGACATCACTGGCTCATCATCAAGCTAAAGGACTGACTTGACTAGACTGGGTGCTTTGGAAGAGGAAAGTAACCTAGAGCAGACATGGATTAAACTGAGAGGGTGTAAAAGTGTACACAAGCACAATGTGCTTTTAAATTGGACTTGTGTCTTTTGTGATTACACAAAAGCCAGAACAGGAGGACGATTGTTGCAGAGAATCTGAAAATTTTGCAACATTCTTCACAGAACAAAGACCCAAATAATTTATTATTTTGGAATACTGTCTGGCCTGGTTTAGGACTTTTCATTTGGCAGTATAAAGTACTAAATTGTGTGGGATGATGATCAAGGCCAAATAGTAATGCAGCCTGTTGGCTGAAGGTTTGCGCACCACATCTCAGTTTGACTTCATAAAATGTACTACCAAACCATTTTAATCTGAGGGGTCAGCTGAACTATTGTTAAGGTTTATGTAAATACAGTACCATAAAGCAAATACTATACTAAGTATTAAGGATCATTTGTCTTCCTTAGTTTGTGCTTCATGTCTTGTTTGTACTGAAATTTTTACATGTCCATTTTCTTTTGGGAACAAAATGAGCATGAATGAAATGCTATCAGCTAAGAGCATTTTATGCTATCACAGTAATTCATTCTTTATATGTCTGGAGGGACAGTGTAAAGAAAAGTCCTATTTCAGGTCATTTAAAGTGAATATCCCCTCTCTATGTTAACAGCAGCATTTCATGTATGGAAGTACTATTGTGGAATTTTGTTGGTCAGATTCTTTTATTTGTTAGCATTGAGCCCAGTGGAAATTGACAGTAGTTACACAATAATGAGGTGCTGCTAGTATATATTCTTCCAATCTACCATGGAAAAAACTGCATGAGAAATAGCGCCATGCCAGAAATAAGGGCATGCTCTAAGCACAAACATCTTGTGGTAAGAATGTTGCAAGGACAAGAGGCAGAATCTGGTTGACATTTCATAACCTCATAATTTGGATCAGGCAATCCTACAGTGCGTCATTTCCTTTGATCATAAACCCATATTTTGTACCAATGACTCTTTCCAAACTGCTTCAAAAGCTGTACAAGAGCTCTAATAAGAGCTGTACTGAGTGTACTAACACTACTGTATTTTGGTGGGATTTTTTTGTTTCTTTGTTTTTTTAGGGTTTGTTTGTTTGTTTGTTTGTTTGTTTGTTTTAAAAAAGGCAAAAAGAAATACAGCACCTAGCTTTTTCTAATAACAAGAAATAAGGGAAGGTCTTTCATAGTTATGAAGTATTGTTCAGGGATTGGATGAGTTCTTTATATGATATTGTTAAAAACAACCAAGACAATGTATTCTTTACTAGGTGTCACAGCTGTTTGGCATTTTGTATTTAAAGCCTATCTTTAAAAGCAACCTAGATTTAGTTTACTTAAGCAAACAAGATGTGAGCTCACATCTCAAATGACTTGCACCCTGATGCCCTTAGAAACACTGATAAAAGAGAAATATCCTAAGACTAATTTGACACTGTGACTATTGTAGATCTTAAAAATTATTTAGACAACAAAATTTGTGAAGCTGTTCAACTTAAAGTAACATGACAGGTGTAGTTGAATAACCTGCAAATGTATTTACGAAAGTTACATTGATGACTCCCAGTAATCGCTTTCTCTTTTCAGACAGCTGCCTGAAACTAATTATCTCATTTTAGCTTGAGATTTCCCTCAAAAAATTGCTGAAATCTCAAAATTGCTGCTACAAAAACATATATAGTAAAAATAACTCTACAACAGTCTGACTTGAATTGTAAAGGGATGACTTATTGAGGAATAATCTTATGCCTTTCCTAGATCAGATTAATATCCTATTAACTGTGTGGGAGGGAAAGAGTCTCACCAGAAGGCTCTTCTGTGTGCTCTGCAAAGATCTTCATTGTGTTTCATCCAGTCTTCATAAGTTTTACAAACATTGCTGAATCTCAAAAATTTTTAGATACTTATAATTCAGTCAATTAATATGCAAATGTGCAAATGTTACTCTAAGCCTGTAGCACACTGAGTTTAATTTCACAGAAAACAAAATATGTTTTTTAAAATGCTATGCACACTGCTGTCCTTGCAGGTAAGAACATTCCTGCAAGTGCTAGGATGGGGAATCCTTAATTATCACTAACCAATAATAGGAAAGCAAAAGATTGTAAGTAATCCTTTATTACGCATTTTTATTCGTAAGTATTGGTATTTGGGGCATGCACACTAACACTGCAACAATTATATCTATCATAGCATTACAACAGAAATTATCTGAAACCTTGTATTTTTGCATTTTGTGAACAGTGTTTTCTGCTTCTGCAGTCTTATTTGAGATTCAAACCAAACTCCCTGGTAAGTCAGGCTGATAAAGATATCCACCTCAAAAAATGACCAGGCAAGATTTTGGCACAAATTGCTATAATTTATATTACACAAGGGGATGTCACCAGTGAAGACGAAGTACCAAAATTTGTGATGCAACTTGAATTATTTCTGGAAAGGGAATGAAGCGATTCATTGTCCAGCAATTACTTAGAAGCAAGACAGTAAATAACCCAGATGTAATTATTTTTTATAGTCTTATTGGTTGTTATTACTGGAGGAAGATCTAGGGATATCGTCTTTGCATATTCAGAACCAGTCATGCTTATAGCACACACCATCATTTAAAACCAAAGCCACATTGAAATGCCAATGCATAGAATAAAGACAGTCAATTGTCTGGGACACTCCATTTGCATGAGATTTGTGACAGTCCAAGATGCTGCCATTCTTTGCTATCATTCTGCCCATTTCTTCAGGGCAAATGCCACAGTAATAGAATGGAATGTGTGCTCAAAGTGTTAGCTCTTCCTTTTTCAGCCAAACACCAGACTTCCCACCAAAACACATAAATGAGGGCACCAGCATGTCTGTCAACACCGCTGCAACAATGGCAACAGGTACTGGAGAAGGAATAAACAGTATGGAGCAGTTCTCACTGCAGCAGTTCTTCCCATGAACTGGCATCCCCGTGAGCACAAATGGAGACTTTACCTTTCAAAAGGCAAGTACTGGAAAATGTTTGAGGTAACTATCTTTGTTTTTTGCATTTTCAACAATGTGTAAGATAGGGACAAAGTTTCATCTCCTGCATTAGAATTACACTGGCAGAAGCTCAGACCAACAGCTGCCAGAGTGACATCTAACACCTAAGTGACATCTAATGCATAACTGCATTACAATCTAATGTATAAACATGTTATCCTGAGACATTATATAGCTGATAACTCTTTTCTTGCACAGATTAAAAGCGGTAGGAGTCATGAGAAGAACAAATATACATACATACTCAGGAGAAAAGGACAATTTTGTACTACTAAGCCACAATTCTTTCTAAATGGATGAAGTATATTTCTAGTCTTGCCAGTAGTATAAAAATAGTTTTCCACGATTAATACAAATGCAAATGAAACCTAAGAAGACATGCACAATGCAGTTAACAAACATGTGGCATCCTGCATTCTCTGAAATTGAAGTGAAATTGTTTATGAATAATTTTATTTATGAAAACTACTCCCACTGAAGTAGGAGCCCTTAAGGATGAAAATCTATTTATGCAGATAACTAGTATAGGACTGACAGGGCAATATGACCATTTTGAACTGCTGTCATTGGACAGAAAAATAATTCAAATTCTGTGGCAAGGTTAATTCTTCCATTTGACAGGTTCCCAAATTCCTCTACTTTCAATGCAGAGGACTCCTCTTCAAAAGGGTAATAAATAAATTTTCTTATTTACAGTATGTAGTTCACAGAACACAAGGAAAGATAACTTCCACAGAGAAAAACTTATCAAGGAACAAGACTCTAAATGTTTCCAACTTTTCCATGTTTTCCATCCCTACCTCTCTCCACATCTTTATTAATATAAATTTAAATCATTAAACAAAAATACAGTTGCATATAACAAGGAATCAAAACCCCTTCCCCAGTTTCAGAATCAGGATAATATGGACAGGCATTACCGAACAATGCTGAATTTGAAAGAACAGATCCTGGTGCATATCCAACCCCTGGCTGAAAAACACTGATACAGTTAATTCTCATAAATTCTATTCTTTTTAAATCCCTCTACTGAAGATGCCCTTCCCCTCTGAAATACAGTTTTATTTGGAACAACAAACAGAGAAAATCCTAATCAGTTAAAAACCTAGTATAAGTTAGAAATGTTATTCTTCATGTTCTTAAAGCCCTTGCAGATAGGGAAGAAAATGAATGCCACAACTGGGTCACATCAAGTAAAAATAATTTTTGAAAAGTATTTTTCATTGCAGAACATGTCAATTCTGTAAACCACAGACTACAACTCTCCTCATTTCTCTATTAGATCTTATTTTAAGCAGAGGCAAGAGGCACTAATAATTAGAAGACGACAGTAGAAGAAGTGTAAATCCATACCTGACAGCTTGACTTTAAACATGAAGAATACAGAACCACAGAATAATTATTCAGCCTGGAGTAGACCTCAGGAAGTTACAGTCCAATCTTCTTATCAGAGCAGACTTAGCACTAGGTTGCAATCAGGCAAAAAGGTTTAAACCGAAATGCACTATCCCCCTTAGAGCAGTTGGATTGGGTATATAGTTAATGTGCCTCCGGTAAGGTGAACAGTTTTTAACTACGTGCATATTCAACAAGAAAAATGGAGCAGCCGTGTAGCTGAATATACATAGAGTGTACATACCCGACCTCTTCCTGGAGACAAGTACACTTAACAAGAAAACTTCTTCAAATCAAACCATGCCTATCTTATGGGTGAGTTTTATACAACAGTCTAGTTCTTCTAAGCACAGGCTGCATTGGTCACTGTGCAAAATTCCTGAACTCTGAACAGACATTAGTAAGAATTTTCACCTAATACTGTGGCAAAACCACATAATCATAAGAAGCAAGAAACAAGTGCAAAAATTCATACATAATTTTCTCATTTTTAATTTAGTAATTACTGAATTGTTTCAGAGCAGGCACTGCATTGCTTCAAACACAATCAAGTATCATTGAAATAATGTCAAAAAATAACCTCTTCACCTCAGTATACACACGCGCATATACACAGACATACACAAATTAATTTAGAAAATCTGTACATATATATTTTTCAGGAAGCAAGTCAAAGAACTGTACCACCAAAAATTATTTTCTGTACTCTGACGCACTAAAAATTATAATCCGTTTCTCTGGATTATAACCCAATCTTCCCGGGAAGATAGGGCTTAAGGACACAAAATGCCATGCAGTACTATTTAGTAGAAAATGAACTGGTAAATAAATGTATCTATTTAGGGCTTAAAGAATACACAGAACTCCTTAAATAAAACAAATGCAAATTTATCAGAAATATTTACTGTCCTTGAGCTATGCAGGCCCCAGTCATTTGTGTTAACTGAAGCTTATCCCCTTTGTAGAAAACAGAAAGGAAGTATATGACTGGAAATTCAGGATACTTTATTTTCTGTTATTGGCAGCAAAGCTGGTTCAAGAAAGGTGTATTCTTGTTTAATCTGGGTCTGAAAGTCCATCATCTTGATTAGTTGCCTCATAATCACCCGCATTATCACCTAATTCAACGTCTTCCTCATTGCTCTCTGCGCTGTAATCAACTTCTTCAAGGAAGCGAGGCTCATCTTCATCCAAAACATATGTAGTGGGGCTATAACAACAAGAAGCTCCATGAATCACATTAAAAGTATTATTTGGATTAACACATTCAGACTATGTGCCCTGTCCCTTTCCCAACATGCAGTAATCCGAAAATTACCTCAGGAAAGGGGCAGATTACCTGAAATGGGACTGGCTTTTTAGATGAGTGTAAAACAACTAAGAGACAAACCCATGTTTGTAACGCCTTGAACTAATTACTTAGTCATATACAACTCATTATCCAAATGTGCCATGACAAATCTGCTACACTAATGGCCCATAAGAATTTAATGTAAATACAGCAGTATCAGAAACTGCTGAAGAAGAATCCAACTACCTAAGGACACAGCCATTGTGGTAGGGTATAAACAAACCCCTGTATTTTATTGAAACACACACTTTACTGAAAAGCACTGTAACCAATTACTTTATACATATCAGAGATGACGGAACAAGGGATCATGGTTACACCTACAAATAAATTCCCACACAAATCACTTAACTCCCATCAGATTCTCATACATTTGTATCCTGGTAAAACTTAAGATTTGTCAAACATTGCAACTCTGAGGCAATGCACTTAGTGAACTGATGCTCTGACTACAGAATAGTCTATGCCCTTAACTAATACCATCGAAGAACTTTAGTGCTAACTGGAAAAAGGTTAAAATACAACTTTCTGATCCTCTGACCTCCCTAGAACAGAGAAAGGGATGACGGGGGAGGCAGAAATGTGCTTTCCAGACCCACTTTTACTTGGGAGATAAAAAGCTATCTGCTTATAAGCGCTAAGTTCTCCTAAATATTTGATAAGTATTTTTACATTAATTTTAAGGCCAAAAAAGGTTTTGTAATGCATTTTACCTAATAATCAAATCACACATAACTCATACAAAACAGTGAGAATGTTCTTATTGAGAAACATCATAAAGAACATGTAGAAATATTTGCATATTAATTTTAATTAATTTTCTCTGAAGATACACAAAACCTAGCTTGTCTGTGGCTTTATAATTAAAAGGACTAATCACTGCTTCTTTCTGAAGACCTTTTAGGAGCTCAGCTGCACCACTTCAAATCTAAAATGCTATCTCTATTCAATATAAATCAATTTCACTATATTCTTCCTCTACCTATAACCTCAATGACATTCCACATTGTAGCATTTTGTACTGTTGACAGTTAATTCAAATACTGGGAGAAAAACTGTTCCCTAGCTTAGGGGGAAAAAAATATTTGCATTCAAAACTATCTGTATCATTGTTCACTAAACAAACCTGTCTATTAGCTATGGGAAACAGAAAGCTCCACAAATCAAAATACTTTATGAGTTATTTAAGCTGTAATTAGGGCAATAACCCACTGATGGTTAATGAGCTGGGTGTTTGTAACAAAATTGTTTCCATTTTAGGAGAGACAAAGAGTGAAGAAAATAACCAGGATCTTTGCTAAGAAGTCTCTATCATTTCACATATGGTGAACCCAACATACAATAACATGTTTTGCATGAAGCACCTGTGGGAGAACCAGCAAAGGAATACAAATTTTTTGTTCTTTCATCCTGTAATGCTTTCTGCCCTAGGAAGTCACTACGCACCAACAGTTTCTTTAAGGAAAGAAGTCGGGGAAAGAAAAAGTTTAAATGTTTCATTTATTTAAAGAAACAAATCAAAGGGACTTCAGATGTATTGCATTTTGACAAGTCCACAGATTTTTTTCAGTTTGTGGTTCTCATCACTTAACACAGGTACCAATTAATTAATTTTCATATGCAAGGAACCCACACCTCAGTTAAATCCACACAGAATAAACTGTGTAATTCATAGGAAATGGAGCCATTAAATCTGAACATTGACCCAATATTATGTCAAAATTCTGAACACTGACAGAAAACTTCAATGAGCCATGTCAAGGAGAAATATTCAACCAGTGACAGTGGGATGTTTTAGGCATTAGAGTAATCACTTATAAAAATTCATCTTAGTGAGGTACATAGAACAGTAAAGCTCTGAAAAATTCTATCCACTTTTTTTAGTTAATGTCATTATTTAGATACTAAACTAACACAGTTCATCCTGTTAAGAGAAAGGAACCAACAAAGCCCACCTTATGGAAAAAAAACACAGAACTGGGCACACAAGGAAATCACATAGTTCAGCTCTTCAAAGTGTCTTCTTATTTCATATAATATGTCCTGTGTCATATCGTCTTGAAAAACACACAAGTATACTTATTCAATATACTTTTTTAATAGTTGTATCCATTTATTTTACCTACTCATGTATGTGTAAACTTGTAGGCATGCCCCTAACTTGTGAAAATTCAGGCACTGTGAGCAGTCATTAAAAGCCAACCTGTCTGCTCTAACACATTTTAGACATTTGCTCTGGCACATGTACATCCAGAACTGAGGGATACGTCTCACATTTAATAAAGCAAAAATCAACATTACATGTTATTTTCTCTATTCAAGAGAAGTACCATTAGAATAGATCAAAGATTAGAACAGATGTTACTTAGAAAGTTACATAAAACTTTAAAATAAAAAACTGTCTCTGAAATCTACTGCATAATAGTCTTTGCTTTCTAATACCATCCAGAGCAGCACACCACAACTTCTCAATTCTGTATTACTCAAATAATACTATAATATTTACTAAGGTTATTTTTTCCACTTTCCTTTCTAAGTTTTCATTCCTCATAAAACTGTATCCAAACTGTGTCACATACTGCTTGTATATTTGCTTTCCCATGAGATGTTGTCTTTTGATGTAGCAAATGTTAGCCTTGAATATTTAACTTTTCACTAATCTCTGTTCTAAAGGTTAGCATGAATCTGAGAAGTGTAATTATTATTCCACTGTTTTACTGAGGCTGGATCAGAAGAAATATAGAAATCAAATACCTGAAAAAATGTCTTACTGTTTAATCAAATTCTTTATTTGCTTCCCTGCTGCTCCCCACCCTCAGCATATCTTGTAGCGATATATTTTTAGCTGCTGTCATGCTGATTCTATGGGTTTTAATTTCCTAACTTTTCCCTTGGGCTCTTTTTAATTAACTTGCTCAATAATCCTTCTTCCTCTACTCCTACACCTCCTGCTTTTCCTTTTAAAGGAAACTATTATTTTGCTCAGGTTAGCAGAGGTTGTTTATCCCACACCTACAGTACTGTAATGCAAAGGATGCCACGATTTGTGTATTTTCTTTGAAGTCATGGCTGTTGAAAGAGAATACTATATGAAATCCTGAAGTTCTGCACATCTTACCTAAACATTTTATGGGTAAAAAGATGAATTCCTAAATGCCTGATTAATACACCTGATATAATACTATGCTCTTCGAGTTTATGAAGAACTTCAAGAATATCTCTTTCATTTAAAAGAATATTTTCTTCATCATCTGCCACTAAATACACTGAATTTAGGAATTAATACAATGTTTTTCTAAAATTTATTTTAATTATTAATTAAAGCATACTTTAATTATTAAGGTCAGCCAGGGACACACAGCAATGATATCAGCAACAGCACTGGCAGCCAGGGGCTGAGGACTAGAACAAGCAGGGCAGGGCCTCCAATGTCAGAGAAACATGAGTAAGAGCTGAGAGACCCACCAGGAACCATCAGCTCTCATGAGTGAGGCTGACATGGTGTGAGTGTTGCCAGCAGATTTAAATGGCCCCGGAAAGTGTGAGTGACCAGGGCGTGGTGCCATGGTCAGGACGTGGCACAGCAGTTCTCCAGGAAGGGCATGCAGAAAAGGCCACTTAATTCTCCCTGGGGAGGAAAAGGAAGCAGTCTCCTTCTGTAACAAAAATGGCATCTACACATCACAGCTGTCAGACTAAAACCAAGAGAGACCACAGCCACCTTATGTCTAGACCCAAATAGACTTGCTGAAGACTAAAAGAACCACCTGGACCCTCAGCTGCAGGAAACTCCATAATCTGAAAGACCCCCTGGGCCCTGAAGGCAGAGGTAGTTGTCATGGGTGCAACTGTGCCCAGATGGATAACCTGCCTTCTGCAGGTTGCCATGTTGTGTGAGAAGCTCATCAGGCAGCATACGATCTGGGAATCCAAGCAGGAGACTGAGGTATGGGATTATGCACTGACACAGGCAGAGAGGCAGCTGCTGCCTTGGAAGACCTTGGAAACAGAAGGTACATTAGCATCCAACCCTGAGATAGGCTTGATTGATTTGTAAGCAAGGGAGACTGGACCTCATCTCTGCTTGGAGCAAAAGAAAGAGTCTCCCCCTTGCTACCAAATCGCCCCTACATAACAAATACGACAGTATGAGGTTCGGAGGAGAAAACTCCACAATATGTAGTCAAGAACAAGAAGAGGAGAATGCTACAAAACTGGTACAATCAACCATTCATACGAGAACGAGTGCCACCAAAAGTGCATGAAGCATGGCAATTACTGGAGAATTCTCACTGAGACACAGGGAAGCAGCCATTTACCCTCCAGCCTCTCTAGCAAGATTTCCTGCCTATCAGGGCCACTATCATCATGTCGCAAAGAGTTTACCAAGACTGGTAAAACCAGAGGAGTATCAACCACTCCTATGCTTTCATGCAGGGTTGAATAAGGTTGTAACTATGAGATTGTGAAATATCAAAAGGGATTTCATGTCTCTTGGAAAGACGTTGAAGGGATCAGGAACACAGTGTTCTCTCCACAACTGGAGACTAAGAGCAAATCATGCCTTACCCATCTGATGGCCTTCTATGATGGGATGACTACAACAGCCAATACAGGAAGATCAGCACACGTCACCAACCTACACTTCTCTAAGGTCTTCAGTGTCCCATGTGACATGCTTATCTCCAAATCTGAGAGACATGGATTTGATGAGTGGACTGTTTGATAGGCAAGGAATTGCCTGAATGGATGCAGCCAGAGAGTTTTGGTCAAAGGCTCCATGTCCACATGGGGGCTGATAACAAGTGGGATTTCTCAGGGCTCTGTCATGGGACCAGTGCCCTGTAAAACCTTCCTCAATGACACTGACAGTGAAATCAAGTGCTCCTGCAGCAAGTTCATAGATGACACAAAGGTGAGCAGTGCAGTTGACACAACAGAAGGACAGGATGCCATCCAAATGGACAAGCTTAAGAACTGGGCCCAAGAGAACCTCATGAAGTCCAACAAGTTCAAGTGCAAGGTTCTGTAACTGGATCACAGCAATCCCAGACATAAGCACAGACTGGGAAAAGAAGTCATTGAGAGCAGCCCTGCAAAGCCTTGTGGATGAAAAGCTGGACGTGAGCCACTGGTGTGAGCTTGCAGCCCAGAAAGCCAACCATGTCCTGAGCTGCATCGAAAGCAGCATGGTCAGCAAAGTAAGGGAGGGGAGTCTGCCCCTCTGCTCTGCTCTGGGGAGATCCCAACAGGAGTGCTGCATCCAGCTCTGAGGTCCCCAGCACAAGAAAGATATGGACCTCTTGGAGTGAGTTTTGAGGAGGCCACTAAGCTGCTCAGAGGGCTGGAGCATCTCTCCTACAAAGACAGGCTGAGAGAGCTAGAGTTCTTCAGCCTTAAGAACAGAAGGCTCCAGTGATACCTCACTGTGGTTTTCCATTACCTGAACAGGACTTACAAGACAGAGGAAGGATGACTTTTTACACAGTCAGAAAGGGATATGACAAGAAGTAATGTTAATAAACTAAAAGAGAAGAGATTTAGATTAGATACTATGAAGAAATTATTTACTGTGAAGGTGGGGAGGCAGTGGAACAGATGACCAAAGAACATGTGGATGCCCCATCCCTGGGAGTGTTCAAGATCAGGTTGGATGGGGCTGCAAGAAATCTAATCTAGTGGGTTGCATCCTTGTCCATGCCGGGGGGTTGGAACTAGATGATCTTTAATGTCCCTTCCCATCCAAGCCATGTTATGACTCTATTATTTTTTAAAACTATATTACCTCACCATGTGTTTTTCATTTACATTAATGCTCAAACCATATTTTTTTCAAAATAATATGTTTATTGTCCCATAAAAGATATACTTGGGATTTTTCATTATCCACAAGACTCAATTACAGAAAAATTAATCCACAAGGTAGACGTAACCATTACCAATTTGAACCCCATGGAGATCAGCAGTTTTTTGACACTCCAGGGGATGTGTATACATTTTACAACTTTGGAACAAAAAATTAAGAAATATTCCCTGTCAAAGTATGGAGAGTTGCAGCTACCTGGGGAGTTGGGAAAGGAAGGAGAGGGAATTCTGAAGTACTAATGATTTCTTTTAAAACTGCTTTGTCATGGGCGGAAAAAAAAAAATCTTCAATGAGAAAGACAGTTACAAGTATCACAAAGGAATTGTTTCTTCATACTTTCCCTTCTAATTTCTCTTTAGTGTCTATATTCTCTCCTGGAGATTAGCAATCCTGCTGCAGGAGGCAACATCACACAAGTAACTACAAGTGCAGTCCACTTCAGCTACTCTTAACCTATGTAGTTTTTGTAAGTAATAAGGAAATTTTCTCAAGGGAATTTCCAAGGTTCAACAGGATGTATCCAATGCTTTTCCAAGCCATAAGAAGCTGGACATACAAATCCTCTTTAATTATTTTTTTAGGTATCTTCACATTTAGAGTTACAAAATTTTACTCCACAGCTTAATCACAAGTAACATCGACATGTTCAATGTGTTGTCACCCTGAAATACATTTTATGAAATTCAAAACTGAATCAAATCAGCTGGGATTCATCAATCATTTACTGTGGGCCGTAGCAGTATTTGGGTCATCAAGAGTAGAAGAAAACTTTAAAGAATGGTATGAAGAACATATAAGCAGTTCATCACACTTACTGGTTTTCTGTTTGTTCAGGGTTTTTTCCCTTGATTACTAGTTTCCTCATTTTGCCCTAGAGAAGAAAAACAGTGCTCTGAATACTACAGTCTACACAGAATTAAAAGCAATCACTTTCACTGAGGCCAGAGCAGAGGCCTGGTGCATGGGCACTGCTACCAAGCCCACAAGTGGAATTCTCTATCTGATTTTTAATAGCTTTTTCTTCCAACATTCAGAATGGGACAGACTGGACAAAAGCTGCACTATAAGATGCCTTCTTTTCAACACAGCCGTACTCCTAAGGTACTGGAAGAAAGGCCAAGAAAAGCTTCAACGCTGCAGGAGAGTAAGAAGGAAAAAACCTTTAGTCCCAGGTGAAGAAGATTAGGAATATCCAAATGTCTGGGCAAAGTTTAAGAGTTATTAAGAGGGAGGGAAAAAATAGGACAAAACCAGATTTTATCTGAACAGCCTCTACAGAAATCCCTTGTAAGACTTTGTACACACTCCCACTGCATATACCACTCACTCCTTGCCTAACTAGTCTGATGTTTTTTCTCAAGTGGAAAACTAAGTGCAGGAAATGGATTTTTTCATCAAGTTTTCCCCTTCCCACAGCTCCTTTTGGCTGTCTGCTTTTTCTACCATTTTCTAAACATGCTGGATCCCAAAGCTCAGTCTGCTTCTCTGCTATAATTAAATCAAAATTAACAAACACAACTACACCATGTTCTAGAACACATCAATGAGCCTCAAAAGAATAACTGAAGTGAACTAGAATTTCCAAAAAGTGGTCAAATTTTTGAGCAGAGCATAAGTCTAGTAAGTCATAACAGTTATGAATGTGGTCATATGTTTTTTTTCATTGCATATAGACCCTATCAAACCTGTCAGCACAACAACTACAATTCTCAATACAAGACCAGTATTACATTTAGTCTAATCTTTTCCATTTGGAACTGGGATGAAAACACTGTCAAATGGGTTGGAAATAATTAAAGAAAAACTAAGTGTTTTATTCATCACATAAAAGGTTGAAGTTCACTGCCAGAGGGAAATAAATCTACTTATTGCTTTATTTTTCTTGTTTCAGACATGGTTCAAAATGAACTCATGCAAATTCAGCCTATGTGTAATGAAATACTGGCAATATGTTCTAAAATATTAACATGTACTTGGTCATTATAATTGCAACCTGGAAAACCAAAAAGAATTTGAAAAACCCTCAAAATCATTTGCAAAAGATAAAATCAGGGCTTCTGTGTTTAAACTTGCCTGCTTAGTCTTGAAAACATTAAAACTGTGCTTTGGTCAAAAGTAATACTAGTATAATATCCAAAAATAAAGGAAGTAACTACAATCTTAGTAATTGCTCTACTGTAACCCTACAGGAATGCTACAGCTGTGTAAAAATATTCTGTTTTATACTTCCTATTGACAAACTTTTTTACCTGCTTTTCCTGTAAGTAGCTTCTAATTTGTCTCTAATCATAAGTAAAAAGCAGCAAATCATAAAGAAAATATAAGCAGTTCTTTGTTGTCCTAGAAAAGTGAGACTTGAAGTTTGGACATATAAAACAAGAAACTGTCTTTATTCTGACCCATACTGTCTCTGAAGAGGAAGAGAAAAAAACTTTATAAACTTTGCTTGACAGAGGTTCTTTGTATATTTTTACCACTGCAGTGAACAATAAATGCACACCTTGGCTGAAAAGATTTTTTAAAATATGGCCTAAGGTATACAGCAGAACTCTGCTTCTCAGCCTCTGGCAACAAAAGAATGAGACCACCTCTTGACTTCACCTATGCCAGTATTGATCCCTTTGGCAAAGAATAAAAGAAGATAATGTGCAAACTTGAATAATATATGGCACTTTTATTGCTAATATTGGAGGTCCTGTGAACAAAATTGTAGTTTCTTATTTATCATAGAATGGCTTGGGTTGGAATGGACCTTAACAATCATCTAGTTCCAACTCCCCTGCTGTGGTCAGGGACATCAGATTGCTCAGAAACCCAGGTACAAATGCACAACTCATTTCAGTCTTAATGCCATATTTTAAATTAAATAGTTTGAATCCACACATTCAGTTTTTCCATCACAGATTATCACCAAGTTATACAGTATTGCTAGGTGAACACTGAGAGCAGCGTACCTATTTCTCACTTCATGCTGTGCATTTTTCTGGTTTATGTTTTAGTGTTCTTAGATTTACATTTAATGACTTTAAGAAATAAAGCCATCAGGACTTAAACAGTTGTTAACAGATTCCTCCAATAAACTTCAACATTTCTTATGTCAGTGTTCCATATAGATTAAAAATATTAACTCCTACATGCACAGAATCTGATTTTTTCCCACTCTCCTAATTTCTTTAGTGCAGAAGCACTTGGTTATCACCTTTCACCATTGTTAGCTGTGTAACACCCAAAGGTCATGTTAGGGGAAACCATTTTATAAAAAAAATTTCTAGGTATAAATTCAGTTTCAATACATTGAATGAAGTTATTTAATCATCTCTCTCCAATTTAAAATTTCATCTTGCAGTACAATTATTTTTGTGATTTTCATGATCTAGTCTTTTGGATGGAACTGAACCTGCTAGGTTTTTTTAAGTTCCAGAGTACTGGTTCCTTTTTTCACAGTTCAGGATGATAAATATTTCCACATATAGTCTCAGTAATAGTAAGCTTATTATGAGCCTAATGTTACATTTTACCTGTGCTCATATGTAGCCCACAACATTATGTTTATGTAGGACTAAGTCTTTTATCAGTGCTTCCTGAAAATCCAGGCTAGAACAGTCCCTGTGCCACTCATTTCCCAGCAATGAAATGTAAACCAAGTCAGAGGCAGTTTTCCCCTGTCCCCAGCATGGCTGTACTTCACGTGCAATTAGTTTTCACACATAATAATTTTTTAGAGATAGCTGGATCAATGAAGTATTTTAGCTAGTAAAGGAAGTTCAAACTATGTGCATCAAACTAAGTGGTTTTGATGTGTCTTTAGCTTCCTAGCAGATACTAAGTACTAAGGGGGGGTGACTTGTGTATGATGACTTTCCTCAATTCAACAGATGCTCTCATATGAAAAATCCTCTCTAAGTAACATTAACAAACAGAAATCCAGCAGATAATGGCTAATTCACAGATAATGGCTAGTTTTTTCCAGAAAACTTTTTTCCAGACAATAGTCATTATCTGTGAACTAGGATGCTCACTTAAACCCAAGACGCAATAGAAAATTGAGATCCCATGCCTGAGGCAGCCAGTAATATAAAGTTACATGGGAATCTGGAGCTGTTTTTCAATGCCACTGTCATGGATTAATTGCTCACAACCACATCTTGGTTCAAAATGCTGTAAGTGAAATTTAGTATTTCAAAGAGACACATTTATGCTGCAGTTTTAGTTCCAATAAAATTGACAGTGATATAACATGAATGGGAAAAATATCACATTCTTATTAACTAATTGTAGTGGCAATTGAAAAAAAAAAGTATGATAAATAGGTGCAACATGTAGGCACAATTTCCAAGTTAAACATGCTGCACATGAGGAACTCGAGAAACACATGTGCTGGCTGAAAGGCTATCATTTAGATGCCATCCACAATAGCTGTCAAGTGAAAATGCTCAACAGTCAGCCTGTATTTATGGAAGAATTACTATTAAAAAAATTATTAAAGCATATGTTGTGGTCTAAGAACAGTATTCTCCAATTCAGTACTCCCGTAAAACCATGTGCCACTTCCCCTCCCTGCCAGCTGGAGGGACAAAATACAGAGATCACAAAAGGTTGAGATCAGAACAATTTACTGGAAACAGCAATGGGATAAGAAAGTGAAGGGTAACAGCAACAATATTAATAACAAAAAATCTAAGAAAAGAAATGATCCACAGAATACCAGACTGCTCCATCTGCCATGTTTTCTCCACTGTGAGGAACCCCTTATTCCCTGAAGAGAGTCCCTTCCCGCTGTGCCTGACAACGATGTGAGGTGGTATAGAATAACATCCCTCCTAGGTACTGCAAAAATTAAACTTGTCCCGGATGGAACCAGGATGGCCTATATGACAGAAATGCCAAGGGAACAGGATCTTGGCTGTTTAAGTTCTGAGTGAGACAAATGCAACTAATCTGTGATTTTTAGAACCCTGTATTCTAATTATCTACACTAGCACTTAAATTTGAAGTTCCCAGATCACCAGCATTCAGTACCTTTTGAGAAAAGACTTGTAGGCTTCTCCCCCTTTTCACAAAGCAGGGGGAAAAGATTTTCTTTTTTGAAAGAAAACTCAGCAGGCCATTCTGCCCAACGTCCTTGCTCTAGTGGGCCACCCAGTTTGCTGAGAATTACATCAAGACAGCTTTCAAATATCCCCTGGGATAAGACTATCCTACACAGCAAGCTTGTTCCACTATTTGAGCATCCTCACAATGACCATATGTGTGTATATATATATATATATATATATATATATATGTATAAATCTGTCATGGCCCAGTGCCCCCACCAAGATTCTCCTGAACCAGATGCTGCTCACTTTCTCCACCCCCTTCCCCTTCTCCTTCCCCTCTCTGGAAATGGTGTCAAGAACTGGAGGAGCAAAGGTAAAAATAAAAGATGAGATAACAACAATTTACTGGAAGCATCAATGAGAGAAGGAAGGAAGCAATATTAATAACACAATGGAATAATTTACATATAAAGTGCAATACCAGACTCTTCACCTGCCACAGTTTTTCTCCCCCCAGCCTGACAAGAAATGAGGGAGTCTCTTACTCCAGCCCCTGACAAGTGATGAGATGGTATCAAGTAACAGAAGGGTTTGGCCAGGCCCCCTTCTGTTTATGGTAAACAATTAACCCTATTCTGGCCAAACCTAGGGCACCTTTGTATGTATTAAATGGTTAATGCAATTTCCTCTATAGTTTGTTCTCTTAGCCTGTCAGCAGATACCACTGGAAAGAGCCTGGCTCTACCTTCTTTACAACCTCCCTTCAGGTATTTGTATACATTGATACTGCAGGCCTTTGAGCCTCTTCTACTCCAGACTCACAGTCCTTGCTCTCCCATCATTACCTCCTGTGAGAGGAACATCAGACCCTTCAACATCTTAGGAGCTCCTCACTGGACTATCTCTGGAAGGTCCATGACACTCCTGTACTGAACAACACAGTCCTCCAGGTGTGCAGGCCTTGCCAGTGCTGAGGAAAGGGGAAGGATCCCATGCTGACTACTCATGAACACCCCCTCTTCAAATAGCCACAAATACTTTCCAGGATTAGTTGTTTGATCACCTTATCAGGGATCACAGTGAGACTGACCAGCCTGTAATTCCCTGGATGCTCCTCCTTGTTCTTCCTGAAGACAGGCAGGACATCTGATTTCCTTTGAAAACACCTGTCCCAATCACTATGATCCTTCAAAAATTATTGAGTGGCTTCACAGTGACATCAGTGAACTCCCTTAGTACTTGCGGGTGCATCTTATGAGCATCTCTGGACCTAGGTAAGAATAGCTTGCTTAGGTATTCTCCAACCCATTCCTCTCCCACCACAGGCAGGCCTTCCTTGCTCCAATCCTTCCCCAGTGTCTGGGTCCTTGGCACACCAAGAGCTCATCTTTCTAGTAAACACTAAGATGAAGTCAGTACCTCAGCCTTTCACATGTTCTGTGTCACCAGGGCTCCTGTCCCATTTATCTGTAGGCCCATATTTCCCCTAAAATTTCTTTTACTACTTACACACTTACAGAAGTTCTTTGATTACCCCAAACCCACTTTCTGACACTATCTTTTCCAGGAATCACTAACTCAGCTTTAACCCAGCATGAAACTTGTTTTGACAGTAAAATTTTAGTCACTACAAACATCTGACATTCAGCTAGTAAGCAAATGATACTGCGGAGATGCAACTATCCCTGGAGCCAGCATATCACCCCTACTATTCATACACTTTTAACCACTTTCCTAGCACATCCTCCTATTGTTACTCCTATTGTTTTTACCACCTTTTAGCTTATGCTTCGCTTTTCATTATTATCTGTAAATGGTAAGCATGAACAAACTCCAATTTCTGCCAATACTCAACATTCCAGGAACACAGATGGGTCTGAATGAGGAAAACAAACACTATTTCCCTGTCATAGGGTGTCACAGATGCCCTCCCATAGCTCTGGTAGGTTCCCATGTTCTACAAATTGCTTATTAATCTTACATCCAATATAAGTCTTACTGTCAAGTACTTCCTTGTTTCAGCTGTCCAAAAGCAGTAACAAATTTCATTTTTCCCCAAATTTCCACTCCATTGCCTTAGGTAAACTGGAGCTACAGAAAACAATTCATAGAAATAATATATCATGTAAATCTTACTCCTTTCCAATGATTTTTTTTTCCAAGTCTGGAATTCAGCTTTATTAGTCTGTCAACAACATTTTCAGAAAAATATGTTTGTACATTCAAAATCACTTATTGGCTGTCCATCCTTATTTACCATGTACATGGGGATACTACAGTGATGAATTACATGAATGGCAAAATGCAACATATGCATACATTTTCAAGCCTATCTACAGCTTTAAGAACCGGCAACTTAGTAACCTGGTTACTGAACATACAAATTTCTTTAGTGACCCAAACTATTTCATGTATTTTAAATTCTTCAAGTCTCATTATATGTCTCCACCAGAGGAGAAATAAGAAAAATAAAGTTAGGAAAAAATACTTACAGTTCTTACTGCTTTACTTCACATACTTTAGGTCTGTTTAAACACATTTTTAATACCACAGCAAATCAAAAAACAAAATAAAACAAAAAAAAAACCAAACAAAAACAAACCCACTTTGAAAGAGACAATTGAGACCTAAGATCTACTACTGAATTTTATGGCCTGCAATAACTATCAAATGACATTAAAATTGCTAGTGTTTATCCCATCTGCAAATGTGAAATATAGTCTAATTGTCTGTATTGTTTTCTTTCAAACATTGAAGCAACTGAATTAACACAATAGGTCTCCAACATATTCAGATTATTGTTACAGTAACGTCACAACACATCCGCATTGTTTTTGATAAGTGGAAGAACATGGTGGAAAGAATCTTTACACCACTTGAGAAACAGCATTTTTTTTCCCAAAAGAAAAAGAGAATATAATAAAAGTGTACTACCTTGTCACTTTACAGCTTGACTCAATTAGCTCATTTTCAATATCCAACAGATTAGAAGGCAGGTTGTATTCCAATGGTGAGGACATTCTTTTTAAACGCAGCAAGCCAACACAGAACTTTGCTCCCATCTCCTCCAGTTCTCTTGTACCTATCTGCAATCCCTAATTTGAAAATAAGATTTAAAAATACAAAATAGGTACAGGCAGATTGACACACACATACTGCAGAATAGCTCTTTAGGTTAATATTTTCTTACTTTATTTAATATATTCTCTTGCTTTTAAAGACAGAACAAATCAAATTTGTAGAATAAACACTTAGAGTATCAGAGAAGACTCAGGAACACCTACATGATTCCTTCAAGGCTGAACAGACCTTTTTGGGAGCTTCCTAGCTACACTTCTAGCACCCCAAAATTAACAAATCTTTTCCCAGTAGTATTGGAAAAGAGGCAGAGATAATGTATAGGTTCATAAGTATAAATTATTTTAAAATAAGAATTTGAAATACAAGATTCCTCAATATAAATTTCATCAAACAGAATTTTAAAAAGGAGAAAATTAATATCATAGCTGTGATCAAATTCATTGCTATGTTTTGACACATAGGTAAGAGTACCTAAGGCAGCAGTTACTCCATGAGACAGATGTCTCTTTCCCACCTATAAGTTAGAGGCTACATGTGTTAATTCTGAAAGCATTTATTCACGTATTTAGTAATTAAAACTAACAAGCAAGTTCTCAAAAGCTATAGCTCTTTTCTAATTTGAATTACATAGCCAGGCATTTTCCTCTGCAAAGACTATTTAGAAGGTAGAATTTATGTAATGCTCTCCAAGTTTACATATCTAATAAATCCTCCCATCAGGTAATTCTACATTTTTAATTTAGCCAGAAGTGCAGTATATAGGGACATAACTTCTGACCTCAACTACTTTATAAAAGGAGTGTAATCTAGACTGAGCCTCAAGAGTTATGTAATTGGCTAGTACTAACTGTATATACACTAACAAATTCAGTGGCAGAACTCTACTCAATTTCCCCCTTTGCAATTTCTGTATCTCTGGAGAATCTAAAAAGACTTTAGCTTGGATCTTCTCAACCCCTTAACATACAGAATAGTTAAAAAGAAGCTTTGACAATACAAAAGGGAAACAGAGGAGCCAGGAATTGGTGGTAAGCTAAGTCATCAAGTATGAAAGAAGCATAAAGCAAAAGAATGAAGCAGGAATCTTTTTACCAAAAGCCAGGGAAAAAACACACAAGCTTTGTATATGTTGCCACACTGACACTGCATTTTAAAATGCAAGGCTTAAAAGAAAGTATGTTGCTCCAGAAATGGTACAGCCCATACATTCTCCATGTGCTGTTTTGAACATACTTAATAGAAGAAAAGTTTGATTTTTCTTCTGAGTTTTTTTTTCCTTGATAGTACTCATAAACAAGGTGCTTTTTAGTAACAAGAAAGATAAATCTATATCCATGATTCTGAACAGTGCCATCCTCCAGCCAAATGGTACTGAAACCTGTTAGCAGTGAACAAGAGTTGAAGAGTTGAGTATTATTCTTAATAGTAATACTACTTACCTCTTTTATAATGCTTTTGTGCTGTAGGTTTCAAAGCACTTATTAATAAAGGAAGAATTATCCTCACTGTACTGATGGAGAAATGGAGGCAGAGAGGGTTGAAGCGATTTGCACAGTGTCTCACAGCATGTCACTGACCCCGCTGGGAACAGAAATCAGTTCTCCTCACTCAGTGCAGTACCTTATCCACAGAGACCAATTTTTTGGCTTTGTTTTGTATTTGTTTGCACATCATTAACTTTCGAAGACCCCAATCATAGCTGGGGCTCCACTACGCTAATCACAGGAAGACACAGTCCCTGCCCCAAAGAGATTAAAATAACATTAAGGTCAAGAGGCAACAAAGTATGTAGAAGAGGAAGGGGAAAGGTAACAGTAATCTCACTGTTACACAGGTTACTAATGTGCACAACTTGATGGTTCAGAAACTTTTCCAGTTATTGACTGCATTTGTTGCTGAAGAATTTATCATTAGTTGGCAGGTTCCTTATAGACAAGGTATGTCTAACAGAGTGTCTCTAAGTTGAAAAAGGACAAGAGTACAGCATGAAGAAAAGTGCAAAGACAATTGTTATAAAGATAAATAGCGTGTGCATGTTCTGTGGCTGCTATTTTTAGCACAGCAGAAAGAGGATGTAACTAAAGAGAAACCTAAATGGAGCAGATTGGAGGTGGATAACTGGGCAAAACCAGAAGGATAAATTTTGAACTTATTACACTGAAGGGTCTACACAATTGTGGTAAAAGCCTCATGCCAAATCTTGCTTTGCTTCTTTAATTTCTTTTAATCATAAGGGAGAATGTAATATCACACAAATGCCAAGTACCAAATTTCCTAATAGATTCTTCCATCAGCCAAACCTCTTCATTTCCCAGAAACAAGATCCAAAGTCTGGTTCAGGAAGTCACCATGACCACCATCAGTTGCCCTTACTAAGGGACCTGAGGTCAACTTCATTTTCACTGAAGCCTTGATTGCACTGTTTTCTTTATCTTCTAATGATCTTCAACTGTTGTTCTAGTACCTTTAACTGAGGCTAAGCTACTTATGCACTACAGGCATTGCTTTTAAGCTCAAGCCACCGCATCATAGCTTCTTTTTTTTAAACTAAATTTAATTTCTTTTTTCTCTAAATCTTATACAACTATCTTTCTTCTAGACAGTAAAATTTTAGATGGAGGGTTGAAGTCTTCCTTACTAAGCATGTCATGAAGGTACCTTCATATCAATAGAGTATCTCAGTGATTAAATTTTGCCACTTGAAAGCAAAGATAAAAAACAAAGGCACAGCAGACTATGACCTCAATGGAGAAGAATATTCCTATAATACCTACGTAATAAAAGGAAAACAGACATATAAAGATTCGTATAAGTCAATTGGTCAGTAAAATATCATGTAGATCTTCTGATTTCTTATTCAGCAGAGGTTACAAAGACATAATCATTGCTGAGAACTCAAATTCTAAAGACTGAAAAATCTTAGTTACTGAGAAATTTTTTAACCAAATCCTTATTTCCTGAAGTCTTCTCTTTATGAGCGTTGTAAGATTGCCAGATAACAAAATCTTTTCACTTAACTTAAAAGTCAAGCAGTACTTTCAAATGTCTTAATCTTCAATCAGCAAAGTGGCTTGAATCATTGAAGACATTGTTCTTTTGTCTGGCATCTAAATTATGCTCCATAGTAGATCCTGGAGAATTCTTTCACCTGAAAGTTTGTTTTTCCATATCCTGAATCACAGATGACTGACCTATATTTGCAGCACTTACTGTCAACAGACTACAAAGATTCCATATGATCAGCTCAAAAAAATTTACTTCCAGAGCCAACTCTAACACCAGAGATCCTAAATAGACATAAGACTAGCTAACTTCAGCTCAACAGCTTCCTGGCTGGAAATAGTCTAGATTCATCATTGTCCAAATAAAATAAATTAGAATAAAAAGAAAAATTATGTTCATCTTGGCAAAGACTCAGTATTTCTTCCACAAAGAACCAAATTGTTAAGTAATCCTTTTCATGCTTTGAACAAAATTCAGCAAGGATGCCAAACCAGAATAAGACTGCAAAGCGTTTCAGACCTTTATGTTTCCGTCCCTCAGATCTGAACTCTTTCATGTCCTTTAGGATGGGAAGTAGGAGGGAAGGGAATTTCTATAGTTCAGCTTCTCTCTGTTTTGAAATAACATATTTTGACATATGTAATCTAATTTATACTGCAACCGTATTGACAGACTTACTGGCCCTACTCCTTCCACAAAATAAATCTCAAATAAACCTAAAAAAAAACCAAACAACACAACAAAAGCCCCCACAAAAACCTCGGGCTTAAGCCTTTTCATCTTTTTCATCTTCTTACTGGAGAAATGCAGCTCTTTGATAAGTCCAGTCACCTTGACTTTTCAGATATATTTTCTTAATAAGTCTGAGCATTATCATAGTGAAGAAAAAATTAAGAATCTTCCTGTATATTCAGAGCATGACTAAGAGCTTACAAATTGCTTTACTCCATAAAATGAATGGCAGAAGAGTAATTTAGTCTCATCAGTAAGTTTATATGACATAAAAGAATGCTCTTCTCTTGAGTAAATGATTCTTCCACAAAATTCAGCCATTTTTTCTTTCCTTACTGATGAATAGCTTTGGAGGTTTAAGCATCTTGAAAGTTTGTCCACAAAGCATCTTCAATTCACTTTTCTTAAGTACTTCCTGTAGCAACACTGCTAAAGCCATGCAGGTCCATGTCTAAGAATATTTTCAAAATTTCAAAATAAGCAAATTGGGTGGGTGAGTTATCTTTTTTTAAAGCTCTATAATGAGCTTTATCATCTGAGGAATATTCTGACAACAGCAGGAATGCATCTGTTGTTAATTGACAAAAAGTAGTGCTCACAGGCCTACTGAAATTCTCAACAAAACATCTGCCTTCCTACTCTACAGGGATATAAGCACAGATGTTGGAGCATACATTAGCATACTAAATATATCTTGTTCAACTCTTTTTTTTGTTTCTGTCCCACTCAGCCTTCTGATCCTCTTTCTGTCAAGCACCTTATTTGAGGCTTGTGGTCATTTTCTTGATTAGCATGCCTAAACTCAACTTTCAAGCAGAGGAAATCCACTCCTTCCATGCATGGTGTCTTTTAGTGAGACACTACCAACAGAGTCACCTTTTGTTTTCAGGTATGCAGCCCTGTTAACACTTTTCAAGGAGAGAAAATTAAAACAAATTTTACATCAAGAAGCCACACAACTATGTGAGTTCAGAGATGATGTGTCATTTGTAGGGCTAGTAAGCCTGTATGAAAGTGTTTTGATCTGTAAGCCTGTTTTCCAGCTATATGGGAAAATTCTGTAAGGGACACTGCTAAATATCTGTTGAAGAACCATGATCTGCCATGGTGAAGTTTGAAATTGCCATATGTAAAGGAAATTTTTATTATAGTATTGGCATATACTACTAACCAATCCTAATAATCTGTTGGGCAGAATAGTCTGGTTTTTTTTAACTGCATGCATACACATGTGCTACAAGCAATGATTAATAATAATCTTGTTAAAACAGCCCATAAGCATAACTGCTATGAAACCTACAAAGCTGAAAATTATATCATTTCATCCTAACATTAGCCTACCCAGAACTTGAAAGGTTTCAAAAGCCTAAAGCAAGCAAGAATTGAGCAAGCAGGGTTACAGAAGAAGATACCAATGCAAAAGGGAAGAAATTAAAAAGTAAGAAATAATAACTGATATATCCTCTTACTTTATACTTGCCCTGGTCACATCCACATAATGTGCTTTCCATTGTGTAGCTCCTTTGTACTCCTATCTCTCTCCAGACAACAACTCGTGCTGTAGATTCCTTGGACTTTTCCACTACAAAGCTGCAGCTGCCCATGCAGAATGCGGGGGCAGTGTGACTCAGGATCTTGGGGAGTGCCTGCAGGACAGCAATTTGAAAAAAAAAAAACAGTGATTCTTTTATTTCCCATATGGATGGAGGTGAAAAGGGACCATGTAATCACAAACCATTACCAGAAAACTTGGTGCAGTTTGCATTAAAAAAATAAGAAAGCAACAATTCTCCATCTTGAGTTTTCAAAACTCAGTGTGTTCAAGTAATAGTGTCTTCAGGCCTTTTCCTATTTTTTAAAATCCCTTTTTTCAGGTTCAGTCACTAAAATTGTTAGTCATGTGAATAAGGATCAGGATACAGGATACATTAAATACAGAATTCTCCAGCTAATCACCATCCCTCCTAACACACCAAGCTAAGTTTGCTCAAATTAAGTGTGCCACATACTCCACATTAAGTATTTAATTCAACTGCAGATTGTCTCAGAAATCCCATTTACAGACCTAACAAAAGCAGTATTTTATTAACACATAAAATTCATTCATATTAGCAAAGCACTAGGTGCACATTTCACTTCAAGGATGTGAATCAAAGTTCAGTTCCGTTTACATGACAGTTTCAGTGAAAAGGTCACACAAATATACATATTTGACTATTGGTAAATAACTGTTCTTTCCAGGTTTTATTTGTGTCAGTTAAGACAAAACACATGACTGCTTCAAATTTATTATTTCAGTAGTAATACATAACCCATTAGTGCAAGCTTGCCCAAATGTTTTAGTCCACCTTTTTGAAAATGAAATGCTTTTTCCAACAGCCCTTATTGACTACTGTCTTTTGTGCACTACAGTAGTGCACACTGAAGTGACAAAACCCCACATACATGTGTTAGAGTAGCAGATATGATTGGCATCTGGCTCAACATCCAGGAGATCACACAAGAAAATCAAGAAGCCATAGATTTTTTTTTGGTGAGGGAGACTTAAAGAGAAAAAAATAACCAGAAAGCATCTATACTCAAGGATGCATAAACAAGTGTTTTAACATGCATTCACATGCTTTTGAAGTTTAACTCTGAATCTTTAAAAAAACCCAGAGCCTGCACACCTATAGGTAACACAGGTTTGCAGTTCCCATGAGGCAGCAATGGAAGGAGACACACAGAAGAAATAGGTAACACTCCAAGAACCACATAATTCTCTAAATTTTTTGCCTTTTTGAAAGCTTATACAATGCAGAGGATGTGTTTGTGCAAGTTTATTATATATACCTAATTAGGGGCACATGTCTTAACTACACATCTTTATATAAAGGAATAAATAAAAAGGTATCTTGCATATTTCCATAGACAAAAATAAGTATCTCTCAGAACAATCCAGTTTTTTTGCCTTGTTGCTAGAATATTTTTTGCCATGCCTCAATAACTTGTTTTTTAATCTAGCAATTATAAATGCACAGAAGCAAATTTTCCATCTATTTTCTATAAAAGTAATATTAAACACAAAGAAAGGTAAATATTGGTGTAAAGAAACAAAAAAAAATAAAGCACTCTATGTATAATATTTAAAGCTTCATGAAGTGTACTTTGAAGAACACTCACAAAGTAAAAAGAGGTGATTTTAAATAAGTCTGCTTATGCTACAGAGTCATTATTTGCATAGGATAGGATCAGGATGCTATTTGAAAAGCATGTTCCAAACCCATGCCAAATAAAAGGTACAAAAAAGGTTAAACTCACCCTGTAAGCAGGGTCTTCCATCAGGTCACAAGAGGCAGCATTAACATTTGTATGCCACATTGTCTCTTTGATGCTGCAGCCATACATAAATACATTCTTTTTACGAGAATGACCATGATAATCACAGTAGACCTATAATAAATAATTTGGCAAAATAAACTCAAGGCATATGGAATCAAAATTTTAAGAAAGTAATAGAAAGACAATTTTTATTAGTACTGTAGAATGTTCCAAAGAATTAGGCAACACAATCCCTTATATAATTAACTCTCATTAAGACAAAAAGTGAGTGATTCATCTAAGGAAGGTTTAACCTTCTAGCCTAGCCAATGTAACAGATTTACATCTACAGGTTTGCAGAAGACCAGTTCTCCAAGTCAAATTTAAGTGTGACATGGTTTACAAGACCATATCAAAATGTTTAATTTATAGACTAGCTACATAGACAAAGTTAAAAAAATTCAGAATTGCTTACACACACATACTTACCAAAGGCAAACGTTTTATAGCAGCCAGATATTGCAGTAACCCTTTAGCATGGTAAATAGTGGGATGCAGATCTGGATTTGGATTTTGCCACTGTCTGTTTAAATCTTCTCCACTTAAAGAGCAACGGTGGCTATTGTGGGGGGGTGGAAAAACGCATGATGTAGTCTGTATTATCATACTTTTAAATAAGCCTCCCCCCCACCTCAAGTTTTCCTCATCAACACTGCTTCTTTGGAAGGAGTCTGGCAAGAAATAAACTTCAATTTTCTAACATGCCAAATAATAGAAATGTTGGGGTGTTTTAAACTATGTTACAGAAACTCTAAAAATAAATTAGAAGTAGCCTCTTAGGTGAAGCCAAATGTAATTACTTATTTGCTGTTGAAACTGAAAGCTTACAATTCTATCTGAATTCTAGTTCAAAATCAGTAATTTCATACATATGGTATCTTTACAATTTGGTGTCTTCAGTAATTTAGAGACTAATGTCAACTAGAAATCTAATACTTGAAATGTGAAGTTGTTAGGAGACAAGGAGCTGTGAGAAAAACAAGGACAAAAAAACCTGAAACAACCCAGGAAACAAAAAGATCATCTCTGTATTCAGTCAGCTATCAGCAAGAACTTTTAAACTTGCAGGATTTCATGATCATGCAGTCATCTTCACTACATTTGCCTTTAGACTGTGTCTGCTGGGACAGCCTTCTTAATTGTCCCTGTATCCTGAATTATTTAATTACAAGTATTCTAATATATACATTCTTTCACATATATAAAGACAAGATTCTACTGAAATCTATAATTAGTTTTACTTTTATTATTTTGTTCACAAAACCTTTTAAAATACTACCTATAGTAGATGAATGGAAACTGTAATTTTACCATAGCAAAATTTCCATTTCACAAGAATTCCCTGCAACCAAGTAAATGTAAACTGCTCAATGTTTACTCATAGCAGTTTCAACAAGTTCTGAAATACCCCTTAAATTTATTGATAAAAGTGTTGAAATAACTACTATTAATAACTTCAATCAAACCAGGATAATCTATTACCCTCTCTCTTGCACACCTATTAACTTCCCAGCTTTTAAAAAAAATTATGTAAAAGACTTTCTTAAATATAAGGCACTTCCTTTATTTATGTGCACCATGAACTTGTTTAGCTTTTTCTAAATGCAGGTGTGATCTCATATAAAACTCCTACAGAAATCCAAGACAGAGAGACAATAAAAATTTCATGTCAAATTGCATAGGAATGATTATCATCCATGAACAACTGGAAATATTTTTGTAAAATTGAAATTTGTCAAGGAATGTAACTGCCTTTTAAGAAGCCAAAAATCCTAGCAATATTGCAAGTGTCTGTTGCTTTTTTATCACATTACATATTGCATTTGCACTTTTGCAGGATCAGCTTAGATTATTTATTTTTAAATATTGATGTAAAGAGTTAGAGTACAGGTTAAATATTTGTGATTAAATATATGCTTACTTTCCATTGATGACACCATCTGGATTGAGCATGGGAATAATTTTGAAAATATAAGATTCCCGTAAAGACTGTGCATTCGGACTATTGCTCATAAGGTATTCCAGTGTTCCCTTCATAACCCAGCTTGCATTAGTCTCTCCAGGATGCACACGAGCAGACAGGAATATATAAGGACGATTCCCTAAAAGAGATATCCACAGAAATTGCAAAATATAATTTAAGCTAAGTAAACAGTTCGTTGGTTAGAAAAAGAGCCAATAGCCCACTGTATTTATAACAACACAAAAAACATTTATAAGTTGAGTGTTACTGGGTGTGAGTATTATTGATAGAGCTTGCCACAACATTTTTGAAAGGACTGCTAATTACAAAACTACACAATGGAGCTTTAAATTTGATCTGACAATTACACAACTGAGTTGAGCTGGCAGTTACGATTCAACTTTCATTACTTTTTTCCCAATAGCCAAGAAAAATACTGAGGTGACAAATAAATCAGGAAATGGCAAAAGCTCACTTCAAATCACAACAGCTAGATATTAGCTTTATGACAGATTTTTTTGACAAGCTAAAAACCTCAACATTTTAAGAAAAAAGTTACTTGTCCAGTATTCTTTTCCAAGAAGTGCTGTCTGCAAAATGGAATTTACAAACCTAGCAGCAAAAATTTAAAATACATATATACTCTACACATATACTCTTACATATATATACACTATATATACTCTTACTCTTACAGATATTTACATCTTTATTTCACTATCACAAATAAGTATTATTAAATATAAAACAAATCCTGAATGCTGATGCCTCTCAGCTTTACAAAATGTATTAACCTTATTTTAGATTGCTATTTTTACACTGCATAGTGGTTAAGACTAATTTTTTTTCTACAAATACCTAGTTTTATTTTATTATTTTCAGTTGATAAGAAAGAAGAGTTATACTTACTGAACTGATAGATATGTTCATAGTAATTGGACTCTGGCATGGCTGTAATAGTGACTAATGGACAGTTGTTGCCAGCCAGGGTCTTACAGAGAACATCATGCCGAAAATATATCTGTTGAGGGTTGTGCATAGATTCCAGCTTCCTAAGATGCATCTTCGTACCAAAAATAATGAAAAAATACTTCAAATTCTTTGCAGTCACATATGACAGCATATATGTATATTCAAAGGTACTATTTAACAGATCTTTCTTTTAGATGTTCTAAACAATATACAAATTTCCAGGATAATTTTGACCATGAAATACCATTTTCTACATCTCTGACTGATTGAATACTTCTCTTTACAGAGTCTGGTTTTCCAACTGCTTTGAGAAAGAGGAAGGAAAAGAGGGTGAATTATTGTACACAGATGGTACTATAAGGGTATATGGAAGGTAAGAACCTCTGCTCCTTTAAGGTTATCTGATCAGGGACCTTTTCACTGCAAAAAGAGGTCATAAGTAAAGGAAGAATCAATACATGGGAACAGAGAGCTGAGATGTAATGGAAACCATAGCAAAGACCAAAGTCACCAGTCTCTCTTTGAACAGGTCATTAAGAACCTACAGACAAAGACTTGGAGAGAGTTGCCTGATAAACAAGCAGAATGGGGTAATTTGGGACATTCAAGAGGGGGGTGTGGTACCATACAAAATTCAAGCACCTGATTCCTACAGACTGGCCTTAGCCATCTCTGCGCAGCCTTACTCTCTACCCTGTGCATCCAACTGCTATGTGGACTAGTGCAACTAAAAGGACAGGTGTAAGTCAATTTGGGGTCAACAGCTGGAATGCACAAGGGTCTCACCAGCAGTAGCTGGAGAAGCCAGCCTCTTGGGAGCATCTCTGTGGGTACCACAGACTGTGTGTCCCAGGTCCCAGCTACTGCTGGAATCAAAGCAGACTCCAGCAGCTGGAGCTGTAAGCACTCTTCACTCAGTGGTGTCAGTAAAGAAGCAAGGGAATGTCTCACTGCCAGTGACTGCAATGGGTAAAGGTGTTGGTATCCAACCACTGAGGCAAGGACAGTGTGTCCATCAAAACACATCTGGTGGGACAAGAAGGGTTGAGTTTCTCAGTGACAACACCTGAAGCATGAACATGGGTTACATGACCACGTGCCTGGTAACAGTTGCTAGGGATTGGGTGGGGGGGAAGCATGAACATTTTTCCTGTAGCCGGGGTGTGTGGCGGCATACGTGAAACTTGCTAGCAAACTTCAAGGTAAACTACCCAGGCAGTATGGGCCCCAGTCAAGGGAGGGGTATCTAGCAGGCAGACAGTCCATGCTGGCATCTGGGCAGGGCCACAAGTGCAGAATGCCTCTGAGATGAGCGTGCAAATGCAAGCATCTGTTTGCTAGTGAGCATCAGGCTGGGCTAGACTGCAAACTGGAGGCCGGGACAGCAGGTAAGAGAGACCTGGGACTGAGGCAGAGCTATGGCACAGATGGGCCATGCCAGCGCTCCACAAACATATTTCTAATTCTAGAGAGTAGGACAGCTTGTACTTTTTCTAGTGAACAGCAATCCACACCAACTGCAGAGGAGGATGGGGTGTCTGTACCTGCTGTGCAAGTCACTGTAGTGTTACACAGGAGTGTGCCTTGTCTGTGCCAGTCCGTGCAGCCAGCCCTGCCCAGCAGGAGTAGGCATGCACAAGTATGTGTGCATAAGTCTCTTTCTCTCCCTGGGATACATACTCAGACTTGCTAGTGAATATATAAGCAAACAGGAAAGCAGGAGCCATGTCCATCAGCCTGGGACAGAGACCCCAGGTACCTTGGTTGGCCTCCACCAGCTGGGCAGGAGGAACCTCCAGGACCAGGAGCTGCTGGAAGCAGCAGTTGCTTATAACAGCTCTTAACAGGTACCTCTTCAAAAGCTGGCATAGTTTAAAAGTGAAAAGTGAAAAGCTGCAATTAAAGCTGCTATATACTGCCCACTGAATCCTCTGCTTTACTTTTATTGCTGTAACAGAGGAAAACAAGAGACATTCTAGCCAAATGAATTTTGCTTAGTATTAAAAGGCTCAGAAGACTTATTTAGGCAATTCATAAATCTAAAAAGATCTCTAATTATCTTAGTTACAGCAGCTTTAGTTATCAAGAAGTATACGTAGAACAGCAGGATATAAGTCATTTAACACAAATATTCGATCAAATTAGCATGGCTTCCAGTCAATTATTACAGAATCAAAGAAAGCATAAGGTTGAAAGGGATGAGAGTGGGCCATCTGGTCCAACCTCCCTCTTTCAAGCAGGGCCAGGGCCATCTTATAGCACATTGCACAGGATTGTGTCCAGACAATCCCTTGAAATCCCCAGGGATGGAGATACCCCAAACTCTCCTTGCAATCTGTTCCAGGGCTTGGTCACCTGCACAGTGGTGGAATTCCTTCCCATGTTCAGGTGGAACTTCCTGTGCATCTGTGTGTGCCAGCTCTCTCTGGTCCCAGTTCTTAGCACCACTAAGGAGAGCCTGGCTCCATCCTCTTGACAACCCCACTTCAGATATTTTCAGAGGTCCCCTCTCAGTCATCTCTGCTCAAGGTCTTTCCTCATAAGAGAGATGCTCCAGTCATATAATCATCTTTGTGATACCCAGGAAACCCATTAAGCCTGTAAGCATCAATTTTATTTTTCCTGGGACTGTTCATCAGAACAACCTATACATTTTGTCAACCTAAATACTAATATTATGAAAATTCTCCCTTGAAAGGAGCATTTTGAACTTCAAAAAAAAAAAAAGAAACAAAATTAATTCAGTCACTATTGTGATATATTATACTAATATTATAAGTATTCATTTATGTAACAGATACAGCTTCTCACCTTTAAAGTTGAGTATGTATATGGATAATGGTAAGCAAAGTAGCACACATCTTCTTTGTGTTGGAAAGTCACAGTGAATGTAATTGTGTAATAGGATTTTCCTTTCTGGCCCCCAGCAGCAATTGAACTTCTTGAAAAGTGATTCCTAAATCAAAAAATGAAGGTAATACACACATTAGAGTAATTTTTTTTCATACTATTTATTATTTCTGAATACACATGCTAAGAGTCAGAAGGACTTTCAGTGACTGTATTTCTCTCCTATGTACATACAGGTTAAATACAGGTTCCCACCAGCTTTAAAGATACTTTATTGTAACAGTGATACACACATTCATTTACATTGATAAAAGGTGAGCAAACAAAAACAAGCAACAAAATAAACAAAAAATCAGAAAAAGTAAGCAAGCAAAGAGCTACCAACCAAGAAGGATTACATATTGATATGCTGCACCATCTGATCCTGTGTTTTAGAACTCCTCTAATTCCACCACAGATTACACAAGGCTCATCACAAGGACCATGAGACCAGCATTACTGGAAGTTACTAATAGGATTTCAAGTAAGCATACATATATACATTCCCTTAAAAGCTTCCCAGAAACAGTGTCCAATTTCTAAGAAAAATATAAAATATTAACAGCTTAAATATAAGTGGTGTGGTTACAAAATGAGACCTTGTATATTTCTATCACATATATTACTCTCTGTAGTGACTTAGGAAAAAAACCCTTTTCACAACAGAGTAACAGAACTATCAAATGCAGAAAAAACTTCTGCTCAAAAACTGTACCTCATGTTAATCTTCAGTGGAAGATTTGCTGTATGTTTGGTCTGTGTGTGTACTTACTTGTAGTAACAAATATCTGTCCCAACACGAGTCCAACACGGTCGACAACGTAGTGCTTCCTGAACAGAATACATGAGGGGCTGCATACCTGAAAGAAGAAATGCAACTCACTTTAATCCTTACCATTAAACAGAAACTTATTAGCAGAAACTTATTAACATCACCACTTTCACACCAGTCTACAAATTACCTCTACTTATTCACTCACTATCTGAGTGTATTTTCATTAATGTCTGGGTATTGTACTGTGTGCTTTTTTAAACCAGTTGACAAAAGATTGCTGATTTTCAGAAAATAACAACTAAAGAAAAGAGCAAGACTTGTGAAAGACCAAAATGGAATGTTTAAATGAAAGCTGAGGTTTGCATGAAAGGTAGATTACAAGCAGTATTCAGTTCCACTCCATCCAATTCACACTATGAAAAGGTTTCACAGAGTACACAAAAAATTGATGCTATCATCCATTCATGTAAATAACTGAAAAATAACTGATATTTCAGGACAATTTTTTTAACAAGTAACTCTTCAAAGTCTATTTTTGATAGTATACTTACCTAGAATTCTTAATATGAAGTTAGAGGAGAAAAAATACATACTAATTGAGTATAATTTATTTATAATCTAGATTATTAGCCAACCACACTGACTGATTCAATCAGTGTATTGAAAAAATCAGAAGAAATTATTAAATATGCACAACATAAAAAAAAATCTAAACTGACTGATAAGGATTAATAAGTAACTTAAAAGCATCTTATTACTGATCAAACTACCTGGTGTTCTGTGACTTTATCAGTGTGGAGGAAAGTGTACAGCAAAGGAGAATACAATATCATTTGGTAAAAAAATTTTGAAGCTCGAGGTGGGAGGAGGAATTTCTTCCTTCTTAAAGGACAAATTTTAGAATATATATCAGGAAAAAACAAACAGTTTTAAGCTCAGTGACATACACAATCCCAGACAAGAGGAAGAAACGTATTTTCAGCCATTTGTAAATGTTTGAATGAGGCACACACTGCAAACACTACTTACTAGAGACAGTGATGTTCATTTAAGAACCCCAGTATTTCAAAGTAGATTTATTTTTCCTTACCATCAATAAGACACAACTGTTTTGGAATGTGTCCCCTTACATTCACATCTACCCCTATGCAAAAATGGATTAACGATGACAACTGTTGTTCTTCTTGATCTGAGTGAATCAACAAGCTTTGTTGCTGTCCTCCCCGCCCAATGGTCCCTAAGACAATTGTAGTTGCAGCTACGAGTAAATTTCTTCTGCTTTTGACTCACAACAAAACATCATTTAAAAAACTGACAGCCCTTGGTTTAAGATGCATTTCTTCTTTTTAATCACAGCTATCAAAACATTTTCTAGCAGTACTATTAAAATAAAGAATTTAAACTGGTAACATGAATACTACTAATCCTGTGGAGGAGGAAAGGAAACAGCTGAGGTAACTGCCACAGGTATTTTTTTGATATTTCTTCTCAAAGAATGGGAAACATATCTTACCATAGTTGAACTGACTGTTTGACTTTTCACAGTTGATGATGTTAAACCGGTAACCAATGCCAGTTTTCATTCCACTGACTTCAAAGTAGAACCACTGATGATAATGATTGCTATTTATATCTGAGTTCAGAATTAGATCATATTCATTTCTGAAAATTAGCAAAAACAGATCAATGATCATAAAAAGCAGAAATAAAAGGTCTAAACCATGAAAAGTAGAGTTGAAAGATCTTACTTTCTGATCTGAATAACTTTGCGCAGGTTTCCAGATTCAAACTTGGAATTAAACTTCAGAACATCTGCCTCCTCTGGTACAGAAAAACTATGAGTAGAAAAAGGGACCAAAATGAATAAAACAAACTTAGCTAAACCAAATAGCTTTATTTTAGTCCTCACTTATCAATTCAGAAACTATTTTGATCTTTCCTCCAAATACAGCCCAGATAGCAAAAGCACTGTTATGTCAGATCAAATTTCGTACGAAATCTGCTGTAAATATTATGAGCCACATCACAGAGAAAGTAGAACTGGAGTATTAGAGTATTACTTGAATATTGTTTACAGAAAGGTAGAAACTTACCTCGAATTATCAAGGTCATATACAACTCTATCTATAATGTCATTTTGATAAATCAGCCTTTCAATATCTTGACAGATTTTTGTCCTAAAAAAGAAAAGCAGAGTTCTCACTTAAATTGTCGTTTGCTGTTTCCAATCACAAACGAGGAATTGCCTCATACAGGAAAACTAATGGAATTGACATGAAGACAGGGTACAGTTCAGACAGACCTCAGCTTCACCGCCACTTATGTGTGCATAGTCAAGGTGTACTTAAGTTTAAACACCTGCATTCAGAGTTGCCTGAATCCAGTATTTGTATCTGAGGGACCTGAGTTTTCATTCACACAGCTCACTGGGTTTTATCTGAAGGAAAAATTGCAGTTTCATACTTTCTAATAGAAGCAGAAATTACTCAAACATTACTTAGGTTAATGCTTTAACACATGGCAACACTTGATAACATTAGTAACTTAAATGAATCCTACCATAACCAAAATTAAAGAGTTTTAGGGAATAGCTCATACAGTGAGTGTGTTAGTGAACTAGCTTTTCACCTCCAAAGATCTAGGTTCATTTATCGACTACGTAACAAATAAGAAAGAATTTGGTGATGCCAGCCAAATGTCAGGTGTGTGCTTATCCAGATCATAAAACCATTGCACAACTGGCAGTATCTAGGTCCTGGCTTGGAAAAGCAAGAATGTGCTGCAGTTGAAGCATGAAAAATAGTGGCAGAGCTGTGTGGAAAAGCTTGCACAGCACCTGCAATAAGAAGAAAAGGAGGTAGATTAACAATGAAGAATACAGAAACAGAATGGTAAAGTACATTCAGGCTGGAAATTCTAAATTTAATTAAAATACATACTCTTAACAAATGAGAAACAGAAGATAAGTGCACAACTCTAGCACATTGTATTAAATTGAAATTAACTGAAAAAGAAAAGAAGTCACAAGTTCAAGTTCAACTGACAATATTGTGACAAGGCTGACTCACCAGAATCCATCTGAATAGGTTCAGCTCAGGACAGAATTACAGATTTTTGACCTTACACTTGATCTTAGAAAACTCGCTCAATCTTGGCATGCCTCAGCTCTAAAATGCCCTAACACTTCCTAATATCACAGGAGTTTTGCCAAGACAAAATCCATCAATGAAAATCCATTGTAAGTATTTTATAAATAATAACATCATTTAAATACCATTATAATTACCAGTGTAGATGAAAGCAAAGAAGATGCTCATGAGAATGTATTCAAGATGCTCATGAGAATGAGAAGTAATAGCAGACATTTTCACGTTCCAAAAAATGAAGACAAACTATTTAAAGAAAATTCAAGGAAAAAGAAATCTAGAACCAACATTGTTGATATGAGCCCTGTGCTTAGAGACTACTCCTTTGTGGATCCTGATGATTAGAAAACACTAAAGTGTATGGAAAAAAGCCCCAACCCAACTAAATTTCTAAGGAATAGAAATGCCCAAATTTATAGAGTATTTTGCTATATAATAATTTTCTTCCTAAAAAGATAGAGTAGTATAAAACACTTCAATTATAATCAATATCATTTATCCTAACAGTAATACATGATAATTACATACTACTAAATTTAAAAGAGAAAGAAAAAGCACTCCAAAGCACAAATTCAAAAACATTTAATCTCCTGGCACATTGCAAGACTAAAAAAACCCCTAAATCTTACATTGTTCTAATAAAAATAAGAAGAAAATCCATTAGGTCACACCTTAGACCCCACACAATATTTTCTCAAATTACATGGATGGATTAAAGCAACCATTTATTTTCTAAGTAAGACATACCCAATGAGCAGTAACTAAGTGCTTACATGACAGAGAACATAAATCACACTGAATATCAAGAGTTAGGACACAGCTTTGTAAAAGACTTTAAAGCTTTTCCATGTCCCCTACCAAACAATTTTTACAATCTGCTATAAACTATGAAAGCATGAAAACATTATGCCCTTTTTAAAAAAGTTATCAGAAGATTTTTACGTTGCAGCAACAAGATTGAGTTGTTTGTAGAAAATGGAATTCTTAAAACAGTTTTCCTTAAAAATGTGTTGCATGATTTTTGATCCAAGTTTAGCCATATTACCTGGTATTTCATTCTTGTTCCCACAAGAACCCAAAAAGTTCCTTTCAACATAAAAAATACAACAAAAATAGAACATTTCAAGTTAAAATATACCCTAAAATTATCTTCATGATCTAGAAATCACCCTTGTGGATGATTTCGTACAAGGCTTATTTTTCCAGTGTTATATATCTAACAATGAGACAAATTGTATCTCACTTCACTCAATTTTTTTATTCAGGGAAATTCAGAATTATTAATTACTACAAAAACATACATAAGGATTTCCAAGATTTGCTTAAATGGCTTAAATGCAGTTCTTAGGTGATTCCTGACTCTAGACTATCTCCCTTCTAAATCAGCTGAATCTAGCCAATAAATAACCTGCTAGGGAAGATTCTCCTCCTTCAACACTGTATAATATGTTCATTTTGGCATTAGTGTTCCAGCACTTGTTATTTCACTACAAAGATCACTTTTTCATTACTTGTGTGAAACAGCTGAAGGATTTTCATTCAACCAGCTAAGGACACTTAATCTCTTAACCATTTTAATATCTAAATATAAATACAAAGAAACTCATTAAGTTGGTTATAGTTATGAGTATAAAGGTGAAGGCATTCAGTCCCATAATTTTTTAGGCAAGTGGCAAGGTCTCATAGCTCTATGTGTTCTGCTAGTGTACTCACATGTCTTTACAGTAACTCACTATGTAATATTAGCCAGCTTTTCATAGCATTTTTGCAAATCATTCTGAAAAATACCATCACTCTTCATCATCTTCTATTATCTCTCAGTGAAGAAATAAAAGGGTGTGTTGATACATTTTTGTTGCATGTCATTCTGCAGCACCTAACACAAAGTGGATCTTCTGCATTTGTTAAGTCTAAATTCTCTTATACTCTGAATACTAAAGCAAAACACTTTAATGTATTAATTTTTTAACTATTTCCACTATGTTTCCCTGAAAGACAGATTTTTAGTTCAGCAGAGAAAAGCGGTGAAGAAACTTTTTAGTTATTAACTGCCTTATCTTTGCTAACAGCTGAAAGGAGCACTCAGGTGAGGATTTTTTAGTTTGGTTCCTGGTGGGCTTTGTAGGTTGGTTTGTTATTTTGCAAACGACAAGATTCACATGGGAAATGAGGGGAAGGCAGAATGGGAAAATATAAACTGAATTTCATATTTAGAAACTGAATTCCAGAATTAGCAATTACAGAACCAGACTGTGTTCCTCTTTATGGCTCTGCGCTGATCAAAGCATACTCACCTACCTTCAAACTGCTTTTCACTGGAAACAGTTTTAGATGCCCAAGTAAACAGTGTAACATTGATTGTTAATCACAGCCATAGCTAGGGCTGGGTGGGACCTCTGGAGATCATCCGGTTAATCTCATCCTAAACACTGCTTCTCAAAGGAATGAAAAAAACAACAAAAAAAAGGTGTCTGGTAACTCACCTCTGCACTCCATATCGCCTTTCCAGAATAGGTTCCTTAAATGGGGGTGGAATATGGCCAAAATAATCTGGATAGGCCACTTCTGAGTATTCCGGAATAGATTTTGTGTTCTTCACCATTTCAAGATAAAGATCACAGTCATGAACTGGTGATACATCAGAAACTTGAAGTGTGGCATGTTCTCCTGATGAACTAGATCTGGAATCCTCCTCCTCCTCTGAATCCACCCCAGTGCAGCAGAGTTTTCCCAGCTGGACAGATGATCCTTCAAAGAGACTACCTCCACAGGGTGAAACATGCTCACAGGGTTTACTAGAAGCAAGTGTGGTAATGCCAGCTTTGCTTTCCTTCTCTAGTACACACCCTGTACCATAATATTGATCATTTTTTGCACTGTTCTGGAGACTGATTCTGTCCAAGCCTTTCACAATTTCTTGGCTTAGACACTGGCATGATGGAAGCATGTTTCTTTGATCATTTTGCTGATGTAAACTACCGCCTTTCATGTTATCTTTCTTTGGTAGTTCCAGAAACACTGGCCTTCTATTGTATTCCTCTGTCAATAAAGGACTGCACTCCTTTAAAGCAACTCCTTTTGTTGATGGGTTTGCTTCAGCAGAGTGCTCCTCACTGGCTGTAGGAACAACAATAGGTCCACTCAAATTTGCATCAGGTACAAAAGGCTTTGGTTCCTTGGAAACTAAGTCCCATTCCTTAAAAAACAAAGGTGAAAAAAAAATTTAAGAAATTATTAACAAAAAAAAATAAACAGTTCCCAAGTTTCATGTATATTAGAAACACTTGTCTTTCCTTGTTTTAAATGTAATTTAAAAGGTGACAGCTGTTATAAGGCATCAGAGCAATGAAGTTTGTCTTTTACAAAAAGGCCTTAAAGCAATAACAAGCAGTTCATTAAAAACAAAGTATAAAGTCAATGCAATTGCCTGGATATTTTAACTACTTATTTTTAGTAGGTGTACAGCATTTGAGGAGATGTCTAATACAATTAAGCACTCTCAGAAATCTCACATCCTTCTTCTCTATTTTATTTTTTGCTGTATACAATAATCAGACATCAGAAAGAAAACAGTTTTCCTTTACAGCTACCCACAGTACCCCCTTCTCAGTAAGACTGAAGCAACCATAACACCTAACTAAATAACCTACGATAAAGTGCTCCCATATGTAGGTCCAGAACTGCAGACCCCTGATTCTTGGCTAGAGGAACTATCCACCCAAAAAAGAACATCAAAGTATATTCCAGAGTCAACCTGACATGGCCAGAAATGTCCTGGGAAAAATATACTTTACCTGAAAGTTTTCTGAAAGTTCTGGGAAAAATTGCTCATACATTTTCAGTTCTTCTATGGATCTTCCCAGTTCCTGTCTAGGTTTCAGTTTATTAATATCAGTCTCAATATCATCATTCTGAAAGATCACCAGAACAAATTAATCTTGCATCCAAAATTAATGATGTTCTAAAACATTAATCTGAAACATTCACCTTTACTCTTGACAGCCATGCTTTAAAAGATAAAATACCACTATTTTAAAAGCAGCTGAACTGCAGACTTAGATGAAGATTTAGGCTGCTCAGTATTATTAGTATGCCTAAGCCTCCATTTCAACAGCAATATTACAAACATCTCAATTTTCTTGCATTCATTCAAACTTATTATACACAGATAGCAGATTTTACATGAAATCTGTGTATATTCCCAGTACAGAACTTGGAATGTGAAGATTTCATCTGATTGCAGTGACAAAGCAATACTGCTTCTATGGAAGATACTCCCTCCATCAGGGCTCATGAGATCCTTGAATATAATATGTTTTTCTAGTTCATGTATTGACAATTCTATTAACTCCTAACTACACATAACATAAAAATACAGAATAAGGCAGTTCTGACTAAATACTCATCCATGTCCCAGATGGCAGCTAGAGAACACGAGAATATCTTCCCTAAGTGGTAAAACAGTTAGAGGTATGATGTCTACCTCTACAGCTGGCTGAACTTCAGCTACCTTGCTGAAACACTGATCCAGTCAATCCCAGTCCAGAATTCTGGAAAAGGTTAGAGCAGCTCCTACATGTGGACCAGCTTAAGTGAGAAAAGCAGGCTGAGAGAAGTTTAAGTTGGGAAGAGAACACTGATAAAGGAGTCTGTGGTTCTGCTCCACTGCACTCCAGATACATCACGTGTGAAGCAAACAAATTTTGACAAAAATCTTGACGCAATCTGAACAAGACTGGTTGATATTTTTAAGCAGCACCCACCTTCTTTAAGTTTCTGAAGCTTTTTTAATTTTAGAAATTGCCCTGAAAACCTCCTCAAACTGCTTCTAACATTTAAAATGCACTTATTCATCAGATTCAAGCAACTTAAATAAAAAAATCGCTATACCTGACTTTTGCCTATTCATTTTGTCTCTACCAACCTTATAATGTTGGTCCTTGTCATCATCAATTTCAGTTTCAATTTCTGATTCTGTTTCAGCATCATCGTTATCATCACTTTCATCTACTACATCATCCACTATAATACAAAAAGGTTTTGAAAGGCAGATTATACATTTAATCCAACTATACATGCTCAAAGAAGATTTTTGATGTTCCGGGTTTATTTTCTTTTTCATGTACTCCTTAAAAAAAATGTGAAAACCAACTAGTAAATTACTGCTGGGGCAGTTAAGTTTTCTCATAGTGTTTTCCATGAAGAAAATTTGCTGCTTGTCATTTAAAGGCTCATTCAGAGGTTTACAAATTATGCTGATTTTTAGTGTACTCAGAATGACTACATGTACTGCTTTTACAATACTGACTATATAAGATTATACTTTTAACAAACCCAGACCTCTACCACCCCGCAACATTCCACATGCCTTTTAATATAGAACTTCTTCCTTTCAAAGCACTATGTATCCTATTTCCTTTAGGTTTTTCACTTCTTTTTATAACAGGTAAAAAACCTATTAAAAAATCATATCATTACCTCCCTTTAGTAAACTAGGACATTTTTAAACAGGCATTATACAGTACCAATCTACTGTATTAAGCAGAGACTTAATTTCTGTGGGTTTTGAAACACACTTCTCAATCTATTTTCTCCTTTGAAGACAAAACATAAACAATCTTTGAACTACTGGAGTCTGACCCCCATGAACCCCAATAGGATAGCTTACTTTCAGACTATGATTACATTTTGTTTCTGGAAATATCATGAATAAAAGATATTAATAAGCTGACTTTGACCCTTCATTTCAGATTAACTTTCTGATAGCAACTTCATTAGTTGCTTACTGGGTTGGATAGTATACCTTATTGGAATATGTATTAATTACCTGAAAATAATGAAAGGTGTTCACAATGGAATGAATCAATTTTCTACAAAGAACCATAGAAATGCTTTGCAGTACAGTGTTTTCCAAGAGACTGCAACAGTCCAAGAAAGCAGCTCTACTTTCTTATCATGCAATTGAAGGAATAACCACAATAACATATAAAAGCCAGTGCTTCAAATGGCAAACGTTAATCTAAATTTGTCACATCCTAACTTATCAAAATAACAAAAAGAAAGGAAGGGATACAAGCTCCTGTAAGACAGGACATACACTACAACACATTCCATATAGGAGAATGTATACACTGCATGAGTTGAAAGAAAAGACCATTTAAGTTTGAATACAGCCTGTTCTTTACACTTCAGAGTTTGGTGAACCTCTTTTAGTCCTTGTTTCCTCTTTTATTTTATAACCACATGTGTCTGGACAAAATGTCTATCACTTTAAACTTAACATTAGAAATTGGTGCTTCACATCAATAGTCACAGACCCTTTGCTCATTGAGAAGTGTCTCAGAGTCCTTTTAGCAGAGAACACAAGTAAGTGCAATTGATTCCACTTTCCATAAAGCAAAATTAGACATACTCAAAGACAAAGTACTACAAAATCACCGTACCATCAGGAGGCAAATTGTACAACTGAGCCACAGGACCACTGGCAGGAATAACTGGGAGTTGGAAATGGAAAGCACTTTTAATAGTTGGTAAAGGAAGACGATTTTTGGGAAAACATTTTCTCATTATTAGACTGGATGTATTGACAAGAGGATCAAGAGTTCTTACAGCAAGGCACTCCTGTTAACAGGAAAATAAAGAAAAGTATTTCTCAAATTAAAAGTCAATCTGCATTTATATACTATTTACAAAAAAATTGGCTCATGTCGTCTTTAAAGGACAGAAAAACTTCTACCAACTCGAATTCATCTTCTATAAAAATCCAAACTTCACCACAGAAAGGCATTTTCACCCCCGCTTTTTTAAAACTAAATTCTACAGCCCCTCCCAGAGATAGCCACAGCAAAATGACAACAAATACAAATTTAATTCTACACTCTTTCAATGTTTCAGTGGGGTACAGAATATAATCCTTATTCCCATAATCAGGAATGACCATCAATCTCTTAAGAGATATGACAAACTTGAGGTCATAGCCAAAAAGGCAAAAACAACAAAAAAAAACCCTATCAGGATAAATTTACCTGTGAAGTGTTGTAAAGAATTTTCATCCCATTGGCATCAAGAAATGCCTTTCTTCCCAGTTTGATGTTTGTAACACTTTTAATGCACTGTAACACTCCTTTACGTATCAGCATGTATCTGTGTCGATTGTCGTGACGGTGCCAATCAACATAAATCGTTATAAGTGCCTGCACATATCCTCTGTCTACTGCTCTCCTGGCATTTGTTTCTTTGCAAAAAAAGTTAGGAAAGAAAATTAAAATGGCCCAGTGACTTTGATATTACTTTCAAATTTTACTTTCAATGTTTAAATTATTCTTGTTATCCAAGTAACTGAATTGTTTCAGTTTGAGTAGTATTTTAGCCACCCTTCGCAGAGTTTTACATCAACCTAAACTGGAAATTACTGGAAAATTAAGACCAGTAGCCTAAAACTCATTCTTGGAACATTTGACATAATTTTCATGGTGCACTAGAAGAACGACATGCATTACACTTAAAAGACAATTGTAAGATGCTGTCACCCAGTAAATTAAAAACCAAAAATATTTCTACAAAGCATATCTGTCACTATCTACACACACTGTCCAGATATAAGATCTGAAACAAACTTTTTTTCACTTGCAATCCATATAGTTTTACATCTATCACTGAAATTTCATAAGCTGAAAATAATTCTACCCCAAATACTGGGTAATCAGTATGACAGCTGGAATATATACATATAGTAGACTAATGTTGTTATGAAAATATTTAATTATATAAAGTATATGAAGTTACAAGTTGCAACCACTAAGAAGAAGATATCCCTAAATAAATTAACAAGACCTCCTGTTTTAAAGACACACCTTTGGAACACCTCATTTTCCTCCTCAATATTAAAGTTTAACTGCCAATTTACAGAATGGAATACTGACAACAACTTGGAAATATTTCTTTTCCTAAGCCTCCCAAGGAGAAATTGCAAAATTCATAAACACACAAACTGTAAGACAAAGGTATCACACTGAATAAACATTAACAAACTCTGTGATAGTCGGTACAGAAATTTCTCACCATTTGTGTGAAATGGTTTTCTGCAAATCTCATCGCATCTCAATTCTTATTCAACTCCACTGAAACTACTACAAATGCTGTCGCTTTAACACAACTATTTGGAGAAAATGAGTTTTTAATTCCTTGCTAGTTACAATGCTGGTTCAAAATCTGCAAAGATGACATTGTGAGGATCAATTGCTGCTGGCTGAGACAGTCCATGTCTGGAAACACACCATTGGTTTTGTTACCTTTAATTCCATTTCATGTGTCACTGACAGATTTGTTATTGGGACCCAAGTCCTAATTATTCAGGAAGGTACTGAAGAATACCTGTATTTTCCCCAGGCATCCTTCAGATGTATGTGTAAAAAAGAGGCACAGGAGTTAAGCTATAGACATCTATTACTGAATGGCTGAGGTGAGTGAATGTAAAAAGATATCTGTCTACCTTGGACCTAGATCAGTTCTGCAGAAGCAGTGCAGCCTTTCTGCTGCATAACTGACAAAACACTAACCAAGTATTAAACATTCATGTATATACAACATAAATAAAGCATCAGAAACTGCAGAATAAACTTATTTATAGGTTTCCTATCCTTATTTTTGTTTTGGCTACCAACTTAATGCTTAGTTTTACTGTGTCCATATATACACACACACACATTATAGCTCAAGTAGACATTTTCTAGTAGTCAAACACTTACTTGATTTTAGCAATGCAGCAAGTGTGTCTAAAGCAACCCTGTCAACATAACAAGAAAAGTCAAAACAGCAACCAACCAGTAAGCTTAATCTATAACACTGTAAAACTATATAAAATATTTACTGCTTACAGACTTATAAAGAGTCTAACTTCATGTTTTCCTGGTTGCACTGTAGCACAGATTTCACTTTTATATTACTACAAGATCATGTATTTGAAGTCTGATGACAAAACTTAAAAATATCAATGCAACAGCTATACAAGCTTCCAGCTATACAAGCTTTTGCAAAAACACTGTGAAAACGTAATGTTTATGACCAACACTCACTGGCTGTGATACTCTGAAATTCATGTCTCTGTTAGCAGCAGAACAAGTGCTTCCACAAAGTATTGGACACTATTTTGGAAAACTAGGTCAATACCCGCAGGCAGTATATGAATATACTGAGAAGCAATGCCCAATAATCTGTACTACAACACAAGACGCTCAGCATGAGATTTTTCTTGTACCCAAAGATGTTCCCTCAATTCAACCATGGAACTACAAAACATATATACTTATTTTTCAACTCTTTGTGAAGATAGACTTGAAGCACCTGATCTTAGACCACAAACAAGGATATCATCATTAGTCACATCATAAAAGAGTACGTTCATATATAGAATTTTAGCTGAGCCTTAAAGGAACAGGACATGTTTTTTGGTCCCTACTCCTGTGATCACAAACACCAGATTTTGATCACATAATGCTATTTCTTTTTGTAATAAAATTAGAATATGCACAATATGAGATTAATACTTTGCTAATCAGATGAAAAATTTAGTTTTCCACTGGTACGTACTTTGAAAAGGTGGAGGTATATAAAGAAAGGATTATCTTCAGTTACATGCATTTGGCTACATTTTAACCCTATATTCACCCAAAAAACCCAATCCAAATTAAAAAAACCCAACAAAGCAAAAAAGTCCAAAATCTACAACCACCACCTGAGTGAGAATCCAAAGTCACCACTTTCACCTACACAGTGAATTTCAACTTTTTAACATAATAGCCCACAAGACAGTAATTGCTGGGGCTTCCTAATCTATGTTTTATGTTCTTGCTCCAGATGTCTATTTGCTTTGCAGAAAAATGGAAAAAAATTCTATTGTCAAACAAAAGGGACTGTGTCACACTAAAATCACAAAGCAGATGATAGAATAAGCTGAATTGGAAGAGGGACAGACACAAGGATCATCAAGTCCAACTCCTGGCCCTGCACAGCACCACTCCCAAGAGTCACATCCTGTGCCTGAGAGCATTGTCTAAATGCTCTTGAACTCTGTCAGGCTTAGTGCTGTAGAAACAAACTGAAAAATGATGGGATTGTCTTGATCTACTTGTTATGATTTAGGGTTAACCACTGTACAGTTTCCAAGCAGGAATATTAGAGATAAAAAATAATGTATATTATTTTACCAGTACTGCAACTAGACATTCAAGTATTTTGCATTACTCTACTGGGAAAAATTAAAATTTCTCATATTTGTGATACTCCTTCCCATCACCCTTCACTTTAATCTTCAAATATTATTTGCATTTGATTTCTCCAATGTTGTTTTCCATTTACAAGTAACTTTTGAAAAAACATACAAGGTTTTATCATATGGTATTTTAAAGAAATCTTACTTACTTCATAAGGCTAGTGTTCCTTTTACTAAAAGGGCCAATAATCTTAAACATCAGTTCTACTACTCCATTCTTTCCCAGAGATACTGCATTTACAGCTGGAAGTTAAAAGCAATCCATTTTAACATAATGTAGTAAGAAAGGCAAAAGAAAAAGATCCATATACTCAAAACTAAAATTCACACAAGTTAATTCTGAAGTACAAAAATGCTAGTCATTTTAGTCCTTTAAGACATACAGTGACAAGCAGATGGTACTCTACACATAATAAGCATGATGATCCAATCCTGTTAAAACTTGGAAAAGAAGAAAACTTAATTATTACTTTACAAATAAAACCACATACTACTTCCAATGCAGGCTTCTGCTTTCTTTGTTACTAAGATACAACACAAAAGCAATTTTCTTTATAGAAATTCACAGTTTACTGAAACAGCAGGTGTTCTAAAATTTCAGGTTCTATGATTTGCCGTCATAAGATATGACTATTACCCTTCAGTATTTGGACAAACAGGTATATTCACCAGGATTTGAAATCCAAGAGTCTGCTACAAAATTTTAAAATGCCAATTGGTATAGCTTTCCTGAACTACATGCTCTGAATACATGTTCTCAGAAAAAAATATAAAAGTAATCTATTTGAATGGGAGCAAATGAAAAGAAATAATGCTAAGACCCATGTTAGAGAAATATGTACTTAAAGTGTATGTCAGAAGTACAACAGCCAACTGAAAATACAAACTGCTGACACACACAAAAATTCCATTCCTGACTGAGTTTAGCAATATGTTCTCCTAACAAACTAGGAAGAGAGCAGCTAAGAATTTACTTCAATATAATAAACACTGTTATCACTGTAGAACTTACTACGTGAACCCAAGTGGCAATTTTATCATCGTTAGCAGCAACATCATACCAGAACCTAAGTCAAGTTAGGACTTACTCTGATAGTAACTGTACAGAAACTTGAAGAATTACTACTCATCAGAAAATTACAAATTACAAAAAATTACAGTAGTTTTTCTTTTCATAAAGGGTGAGAAATACAGAAAAACAGAACTGATCTTAGAATTTAAATTAGAGACTCAGTCCCATTTTCAGGATGAAGCAAGTTTTCAGATAAGCAATGTAACCAATGTAACTATCTGTATTAGACTTTTCATTTTAGGAGTGTTTCACCTCATTATCAGACAGCTCAACAGAAATAAAGCTTCCATGTTTTGAAAATATTAAGGCTTTATGAATTATTGCTGCTCATGTGAATGACCTGATTTGATAATCTTACAGATTACCAAATTTGATAATCTTACAGATTACCAAATCAGTTCTCTGTGGGGGAACCTGGCCATGTTTTAAATTTCTTGCACATAAATAAGAAGATTAACAACCATTTCAAGCTTAAATGAAAAAAAATTAAGAACATCTAACTGACAGTAGAGATACAGAAAGAACCTCACTATTTTCATCAATTTCCTACTGCCTGCCAAAACAACTAGGCTCTTGTGGAAAAATATTAGTCCAATAGTGGAGAGTGGAGCTCTTGAACAAAAGGAGTAAGGAAAAGGTTAAATTAAGAAATAATTAGGTTAAATTGAAATATTTTCTGTGTTAACCAAGTATTAAATTGGTAATAAAGAAATAAATATAACATCAGAAATAAAAAACATGAGAATGAATAATAAAGAGAGTAATTATTTATCTCTAAGTGCTTCTGCTAGCAAACTATTAGCATTTCTGGTTTAGAGCTTTAAAAATCAGCATTTATGCAAATTAGATGCCTCAAAATTCCACACACCCAATAGCACTGATCAAAAAAATATTTCTTTCTAGAATTTAAGCATTTTGAGGATATAAGGAGAAAATTTTTAGACAAAAATAGTTTAAACAACAAACATTAAACAAGCACTCAGAGTTGATATTTTAACCTTATCTAGATAAAAAGCTTTATTCATATAGGAAAGAAAATAACTTTCTGCAATACTTACAGTTGGTTGAATAAACTCTTAATACTTGAAGACATGGCAATACTAGCCTGTGGTTCTGCAAATTATGCTTCACTAAATTCAATGATATGTTTAGGACACCATTTATTCTTGCTTTCACACCAATCTTCTTGTCTGACATCAGAGAAATACAAGACCAATGACACTGATTTTGAAATTGTTAAAAAAAAAAGAAGTTAAATTACTGAACTCTCTACTGATGTCAACTCTGCTTATCTACTTTCCACCATTCTTTCCTCCCCTCTAATTTACTTCACTTTAATTTTTTTCTTCTCTACCAGTTCTGAGTATGTGGATGCTTACACAACTACAGAAAAAAAATTATTAAGTTTCAATTATAAAACTGTAATTATTAAGCCATAGTATCACCTTTTGGACCAATTTTTGCAAGGAGAGTATGAAGAAGCACCATTAATTCTTCATTTGGTGGAGAGTCTTTGCTGGCAGTCAAAAGCAGCTGTAACAAGATCTGTGTCCCTCCTTTGGTGACTAAGACGCTTGCTCTCCGACCACAACCTAGAAATTAAAACTGAACTGATACATCTAAAGCCAAAGAAAAATTAAATATCTAAGATATAGATATAAGTCTTCAGAAGTTAGTCTTTACAACATCAGTATTTTATTTATATATGACTGCACTATGCAAGAACATGCTAGACATACAGCAACAAACTATTGTGTAGGATTATTAGAAAAGTAACTTCAGTCTTTAAATTCTTTTAATTCTGCATATGCTTCAGCAATCAACAACAAAAACCAAAATAATGATACTTTATGAAAAAACCCAACAACAATAAAAAGTAATCAGAGAAAACAAACAAAAGATATCTGAAAAAGCAAGCATAAATATAATCATATATTACTTCTTAATGAAAACTTACCAACTGAGACTATCTCAATGAGAATATTCAATATATTTAGAATAGTTTGAGGATCTCTTGTATTCTGCAATAAAAAAAAAATCTGTGTTTAGCATACAGTCTAAAAATGGTTTGGATACTTAAAGATAGGAGGAATTGCCACCACAAAATTAAATAGAACTTTGGATGCACCCACATAGCAACCATCCAACTAGGCAGCCTAAATTAACCACAAAACCAATTAAAACACATTTTGTAATATGATACATAGATTAGAAATGATAGGTGACAAGCAATTTCTTAAAATATCTAAATATAAGGGAGAGAAAGTCAAGAGGAGGTTACTTAAAGGCAGTATCTATTCATAACAAACCAACACAACTTTGAAGACTCCATAGGATAACAACATATTTCATAATACAAATATAATAAAAATATATACATTTCATGATGATAAAAAGCAAAACTGCTATGAACCCACAACCAAAAAAATTAAAACATTTTACCTCTAGGGTTGACAGGATAACTTCTATTCCAGTGGAGCCCTTAGAAGTCATCTCCTTCCTGGTTTTTTCTGTCAGAGAAAAAGACCAATACTGGCTTGTAGTAAAAAATATATGTTATCATCTACAAATTGACAAGAAAATTTAATAAATAATAAAACTTATTAAAAATGCATATATGTATATAATAAGATCTAAGTAAAAGATTTAGTCAATTTTAAAACTAATTTTTGTTTTCAATTGTTCAACAATCTTGTGATGGCCTAGAAAAAAAAGTGAAGAAAAATATTAGTAAGAAAGCTGCCTTCCAGATACTTCTACCCTTTACACATATATAACACACAGACATATATACATATGAAGCGAATTATTACTTAAATTACAGCTATTTGACAACACAAAATGGACTCAGCACTACCAATACTATAGGAGATATATTAAACATGGTCTTAAACAGACGTTTTCAACAGTGACAAAAGCAGATGTATAATCAAGTTCACTAAGTCAAAATTTAAAGTCCAACAAGGGAGATACAAGAAGCACTACTAAAACCACAAAGCTTAGATAATTACCTTGACTCTGGACCAGATGAAGGATCTTTGAGGTAACATGTCTGGCACTGTCTGATTCTCCTAACACAGAGTCCGAATTTATCTTCTCCAGCTGTGACAGCAGGGATATAGTCCGAGAATTGGCAGAAACACTACAAAAAAGATATGATTTTTCCATCTTAATCAGACACAAAAGCTCCTAACAACAGAAACTTGATGCTAGAGTAAAGGGTGTGGCTGATTCACTTCCATATTTTATCTGGATTGGAAAACAGTCTTGATTCTCAGTTCTGGCAAACTTACAGATTTTGCAAAGCCCGTACTGTAACAGACTGTAATTGTATGTAACAGCATCTCCAAGAGCAACTGCGAACAGGGAAATCAGTTACAGCAAGTAAAATGCAGCTATAGGTACAAATGTTCTTCATCTATGCCATCTAGAGTGACTTATATTTAATAATTTATGTTAAGTGACAGGATACCCTATCAAACCTGCCATTCAAGGAAAAACTGGCTACAAACAGACCAAAAGACAGCTTGTCTCACAGGATGGCATTTCAGAACAGGAAGAAAATAATCTCACTTGTGAAGTGAGCAAACTAGCACACACCAGCTGAATAACAAGAACACCATTTTGAAGGAAAAAACTTAGGAAGGTTTCTTAAATTATCATCCAAGTTTGGATTCATTTTGACTACAAGGGCATTTTGCCCTGCTTTTGTGGGTTTATGCTGGCCACAAGGCAGGCATCCAGCAAAGCCACTCACTCCCCTCTGCAGCTGAACAGAGGAGAGAAAATTTAATAAAGGGTCATGGGTTGAGATAAGGACTGGGAGACATCACTCACCAAATACCATCAGGGGCAAAACAGGCTCAACTTAAGAGATATGAAGGGAATTTATTACTGACAAAATCAGAGCAGGGTAATGAGAAGTAAAATAACCCTTAAAACCAGCTTCCTGCCACCCATCCTTCCTTCCAGCTCTGCTCCTACCACAGCAGCACAGGGAGACAGGGAATGGGGTTATGGCCAGTTCATCACCTGAGGCTTCTCCCACTGCTCGGGAAGAGGAGTCACTCCCCTGCTGCACCATGGGGTCCATCCCATAGGAGACAGTTCTCCATGAACTTCTCCAACATGGGTCCATCTCATGAGCAGCAGCTCTGTCTCAGTGACCTGCTGCAATGAGAGTCCCTCCCATGGACACACAGTCCTCCCAAAACTGCTGCAGCCTGGGTCACTCTTTTACAGGGTACTAGTCCTTCAAGGACAAGCTGCTCCATCATGGAGCCTCCCTTGGACTCACAGACTCCTTTGTGCATCCACCTGCTCCAGTGTGAGTCTCCTCCACCAGCTGCAGGTGGATCTCTGCATCCCCATGGACCTCCATGGGCTGCAGGGCACAGCTGCCTCGCCATGGTTTGCACCAGGGGCTGCAGCAGAACCTCAGCTCTGGTGCCTGGAGCACCTCCCCCTCCTCCTCTTGCTCCTTCTCCACTGACCCTGGTGTCTGCAGAGTTGTTCCTCTCATGTGTTCTCACCCTACTCTTCTCTGGCCACAATTACATCTGCATAATAACTTTTTTCCCTTTCATCTTAAATCTGTTATCACAGCTGTGTTATCACCATTTCTGACTGGCCCAGCCTAGGCCAGTGACACATCTGTATTGGAGCCACCAGGGATTGGCTCTGCTGGACATGGAGGAAACTTCCAGCAGCTTCTCACAGAAACCAGTCCTGTAGCCTCCTCACTGCTATCAAAACCAGCAAACCCAATAGTCCTGCCAACAAAAAATTGCCTTGAAAATGTATTTTAGTGTAAGACACCACTTCAGTCCAAGCATTTATATAGATAAGTAGAAAGAAAGAATTGCTCCAAGTGTTTATTCTAAACAGAGTCAGTATAGAAACTGTTTTATTTTTTCTATACTTTTAGATCATAAAAACTATTCAGAATAGTTTTGAGATTCACATTCCTACATGACAGTAATTTTTAAACAGATGTTTAACATTTCAATTGTAGTCATGCAATTAACTACAGGAAACTATGACTTCCATGCATTAACTAACTTGGCTTTTCATTAACAACATTAGAGTCCCCAAATAATCAACAATAATTCATTTTACACAACATTGCTTTATCTACAATAAAATTAAAATCTACGATACTAGCTTTATGAATAGTCAGTAAGTTTTGTTTATAGAGTGAGGAATTATTACTCCTTGATTTATATCTTACATCTGTGTAAAGGTTTCACGCGTACAGTTAACTCTACTAAAATGTTAAAATTATGGGAAAAAGTTAGTTGAGAGCAAAAGTTATACTGCCATGAAGGCAAATTGATGTGAGAGCTGCACAGGAAACTGCTTCCACCACTCTCGCTTTTCCACACAGACATCTAAATGAGAAGCATAGCCAAAAATCAATTTCAGATTACAGATGATACTTACAAGCTAGTAAGAACAAGAATAAGAAATGGTTATATTAATTATAGGTCTTAAATAGGAGTCATTTTATCTTGTGAAGTAAGCCTATCACCTTCTCAGGTACTTGATAGACTTAAAAAAAATTAATTATTAAAAATTTTAATTATCAAAATTTAATTATTTTTTAATCTAAATTAAATCTGTCTTGGGTGCTGAAACATTAATTCCCTTGAGTAAGTGAAGCATAATAACTCCAATCCTTTCTCACCATCTAACACCATGCTGAATAGCATAAAGCCATTATTATTTGCATAAGCTTTGTTTTGCTTATCTCTGCTTCTCTGTTTATCTGCTGAACTTGAAATGCTCCAAAATTGACACAAGATTGTAATGAAATCCACAGGTTCTGTTGCTCCAATACACAAACTGACCAAATTATATAGGATGTTATCTTCACCAGCTCTACAAGCAAAAGAAGTAAGAGTCCAGCCAATCCACATGTAAGGCGATGTGTAAGAGAACTGCTGCTTCAACTGGCGTGTGTGCACATCACTTCCATTGTGGTACACCATTGGTCCCACAATGAAATTCACGTCGTTTGAAAGATGAAAAAAATCCAAGAAAGCAAAGCTGATGCTCAGAAATAATAAGTAATAATAGTAACAACAAAAATTTTAAAAGAAAGTCTTTGTAAAGATAGAATTCACCTATAGGTATTAAAATGTCAGAGAAAACCTGATTTTTGACTGCTGCAGCCTGGAAAATTCAAGCAACACTGACATATGGAAGCAATTTACCATGTACAAGAAGCTGGCATCTAACACAATTCCTCCATAGTTAATAAAAGCTTTAAAAGGTTTAGGTAGGGTAAAAAATTCTCAGTACGGGGCAGTATAACAACTTAAGTTCTAAGATTTAGAGTTATAATCTCCTCCTGGGGACAGAGTTTCTACCAACAGCAATAACTGCTTATTACAGCAGAGATATCTTTAAAATGGTTTTAGGCTATTCATCTTGTATAAAGTCTTCCAACATAAATACAGCTATCTGCATTTCATGTCTTCAGCATACACAATAAAGCATCCCTAAAAATTAACACCAGCCAACAATGAAATGCAAATAAAGTCTTGATTTCCTCTTAGTTATGGCTGAGATTTCTTCTTAAAACAAGAATTATACTCTTATTTACCAATATTCTACACTAATCTACATAGTGGTTATAAAACTATTTGACAGTTTTCAATGCCTGCACAGTACATCAAAAAGACCACAGGACAGGAACTACAGCAGCAAGACAGACATGTATCAGCAGAGTTGGTAATATTGCTGGGATCACCCATTTGACCTCAGAACAAAATGAAAGTACAAGTTGTAATGAGACTCTTTCCTATTTGTGATGTAAACACGTATGTTTTGACCAGTGAACCCTTCAGCAGCCAAATCTAGAAGACAGTTCTCCAAAATGGTGAGGCACCATGGAATTCAGTGTTTTCAATCCCACAACAAGAAACATTCAGAATGGACTTTGTCCTGTCCAAGGAACATTTCCTCTCAAGCTGCCAACATTGCAGAACCTCAGATGAATACCCTGAAGACTGTGCCCAGACTTTTGTGGTCACCAGACAGAGACACAGCAGGAGCTAAAGACTCAGGGGAAAGAGCTGAGACTGCTGTTCTTGGACTGTGAAGGCATAAAAGCCCAGGGGTTCCTTTGTTGGTGGTCGCTCCTAGGAGGCACCAGTTACGTTGCTGCACCATGAGTAAATTGGTTTGCAGAATGAGACATTTCTAAGGGAAACCTGTGGTCAAACTGGTACAAATGCAAAGCAGACCAGTCTCAAGAATTCTGTCTGGAGTATCCAACATAAATTTGAATCATCACCCATCAAACAAGAAGACTAACTATGGTTTCTACTCAGTCAAAAGCCATTGTCAGAAAAAATGAGATGACTCAGACTGACCTGACACACCATCATGCACCTCTCCAGAGCTCAGTGCCTGAGCTTGTCACTGATGTTGGAGGGGCACAGAAACAATATGAGACTGGTTTTCCCACAAGGTGAGGAACCCTTCTTGCTATTAGGAGTGACTTTTTTCATCCCGTCTATTCTAAAGCCTTCTTATAATAGCACTCTGTCACTGAGGGTTACATAGAGTCTCTGTTATCTTTAATTCCTAAAAACCATGACTAAAGAGCACCAAAAGAAACTTCATAGCACCATAAAAACTATTCTCTTCAGATCTGGATAAACACCAGAGATACTCTTCATGACACATATATGCCAGACCAGTCCCTGATGACCTGCAAAAATGATTCAATAACCAAAGACAATCTCATTCTTTGTATCCCTTCATTTGAAAGGCTTTCTCCCTGAAGTTTAATATTGTCATTTTAGGCACTTCTTACTATAAATGCAACTGTCCTTTATCTCTTCCAGTGACATACCTCTCTAAGCATAGTATCCTGCACATATTTCCATTTCCAAATATTCTTAACCATTTTCTGCATTTTATAAGAGTATTTTGAAATAATTTGGTCCTCCAGCAGTTTTACAGATCTTTCGAGCTTCAAGTTGTCCATAATTTCAACAACTTCCCTCTCTTACAGATATTTAGTAAAAAAACCAGAATGTTTGCCACCATTAGCTGAAACCAGAAAGAGACAGAGCACATCCAGAAGTAAATTGGGCACCATTTCCTTCTGACAGTCATCAACTACCATTGATCTTGTATCCAGTCAGTGCTCAACCCTGTCCAAAGACAACCAATAATTATTATTCTCTGATAGATTTACACTTTCTTTAAGCATTTTGAAGTGAAGTTTACCAGGCTTAGTTGATCTGGTACAGTTCTTATCTCCACAGGCAGGAAACTCTTTCTTCATTCCACATTCAAATGTTACAGTTCAAAATGCCCCTCACACTACCACTTTGCCTGGAAGGAAGCACCCCTGTCCTTATGTCAACTGTTACCAAAACTTAGAACATGACATGACTCTAGCTAACCAGGGAGCTTTGTGGATTTCCTCTTTCTCTGGTCAGGAAAGCCACAAGTATATAATAAGGAAGCATGCCCAGAACTGAGGACTTCAGGGCTTCACACTTGAAACAACATCAAGAAGGGGTTCACATTTGAAAGTGAACTTCCTCAACCAGAAGATATTTTCTCAAAGAGAGATTCCTCATTACATGGATACTTCTTTCACTCCCAAAAGATTTAAGCATTTGAACTCTTTTAATGAAGAAGTGGTAAGATTCACAATCCTCCATTACTCATTGTATGCCATTTCCACTATGCAAATGCTAAAACACATCATTGTAGCTTTCTACATGTCTACCCACAATGAGAAAGATAACTCTAAGCCATAGCTGCTCATAAAAATTCAATTGTCTTAGAATGGTTTTTAGCTATTGACCTTGGAAGAAGCCTTACAAAATGTAATAGTCAGATGAGGGATGTCATAGGTTTCTCAATTACACCTACTTCCCCTGAAACTGCTGTTTGCAGTCAGCCAGCACATAGATGTACAAGGGAGTTCCTTTTTCCCCCACAGTAAACAGATCTGCATTTTAGCACGTTACCATGAGCCTTTAAAACAGGTAGGCTTCTCATGAGTTTGTTCTGATTTTATTCTAACAAAAAAAATTTCAAGCTATGGTTTTGGTTTTTTTTTTTTCCTCAACCACTTCCACAGTTATCAAGTAATGGTTAGAGAGCTGATACTTCTGATTAGAGTTCATAGCTATCTCTGTACACAGAGTCACCATAACTTATTCATGACTTAGGGAACAACTGTTTTGAACTGCAGGGATGGAAACTTTCATTTTGTCTCTAAGTAAAGAAGAATAAACGGCACTTAAGTAGCAACCCTGCAAATATCTAATATTCTTTGTGATAAAATATTTTATGCATTATAATTTTCAAGAATACTCATTGCTGACAGAGAGCTTGCTTTGCTTATCATAATGCCTAAGGGGCTAGTCTACTGCAAGAAAAAAATAAAAGTTTTTCTACCATTTCTTTTGATTTACCCCTCACAAAAACAGGAAAAACCAGCCTGATATAAACCCTAACCCAAAGTCAGCAAAAGTAAGGATGATTCTACATAAAAGAATTTGAAGTCAAATTTTAAATAGATCCCAACATACAAACATAATTCACAATAGAGCATGTTCTTCATGAAAATTCACCTCCTCACATAGAAAATAACTAGTACTTCAGAAAACTAAAACTGAAGCCAGAATTCCCAATCTTGCTGACTTCACTTTTTTTTCAATCTGATTAGATGATTTGATTTAACAAGGTGCCTTAACTTAACAGCCTTCCAGAGAATCTCACACATGTCGCAAATGCTAGCTAAGACATCTAAGTTCACATGAAAATAACAAACACGACTTTCCAACCTGGCATCTTCTGCATCCCACTTTGGTTCGTCCTAGCTATGTGTTGGATTGCAAGATTGTCACAGGATGACATACATCTTATGACAAATTCATGCCTTCTTATACAGTATTATAAACTTCTTTAATTCCTTCAGTAGAAAAAACTTTTTGTTTACCAATATGTGCATAAAATTATGAAATTAATTAAATTTTCAATTAAATTTAATATGTATCATTAACTGAAAATTTATATTTAAGAAGTTATTTATTAAATGTGAAGATATTTTGTGTTAATCAGTATTAACTCCCTCAATGTTTCAGCACACCAACGTGCACATCCCAACTAGAGACCCACAATGTGTATTTTATTTATCTTCTTAGTAAGAAGATAAAAGATATTCTTACTAAGTTAAAGATTGTTTTTTTTACAAATCTCAAATAGCTTGATGTTAAGATGTGACTGTAGTTTTAAATTTACCTTTTTTCAGATGATGCTTTTGCTTTGTTCATATTGGAAGTATGATTCTTCAAATCACCATCTCTGACAACCTGTAAGATATTAAAAAACTACATATTATTGACATCTTTTGCTCTTTAGAGAAGAAATGCTGACACCACACTGGATGTCCCTTCACTGGAAATGCTAAATTAACTCACAGTGATTGCATTTCTCCACATTGTCACAAGCTCTTCTCCCTTCACACTATTTGATCCAGCTTTCTAAAATAAACTATTGCTTTTTAAGTATGGAGTATGATTCTGCATTATAATTCAGGCCTACGAAGGTTCAAAAAGTCTGATGACAATAAAATAGAGACTTTTCAGTATCAGTCATTTACTAGACATTATTTTCCTGCCAATGACAGAATTTTATCATGTAAAGTTTTTGCTGAAGCCAGTAAATACATTTCTCAAACTTACTTGACAATATTATGAGATGCCACAACATGCTGATTCCTGACTTGGATTTTGTGTATCTATAGAATAACTAAGGCTAGAGGCACAGTGAGAAACATGGAGTATTTGGTGTTCTTATTTAAGCAAGACCTCAATACATTCCTTGGACAGAAACCATATCATGCCAAGGACTCAATTTTCCTATCCATCTAAGGACATAGTGTCCTCAGGGCACACCGCTTCCTCAAATGGTGCCTCCAAGCAATTAAGGTTGCAGCCTGCAGGACCATTAACTGAGCACCAGTACTTCCATCTGAGACCTAATATGAATGACAGACAAATACTCCCACTGTGAAAAAAAAATTGTCCTCCAAGAGCTCAGTGGTTAATTTAGAGGTAGAAGACAGAAAGGGGGAAAATGGATGTCCCAAGATATGGGTGCTGCGAATGAGTAAGATAAAGCACTCTTCTCTTGGAAAATGCAGGCAAGAAATTCAGCCAACTACACACTAAGCTGCCTACCACTCCCTCTCCCCCCATCCCCTTCTCCTCAAATAAATTTGTAAAACCTCACAAAAATCCTAATTGTTCAGCACATAAAAATAAACAGGTTTTTATTACTGGTAAACTCCACTCCACTGCTAAAACCCTAAAGTAGATGAAGTATGAAACAGGCTTATTTCCAGACTTACTGAAAGCAGAATCTGTTCCCAGCAGCCAGGAAGAAAATGCTTAACTTTTCACAAGAATTCCAGCTTGACTCAAGTTAACAGGTGTCTTAACTTTTTCCAAGCACTCTTCAGGTGTACACTGTCTTGAAATCCTTTAAACAAAACAAAAAGTTACAAGAGAAGAGCTATGTCCACCCCATTACTGACAATTTAAGGAATTACAAAGCCTGGATTATTCCAACCAGGTTGCAGGTCTTACTGGGTGGAAATCAGACCCTTGGATTCAAGTAACCAAGAGCTGTTTTGCTTCCAGCAAAAGTAGGACCCGCTGTCATGCAGATGATGAACAGTCTGCCAGTGCCAAGAGTGTCTATATATTATTGTGTACTGAACTGCTGTACAAGTGGAGCCAGCTACTGAGCTGAACCATCTTGAACTGCAAGGTCTTAGTTTGTTTGTCTAAATTCACCACAAAGTATGCCAGTAAACATTAAAGTGCTTACTGATGCTCCAGGTCAAGGGGAGAAGTCAAGTAAAGAAGAAAAAGCACAAGAACAAAACAAAAAAAAACCCCAACAAAACTAACAGCTGAGAAGGAGCAAGGAAAAAATGAAGAGAGAAATGCACACAGCAGCAATCCAGAGAGATGTGGTGGGACATCTATGCATACTAAAGAAAAAAAGAATTCTCTTTAACATTTGACTAAATAATGCAAAAAACCCCCTTCCAAATTAATTTAAAACTTTTAATATTATCCTTATTTTAAATAAACACTCAATAGAAAGCTAAAGGCAGTAGGTGAATAAATTTACATATTTTAAACAATGCCACTTGCCTTTCAGTGGTAGCAGAGCAGACGAAAAATTAGCATTAGTTCTGCTTGCAAAGGACCAACAACAGCTGGATGAAAGCACTTCAATTTGGAGGGAAGCAGGGGAGAGCAAGAAGTGATGACTAAGTAGAACTCCAACCCGATAAATGTTGGATTCTCTGCACTCTCCTTTGCCTTTCCACCTTGCCTGTGAAATGTTACCTCATTCATTCTTCCATCCAGACAGGGGAAACAGGCAGTCTTCCCAAGATGAGAAAGCTGCACTGTAATAATTGCTATAACAATGCTATCAACAGCACTAAAAATTAAACAGCCTGCATGAAGTTACATGTAATTTTCACATTTTCCTTTCTCTTCAGAAAAGCACATATTTGCCTCACTCCTAGGTGAATTCCTTGTCACTGAGTCACCTTCTCTGCTAATCCAGATTTTCAATACCCTGAATATTTGATACTCACTGACAAAGTTCACGCAAAAGCAAAGAGGATACCCCCTCCACTATTTACCTTTCATACGAAATTCTGGCATTTGCCAAAATCTAAAATTGAGAATAACATGAAATCCATGCAACTCCTAGTTCTTGGATAAATACTCTAACCACAAAACTAAATGGCAAGGACCACCACAAAGCAGTTTTCTTTTTCTCAAAACAATGGCTTAAGAAATGAACTCGCACTGATCATTCAGACCTCATGCTCAGATGTGTCTATTAGGCATTACTGGGACTGCCTATAGAGGATTTGTATGAACTCCATCCTCCTGAATACTAAGTTGATCTATATATATATATGTACTAGAATAACAGCAAGATGCTCGGCCACTCTAAGGCAGCAATAATTCTGGTCAGATGTCATAACAGGATTCAGAGGAGATTTTACTGACACAAGTGCTGGGGGTCCCAATGTAGCAAGGATGTGGACTTGCTGAAGCGAGTCCAGAAGGGGACAATAAAAACGACTGGAGGGATGGAACAATTCTTCTATAGAAAGAAAGGCTGAAAGAGTTGGGACTCTTCACCCTAGAGATAAGAGAGCTCTGGGGAAACCTTAGAGCAGCCTTCCAGCACCAAGAAAGAGCCTACCAGGAAGCTGGACAGGGACTTTTTTCAAGGGTGTGGAGTGATATGTCAAGAGGCAATACAATTGCTTTGAACTGGAAGGAGGAAGGTTTAGGTTAGAAACTAGGAAGAAAAAACACATAGTCACCATTACAACAGTTTAGTCCTGAGCATTTCTGTTATTTTAATAACATCATACTCAAAAGAAATTGTCATAAAATAAACACACAATAATGTCACATCTGAGGCTCAAAATTTTTATTTTAACCTCTACTTTCATGTTAAGTTTTTCTTTCTCATTTCTCATACTACCTCTCAAAACCATGGAAAGTTTTCATGCTGAAATCCTGCTATTGAAACTTTCTCTTACAGGAAACATGGATAATCTCTCTGTTGCTGAAGGACTTTCTCAGTTTACATAAACAGAATTCACGTATTCAATTGACCAAGATACTTTAATGCAGAAGAACATGCCTGCCCTGGAAAGATAAATGTGATTTTAATAAAATTTAAAGTACCTTTGCATTTTATTTACTTAAAAAACTCTCACCCCTGAAGAAACCAGCAAGACCAAACTACCACACACAAGAAAACCACCAAATAATTTTAAAAAAACCCAACCACAAAATCCCAACAACAATAAAAAACCCCACAACCAGAAAATAGACTACTTCAAAGAGCCAGAGATGTCTGAAATTTTCCATGGCTAATACCAGGATCTTCCTGCAAAGTGCTTTGTAATTACATTCCAAAAAACACAGTTCTCTCCAAGGGAAACCCGAAAAATCAACACCAAGTATGGATACACAAAGTTTATCAATACTACTGAATCTGCTCTACTTGCACTATATTCTATTAAGTTTTTATTTTCCAGAAACATCTGTTCTTAATAAATATTATATAGAAATGTATATTTTTTGAGTCTGTTAAGCATATATTAAAACATGATATCTTATTATCATAAACCCAGGAGTTGCTAAAACCACATATCAAATTACACTTTTCAAGAGAAAAACCAAAATTTAAGGGTTTTTTGGTCTGTCTACCACAATAGCTCTGCAAAACCTGTAAGATTGTTCATCTATACATATATATATTTCCATGTTTTACTTTGTATCCAAAGCTTGGTGCAACCCAAAATATTTTCAAAGCTAAAGCTCAGACTTCACTTTTGATCATCATGAAGCTATTGATGATTTGAAAGGTGAAAAAAAGTAACAAGTCTGCAGCAACTAAGTCATTATGCTGATGTGTACTTATCAGATAGTGCAAGTAAGTAGCTGAACAAAATCTTTGGTAAATGCTACTGTACAAAAAAAGGCAAACTAGTACACAAAAAAAGGAAGGAGTACAAAATCTGAGGTGACAGAACAGTGTCAAAATGCAATGCATTAAAAATTAAATAGAAAAACTATAGGTATGAACTGAGAAAACATGTAGTTATTTAAAAGGTCACAAATGCTAGGCAGAAGAGAACCTATATTGAAACCCTGAAGCTGGTTATATTCTGGGGTTCCAAAAGCACTTCTACCTCTCATAGAAGTACATGTGAGTTCCCCCAGTCCAGTGCAGATTAAATCACAAGCAAATGCACTTTTCATATTATCTCATTTAATGTATACCAAAGTCTCAGAAGCTATTCGTGGGTCGAAATATTCTTTTTCAAAGTACTTATAAGTTTGTTTGTTTAAAGTACTTATGGTTCTGTTTGTTTAAACAGAACCATATAAAAAGATTTCTGCATTCTTTGTGCTCTAGGCAATCTTAATTCCAAAATACCACTTGTGTTTACATTTTTAAACATTGAAGTAAATTGTTTGCAAGAACAGACTATTTACCTAAGTGAATTCACACTAGTAGGAATATACTCTTTGTTAAAAATTTAGGATAACCAGCAATACATGGCAGCAAGAGTCATGGTCTCTGTAGCAACAGGAACCTACCCAAAAAGCTTGTAGAGAGCAGGTAAACACCATGATAACCAGCATTCTAAATATGGCAAAATCACACAAATATCACACCATACAGAAATGAGCAGTATGTTACCTAGCATTACACTAAAGAATTATTCACTAGGACAGCAGTATAGTCTTCCTTTGACAGCAGTAGGAAATGGCCACTGCTATTAACACAGTGGTGCTGTCTCCCCCATCTCATCCTCTTGCACCATAAGGAGGACTGAGCATTTGCAAAAGTCCCACCAATTGTACCTTAAGTAGCTCCTTCCTCAATTTAATCCTTTACTCTTTCATACCTAACACATGGTTTTCAAGTTCAGTGTCTCAAATGACAACTTACACAACTATCTTTTTGAAAAAATGGTTAGTTGTGGGTTGTTTTTTGGTTTTTTTTTTCCAAGAATGCAGTTCACTTTTAATGTCATACAAGCTAGCAAAGGTACTGCATGTGAACCATTTCCTTAATAAAAATGCCATACTTAATGTTAGGTAAAAAATCTCACAAGCAATTTGGAGATGGCAGAGTTATTTGTACAAACTGCTTTATATTCTAAAAGCTCAATGCACAGAACAATCCATAAAAGCTGTGGTTACCTATAAACCATACTAAAAATCTGGGGAAATCCTTCAAGCTTCACAATTAAGTTTCAAGTTGGCAAACACTACATTGCACTCAATCACAATCCAGTAAACAGAATCATTTATAAAAAGAATAATAACTAATGTGGTACTGAGAATCTGTTTCCTGAAGTTGACTATTCCTAGCCCAGTTCCTGAACCTTTACAAGCACTGGAAAATAAAACAAAACAGAGACTCCCCCTGCATGTAGGAATTGAAGTCCTAGTCAATAGCCCAGAGAGAGTCAATTATCAGGACCAATTGTTTTTTTAATTGAACTGTAAAATAGGATGGAATGGCACTGAGAGCACACTGAACAGCTATCTCTTCCTAAGATTTAATATATAGCAGTACAAAAGTTTTATTGCCATCAAAGTATTATAATATACCTAAAAGTACCTTAGAAGTGTTTCTTCCATGAGAAAAGGTTTGTTCAAGATAGTAGAAAAACTATTTCTTCCAGATATAATTTTAAGACTTTATGTGGAAATGGCAGAAAATAAACCTTTACCTAATGGCTACCCAAGTCCTCTAAGCAGAAAAAGAAATGAAGTTTTTGGTGGAAGAGAGCCTAACTTGTAAATCTAAAACAAAATGAAAAGGCTAACAACCTTTACTTATCAAAGAAAAAAATACTTCTGAAAATCAGTTACTGTCTTTCTCTTATGCCATTTACTATGAATATTTATAGGAGGGAATAAAAAAAATCAGCTCATTAGCTTACCCACTGCTGCATTATAGCAAAGTGCCGACTTTTTGACATGACTAGATAAACTGCAGCATATAATCAGACATTCAAAATGACGTACATAAAACTTCACAGACAACTGAAGCACCAAAGTCCTTTACAGCCAGCTGCCAGCTACGTCATGCAGCCATTAGCACCAGTCCACTTGACTGCAAAAACAAAGTCTGACAAAAGTAGCCAAAAAAGCTAAGCAAGCAAGCAAGAAAAGCATTTGCTGGAAAAGGAGAAGAATAAAACACCAGTACTTTATTTCTTGCCTGGAAAGAAGCTCCTAGAAAGTTACTAGCATTGCAGGCATAGGGTTACTTCAAGATAAGACAAACTTGCTGTCATCAGAGTCACATAGTATCACATTCAAAGCTTACGTGATTTAAGCTGACAGAAATACTGCAAAAGTCAGCTACTTCTTGTCCAGCTGGCATAACCCTTTCATCAGGTAGAAGGTGAATGGCACAGGGAGGGAAGAGGAAGCAATAAAAATAGCCAGAAGGAAAAGGACAACCACAGCAGAAACTAGGTATTTCCCTACACCAAGAACTGAACAAGAACTGGAAACCTAGGAACTTTTGCCAGCTCTTGGAAAAGCTTAATACAGTGGTATATGTCAGAGGTGTTTTCTAGCACCTAACCCAGTGATTGCTCCTTTGGGTTATGCTGCCTTGATGGTTACGGTCAGTCTGTAAAAAAATCAACTCAAAGATCTAAACTTCCTAGTTCACTAACTTAATAAAGCAAATCTGCTATCCTGGTTTTAATCCATATTAAAAAAAAAATAAAAAAAATCCATGGCTCCATGTTGCAGATTTATCTACTCAAACACTTTTGATTTATCTACCTCAAACCCTTCAAACCTCACTGGTGAGCAGAAACACAATCATAACAACCCATAATACTCCCAGCAACTGTTCTCCCTTTCAAAATCTTGATTTGTACCATTTAGCTTATGAATTACACTTGGAACAATTAAAACAGTATTACCTATCTCCAGTGTGCAACCCCTGGGCACCCTGTTTCTCAGTAATTTTAAGTTTTATAAAGGATGTAGTGGAAGTTTTTATATGCCTTGTAATATACTAAATGTTTTAGGGTGACATTTTCAGGACTGTTGCCTCTGCAGCTGTTGCAAACGAAAGGAAGGATGTTTGGGTGCTCCCTCCACTCTGCTACTTCCAGTCTTTCTATGGTTACTGCATTTCCAAATGGAAGCCATGCTGAATCATCCATGTATCCAGGACACATACTGGATAGTTCATAATCTTCTTGATGCTTAGCACAGGATATTGGACAGTTAAGCTGTGGATAGTGGCAGGGCCTGAAAACATACCCAGAGATACACTGCTGTTATAAATCTCTGCTAAGCACTCACACAAGCAGCTGCCTTGTTCAGCACTCTCACACTCACTCCAGGAAACCTTCCCCTCTAAGTTCTTTAAGGAGTTTCAACACTTCAATTACTGCAGTTACACTCCAGAGCCAGGGCGACTTGATTAGCACTCAGTGCTTCTGAACATTAGCAATTCGTATCAAGGGAGCAATCTCCTAAGAGCAAGTAGCTCACAGATAGTGGAATTCAAGGAGAGGTTTCAAATAACATACCCCGAGCCAAAAAAACAGGTGATCCCCAACTGTGTCTAGCAGAGTATCACCATGAATTTTAAAGACTGCAAAGTTTCTAATCATGTGACACACTGCTGACAAGCTGTTGAGTGAAAAGCTGAATGTCTTTCCTAAACTAAAACCTGAATGCAAGGTGAAATAGCAAACCCCTTCTGTAAGCTAAAAGGACTTCAGAGAGCCCTTCACCTTTTTCTCTTTACATGTAGCTTCTTACATGTAATTTCAGGAAAGTTGTTCCTAGCAGCAGTAAGATAACTAATACAAATCTTCTGCCAAGACAACTGAATGTTTTTCAAGCTCAAAACCTTAATTTTGGAAAATAATCTGTGAAGTTCTTCAACATGAAAACTAAAATATGAGCACTGCCACCTCCAACACCTAAACTGAAAGTTAAGCCTGAGACCAAGTATCGCTTCACAGAAACATATATCAGGTGTCACTTCGCACACCACGACTACTCCTTGGTTTAAGATCATTTCCACCTTTTTTGAAAAAAAATACAGACAGAATCCTTTTTTTAAATGAAAATTTTTTTAAAAAAAAAGATATTTTGCTTAATTTATACTAGCATAAAAAAAATCACAGTAATGAACTGAAACATCAGAAACTACCTGTTAAAATTATCTTGACATTGAATAGGAAAGTCTTCAGGAAGGGAGATAATTTTTTCACTCCCCAGTCCAAGACATTAAAAGATATTCCAACACAGACTTGCACTCACAACACACAGCATGAGGTATAATTTCCAGAAAAACTCTTTGGTCAAAAGTATAATTTCAATGAGGGATTAACCAAAAGGTGGGGCTATTCCATCAGCAACATCCAGTCACTCAGGGTTACACAAAATACACACTGAAAGCTACCTACAAAACAGCCTTTTCATGAAATATAACCTATAAAGGCAGCGCAGACAAGTATTTATTTAAAGAAACATCATTCATGGGAATGCACTCATTGGAGAGCTAATTTCCTAATGCTGGAAAAACTAATCCACAAAAAACAACATTCACACCACAAGGCTATACAGAAGTTTCACGGTGATTTTATACGATACAGGTACAAAGGAATTCACTTTCCACTATACACACTAGTGACAGATTATTGCTCTAAATAGCCATAACAGTTCGTCCAGCTGAGGATTTCTAAACATCTCACACAAAGCCTGGTGCTTGAAAGCAGTTTACACAGAAGAAAAACACCACCCCACCCTGATGTGCAACCTATTTCTCAAACCTCCGTCGAGCATTTGAACCGGTACCTACAAAGAAACACTTGCTGTGCTAGATTTCCACCACTGCAAAAAGAAAACAAAAGAAAAAAAGAAAAAAAAAAAAAAGCAGGAAAAGGAAAAAAAGAAGAAGAAAAGGAAAAACCAAACCCCAAAGGTTAACAAACTCCTACCCACGGAGCGTGAAGTCAGACAGACGTTGGGCAGGCAAAGTCGCACGGCACATGAGGCAAATGTTGTTATCCCAACCGCCCTATTTTCCACCCACTGCCCATGCTGCGTTACTCCTCTGGCGCGGCAGCGGGGGCACAGCCGCAGCGCTCGAGGGCCGGCAGGGCCAGGCTCACGGCAGCCCCGGCTGGTGCAGGGCCGCCCGGCGGAGCGGGAGGCGCGCACGGGCCGGCTGTGCACCGCACGGAGCGCGGGGACAAGAGCGTCCCGCGCCCGGCGCGGGGCTCCGTGCCACCGGCGGCTCCACCCCGTGCCGCGGGCAGACCCAACCGCCAGGCCCGGAAACCAGCACCGCTCCTACCGTAGGGCCTGCGACCATCTCCGCGGGCGAGAGCGCGCAGGGCGCGGCTCCCGCAGAGACCTGCCGTGCCCGAGCGGCCCCGCACGCACCCACCGATGCCCGCAGGGACGCGCCCGGCCGCCCCGCAGAGCCCGGCACAGAGGAGCCCCGCCTCGCCCCGCCCCAGTCCCGATCCCAATCCCGGTCTCGGCTGCGGCCCTGCCCCCGCCGCGGCCCGCTCCGCCCTGCCCAAGGCGATGTCTGCTCTCCGGGCTTCACCTTCGCGCCGGCGGCCACTCACCCCGCGGCACATAGGCGGGGGCGCCGGGCGGCGGCGGCGGCTCCGTGCTGCGCCCCCGCCGTGCTCATGCGGCGGCGGCGGCGGCGGCGGCAGGACCTGCCCGCACCGCAGCGCGTCACCGGCCCCGCCGCGCCCCGCCCGCGCGCAAGCGCCGCCGCGGGCAGCGCCGTGCCCGGCCCGGCCGGACCGCACGGGTGGAGCAGCACCGCACGAGTGTGCGGGGTGAATCTCCCTGGCTGGCCGCCGCCGCACCAGCCATCCGCGCCTCAACTGTCCGTACTTCTGTGAGATACGCGAGTATCTAATGGGAGGCGGGGGTAGCGAGAGCATAGAAGCAGGCTTTTCTCGGTGGTTCGGGAGCAGTACGAAAAGAGGCAATGGGCACAAACTGATACGCAGGAAGTTCCACCTTGAACACGAGGAAGAACTTCTTTGCTGTGAGGGTGACCAAGTAGTGGCACAGATTGTCCAGAGAGGTTGTGGAGTCTCCCTCACTGGAGGTACTAAAGAACCCTCTGGACACCATCCTCTGCCGTGTGGTCTAGGATGACCCGGCTCGAGCAGGGAGGTTGGACCAGATAACCCACTGTTATCTGGTCCAACCTGACCGATTCTGAGATTCTGCAATACCTTCGTGGGGCGTTCCCCCCAGCCCAACCTTTATACACAGTTTGTTGTGGCAGGTAAGTACCTGAACTCAAAGAATGCTACTGCCCAGGGCACTGAGGTGCCACAGGAGCAAGTAAGAAAATTCATATTGATTCATTAGTCAAAGACTTTGTATGCCCCCGCCCCGAAAATCTTTGGAAAAGTAGTACCTCATATGCTTCACAAAACATTTTATGGCAAACTAACCTCCTTGTGCCTAGCACCTGGTTTTGAACCGTGCATTAGTATCGCTGATGACTTCTAGAAGGGGGTAATTTAATCTCTCTGACGCTTGTTAAACTGGAACAACCAGGTATTTCCTTCTCATTAAGTTCCTCAAATGAAGAAACTGCTAAGAATCTGTGGCCAAATCTTTATACTGAGTTTACAGATCTGACATGGGAAAAGAAACCCCTTAATAAAAGACTGGCAAACTGAAATCAAGTTCAAATCTCACACCCATTATAAAGGCACAATCCCTACTAGAACGATGCCAAGTTAATTTCCCAATAACATTGTGTATCCATGGAGTTACCCATTCTAATTCTTGTTCAGTAAAAAGCAGATTCTGGATCCTTTAAATCTATACTTTTATTCATCTTCCCTTTCAAAGTATAGATACCTGGCTACAGCTCTTGCAACTCCTGTCCTACACACATCATTCAATCTACTCACAAAGGCAAAAGTAAAGATAGCCATGACTTTTCTACTGTCTAGGAAGTAGCTGTGCATTTTGTGTGACAGTTTGCAACTCTTCAATAGGGCTGATTCACCTGAAGGGTGGTTTATAGTTACTGTTTGTTAGTCCTTTAACTTGGGTTACAGTGTTAGAAAAGTGAATTCTGCTTATCATCCATGCAATGGTACCCAGATGATCTTCACAGCACACATACACATCCATACCTTATGGACACAGAACAAAGCTGCTTTGCTGGCAAGGCAGCAGACACCAATGCAAGTGAGGAGCAATGAACTAATTTTGTTGAGGTGTGACAGATGGGAGATCCTGGTCCTCCTACCTCCTATTTATGCATAACTGCTTATATACATTTTAAGTCCTCATCCCACCATATTAACAAAAATGGATATCAGATGTCCATTTATTCAGTTATGCACATGGTCTTTCTCCAGCAAATAATTGAACATTAATTACGCTTCTAGAACTTGTAAACCCATGAGCTATAATCACAAAACATACATGTATTGGAAAGGACCTTTCTCCCTCTCTTACAAGCTTCTCCAGGTATCTACCATGAACAAAAAGAGGAGGTTATCAGAATGCAGAACTTTGCCAGTGCACTGGCAAGGGGTAGGAACAGTGTCACTTGTTCCCTAACACTGGTCACACTGGGAAATGGGTAAGAGAATATGCAATGCAGAACACAGTTCAGCTACAAGTTGTCTGTGAATTCTATTAATGGAATAATTTTAAATGCATAGCTCTGTCTAAAGCAAAGCAGAAGACATGGAAGTACTTGAGTATGACTCAGGCAAAGACAAAAATAGTATTGGGCAGGCTCTGGCAAGTAAAGAACAAATAAAGGGGGTGTAGATAAAAATCTCTCAAATGTTTTGAAGTTGAAGTCAGAGTCAGCTTATTTAAGTTAGTTATGAAAATAATGTTTTAAAACAGCTCTGTATGTGTCCTGGCACATGACAAAAATAAATCAGTTAAAAATATGAGAATTTTCTACTGAGAAGAGAGGACCCAGCAGTAGCTCCATTAATTTAAGGCTGGCAAAAAGTGTGATCTTGTTTAAGAAAAAATGAATGATAGTAATGGGCCTAATTAAAATACTCCAATCAGTTACTGAAATCTATTAACTTTTTTCACTCAATGTAAGCAAAAAATACAGAACATAATTGAATGCAAGTGCTACATTTATCTTATTTCCCCCAAAAGACTGTTCTGTGCAGAACTCCTATTTTTACTAGCTAAACATTTGTATATGGAAATTAAAGGTCACTGAACGATTGAATCTAAAATTGGTTTTTTTGGCAGGTAAACTGGTTCTAAGTTTAGAATTTATTTCTAAGGACAACAACTTTACTTTTAGAAAACCTGACTCTGGTGTACAAATGGAGTAGCAGGCCATTGCTTATCTTATTTACATAACAATTCTCACCAATTCAGATGCATTTTACTTATATGAGACAGCAGAAATATGCCCTAGCTTTATTTGTTTTCAAATGCAATACTGTGTGCAAAAGTGAATTGTTTATCCATTGAATTTTTTATAATAATTAATATGATTCTTCTTTTGGTTTCACAAAATTTTTAACACTTCAAGTAGAATCTTTAACAAACATACAAAACTTTTCCAAACTATCTACATTTAATTTAACCAGAGCAAATAATAAATTTGAAAATAAGGTTATGACAAATTATAGAGCCATCAAGTAAAAGCTTGATGGGGAGCCAGGCATGCATCTCTGAAAATTGCAGCAACAGTAATACTGGATTGTGGAGCAGAATGAATTCCACCAAAATTAAGTCCCTAGGTTTGACCAAGTGACCCACCTAGCAGATTAGAGAAAGGCTGTGAATGTTGTCTACCTAAACTTCAGTAAAGCCTTTGATACTCTCTCTCCCACAGCTTCTTCCTGGAAAAATTGGCTGCTTGTGACTTAGACAGGTGCAGTTTGCTGGGTTAAAAACTGGATGGATGGCTGGGCTGAAGGTGTTGGTGAATGGAGTTATCTGGCTGACAGTCAGTCACCACTGCAGTTTACTAGGGCTCACTGCTGGGCTGGTCCTGTTTAATGACAATTAATCAATTAATAATGTTAATTAATTATATAAATTATTAATGTTAATTAATCAATTATTTTGAGTACCACCTCAATTTGCAGACAACACTAAGTTGGGTGGGAGTGTTGATCTGCTAGAGGGCTGGAAGGCTCTGCAGAGGGACCTGGACAGGCTGGATCGATGAGCTGAGGCCAGTGGTATGATGTTCAATAAGGTCAGGTGCTGAGTCCTGCCCTTGGGTCACAACAATCCCATTCCCTGCTATAGGCTTGGGGCAGAAAGACTGGGAAGCTACGCAGCCAAAAAAGACCTAGGGGTCAACAGCAGATCCTGACCTGGGACACTGAGGGATGTGGAGTGTGTCCAGAGAAGGGCAATGGAGCTGATGAAGGGTCTGGAGCACAGGTCCTGTGAGGACAGCTGAGGGAACTGAAGTGTTTAGCCTGGAGAAAAAAGAGGAAAAGGCTGTTCAGGAGTGACCTTATCCCTCTCCTAAAACTGCCTGAGAGTGTAGCAGGCAAGAGGCAGAGTGTAGCTTCTTCTCACAAGCAATTAGCAACTGGAGAACAACACATAGCCTCAAGATGGGCTAGGGAAGGTTCAGGTTGGACATGAGAAAGAATTTTGTCACTGAAAGAGTGGTTAAGCATTTAAACAAGCTAACCAGGGAGGTGGTGGTGTCACCATTCCAGGAAATGCTCAATAAAAGACTAGACATGCAATCTGGGGCTATGGTTTAGTTGACATGGTGGTGATTAGTCAGAGGTTGGACTTACAGGTCTTTTTCAATTTTAATAATTTTATTATTTGTAGGAAATTCAGTCTTAGGAATATACCTTTTAATGGGGCAATCCATGGACTTAGAGAAGGTAACAAATATATACCAATCTACACACTGTGTGGAAAGGGAAGGACATCAGAAGTGTTATAAGCTAAAAAAATAAGTTTATAAGTTTACTTAAACCATGTTGTGTTCATTTAGTATTGTTGGCAAGGCAATACAAGGAACAAACTGAGTCACAGATTACTGACATTTATGCGGAGACACAAGTTTTCAGACAAAGATAGATTCCTCAGTCCTGCATTTTACAGGCTACTAAAAAAGTATCTACTACTAAGTACATTGTACAGCATGACTTCCAGGATCGGACCATACAACTAAAATAATCACAAAAAAATTTAAAATATAATGGTTAGCCCCTCTGGAAGCAGGAAAGGGTTGTAAAGCATTAAACAAACTCCCCAAGAAAGTGGTGGAGTCTCCCCCTCTGGAAGTGTTCAAAAAAGTGTGTGGATATGGCACTTGAGGACGTGGTGTAATGGTGAACATGGTGGTGGTGCTGAGTTGGTGGCTGGATTCAAAGGACTTTTCCAACCTTAAAAATTCTCTAATTTGATGATAAAAGCAAGGAGAATAAGATAAAGCTCTTCAAAATAACTTAGTGGGTAGCAACATATAAGCATCTCTGGATCGTATCCTGTTCCCTGTAAGTATCAACTAGATAATTATTATTTCCTATTAAAACTTAACCTCTACTAGTTAAATCTGCCTTGCCTGTTGCTATACGTCTTTTACTGAACAGATCCAGTCAGTTCCAGATAATGAAGCTATCAACTCTCCATCACTCTTAAAAACAATCACTCCTTCATTTAGAAGCCAACACTTGCCTACCTGCAAATTGAAGAATTTGGTTTTGACTCTTTATCTCTAATGTATCATATCAGTTAGAACACTTTTTTTGAGATGATCTTTTGTGCTCTGTTATGCATGTTTTCAGAGCATAAAAATGCATTTTAGTTCAACTTCACATCTGTGCTTCATTCAGCTACTTTAGCCTTTGTAATACTACAAATGTAATAACACGTCAATATTCTTCACAGAAAATTCAGAATGTATAGATTTGGTGGATATTTTCATCTAAGTTCCTGGAGACTGGGGGTGGGAAGGAGTGGGCACTTTTTCAGAGCATGAAGAGGACAAGTTTCTAAAGTGATGCACTGTTTCACAGGTTCATACCAAGTCAGCCACTTTTTTCCATATGCCTACTGACAATCACATTTAATTTATACATGCAGAATGTTAACATAATCCCTCCTCCATGACCCTACCAATACCAAGAGTGAATATCATCTGTTTCAGTCTATCAAGAACCTCCATACTCACAGTGTAAAAAAAAAAAAAAATTAAATGGGTATAATTTTCAGCCTACCTGAAGGTCACCTTCTTTCTATTTATGAAGGTATTTGCATACTTTGAGATTTCTCACTTTCCCTTTTCTCCCTGCACCAATTACTTCCATTAAGAAGGACATCTAAAGCAATGGTAAGTTCCTGAAAAATTAGCAGTACTTTAAGCAAGGTAAAAGGTAAAGAATAATCTTCAGAAACAAGTATGAGATACCTCCCTCTTGGGACAAGGCTATAAAGATATCCTGCAGCAGATGACCATTTCCACAATGGACTAAAGACACCTGTTGAGGGAGAGGACAGATCTCTGCTATTTAGAAAATGATAAACAATTGTAATTTTGTACAAACAGGTCAATAGGTAATTCTACACATTTCAAATTCTTTAGAGCAAACAAAACAGTTTTATCTCTTAAATCTGATTTTCATTTCACACAGTACTTGAAAGACTGGAAATGCCTTTTTGCTTATGCCAGTCGAAATTTCTTTTACAGGATTTTTTTAAAGCCAAATAGTAGAGGACAAGTTTGCTCACTTCTTCTCTTAAGTATCCCTAAAAAATTCATAATGCTTTAGTATGAGTTTTTGCAGTGTAAAAATAGACACCCTGTGCTACAAACTCATACAAAATACATCAGTACTTTCAAAATTAATGTAACATCATTTCAGAAAGACAAAAATAGCAGTCAGTCAAATGACTGCACCCTAAACTGTCACATGGTTAGCTGAAGTTCTCTTAAACAAAGCAGCCTATTTAAGTCAAGTATATGATGACATGTTCTAACTGTATTACAGGAACAAAGGTACTCCATAATTAATACTGAAGCAAGTTCCTCACAATACTTGATCTACTCCCACTTCACCAAGACAGAAGCACAAAACATACATTGCACATAACCAGCAAGTATTATACGAAGATTGCTTTTTTCTTCTGTCTTGCTTAACATTGTGGACTACTTTGTGGTGTAGTGGACTAAGGAAACAAGGGACACTTTTGTAATAAACTCTAAGGCATTTTAAATACTAGGGATTTTGGTAAACTATGCCCACAAAAAATAATAATTGTGTGTGTAATCTAAAAATAAATAAAAACTGATTTTATTTCTCTGTATTGTCCCATGTGCATATCACACGTACCAGAAGTTAGATCAGCCCTTCACAGCATTTTGTGGGGGCACTTCATTGTATCATTTCAGGTTGAAGTGCTTTGATCTCACCTTGGAGGTTATTGCAGTGAACATGTATTACCTTTTTTAACTGCTATGGTCATTTCACACACACATAACCAATCTGCTGTTCATTTTTGATGCTTGGTATTTTTGTCAAGGGAAGTGATAATTGCTTATATTTATTTAGGCTGAATCCATTGCCATATTACTTCATATGTAAAAAAGTCAGCTTATCATTTCAACCATAAAGTCTGCACAGAAACACAAACAGGTATTTGCTAATGGAATACTCTCTGACAAACTTCAAACCTTTTCAAAAAGTAATTTTTGTTAAATATTGTGGTTTTAAGAAAAGATACCTTCATAGTAAAATTATTATTAGGGACTGCAGCCCTTCTGTCCTGAAACTCAAAATAGAATTCCCCTGAAAGTCAACTACAGAAGAGAGTGGTGGTCAAGCTATCACTGTATTCTGTATTAAAGACAGGTAGGTTTCATGGACAGATGTTTTAACCAACATCAGGTTCAATAATAACGATCTGTTCTTTCTACCATAACATTGGGATCATTACAAGGTGTTTACTATATTGTTGTATATCACCCCTGGAATTCCATATAAGTACAGTGCAGCTGTGAGCCATCAGACATTTCAACAGCCATTAAACTAAAGATAATTTACTCTTTCAGATAAAGTAGGTTGCTGTCATTGGTTTAGCAGGAGCTCTCACTGAAAATTCTTTTCTTGCTTCCCACCAAGCACAAATGTGCTGTATTTTGCATGTTGAATAGAAGGGATGATAGATAAAGTTAGTGCTTTTATTTTAATCTCTAACTTTTTCCCCAAAACCTTGGACATAAAATCTACTTAAGATAGCCTCTACCAGGTCATTAAAGCACATTAGCCACTGTCTTTTACGTTGGTGATCTTGGCCTGAAACTGCAAGCATTCAGTCATACTAAAACCGTAGCTCCCTAGGACATCATCTCACGTCAGCGGGCTTCCCTCTCAAGAGAGATAATCAGCACATCTCCGTAGACCCTGTACAGGACACAGAGTTACGTACTCTCTAGCAGATTACGTTCATTAAAACGCAGTGCGAAAGGGAGAGAACCTCTGACGGAGGACAAAAACCTGCTTCGAGTCTGCTTTCAGTTCAGCCGCCGCCCGCTCAGCGCACGGCGCCAGCGCCGCACCCGGGCCCCGGGCGGGCAGCGGCAGCGCCGGCCTGCGGGCTCTGCCGGGAACGACGGGGCCGCGCCGACACCCGCTGGCAGCGATTCAGAGTCACAGAATGGGTCAGGCTACAAGAGACGAGGCCATTTGTCCAACTTGTCCGCTCAAGCAGAATCATCCAGGAGCAGGTGGCACAGGCTTGGATCTGTACAGTTCTTGAGCATCTCCCGCGAGGGAGACTCTACAACCTCTCTGGGCAATCTGTTCCAGTGCTCGGTCACCTGCACGGTAAAGAAGTTCTTCCGCATGGAAATTCTTCAGGTGGAACTTCCTGTGCATCAGCTTGTGCCCACTGCCTTTTGTCCTATTGCTGGGCGCCACTGAGAAAAACCTGTCTCCGTCCTGTCGATACACGCTTTTTAGATATTGAAACAACGTTCACAACAGACCTAGAGACAGCCTCAGTTCCTGCTGCGCGGCAGCGCTCCGCGGCCCCCGCGCCGTCCGCCCTGCCCCTGTTCGCCCTGTCCCCACCCCCTCACGGGAGCCTCACGGCGCCCGAGCCTGCACCGCGCTGGGCGGAGACGCCGCAGGCCCGCCCGCCCCGCCCCGCCCCGCTCCGCCCCGCGTTCCTCGCGGGCGCGGCGGGTGCCGAGCGCCGCCGCCCCGGCCTCTCTCGCCCCGCCTCGCCGCTCACGGTAAGCGGCGGTCGCGGACGGGGTGGGGCGGTGGAGCTTTCTGTGTGCGGCTGCGCCGCGCGCTCAGGCTGGGGCCGCGGGCTGGTGGCGGCAGCAGCGGCCGCCCAGCAGCAGCAGCAGTGGGTCTGCGCGTGTGCGGCGGCAGCCCAGCCAGGAGCGGCGGGCGGGCGGCGGCGTGGGACGTAGCGGTGAGGCCCGGGGAGAGTGCGGGGCGAAGGGCGCAGGCAGAGCCCGCAGGGGCACCGAGAGAGGGACGGAGGAAGGGGGAGCCCGCGGCGGCAGCGGCGCTGCTGCCCCGCAGCGGGGCGGGCGGCGTGCTGGCCCCTCCTCTGCGGCGGGACGGAGGAGTCCTGCGGGCAGGCGGCGGTGCCCGGCGTCCCCGGGAGACTGCGCGGGGCCCGCTGAGCAGCGCCGGAGTTGGGGTGACCTGTGGGAAGAGGAGAGCCCGAAGGGCCTGGTTGTCCCGGGATGCAAGGGGGAATTTAATTTATTTCAACAGATTTCTCACGTACTTCCTCACCACAGCCTACTGAGCTTGGCAGTCCCTGCGGTCGCCAGAGAACTGGTGACAACTTGACGGCCCCCGATGGGGAGTAAGCCTGGCTCGGCCGAGGGAGCCCCCGGGCTGCTGCTCAAAAGCCATTTTATCCTCCCCTTTGTTTTTGTTAATTCCCGATGCCCTGGAGGTCCTCTGCCACTGGGGCCTTTGTTTGAAGCTTCCGTGGCGGCTGTGGTTAAGCTGCTCAGGGCTTGCCGAGCTCGCAGCTGTCTCTTGCCGGAGCTCCGTCAGCAGAAGGGAGTTCAGCGTTGCTGATACCTCACGGGCAGGCTGACTGTGGAAGCATGGAAGTCCTCAGGACTGCCCGCGTGTCGGGAGGTTGCGAAAGAACAAAACCAATTCGAAGTAGCTGGTCGGTGGAGTTTAAAATGTATAATCCAGTTTGAACTTGCTTAAGTGCTGCAATCTTGATACTGCTTTCTGCTGAGGAAATCGTAGGAAATAAGTCTTTTTTCAGTTTTACAGTACCATCTTTTTAATTTCTGTTGCAGAGCAGTAGGAGGACGTATAGTCTTAACAGTGTAAAAGAACAAATAGAAAATTGTGATGTCTGCATCTGTTGTTATGCTTCTGATTTGGTTTGAGGTTTCGCAGTGTACAAGCTACTTGTAAAGAAATTATGCATAAGAAAAGCTTTTTCTTAAAGAGTTGTTTTTAATAGGGTTTTTCTGTTGGTCTTGTATAACAGTAGTTGTTTAAATAAAATGTTAGTTCATTTCCCATTCTCACCTGATTATTGAAAAGAAAAAATTATTCCCACAAAGCACCTTCTCTGCTTTGTGCAAATATATGGTGTCTCTGACAGGAATTTAAAGGTGCAGCAGCATGGTTATGAAAGCTACGCTAGAAGATGATGATTCTGGATGGGAACTCGGTATGCCTGACAAGATGGAAAAGAGTAATACCAGCTGGATAGATATAACCCAGGATTTTGAAGAAGCTTGTAGAGGTGAGTTGTAGTCCTTTCATTCTGAGAAAACTTGGAATCCTTTGGAGGGCTGAGTGTAGTTCTTTGAGCTTTTTTTGAGCAATAGTTTGACCCAGGTTCAAACTTCAGATGAACAAGCATTGATTCCCGGTTAACTCTGAGGTTGGAAGTGTCATGAACCACCTCACTTTGTTTTCTCTTCCAGATTACATAAATATCTCTTTAATTAAAGTTTTTTCATTTATGCATTTTCACATCTGCTTTTTTTCCTTTGCAAAGATTTCTTACTCTCTCTTCTGCCAAGTGGAAATGTCATTCCTGCATGCAGAATCAACACTCTGTTTCTTTCTTGCATATTTTTGGATCTCCATGGTCCAGTAATTTATTTAATTCGTCAGTGCATCATTTTTCATCTTTGAAACAAGTCTGAGTTTTTGAATTGATGCAATGCATCTCAGTAATGGGGAAGCAGTTGCTTCCATTTAAACAGTACCTTTATTACTGTCAGGTGCTACTGCTAGTTTACAGTTTTTTCAACTGATTTTATGATGACACTAAGGAAAGATAAATATAAAAACTGCATCTTACCACACAGAATATTACATAATGATAAACACAATTTCTGTATATTATTTATCTATATTACTCTTAATTACTTATGAATAATTATTTCTCTATATTACTTATATCTGTAAAAGACTAAGACACCTGAATAAAGGAGTAGAGGAAACAGCTGTATTCCAGGCTATTCAGATGCTACTATTTCACAGAATAATCATCACAGAATGATTTGTGCTGGAAGGGACCTTGAATCTTCTCATTCCAACTCCCCTGGCATGGACAGGGGACATCTCTCACCGGACTGTGTTGCTCAAAGCCCCATTCAGCCTGGCCTTGAACAGTGACAGGGATGGGGGATCCACAGCTTCTCTGGGCAACCTGTTCCAGTGACTCACCACCCTCACCACTGGAATTTCTCCCAGTATCTAATCTAAATCTCTCTTTTAGTTTAACCACATTTCCCCTTGTCCTATCAGTACATGCCCTTGTAAAAAGTCAATCGCCAGCTGTTTTCTGGCCTTCCTGTATGAACTGGAAGGATGCTAGCTGGTCCCCATAGACCTTTTTCTTCTCCAGGCTGAACAGCCCCAACTCTTTCAGCCTGTCTTCACAGGAAGGGTGCTTTAGCCTTCCATTCATTTTTGTTAACCTCTTCTGAATTGCACCAACAGATCCATGTCCTTCCTGTGCTGGAACCCCAGACCTGGATGCAGTATTCCAGCTGGGGTCTCATAGAGCAGAGGGGCAGAATCCCCTCCCTTGACCTGCAGCCCAGTATATCAGCTTTTTGTGCTATGAGTGCACTGTGTACTTAGTAATTCTAAAACTTTTTTAATTCCTAGAATAACAGAGGGATGGGGGCACACTGTTAACCACTGGGGTGTTATTTTTTTAGTCTTTCAGTCTTGAAAGTGTTCTGTAAGTAAAAGCAGTAGTGTCATGGGTTGACCTGGGCCAGGTGCCAGGCACACCCCAAAGCCACTCACTCCCCTCTGCAGCTGAACAGAGGAGAGAAAATTTAATGAAGGGTCATGGATTGAGATAAGTACTGAGAGGGATCACTCACCACATATCATCATGGGAAAAACAGGCTCAACTTAGAGATATGAAGGGAATTTATTATTGACAAAATTAGAGCAGGGTAATGAGAAAGTAAAATAACCCTTAAAAACAGCTTCCTGCCACCCGTCCGTCCTTCCAGCTCTGCTCCTACCACAGCAGCACAGGGAGACAGGGAATGGGGTTATGGCCAGTTCATCACCTGAGGCTTCTCCCACTGCTCGGGAAGAGGAGTCATTCCCCTGCTGCACCATGGGGTCCATCCCATGGGAGACAGTTCTCCATGAACTTCTCCAACATGGGTCCATCTCATGAGCAGCAGCTCTCTCTCAGTGACCTACTGCAATGTGAGTCCCTCCCATGGACACTCCCAAAACTGCTGCAGTGTGTGTCACTCTTTTACAGGATGCAGTCCTCCAAGGACAAGCTGCTCCAGCATGGGAGCAGGGCCCCTCTTTCCACAGGTGTCCCATAGGTTCACAACCCATGGGTCTCCTCCACCAGCTGCAGGTGGATCTCTTCATTCCCATGGGCCTCCATGGGTTGCAGGGGCACAGCTATTTCACCATGGTCTGCAGGGGAATCTCAGATCTGGCACCTGGAGCACCTCCTCTTCCTCCTTCTTCACTGACCTTGGTGTCTGCAGTGCTCTTCTCCCATGTTCTCACTCGGCTCTTCTCCATCTGCAGTTGAAGCTGTGCAATTTGGGTTTTTTTGTTTTTCTTCTTAAATCTCTTACCACAAGGTATTATTGTTTCTAATTGGCCCAGCAGCATATCCATCTCTGGAGCCACCAGGGATTGGCTCTGCTGGACATGGAAGAAGCTTCTGGCACCTTCTCACAAAAGCCATCCCTGTAGTCATCCCCCAACAAGCTACAAAACCCAGGCCATGCAAATGCAATGCAAGTAGAAATGCCTGATCTGCTTCCTGCAGTTTGTTACATCTTGGCATAAGGCAGTTTGGTGCATGGCAAGACTACCCTGGAAAAGTTGTGCTAGTAGGATGACTGTAATTGTTTGTTTTGTCCTTTTCCTTTATAGAACTGAAGTTAGGAGAACTGCTTCATGACAAGCTGTAAGTATGTGTGTGAGATGGTTCTGGCTTTTAGATAAGATTACTGCAAACATGTTTATGTTACTTAATAACTAAGCTTTTTTAGACTTTTACTTTAAATAAAGTATTTGAAGTAAATAGAATATCATACATTCTTAGCCGTGTGTATATGCTGCACTTGTATGAATGCTGAACATATCTGATGCTCTAAGTATAACATTACATTTTTCAATGTGATTGAAATTCTGTTTCAGAAGTTCATAGCATATCTTATGATCTGTGGTGATTACATTACTACACTATCTTATGGGACTTGCTTTTATGAAAAAAGGCCAGAAAGACTTTAAACCTGGTTACCCCAAGTGTCACTATAAAATATTTGATAAACAATCTGTATGCCTTAATGCAACATAAATATCATGCTAAAGCAGAAAGTGAGAACTCTACACATTGAAAGTATATTTCAAAGAAAAGCGCGTGGTAAAGACTTGCTGAATTTGAAACTAATAGCTCAGAAAACAGAAGCATTCTATTAAATGAAAACTTGCTTAAAAATGTGGGCACTGATGTCAGTTGAATCAAAGCAAATTTTCAGGTGTAGTTTTATACATAAGAGCATTTCAGAGCAAATACAGCAAATACAGAATTTAAATTTTCAGAATTTAATTGTGCTACATTCAGTAAACTTTTTGTGTTATAAAGCCTGAAGTTCTGACAAATACCATGATAAAGTGAAGCATTGTATCTCTTCATTTGTAGGAAAGTCTTTTAGTGTGGTTCTTCTGCAAGCTTTTTTTCTTCTGCCCTGACTGCAAGTGATATGTTGTTACATGCTGAGGTTTTTTTTTTTGCATCAGTTTTGTTAACATGCTCATTTTAAATAAAGCTGTTATTTCAATATATATTAGTCTATGTTATGTATATTGTCATTAGTGTGTGGGGGACATATCTTATTTGGTTTTTTGAATGTGGTGTACTAAGGAACAGCTTGTTCAGTTAATATCAGTTTATGATTTTGCATGATGTTTAAGAAGATGCTATGAAGTTTATAGAAACAAGTGTGCAAAGATATAATAGTGGGATATTTCACACAGGAGTGTTCTTCATCCTTATAGAAGGGTTAATAATTTTCTTTTACTTTTAGCCATCTCTTTTCCTATGAATTTGTTGAGAGATTCTTAACTTCCTGAAAACCATGATCTCTGAAGATCAATACTGATGTTCACATACCTTATTGTCTGTGGTCAGAATATAGTGTACTTGGTTTGTCAGTCTATGTTCTTTTTGGTTAGTTTGCAAAGACTATTTTATAAAAAAAAATTACATTAAGCACATTTATTTTATTTGTGTTCCTAGTTTTGGTCTTTTTGAAGCCATGTCTGCCATTGAAATGATGGATCCCAAGATGGATGCTGGTATGATTGGAAACCAAGTTAACAGAAAGGTTCTTAACTTTGAGCAAGCTATTAAGGTTTGTATGATTTTCCTGGGTTTACCTACACTGTCTGTAGAAATACACATTTTTGTCAAATTACAGCTAAGCACAATACAGCATAAATAGTGTTTTCAGTCTTCTCTTGAAATCTATGTTTTTCTTTTTTCTTTTGGAAAATTAAGTAAAAAATAGCTTGTAATGTTTACCTTTCTTGTTACCTGCATTATCACAATGATGCTAACTCTTCCAGTGAAAAGTAATATGAAATTATTAGTTACTGATACCTCAAGTAAATATATCTCCAACATTGTTTTGCAAATAACTCTATGCTTCCCCAAAATGTGTCTTTTATATGAAGATGTATTGGTTAGCTTCTGTTTAACCTGAATGGAAACCAGCTTCCTTAAAAAAGCTGGAAATTAACACTTTACCATTCTTTGAGTTTATCAGTATTGAACGGAAGCCAGATAATTTACCAACATTGACAGTAATGATTAACTTTTGATTTATGATCAAGGTAAATTGGAGGACAGAGGTTGAAAAACTTGCTGTTATTTCAGAAAAAGTAATGCACTCAGAGGCAAAAGTATTTTTTTATGGTAAACATTTGGAATGGAGACAGAGAACTCTGTTAAACACTAGCTAAGTCATGTACAATGCATCCAGGATTGCATACATTGGGCAAATTAAATGATCAAATTTGCAGCCTTTTTGGTGTTGACCTTTAAGGCAGTAAAATACTACAAGTTTAAAAAGCAGTCTTGAAAGAGTTGGTCCTGCATATTACTCCTTGTTCAATCTTAATTATGATGATACAGTTTTGTGATTTTACTGTTAGCAGTTGACTGGTTTTAAACTTTTCTTGGCTAGTAATAAATAAGAATTCTTACTTTAGTCTTCTCTTTGGGTAGTTTTATGTTTGATCAGTGTTAACTGATGGGAATTAAAAGTTTTTAAGAATTTGAGACATGTTGTAAAGCTGGTTGGTAAAGCTAGTGGCATACAATTACTCTGAAGTTTTAAACAAATTTTACTTTCTTTTTTGGCTTTGGTACAAATAAGTTGTATTTTGTCTGTATGCTTTCATAGTATTTAGAACTTTGGTTGGTTTTTTTTTGTTTGTTTTCAAAGGATGGCACCATTAAAATAAAGGATCTCACTTCACCTGAGCTGATAGGAATAATGGACACGTGTTTTTGTTGTTTGGTAAGCATTTTTCTTTTCTTTAGGTTAGATGGTTTTGCTTTCAAAATATAATCCATTAGTCCATCTTAAAAAAAAAAAAAAGAAAAAAACTGGCAGAACTCAAAAAAAATATTTACCAAGCAGAAAATACATATTTATATTTTAATTTCCGTTTAGTTATTTGTATTATCTTTAATGAAAGGCTTAATTTTGATTTTTAATTTTTTTTCTATAAGAAATATGGAAGATAGCTGGTAGCACCTTAAAAACTTTAAAAGGTTTTATACTTTCTGGTTTTCTAAATGCATATTATCCGATTGCCTGCTGTGTATTTATTGTTGTTTGACTGTGTTGGAACCTGAGCGTGCAGTAACTGGTAGCACTCTGTTGCTCCTTTATGTACAGCCAGAATTGACTGAGCTTACAGAAGCATTTTGAACAGAGGAAGTAAATTATTTAGTAAAAATAAGTTGAATATCAGTTACTTATTAATTGCAATTTTTTTTCTGTGTATATGCTTTAATTTTCTCAGTGAATGATACTCATTATTTTCAGTTATTCTTCAAAATTACATCAAAAATATTGTTTTAAAAAATATTTCCAATCAGTTTAGTCAGAATGACATGTAGAGATCATAGTATATCTGATTCAGTATAACATCATTTGTTTTCTACTCCTGGTCTCCAAAAGGGGACCATATTATAAATATGGTTCTACTTAATTTTTTACCATTTCAAGATAGAAATTTAACTTACTGAATCTTTCCCTGTAGCTTAAAGAAACATGGAAGTGGTAGAGAGAGAGGATTGTGATGAGAAGCTTTTATGTTGTAAAGAGAGAGAAAGTGAAGAACATTTGTGACTTGTCTCATAGTCATTTGCATTTGCCATTCACTATTTATGCAGAGAAGGTTTATAAAATGTTAAGTTCTCTTAACATAATGCCATGTCTAAATCACAGGGGTTAGATCTGAACTTTATAGAAGAGGTTAATCCAACGCCAGAATTCTAGGCTTGAAACACCTTCACTTCCTCTTTTTTGGTACATAGAAAGTTGCCTTGATAAGGCAACTTTAATTTTGAGGTTTAGTTCCTTAATGAGTCTTTGAAGCACAGTAAAATGGAAAAAGAATGGATCTATGAAAATGAGGACTTGGCTGTCATGAGTTAAATATTTAATTTCCTTTTCCCTAGATAACATGGTTAGAAGGACATTCCTTGGCACAGACAGTATTCACTTGCCTTTATATTCATAACCCAGACTTCATTGAAGATCCTGCTATGAAGGCTTTTGCTCTTGGAATCCTAAAAATCTGTGATATTGCCAGAGAAAAGGTTAACAAAGCAGCTGTTTTTGAGGAGGTATGTGTTTCCCATCTCCTGTGGGGTTAAATATGCAACATTATACCATAATGCAAGTAAAACAATGTATTAGTGACATTTGTTAGTATTTGATTTGAGGATACTGTAGGAAGAGCACTTCACCATCCTAAAAGTATTAGACTGGATACCTTTAAAATGCAGTTTTCCCCACTGAAGGTGGGGAAAAGGTTTCATGCTCTCTTCTCTATTTTCCTTGAATACTGGAGCCAGATAAATATTTTAATCAAGAAGCAGTGCAAGTCTTGTGGTTAACGATTTGAAATGTGTCTCAGTTGTGAAACTGTTTAATTTTTTAATTTTTCTGTTAGATAGTAATGATTGCATTTTGCCTAAAATGTCCATCTGGCAAGTGGGATCTGAGTCCTGTTTTCTGCGCTCAGAGCAATCTGTTTCCTCTGAGCTTGGGCAAGTCACTCTTCCTGACTATATCTAAAATGGATCAAATACTACCTTGCAGCTATAGTTCATGTAACCTATTGGTAGGTTACATGAACTATATGAAGGGCATATTAAGGATTTATGCAGAAAATATTTACCTGAAGCTGGATTTGGGTGGGAAAGTCATTCAGTGTATTCATTCTGAGTGCATTCAGCTGTGTAGAATAAATCTGGACTTCTGTACATGATAGAATTAAACAAAAGCACACCCCCAATCACTCCTCCAAAAGAGAAAAAGCCAGCAAAAAGACTCAAAACCTATTAAGAAAACAACTCCTAAAAAACCCAAACCAAAAAGAAGATCTCAAACCCCAATCTGAAAATGTAACTACAGCTTTTATATTTCACCACATATTGCTTCTTTGATTTTTCTTTATAGGAAGATTTTCAGTCAATGACTTATGGATTTAAAATGGCCAACAGTGTGACAGATCTTAGAGTTACAGGTACAGTCTGTGCTTTCTTTGTATCTGTCCAGCAGCCTCTTTGTCTTTTGAGCATGTGATTGCTTTCAGACACATCTGATTAATTGCTAGGAGTATCAGCTGTTAAATTTTTATTTTTATTGTGGAAATTGCTGACTTGGTAAAAAAGAGATAAAATCATTTTTCCTTGGAAAAAAGGTTCAGTTGTCTTGTTACGTCCCAGAGAAACAGAAAACGTGCCTTTAAATGTGCCAATGAAGTGGCTAGGCATGAGCTCAACATGGTAAAGATATAGACCAATGGAAAGTACGTTGCTTGAATTCTGCTTTTTTGCCTCATAATTTGTTGTCTTCCAAATAGGCTGCTTTAAAAAAAAAGCCATCTAGTAGTTCTACAGCTATGAATATATATGTTATTAAGTACATACATAAGTATGTATGTTAATGATGCACTATTTTTTAATGTGTATTTGAGCTTTTCATTAATATAATTTTGAAAAGCTTATGCACGCTTTAGCTTTGCATCAGTTGGTCTATATTCTGATTTTTGGTTGTTCCAAGACATCCCCACCATTCCTCACAAGATTATTTTTTGTTTAGTCTTTGGCTAATGGATATGTAAAGCACTTTTAAGTTTGATTTTCCCCATAAAATTTCTTTTCCCCTGAGTGGTATAGGTGTGCCTAGAAATGCTTCTCAGCTTTTAATCGTGCTGTGATGTTTTTTTTTCCAGGTATGCTGAAAGATGTAGAAGATGACATGCAAAGACGAGTGAAGGTATTGTTTTCATTTTTGTCTCGTCAATTATATTTCAGGTGTCCTTAACATAGGTTTGGGGTAGGGAGTTGGATTATGAGGAATGAAGGAGGGTTTTGTCATTATAGTGGGGGTTCTGAAGGACTGCCATAATGGTTTCTGTAACATGCTTTTAGTTTGCCTTCTAGCTAAATCTTCACTTTATTTGTAAACTCCTTAGTTGTTGCTTCAGTAGTAGTAGAGGCTGGAGTCATGATGCAGAAGATAACACTGGGCTAGGACACAGAAAGTAGGTATTTAACTTTCAGGTTTTAGGCAGATATACCATGTAAGGTTAAAGAAGTTACTTAATTTTCCTTTACCACAGCTTAAAATGTAAAGTGTTCATGCACTTCTCTTGCTTATTTGCAGAATTCACTGAGATAGTTCTTATTACTATAGGACAGTCATTCAAGTATCTGGATTATATTTTAAGAAATTTTGAATTTGAAAACTGATTTTTCGGGTTATTTAACAGGGGGATGTTTTAGCGAAGGCAAAAGGATTTTATCAGTAGCTTCCCTTTGCAATTTTTAGTAAATTATTTGACATTACCTTGCAGAGCACCCGAAGTCGACAAGGAGAAGAGAGAGATCCAGAAGTTGAACTTGAAGTAATGAATTGTTTGCTTTTTTCCTGTATTTCATGGATGTAAATGGGAGATTTAAATATGGCGTAACCACACCCGTGCATATAAGAAGCAGCCAGGAAGTGTGACCACCCAGGAGCATGGGGAAGAGCTGGAAAACAGCAGGGCATGCCAAAGCTTTTTGTGCATCAGTTTGTGCAGGGAGGGCAGGAGCCCTATGGGAATTCTGCACACCACAATACAAGAAAGCCATTAAGGTATTAGAGAGTGTCCAAAGAAGGGCCATAAGGATGATGAATGGCCTTTAGGGGAAGCTGTATGAGGAGCAGCTGAGATCACTTGCTCTGTTCAGCCTGGAGATGAGGAGACTGAGGGGAGACCTTTTGCAGTTAAAACTTCCTTGTGAGGAGTAGGAGGGGCAGGCACTGATCTCTTTGATGGTGACCAGTGAAGGGACTTGAGGGAAAGGCCTGAAGTTGTCTCAGGTGAGGTTTAGGTTGGATATTAGATCAGTGTTTTCCCCCAGAGAGTAGTTGGGCACTGGAACAGGCTCCCTAGGGAGGTGGTCACAGCACCAAAACTCTGAGTCCAGGAAAATTTGGACCACACTCAAAATTTGGCCCACTTGGGGTGGGCCAGGAGTTGGGCTGGATGATCCTTCTGGGTCCCTTCCAATACAGGATATTCTATGATTCTATTACCTAATACCTACTAGTAAGTAATTAGCAGTATTACTTTATTACAGCATCAACAATGTTTAGCTGTCTTCAGCAGAGTCAAGTTTACCCGCGTCTTACTCACTGTCCTGATAGCTTTTACGAAAAAAGAGGTAAGTTCATTTGGCGTTTCTGTGTTTGCAGAGGGATGCTGTGAAATACCCATTTTTCATTCTTTAAGATCCGGAAATTACTGTGTAGATTAATGAGATTTGAATTGATGTGGATGGAGGTATAGCTTTGAATAAAGCCTTCCAGTGGCAAATACTTAGTTTTTGTTCAAAGTGGGAAACACAGGGAAGGCTAGTAGCTGACATTGTTATGGCCTTGCAGAAAGACAGAATATTCATTACAAAACGTTTAAAAATATTTATGGATTTCGAATTACTCTTTTCACACAGGAGCAAAACTTGTTGTTTGAGTTCAGTTCCCTCCTGTGGAGTTACCTGATGCTGGACAGTATTTTGTCCATATTAGAACAACTGTATGCTTTTCCTTTCATGTGATAGGGAATTTATATCTAAATATTTTTGGTCAGAGAAGAGGAATTGAATAGCATTCCATACAATTTGCCTGTTTTTTGAGGATTGATGTAAGATTTCCTAATTGCTGAGAGGGGAACTTATGTTTTAAGGCAAAGGGCTAGAACTACATGCTCCCCCAAGCAGACTCTCATGCATTGGTGTACAAAACTTTCAGTTATAATTATTATAAAGTCTTACACAGCAAAATATACAGCATTGAATTTATGTACAGATACATAAAATATGCTACCACACAAAAATGTTGGGTTGTTTGGGTTTTTTTCAGAACTTGGGTTGTATAAGAATATCAGAATTTTAATGCCCTTCCTTTTTTTTTCATACTAACATTAATTAGATAGTCAAAATGTGTTGGTTTGTAATGATAATAATTTTTTCCTGCCTTTCAGACGAGTGCAGTTGCAGAAGCTCAGAAACTAATGACTCAGGCAGCTGACTTGCTCTCTGCCATACACAATTCACTGCATCATGGTATGCAGGCACAGAATGATACCACTAAAGGAGGTATGTATCAAATTACACCATTTTTTCCTTTCCTGGATATGATCCCTTCATAAACATAAATACCTTTGTGTATTTTTAAAAAAAGTTGAAATCACTATTTACTTTGAAGTAAAACACTTGCTATGCAAGTTGTTACAGATTTGCATTGTTTGATTTTATTTTACCCAGGTGGTGGTTCTCCTAAGATCAACACTGTCATTTCAAAGCCAAAGATAATGTGAACTTTTGATTAAGTGCATTGAACGTGGAATCAGTGTATATGCCATTTTAAAATAGGGAACAGTACTTCATTGCTTGTACATGAGGACTCAGGTTTCTTAAAGAATAATCATTGTTGTAGTTGGCTTGTTGGAGTCTCAGGAAGTTAACTGTCACTTAAAGAATTCATTTTAGCTAATTGAATAATTTATATTATTGAAGGGGGTTCTGAAAACACAACTCACATGCAGCTTTTCTCTCTCCCCTCCTCCTTCTTTAGATCATCCTATCATGATGGGGTTTGAGCCACTTGTTAATCAGAGATTGCTGCCACCAACTTTCCCTCGATATGCAAAAATTATTAAAAGGGAAGAAATGGTCAATTATTTTTCCAAACTCATAGACCGAATAAGAACTGTATGTGAAGTAGTCAACTTAAGTAACTTGCACTGTATACTGGTAAGCATGAATATTTCTTATTTAATACCAGAAATAAGATCTGAAAGTGTGACTTGCAAAAAAAATCATTCCATATATGCATGCTCTTGCTCACTGGAGAGAAAACTGAGCATTATGTATGTATTTGTGTTTTTAACTGTTAGGCTCAATTTCAAAATTTACTATCTTTCCTGTTAGTTACTACTTTTCTTCTTTTGGTAAAGACTTTTTCTTCTCTCAAACAGCTCACTTTTCCTGTAATTCATTAAATAGTTATGTGTCTTACTGGCCAAGACCAAGCAAGTTTCGTTGGTTGAGGAGCTGTTGTCTACAGCAACAGAACATAATTCTTTGCTATATATCTGTTTTTTTTCAAATTCATTCATTTTTTTTTCAAATTCATTAAGCAGTATTTTGCACATATGCCTATAACAAGGAGGGCACTAAATAGGCATAAAGTTAAGCACCTGCTTATATTCTTTCCTGAATAACTGATGTTACTCTTAGTTACTGCCTACATGTATTAGAAGACACTTAAATGCTTGAAATGTTTTTTGGTATCCATGCATTCACTGGCTGATAAAAGAGATACAGTTACAGCAAACCTCTCATCTTCTTATTTCCTGCTAATTAATGAAGGGAGTGTTTGCATGAAGCACCTGGTACCATTTAAACCTTGCCTGGGTTTCAATCAATTTTTTCAAACAAATTCTCAGTTTTGTTCAATACCTAGTATAGTTACTTCATTATCTTAATCTCACAGTATTTTTTTTCTGTACTATCATCTTTCTAGTTGTAGCATATGAAAATTCAGAAACCTTCTTGTTAGGTAACGAGTAATTGCAGAAAATCTTCATAATATACTTTGTTCTGTTCAAACTATTCATGGTCTTTCTTACAAGCTGTGTAAGCTATGCTGTTTATGTATGCCTTTAGACAAAATGTAGGTGTATTTACACAGCTGTATGTATTTGTTTAGGAGAGATGCGTGTGTGTGTGTAAAAATAATTTGGTGTATATTTCTACATATATAAATTGGCATATAAACCTGATTTGTGTTTTTTTCTTTTCCTACATATATGTTAGGACTTTTTCTGTGAGTTTAGTGAGCAATCACCATGTGTTCTTTCAAGATCCCTGTTACAGGCAAGTCCTAATTATGTCTACTATTAAAATACTTCTGTATTCATTATAAATTCATTTTCTTTAATATTTCAATAATTTGCATGTAAGTTAATAATCGTTAAGTGGTAAATAATGTTCTGGTGATATTTAAGTATTAAGCATTATGGAAGAAATGCTTTGCTATGAGGATGATGAGGCATTGGAAGAGGCTGCCCAGAGAAGTTGTGGATGCTCCACCAAGCAGCGTTCAAGGCCAGGAAGCTGTCCCTGCCTATGGCTGGGAGTTTGGAACTAGATGATCTTTAGTGTCCATTCCACTGCAAACCATTCTATATATCATATCTATATATGATTCTATATATATAGGGTTATGTTTTGATCTAATTTCTAAAATAATTTTTAAACACTGTTGCTTTGATCATTTTAGTACATGCTAATTAAAACAGAAAGCATTTAATGTTTTTTTTCTCCACCATAAAACTGTGCCTGTACACACATTTTTATGCTGCTCTTCATGTGCTTTTCCATTTTGGGGCTGGTATTTGTATTCATCTCCCTATTTGGACAGAACTTAATGTACAGACTGCTTCTATTGCTACAACAGTAAAACTGATGGTTGATGCAGAATAATAGGATGCCCCTAGATGCCAGAATTTCTTCACATTTGATCCCTATTAAACCATGTGTAGAGCCAATGGACTATAAATGTGGGCAAATGAAATGTGTTCCTAGCATGTATGTTCTCACCTTCCACTACATGTGCTTGTGTAATCCCTGTGGGTGCCTGACAGCAGAGTTTTTTCTTCAACTGCTGAAGAACCATGTAAGAAGGGGACATAGCACCCATGCAGGAAAGTTAAATGAGTATCAGACATGACTGATGGAAGTAGTAGCATCCAGAGGGATTGAAAAACATCAACAGTACTCTGGAATATTTCCTTATCTTTGTCCAGAGAAGGCACATATTTTATGCTAATCTTCAGAAATGTCTGATGTACCATCCAAGAAATTGAACAATTTTGAATGCACTCTATTGTGCAAGTAATACAGCTGTATTTGGTGTCCTGGGAGTACCACAGAAGTGTCAGGTCTCAGTATTTCTGAGTCTTTAACCTTGGACCTAGCTGAACCATTTTAATTCTTTAAGTAATCTTACAATTTTATTATATAAAAAAGGTATTGCCAGAGCTTTCTATTAGTAATTCTAGAGCATTACTTTTATGTTAAAACATGTTTCTAAAAGCACATCTTTACTTTTAGACAACCTTCCTAGTAGATAACAAGAAGGTGTTTGGCACTCATCTCATGCAAGACATGGTAAAAGATGCCTTAAGATCTTTCGTCAGTCCTCCAGTACTTTCTCCAAAGTAAGTGGATCTTGAGTGTACTTGTATGTGTTTACATGTCTGATGAAAACGTATTTCTGCTTACAAGAGCAATCACAATTGTACAAAAAACATACATTTTGTACGTAGTGCTTACGTATGACTGACTCAGTTGCTGTTGCTGCACTCATGTTTCTTTTTTGTTTTGTGCTACGTAGACTGGTGGCATTTATAAAACATATGTATGTACATGGATATTTCCTTTTTAGGTGTTGTCTTTATAATAACCACCAGGCAAAAGACTATATTGATTCCTTTGTCACACATTGTGTTCGGGTAAGTGTTCTTTCCAATTATAACATGTATGTGTGTGTGAGAACTTGGCAGATGTACATACATTTGAAAATGAGACAACTTATTTTACACACCTGACATGAAAGCAAAATTGAAGAAGTTGGCCATCTTAAATTGGTAATGCCTTTTAAAAATCTGGTGTAATTGTTGCTGGTTTTCTTCTGCTTCCAGATTTTTATTTAGCATTTATAAGAAATCTGCATCTACTACCTCTTTACAAAGTTTTTCATGCCACAAATGCCTATCACTACTAAAAACAAAATTATTTTAATACTCTGTTCAGTTTGGTTTTTAGGATTCTGTTGTTGAATGTGGCATGATGAAAATCTTAAGAAAATCAGAATTATTTAGGTTGGAAAATACCTCCAAGCTCATTGAGTCCAAAACCAGCGCTGCCAAGTCCATCACTAAACCACACCCCTAAGTGCCACGACTACACATCCTTTAAATACTTCCAGAGATGATGACTCAACCACTTTCCTGAGAAGCTGGTTCCAATCCTTGACAAATTTCATTGTGAAGAAATTTTTCTTAATATTCAGTAAAACTTCCCCTGGCACAACTTGAGGGAGGCCATTTCCTCTTGTCCTGTCACTTGACAGAAGAGATGAGCCCCACTTGACTGCATCGTCCTTCCAAGTGATTGTAGAGAGTGATAAGGCCTCCCCTGAGCCTCCTTTTCTGCAGGGTAAAATAAAAACACCCGTAGCTCCCTCAGCCAGTCCTCACAGGACTTTTGACACAGACCCTTCACAGCTCCATTGCTCTTCTGTGGACATGCTCCCTCAAGGTCTCTCTTGTTGTGAGGGGCCTAGAAATAATGAGATATGAGGCGAGGCCTCACCCACCAGTACTGAGTTCAGAGGGACAACCACTGCCCTGGTCCTGCTGGACACAGTGTTTCTGATACAGGCCAGGATGCCATTGGCCACCTTAGCCACCTGGGCACATGGATTTAGGTATAAGAAACACCTCTTTAGCCCTAAGCATTTTACTCTGGTGACTTCCTAAAGGATGCTGACTTAACTTCACATCAGCTTGTGTGCAGAGAATTTGGCTCTTGCATTACTCCATAGAGTTTGTTTTCTTGCTAACTTGCACTTTGTAGGGAGTAATAAGGAACCCACTTCATAATATAGATGTATAAACCAGGTGCCTAAATAGACATCATAGTACTTCTCCTATAGTTTCAAAGTTGTATTGGTAATTTAAAATTACACTTTGCTTCTTTCAGCCATTCTGTAGTCTGATTCAAATCCATGGACACAACAGAGCTCGTCAGAGAGATAAACTAGGTCACATCCTTGAGGAATTTGCCACACTACAAGATGAGGTAATGTCCTAGGCAGCAGGCCAGCAAAGTTTCTGTCCAGGTATATTAATGCCAGAGTGAAGCATGGTACTAAATTCTAAATGAATGATGGAAAATCCCTAAGACAAGGACTCCTAAAATTTAGCATATTTAACAAGAAATTTTTAGGTTGCATCCAAAAACTTTATGCTAGATGTGTTGAACAAAAACATACATTTTTTAAGATTTACTTTGTCCAATAAATAGACTTCAGAATGACCTGTTGTGATGTAATGTAATGGTAACTGCACAGCTTTTAGTCTCTATCCTGCTTGTGATTATCAGTCTGCAAGATGTAACCAGGGGGAGATAGACAAGGTGTGCTTACAAGACACCTTTGAAAATTCAGCCTTATACCTACGTAAAATGGAAACGGCAAAATTTTATAATTAATAAAGTAAAAAGTAACTCTTAAAAATATGTGTTCCGACTGATTTTTGGACATCTCTCAAGAATGGGGAGAGATGAGAAGAAAAAATACATTCTCTCTTGCTGGAAGTTAAGTTTCCTCAGCAGTGAGAGCCATATAATAATAAAATATTTCCCAATATGGCAATGAGAACAATTGAGGAAGTTGAAGGGAGATTTTGTGTGCTCCAGCTTTCTTCAAGATGGTTTGAGTTTGTTGCAGTATTGTAGCTGAGGCACTGTTGTTTTCATTTTTGTAGCAGGTTATATGGATTTTTCTGTTTAGACGTACTGATGGTATTCCAACAGTGAGAGACTTGGTCTTCCATACAGCTTGCTTCTTAAGAAAAAATTGGTCTTGGCAATATTTTAGTTACTCTGGTGGAACTTAGTGTGTTTCTTGCATATAAAGCTTATAAATTTATTTTTTCAGTACAGCTAAGTTTTTTTTAAAAAAAAAGTAATTCTTGCCAATATAGAACAATGAACACCAGCATGTAATGGGTTCTGAGTTTGTGCTCATGTGACTGCTAGTGATCTATATACAAATACATTTAAAAATTACAGATTTTATGTATCTAATGTTCTTGCTTTATTACTGTGTAGAATATTTTTGTTCTGTGCAGCAGAATTTACTTAGGTGAGTATCTTTACAGTTTTCTGACAGTTCTAGACTTGTTTCCATCTTTTAATCTGGAGCATAAATTTACCAACCCAATTTGTAAAGATTTTATTTCTGGCTTTTTTTATTTCTGCTGTTTCAGTCAAATATTTTTCCTCCTCTATCTATTACTTTGTCCTTTGTTTTTTTTTCAACAGGCAGAGAAAGTAGATGCAGCGCTTCATAGCATGTTACTGAAGCAGGAACCACAAAGGCAACATCTGGCTTGCTTGGGCACCTGGGTCCTATACCACAACCTTCGTATTATGATACAGTATCTTCTCAGTGGCTTTGAGTTAGAACTTTACAGTATGCATGAATATTACTACATCTATTGGTAAGAAGATGCTTTATTGACAGCTCTTTGAAGAGGCATGCTCCCAGAGAGCTATAATATTTGAAGGAGGGACTTCAAATATGATTTTATGTTCTCAAGCTTGATCAACACTGTGTTTGGTTTACCTATTTATAACATTACAAGGAGAGAAAAAAAATCTGTTGGTCTCTAGCTTTTTAAACTTACTAAATAGCCTACCTTTTTTCCTGAAATAGTAATTCTCACTCTGTTTAGCTTTTTCGCAGAGGGTCTTTTATTGACAATGAATGAAATGTGTGCTAATTTTGGTAGACAAGAGGTATGCAGGAGAAAAGCAACTTATTCTTTTCTGCCCTTGTAGTATCAGGATCACTAGTCTTATTGATCTCTAGTATTCTGGAAAAGTTCTGCAAAGTTTTAAGTCATAACTGTAATCTGAAAGTTGACTAGGTAAAATTAACTTCTTATCTGGGGTATATGTGAAGAGACATCCTCCACCTTTAGTGAAAATGATCACATTATCTGGAAACAGAATACTTTTGTTTTTCGACTTCCATTCACATTAATTACTTTTCATAGTTAATGGCTTGTGCTAAAAGAGAATTTTAAATTTTTTTTTAAACTACCAAGAGATTTCTATGCAGGACATAAGCCTTCTTACTGAAAGATTATAAGAGTGCAAATGACACAAACTTCAGTGTATTGCATTTCTATGTTATTTCAACAGTGGATTAAGTATTAAGTGAAAAAATTAATATTTCAGAAGTCACCAGAAGATGGCAATCTTTTTCAATTAGTAACTGAATAATAACAACTTTTGTATGAGACAGTATTTTCTACCTGCCCATATTTCCCTCTACAAATTTAATAAAACCACTCTTGGTTGGAATTGTCATGTCCACTGCTTTCTTACTCGAGGAGAAAAAAGGAGAAGCAGTTTCTGAGAGGTAATGTGCAAATGAAACTCAAATTTCTCAGTAATTTTTCTTCTGATTACAACATTTTAATAACTATTACTACATTTTTATTGTGCTCCAAATCTGTAAAGATTTTTTCTATTCTTTTTCCCCTATTCCTTTTGATTTGAAATCAAGTTAAGATATTTACTGGACTTGCTTCCACTTTCTAAAAAATGTTCCTAAAGTTGTCTCTTTAACTCTGAAAGAACTGCATATGGATGTTGTGGGTCTGTGGGCTTCGCCCCTTTATGTAATAATCCATAGCTTTTTAATGCTTGAAAAAGTCAGTAGTTATATTGTTTCTCAGAATAACACGTCATAACAAAAGTAGAAAAGGTATTAACATAGTATCTTTAAAAAAACCCACTTGATTTGGTGGGAGAAGAGTTCTAGAAAAATTTGGTCTTACAGGAGTTTTGAAATAAGAAGCTTAGACTTCACTTAGTAAATGTGTAAGAAGCTTGCATACCTTGAGCTGTTAGTGGTTGAATCTGAACCAAAACATGAACGTAGACCAATGTGTTGATTCCAGCCATGCAAAACAGTTGTCACGGCCCATAGGAATTGTCCTTTGCTAGGACGTGTCCCTTCCCCTCTTGGAGCAAGCGCCTCGGTAGTCAGCGGGACGCGCGCAGCACGAGTGCGCAGTGCGCTGCAGCCGTAACTGCTCCTGTGTGCGGCCTCTGTGCAGGTACCTCTCCGAGTTCCTCTATGCCTGGCTGATGTCAACGCTGAGCCGCGCCGACAGCTCTCAGATGGCAGAGGAGAGGATAATGGAGGAACAACAGAAAGGCCGCAGTAGTAAGAAAACAAAGAAAAAGAAGAAAGGTACCTAGGTGTAGAGTGTTAACACCTCTTTTTTTTCCTTTTCATGCAGCTATGTAGAACTAAAATTCAAAATTTAAACAGGGAACACTGATATGAGTAGAAAAAATATCCTGATGTTTATGGAGGCTGAATGTAAAACTTTTAAAAAGTTTCCTATTTATTTAGTTAGTTTTTTACTTTCAGAAAAACACAAACTCATTTATATTCACTGTATATAGTTTCATCACTTGTGTTATGTGTTGGACCTTCTCAGAGTTTATAATTCCTGCAGAATTATGCTTTTAGTGACTGAAACTAGATTCAAACACTAGACTTTCAGCATATTTCTGTAATTTCTATTTGGCTTCAGAGGTTCTTCAAGCATGTTTCTTAATTATACAATGGTGAGTTTCCGTTTCTTTTCCTTGCCACCTTTTCAAGGGGAACAAACAATTGGATATTGCTCAGGATCATATCAACTAAATTCCCTTGTCTCTTGATGTTCAGAAAATTACTAATGTACTTGAGATGCCAAGTGTTGGGCAGTTTGGCTCTAATTAAACACTGGAAACTAAAAGGAAACTTAAAAGAAATGCTCTCAGGATTATAAGGATAAAAAGTGCTTTAACTTCTTTGCCCTAGAAGTCAAAAAGATCCCTGAACTAGGCCTCTTGCGTACAGACGGTAAGTTTGAGGCTGTTGTTCAGTGTTTTATAATGTCATGGGAATACCACTGACCAGTTTATTCCATTTAGAGTAGGATTGTGCTCATGTGACTGGTAGGGGTGTCCTGAGGTTTTTTTATGTAACCAGGAGTCAGGTGAGCAGAAATGCATGTCTAGGCTTTGTATGCTTCAGTTATTTTAAAATATAATTAAGAGTTAAATGACTTTGTGGAAATTTGGAAGAACTTCTCTATCTGAAATTAATATATGTACTTCTACTGAAGTAAGAAAATGTATTTTTATGTAAAATTTGCAGTTCGCCCTCTCAGCAGAGAGATCACCATGAGTCAAGCATACCAAAATATGTGCGCTGGAATGTACAAGGTAACTCATTTGTCTTCTTTTTTTGTTGTGGTAATGGAAATTAAGTTCAAATTTATAATTTTCTATGGTAAATTCTCTACAGTTTTTCTATCCTTCCACTTATACCTACATCATAATTTTGATCTTCCTCACAGCAAAATATGACATAAAGCTAATACTTTTCACTATATTTATCTTTTTCTTTTAGACAATGATCGCCTTTGACATGGATGGCAAAGTAAGAAAACCTAAGTTTGAACTGGATAGTGAGCAAGTTCGATATGAGCACAGATTTGCTCCATTCAACAGTGTTATAACACCACCTCCAGTGCACTACTTGCAATTTAAAGTGAGTAATTGTCAAACATGATGCTGCCCATGCTTTTATAGAAGTAATTTACTCACCTGTTTTAAATATCACTGTCATGATAAAAAGAACCTCAGAGTTCACATTGAAGCTATGTCACAATGGCAAGGACTTCTGGCTTTAGTTTTGTGAAAGATGCATTGCATTGAAGTCTTTATAAACTTAGACATTTAGCATTGGTCTGATATGGCAGTTTAAGATGGTTCTGTTGAGTTTCATGAAAATAAAATCTCTTGTAAGTCTATTGAAAGACTTCTTGGCTGTAGTTAATAATAGCATCATGTTTTTATTAGTGCAGCTAGCAATTGGAAAAATAAAAAAGTTAATTTTGAGTGGTGTTTAGAAGGGACCAGTGGAGACTTGTCCAGTCTCCTTCTTGAAGTGGCATTATAAATCACATTACCTGTGTCTTTGTCTAGCCAAATCTGAAAAAAGTCAGGGTTGGAGATTTTCCAACCTCTTTGGTTAAACCTGATCCAGTTATTTTTTTCTGGTCATTTAAGTCACAGGATAACTGATTGAGGGCTCCATTGCTCCCTTTTTTTTCCTAATGCCCAATGTGAATTAGCCACAACCTGTGGCCTCTCATGTTATGCTGTTTGCCATTATGAACAAGGAATCTTTATCTTCTGACAGCTTTATAACTGTCTTCGAAGTAGTTGTAGGCTGCTATTAAAATTACCCATTAGCATCCTTCCTATAAAACTGAAAAAGTCCAGGTCCACTGACCTCTCCTTGTGGCTTATATGCTCTAGGCGCCCAACTATCTCCACATCTCAACATCTTTCTTGAACTGAGTGGATCCAGCCCTGGATGCAGTATTTCAGATAACAGAACACAAATACTGAGTTCAGGATGATAACCTTCTTTGATATGCTGACCATGCTCCTGCTTGTATAATCCCATATGAGGCTTGTCTGATTTGTAGTAAGACCACCTTGTTGGCTCATATTGAACTAGGTGTTTGCTGTTCACCCAGCTGGTTATTAGTCTCATTTGTGGGGTTAGTCTGTACTGAAACAGTGCTATTTTCTATTCCAGTTACTCTCCCCAGTTTTAACGTTATGAACTGTTGTAGTGGAAATTAAGAAATTATCGTGGTCTTGTTGTTAAAGGTTTTTTTAAATCTGTAATCAAGAACAAAAAAAAAAATTGAAGAATCAAAATTATATAAAACGAAGTTTTGTACAGTTTCAGCATCTGACTTGCTGTAGCCTTGAGTAAACAATACACTTTTTTAATCTACTTTTTTCCTGTAATATCATACCCTGTTGTGTGCCACTATTAAAGCAAATGAATGTGAACTTGTTCAAGAGAGAGACCGTTTTATAAAGATTATGAGAATTTCATTATGTTTTGTTGCACTGTAATAGATGAGGACTGTGTTGTTGCTTGGGTTTTGCCATTTTAGTAAATATTTTCAATTTCAGTTTTGATTTTTAAAACAGTATTTAGTTGACATAACTCTTCTCTTGAATACAGTAATGTGATAAAAACAATCTCCTGGCAATTTTAAATTTCAATTTTATATATTTTAACATGTATTTATGTATTTCTGTAACACACTAGGAGATGTCTGATTTAAATAAGTATAGCCCACCTCCTCAGTCATCAGATCTCTACATGGCAGCTAGCAAGCACTACCAGCAAGCTAAAATGATTCTTGAGAATATTCCGAATCCAGACAATGAGGTAAGACTGCAATACTAGGAAAACAAGTATTTGGTCGAAATAGAGTAAGTGGTTTTTTTCAGCTGCATCTCCTTGAGATCCAAAATGTACTTCATCAAAATGGTGAGCAAAGTTGAGTGCTTTGAATAAGGGGTAGACTGTGGTCTGTGTCAGTACAGCAGTTAGCAGAAAGTTGTGCTCACAGTTAAAAAAAGCTCTCTCTGCTGAGGACATGAGATGCTGGATAACAGCTTATTTCCTTGCATGCTGCCTTCTAGCCCCTTTCTAAAAGCACAGCACTTGTAATCAGACAGTGATAACATGCCTGTTGCACTTAGTTGGCATCTAGTAATTCAGGTGGACTCCTGAGAGGTGGAGAAAATGGGTTTGGGTATCATTAGAATGAAAACAGTATTGGTCTTGGTTTGGGTTTGGCACTTGTTCCCTGGAGCAGTTTTCTCAACACTGAGCTGTAAACATGGGTAGGAATTTCTCCCTTTTTGACCATAGCCTAAAACCTTAAGTGTCTGTGACTCTATTTTGGAGCAAGGAGGATGCTTTTTCTGTCAAATCTAAGCAGATTTAAGAATAGTTACAGGATTAGGTCCTCCTTAGAATTTAGGACTCACTTTCTCCTCTCTGGATCATGGTGGTACTCACACATGAGCTAACTGAGGCCAAGATAGTTAAAAGGCAGTTTTGAGCACACTCAGAGCACTTCCATGCAAAAAGCCACCAGTTTCATACATGAGTTCCTCTTTCCATTGTGTTGCAATGTTGAAGATGCCTAGAGTCTATCTATACCTTTATTTGTGTGAGTGCCACAGAACTTGCCATAGTTCCCATGTTTTTGTTCAAGACTTGTTAAAGCTGTGGTTTCTGTGGCCTGTTGAATTTTTTAAAAAGTGAGTATTAAAATAGATGCACCTTCATTACATTTAATTAATTCAGCTGTTGTATTTAAAAACAAATCCAAAACAGTCTGATCTCTGTTAAACTGATCCTGTAAGAGAACTCCTGTATTGCTAACAGAATATCAACACTACAGTATTATCTTTGAAATAATTGTGAGGTCAAATGTTTTGGCTTGAAGACTTCTTTCTGTTTTATGTTTAGGTCAATCGAATTCTAAAAGTTGCAAAACCCAATATTGTGGTCATGAAGCTGCTGGCAGGAGGCCACAAGAAAGAATCTAAGGTAAGGACATGCCAGCTCAATTGAATATAAAATGTTTGCATACATTAAGGTTGGATTCAATGATCTGGAGATTTCCCAACATGAATGGTTCATCTAATTCTATGTAAAGCCACCACAGATGTCTTAAGAGCCAAATGAGCACATTCAAGCTGTAGTTACTCTAAGAACAGGGAAAGTAACTTAATTTATTTTTCTCCTGGAAATAGTTTGTTGTAGTTAAGTAAATATTCTAACCTGTAAATGTTTTCAGAAAAAAAATGGGAAAAACATGTTGGACAACACAGACTATAAGAGTGTTCCTCCATAGTGGGAACAAGCAAGCGTAACAGCAGCTTGTGTGAACAAAGTGATGGGAATGCTGGCTGCCACAAGGACAATGTTTTTTCAATCTGCTGCTGTTAAATTTTTTTTTCTGTCTGCAGGTTGTTCTCGTAGTAAGTATTAAATGCAGTAGTACTGCTGTCTAGTGTCTAATCTTAAACCTTATCTTTATAGGTTCCTCCAGAATTTGACTTCTCTCCTCACAAATACTTCCCAGTTGTGAAGCTTGTTTGAAGTACAAGACATTTTTTTAGAGTACCTGAAGAATATCTGTGTAGCAGATACCAGCTTTAGGAGGCGGAATAACTAGTGCTGCACTCGGACTACGAGGGACATCCAGGATAAAAATACTGTCACGTGGAATATCTGTACTGCTGCCTTTTTGTGATTTGAATGACAACTGCTGTTTTAAAGTGGTTTGTATAAAGTTTATTGGATTTTATGCGTGAAGCTGATTTTAATCAACTGTATTATTAAAGAACATGGTATCTTAGTTGATATTATTACAGATTTTGATCATAAATAATTTTTATTACTGAGTTCTGACAAAGTGGTGCATTAGGAACGGAATAAAAATCATGCAATAGAGCCTCTTGTCTGATGTGCACAGCTAAGCTACTGCAATTCTGCATTTGCAGTCACTTGGAGAAATTTTGAGTTCCTGTATTTTTGTATAATTGTATCAGAATTGCTCACTTTGCAAGTAGAGAAATGTTGGAGTTTTTTTCCTCACCACGTCCTCCAAGCTAAAATGATCTTTATAGAGATCAAGAGCAGATGAAAATTAGTCGTTGAGCAATTAAGTGATTCCTAGTTTGAATTTGTTCGTCTTTGTTCTCCAAGTGCTGAAGAATCTGCACAGCAGATGCTCCAGTAGTCACTAGCAATAGCACCAGACACTGAAAACTCTATTTTACCAACTCTGCAACTTTGTTACAATCCTAGTATTTGTTTGTGCAAACAAGGGGTTGCTACATTTGCATGATCTTTATTCTCCATTTTGACTGCAATGGGGCTGCTCCATCCTATTGTCTTCTGTAGTTATTTTCAGGTAGATTTCCAAAACAGGAGAAGCCCCAAATGTATCCCTGCCTTCCTGGAATAGTTATGCCTTCCAAGCTTTCAGATGTGAAATAATAGAGGTAAGCTGTTGTGTTGTAGCAAAAAAGCAACCAGGGAAGAAATGTTTTTCCTTTGCTACAAGCAAGGAAAAAAATGTTCAAAAAGCAGACCTGGCCCTGGCCAAGTCATACTTAGGCCATACAAGCAAATCCTTTGTTGGACATGACAAATCTTCATTTTGGTGTACAATGACTTCCACTGTAGGGATGAGCTTGTAACTCCATATTGGCCATACAAAATATTTTTGGTGTTAATCCTATCACCTGATTTTACTGTGGATTAATATCAATTCAGCTTCATCCCCTGAGCAGAAGCACTGCAGAGCTAGAGCTTGAAAACAGTGAGTAACCTCTGAAGTAGAACACCCACTTGTCTTCCAGAAATTTGCAGCTTCCTGAAATAAGCAGAAGTACTGTCCTGAAGACATGTTTTTTTCCAAATTCTCTGCTAAAGAGATGGCATATCACATTACATGTTTGCTTATCATCATGATTAATACACTTGAATGCTTCCATATGGCTGCCAAAGTAATAAAAAGCCTGGAATATGCAGAGGTAAAATGGCACAGAACATTCATCTGGCTTCCTGTAAACAGTCACAAAATCTTCCCATCTTAAAGATCCTGAACTACATGACAGTAGCTCAAGGACAGCCTTTGTTATTTCTCCAAAGTAAAAGAGAAAGCAAATTACATGTGATTTGTGGAACCAAGAAAATAGCAATAATAATATTTCCCCTTCTAATTACAATTAGAACTAGATGAATTGTACAAAATAACATCAGTACACCAGAGAAGATTACTTTTAAATGCTTATCTAAAATGGATCAAGTTTAGTTGTAAAGAAAACCAAACAAAGTGCTAATAAAACACCAAGATGCTTAGAGAAAAGTAGTAATGCCTCACAGAACTAAAAACTTTAGTGAGAGACAATACTATGTACACCACAGTTCCAAATTAATCTCTTGTTCAGCTACAGGTCTTTTAATTCAAAAGTTCTGTACAGTAGACATACAGGCCTCTTGCCTACTAGAAACCTACCACCCAAGTTAGATTGAAGCACTTGAAGTCATTGTGAATAAAACTGTAGTCCTTGATTTTGAACTGCTGTTATGCATGTTTTCGGACCCTTTGCCCTCAGAGGTTTACAAGTATGCTTTGTACAGGGGTGGGCATATTTATGAAGGACAACATCCGGTTGGCTAGGAGAAGCCCAAAAATGTACAGAAGCATAGCCAAAAAAAATAGTTTTAAAATAATCCTCTGGCAATATATTAATTACCCTTAAGTGTTTGATTCTTTGGAATTTTTATCTTGGTACTGCTAAAGCTATTCATACAACTTGATTTTAGTGTTTCACTGTCTATTTTTTACTGTTCAAATATATGCTTTTTAACAATCAATATTAAATTCCTGATCAAATTAAATCTCAGCTGTGTAATTGTTTACAGATTAAATCCTAGGAAAATGGTCAGAAGATGGGTAAATATTTTTTATTTTATTATATTTTATTTTTTTTATATTTTTTATTATTTTATTATACCCAAATTATGGGTAAACACTTTGATGTTCAAACATGTCGTTATTTGCAAAAAATATCCCAGTAACCAGAGCTTCCCAATACTTGTCAGAACAGATGCTCATTCCTCTTCTCTTCCATTTACAATCATGTTTTCCCTGCTGTGTTGACTGTAGTAGCCCAGACCAGTTAGGTCCTACTTAAATGGTGAAAAACTGTTAGTGAACTGTTTCTGTGTTTAGGCTTAACAGGCATCTTTTGACTTAACTCTGACCTTCACTTGATGACAACTCCTACTCTCTTCATACACAAAAGAGCCAGCCTTATCTTAAGGTACAGGATAAACTAGTGCACTGAAGAATGACACACCACAAAAGGAGTTACAAAGTGAAGTGCTTTAACGGAAGGGAAAGACAAGTTTGTTTTCCTAAATGGAATGCTGGTTGGCAAGTTAGTCACAGCTGTCTGGCAGCTGTGCTGTCTTGATAGAGGTTGGTTCATACTCACAAACAATGCTCCAAATACAGGTGTAGGTCTTGGGAGCAGACACAAATACAAAAATTTCTTCAAACCAGCTGCCTATACATGGTGGTTGGACTGCAGTTAAGGGTGTAAAATAGTAAAATAGTTTTTAGTTTACATTTAACAAGTTTCATTTAGATTTAACAGAAAAGACTGCAGAACATTAACAAGATGATACATTGAAATTAACATACAACTTCACAACAACTAAAGCCTCACCTCTGGAAGACTGCCTTGTCTTCTAAAGGCATAGTCTGGTTACCTCTGTCAGAAGTCCAGCAGAGAAGATTAGTCATGTTGAACAGCTGAGATTGCTGTTGTACAAGGCAAGCATTTGCATTCCTCTGTTTTCACAAAAGAAAGTGGCTGGGTGGAATAAAGGGCAGTTGTAGTACACATTTCAGAGGGCTTCTGTCATGAAAAGTTTGTGAGTTTGAATTTTTACACTAAACTTGTGCCCAGTAGTGGTAACCAAACCAAATTGTAGTACTGACCTTGTGGAATCAAACAAAGCTTTCAGAAAAATCTTCCTGGCTAATCTCTTAGCAAGAAGCTTCTATTGTCAGAATCCTTTTCGGGGTTTTTTTAACTTTGAAGCTAAGAACACATCTCAACAGTGTACTCTAGGAATTTTATTTAGAGGCCCAGGTACATATATCATTCCGCACAGTATCTGAGGACTACAGTTGTGCTTTCTCAGCAGAGAGATCCATCCTTGGCAGAGGACTGCTCATCATCTACCACCAATCCACACATACACTTACTGCAGTGTGACCATACAAGGTAGCCAATTTCAAAGTTACTAACTTTATTGCTACCTGATTGCAATTTTATAATTGACAGGAAGGAGAAAGTCATTGCAGAGGCCAAACTGCTTTGAAACAAGCCTCCAGAGATACACCTCTTTTCCTCACTGCAACAGTACTAAAACTTCACAAGAAAATACTACTTCATTTGGGCCCTTAGTCAAGCCTTTAGAAGATAATCAAAACCTTCTAAAATCACTTTGCTTGGATCATGGCTGCATTTAGGTGAAGAGGTGACTCAGTTGTATCATGAACTTCCTTTGTTCACAACTTCTGTAGTCCTTCACCATTGTCAGGTAAATGGTTCTTCATATCTTCATGGTTTTGAACTAATGGGGAAAGAAAAAGAAAGAAAAGGAACAAAAATCTCTTTTAGGAGGCAGAAGTTCTTCATGTAGAAAGTTCTATCTAGAAAACAACAAGAAATTTTGTAAGGACTGTTAAATACTATGTAGTATGGTAAGGTTACGGATACCTCACCCCCCATTAATGAGTAGATTTAGTGGTGCTAAACAGAAAATAGGTGACACTATAAACATGAGGGAAAGTTCAAGAAACAAACAGAAGTTAGCTACGTATAGCTTGCTACAGAATACCATGCAAAATATGATCTTAACATTTTAAGCATGTGATACTTATGTTAAAACTGGGTTTTTTTCTTTTTTACCATTTTCAATCCCAGCAAGTGCTGCTTGCTTGTCAGTTTCTGATTCAGCTTCATTCACATCTAAATTGTAATCAACATCCTTGTCCTGGTTCACTTCTTCACGTTCCTGTTTGTCTGGAAGATTAAAATTAAGTCATTTTATGCTATACCATCTGCACACAAGAAGAGTGACTGTAAACATCTTCCACAGAATTACATTGCTGCTGAATGAATTGCTGTTCTGAGTAGGTTTTATATTATTTTTTCTTTGAACTGTTAATTTTCAGAGCAACTTTGGCTGTAAATCCTGTCAAAAGAAGTAGATAAAAGACAGTCTTTTGGGATTTGCAAAGCATAGCAAAATCAGCTAGCCCTCTGATGAACATAAAGAAAGAATATTTTATATAGTTTTATATAAAGAAAAATTACACAATTTCAGAGTGTATTAAATGACAGCCTAAGGAAGGGCAAAACCTGAAGTAATTGCTGAAAACCCCTTCTTGTTTTAGCTTGTCCAGCAAGCGGAATGCTGTAACTAGAGCGTAAAATGTTATATGATGTGGCAAATTGTCACAAAAGTACTTTTTTCTCCCAGAAGATTTTCTTCACCCAGTCATTAACTCCTCTCAAGCAACATTTACTGAGTATCAGATTTCTTTAGATAGAAGACTCAGATATAAATGGAAACATTTCTGATTGCCAAACTACCATCCTTCTTTTTCAAATAATCAACCAGAAAAAAGGTAACAGCAGAGAGGTATAAGCAAACCTCACTTAAACTAGATCACAGCCTCTCTTCTATACATTCTTAAGACAAACTTTTGAGTTAGTAAGTGGCTAAGAAAGAGGCCTGAAAATGTTAAGCTTTATGTAATTCATGTTCAGACCACCACATCCATTAGATTTTTATAGTTATGGACCTAAAGGTCTAAAAATTTCAGAAGCAGCTCTTCTTGAAAGAGGATGCCCATAGACTACTGAAGAAGTCTTTGTACCTTAAGCTCCTTTGGCTACAAGGAACCTGTGCAGTAAGGTTGAACAATAAAGCCTGAAGAACATCCTCCTAGCCTTTCTTTAGCTCACAGAAATGCAGACCATTGAAACTGAGTTCTCATGGGCTGCATGGCAGAGATTTTTCCTTGCACTAATTGTTGGATGATTTTATAAAAATCTAATCTTTCTGCTATTTACTTCCATGAAAATGAAAACAGTTTAGGTCACTTATCATTACATCTCTTTGGGGTGCATAGCCTGCTCTGGCCAGCATCTTTATGGATCAGTTGGAAAAATACTGCTTTAGCAATGCAGATGAGATTATTTATCTCTGCCAAGCTAGTTAGCAACAATATTAACACTGAAACTTAAAATCTAAGGATGTGTTTACTAGAAAAGCATAAACAGCATTTTTTGTGGGCATCAATTACTGCTCTGACTGCCATAAGGCTGCCTTTTGATTACACTGGGCTACTGAGACCAAATCCCTCAAGAAAGAGGAATGTCTAGACATTGGTCAGGTTTAGCCACAGCATCAATACTCTGCTGCTTGGTGCTGTTGAGATGTGTAGCTCAGGGTCACTTGACAGATGCCAGAAACTGGCACCTTTACAATCCATGTTTTTGAAGACTCACAACAGTCAATGTCAGATACCTGAAGTCTGAGTTACCAGTTTTACTCATGGTAGCTTATTTTGAAATAGGAATAGCTAGTATTCACACAATGACATTGTAAATTGACTAACTGCAAAACATCCGTGTGTAAGTGCTCTACTCATCAGTGCTTTGGATGATTAACATCTTATTCTTTTCAGATGCATCATATTCTTTTAAAGCCCCAATACCAAAAAGTTTTGGAGTGAATTTCCCTAAACACTTTGTAGAGCCACTGTAAAGACAGTAGGGCTGTTATGGTGATGCAGAGGAACTCAGCCTGGCAGCTTCGTTTTGCACAATCAGAAGCCTCCATCTTTAACTCATGGATTGTAGGTGACTGCTTGGGACTGACACCTTTCACACCACACTGACCTTTATGAAAACTTGTACTAAGTCTGGCCAGCTTCCACCACTGTTGTAGAAATTACGTCCTACTCCACACTTTCAATTTATTTTTCATTTTGTTACTGTTTTTAACAATACATGATATGCTACAAACCAGCCTTTCCAGGGAGCAAGTCATCCTGCTTATCATCGTAACTTAGGAACTGTTCCCTCTCAAATTCCTCACTGGCAGCCTGCTCTGCGGCTGGCTCTGACATATCTTGCCCAGCTACATGTTTCTCATCCTCAGGTGGATTTGGCTCCTTCTCTGACACAGGCAGCATCTCCTTGTGACCTGCAGCAGCCTTCAGCAACTCTTGAGGTTTTTCCAACTGACTAGAAAGCTGCTCCTCTTCTGCCTTAGGCTCCTGTTTTCCCATGTCAGTTAGGCTGTCTGTTCTTTCTGAAAACAACAAAAATGATTCTGAGTTTAAAAAATAATGCCTTCCAGAGTGGCACACGTTAAAAACCTTTAATAAAGAATGCTTTGTATTTCACACTAAATTATTGGTTTTCCTCTGAAAGAGTATCTTCTAATCACACCAGTACCAGGGATAAGAGAAAGACAACTTATTGTTCCTAGTTCCTAACTGGGAACAGCTAAATAAGGGAATTTTATTTACTTTCAACAGATTCATGCTTCTATATCCTTAAAATTTTGGTATGTGTGGTTAATAAATTGGGCAAGTGAAACAGAGCGGTTTAAATAGAAATTGTGGTATATAAGCATTAGGTTTCTGTTATTATTATTTCTGTTGTTATTATTACCAACAATAAAATTGATTTGGTGTTCAAAAGTAGCTCAGGACAATGCATCACAGGCAGATTTGCAAGTATCCAAGCCTGTTCTTGTTTAAGTGCAGGAGTGCTATAATTTTTAGTTGACATTAACATATATCTTTTCTCATGTATCTGCATTTTTAATTTAAAAAACCAATTAGATTTCTCAACTAAGCTATATGTAGACACTGTCTTCAGCTGCTAGCTCTCTAAAATGAGAGTTGCATGCTCACAAGATTGTAATTTAAGATAGCATGTAAAAGTAATTAAATTTAAGAATTTAATTTCTATCACACACACTACAATGCAAAACAGACACACAGGGATACATCCATTCAAAGTAATAGTTTCTGAAGTTTAGTGCCAAAAGGAACCATTAGACTAACTAACCTAAACCCATGTGTATCATTTCTCTCACTTGCATTTTGCTCAATGACAACGCATGGGAAGTATGGATGTGTGTTTGTTGTAAGCCTTTCAACTATTCTACAGGGAGGAGAGGGGTACCAGGTTGAATATGTCAAACTTATTAAGAAAGCAAATTTTAAGTATGTTTTAAAATTTTTCCTTCCAAAAGTTGGGTATTTTCTCCATATTAAATGAGGAAGATGACTCCAGAATTGTAAATATTTCTATTTATGTGCAACATGCCATACAACAACAAAACCGAACCAACAAATCCAAGCAAGTTTTCCTTTAGCTGTAAACCTGATTGATGTTCAGACTGTTGGTGTCACTTTTTTCACCCTTATCTGGTGTACAAAAACATTCCTAAATGGTCAGCTGAAAAAGAACTGTTCTCAATAACAGTTCTTAGTGAGACAAGGATTCCCATCTCACCTTTAACCTGCATCAGGTCTGTCTTTCTTACTGTAGGTACTGCTTTAGGAATATCTTCACCGGTTTTCTGCTGTTCCAAGTCAGCCTGCTTGAACCCTGCTTGCTTCAAGGCTGGCAGTTGAGTACCAACCTGTAAAGTGAATGCAGCAGATAAGCACTGGTCTATATAACTGCACCTGGATTTTAAAGGGAAGTAGAATTTAGGTAAGAATTTTGCATGGGAAAAAAATCCCAACACACTTGGAAATATTTGGACTGAAATTTTTATTGGTAATAGATGTACTTACAACTCTGAATATGCAGTAGTGTTTCTATGTAACAGCATAGCACATCAGGAGAATTTTAACATACCTAATTTAACTGCAGCTAATGGTGACATTACTGCCCTTGATTATTCTCAGAGTGTTACAGAACAGTAACACCACACATTTATCCACTGTTGTTCTGCTACTGTGTCAGGGTCAGCAGAGCAAATAAACAGATGCCATTTACTATTAATAGTCTACAGGGCAAGAAAACTGAATTTGGTCATCATTAGACTTCAGCTGAGTAAGGCTTGTATAGAACTGGTCTGTAACTATATTAAATGCAGGATTAAGAAAAGTGTAAATTAACCAACTAGAAAATAATACCTGTTTAACATGATGGAGCTTGCCTAAGAATGTACTAAATTGTGGTCCTAGACTGCTGTAAACATCTGACCCACTTAGATATCAAGCCTAAGATGTACACCATCTTGAAGATCTTCCCACTGGGAAATTAAAATTTTATGTATGATTTTTACTTACACTGGCACTGGCTCCCTCACATGGCCCTGTATGACAGAGTTGGCATGTTTGCTTACCTGAGGCCCCCTTCCATCTCCTCCCCATCTCTGGATCTAGTGGCTGGCAGTCCTGCATTTGGTGCTGTCCCTGTCCCTCATCTATAGCATATGGGGAACAGGGAGCTCAGGAATGCCATGTCACCACCTCTCCATAAATTACTCCTAGACTACATTAATTAAGCATTTAGGGGTGTAGGTTTGTACTATACCTCTTGAGAGACACAGGACTTAACTTATGATTCACCATTAATTCAGGTGAAAATGAAAGATGGTCAGTGAACTGAGGGATGTACCCAGGGGCTTTCACACAGGTGAAATTAAGAACACCCATACTCTAGGACAGGAATCTGAAGCTGCCTGTAGAGAATGGTGATTCTCCAGCTACAGCAGCTACAGCATGTTTCTGGAGTTGAATGGAGGTAGAAGACGTTTGAAAAGATGGGGTGGCCACACTTCCCCTAACGTAGCCCTACGGTTCATGTGGTACCCCTTGTAGCACTCAGGCTCTTCTCTTCATGGTCTTTGCTAAAGCAGTCAAGACCCTGCTTGCCCTGATATATGGTGTTATTCTTTCCCCACTGTCATCTCAGAAACACTAAATGAGGGTGTAAAGCCAGGGCCAGTGGGGAAGGAGCAGAGCTGAGCTGTTTGTGGATGACTTTATGAGAACAAGCAAAGAGAAAGACTTGAGAGGAAAAAGACAGAAAAAGAAAACAAAAATATAAGCTCAGATATGGGGTTACCTGCCTGGCAGCCCTGCATCAGGGAGTTCAATGGGACAAAGAAGCTACACTTCTTAACTCCAAATAAATGTCTGCTTCCATGGTCATTGGAAACCAGAATGCTCTCCTAGTCATCATCAACTCACTGCATTACCATCACTGCTCTCCAGAACCACCCCAAAAGAGGTAGTTATATCAAGGTGGGGATCAGCTTCTTCCAGGTAACAAGAGACGGGACAATGGGAACTGGCCCCAGTTGCACCAGAAGAGGTTTAGATTGGATATTAGGAAAATTTTCTTCGCTAAAAGTGTGGTCAGGCTTTGGAATAGGTTGTCAAAGCAGAGGAATTGCCATTCCTGGAAGTTTTCCAAAGCTGTGCCACAAAAATTTGGCACTTGGAGACATAGCTGAGTGGTGAACACAGCATTGCTTGGTTAATGGTAGGACTTAGAAGAGTATCTTACAGGTCTGTTCTGACCTTAATCATGTTATGATCCTATAATTGGCAGAGGACTATGTCAATTCAATTCACACAAACATTGAACGTTGAACATGAAATATACATGGAGCCCATTTTACTCTATACCTTATACCAGTTTGGTGAAAAAAACCCAGAGTGTTACAAATCCAATTGTTCTGTGGGGTTTTTTTTTGTTGCACTTTTGGTTTTATTTCATTTTAAAAAAGCCAAATATGCAGAGAAAGAACAAGCGTATGCACATTCAGAGATACAAACCTTTGTGTCAGGTACCATACAAATGAATGGGCAGTCTTATGTTATAGGAAGTCTCACAGTTGACAGAATTGTTTTCTGTTACCAATTGTCATTGGTACTGTCAAGAGTGTAGCTTCCCATTTATCTAAGGAGGGCAGTAAAACAAGGGCAATAAAACACTATGTTGTCAAATGTTCATTCAGTCACTTGGAAAAATGACCACAGAAAGAAGTAGCTAAGTCACCAAGAAGCCAGAGTTGCAGCATGACTACTTGGCTGTTTTGAAAAGCATTTGATTTCCATCAAAGCCAGGCAGAACAAGATCTTTTTGTGTCAACACCATGAAGCCCAGTATCAGCAACTAATCTAGCATTAACTCTTACTGATGCTTGATAAGCAAATGGTACTGCAGAATATTTGGTTTTTGCAATAAAGATATTCAGAAGAACTCCATCTTCCTTGAATCAGTAAAACAAAAATGCTGTATTTAAACATGGTTCTGTTCTATAAATAATTCATCTCCTTAAGATCACTCTCTGTAGTGGAAGTCATCAGAAAATGAGCAAAAGACCATTTATCGCTTTTTGTTGGGCATGAATTATTCTGCAAAAATACTGAGCCTGGACTTAAAAGCAAGAAGTTACCTCTTAATTACACATGCAAAATCCCTTTACTTACCTTATATTTCTAGCTAAGTAATTCTTAATGTCAAATAGATTCAAAGGGTATATGCTGATTTTTTAAGTAGTTGGATAAAAAGATAGTAATTGAATGTGTTGTATTTTCTTCAGCCAATAAGTATACATCATTCTGTACACATGTACACAAATTACAGAGCTCTAAGTAAAGCTGTTTAGTTATTAACCAACACTCCATTTTTTTTCTGTTTTAAGACTGACTTTCTATTATAAGCACATACATCTTAAAAATAGGAATTACTCCAGCTTAAAACACTGGACAAAAACATACATAGATTTGTCAGGGTCATCTTGCACAAACTATAAGTATGCTTTTATAAAAGCAAAAGGTTGAAATTCTTGGGCAAGCAAAAAACTGATAAAGTTACAGCTTGGCCAAAGAAACACTGCCACAGATACTAGGGAACACAAACAGACAGAAATTATTTAGCCACTAGCTGTATTATCCATTAGCTCATTTGAGACCATTCCATTTTATATATAAAAAGGATAAGGGATAACCTGCCCTGCCTCACAGATATCTGCTTTGAGTAAAAATTGCCTCCAACTATTCACTTTTGTGCAGGAGACTGAAATTGTCCTGCAGAGGGGCTTCAGTAAAATTCCTCAAGTTCCTTCTCGGATAATTTATCCTCCAAACTGGAAATGGTAAAAAAACCCCAAAAATGCAACAAACAAACACATATACAGAAACAAACAAAGCAAAGGAATCTAGTGCAAGTTATTGTAATTAAAATCTATTGCAAAGCCACACTAAAAATTAAGTTGACCACCTCTATTAGGGTCTTCCCTACGTCAAATTTCTTAAACAAGGTATATTTGACAAACTAACATATCATCTCCAAATGATGCAAGTTCTATTTACTTACAATGATGTATTTATTATTTACTTTTTATCTACTTAGTTGATACTGTTTATAAAAACTATTGACAAGAGTTGTAACTTTTATTTTAAGGCATAACTGGACAGCACTTCCGGTTTCTAATGCTTCTTTCATGTTGCAGCTTTCACATAGTGCGAGTTCCCAGAATAAAAGGTCACTTCAGTACAATGCTATAGTAGTTCTGTCTCCCTCATTTTACATAAAGGACTGGACACAGACTGAAACCATTACCTACAGGAATCTCTGGGCAGATGTTTTAGCTGTTTTCTCACACGCTTTTTCACCTCTTTGTAAAACCAAGAGTCATTCCTCACTGCCTTACCTTTTCACATCTGAAGCCATCAAATTTAGCCTTTTCCTAGCCAAAGAAAAAAGGGTATATTCCACTAAACCTCCACTGCCTTTGTAATGAGAGTAGGCCACTCAGATAGAGGGAAAGGCCCCACAGCAGTCACGTGTCAAAAGTCTAACTTCTAAAACCTCTGTTTCTTCAGTAATCCTGAAGAAAGGGCTATTTTGGTACAGAAATAAACTGGAGGCTTTCCCACACAAGAGCCTGACTGCCTCTTTCCAGGGCCATCCATTACAGGTTGATAGCTTAATCAACCCTATCCCTGACCAAATCCCACATCAATGAAGAAGCATCAATAAATCACATGCCATGACAACAGAATGAACTGAAATTACCTTTTCTCAGGATTTTCTGCCACTCTGCACCTCAGGAGAAAAAGCCAGCTAACACACAGCCAACCTATTTGCCAAGCCTGCCCTACTGTAGTGAGCCTTCAATAGGTTCAGCAATGAATTTGTGATTCTTTGGCTCAGAATATCTGACATCAAACAGCTACGATATTTGATTATCCCTTTATTCCTACAGTAAAATGCTGACATAAAGGACTTCTGTGAAAATTCATAGCTGATGATCTTTGGACTACAATATTCAGGGTTTGCTGCTTCTCTGAAGTGATTCACAGCTTATCCTCATCCTTAACACAAAGCAACTAAGTACTTCAACAAAGTCAAAAGGTATTATTAACTAAAGTTCAGTTGTGTAAATACTCCTTAATGGAACCCACACCATTTCTGGCATCACCTCTCAAATTCTGCTCATCTCAGAGACACAGCGATTTGGAATCTTCTGCAGGACATCTCCATGTTCTGAATTTGAAATCACCCCATTTCCCACAGATCAGAAACATTCAACAAATGCTGAAGTAGTGAAAAATTTAATGAGATGGAGAAATGCTAATAGGACATAGCAGAAAGCTGAAGAAACAGTTAAGAATTTTAAAAAAAGTATTTTGAAGAAATTATCCAAACCATACCCGGCTATGTTCTGCGACGTCTTTGTTTTCTTTGATTTGTGGTACATCACTATTCTTTTTTCTAAGCTCATCTATCCTTTCTTCACATTGTTCTTTTAATTCTTTCATCTGGTTGATGCACTGTGAGCTGAAAAAACACAAACAACACAATTAAGTTTCATCTAGACTCTTCTATGGGGTAATTTTGTAAATATCTAATTTATTTTTTTTCCTTCATATATTTATGCTTTTCTTTATGTTTTATTATTGCCTTAATTCTACCACCTGGTTTTACATTTGAGAAGTCACGAGGAAAAAATGAAGCACTGATCTAAGTCCTAAGGACAAATTCATAGTGCAGGCAAGTTCTATTGGAAGAAATTAATGTAAACTATTCTGTCTGACCAGCTCAACAAGCTACTTGATTTTTCCATTGTGTGTTTGCTAACCGGTCAAGTCCAGGTAAGTTAAAATCAATTTTGATCTTTGAAGCATTTCTACTATGATTACAGAAATTCATATTTTGATTTTAGCCAGAAAGACAAAACAGAAAAGTACCAGCTGAAATAGAAAACATGTAATCTAGTGTTAGCAAACTGAACACACCTCCTCATTATTTCAGCAAAGTGCAGTGCTGCAAGTTGTAACAAAATATATGTTACAGACGTGGAGTTCACTAGTAGCTACTGTAAGTTCCAGAAGGAATATATTCTAAAGATGCAAGCACTGCGTATCTTTTACAAACTTTTAATACTTACAAAGCACCATCAGGATCTCAACCTTTGTGACAGCAGTCTTCTATCAGCATCCATGCAGCCTGCCTTTCCCTCACAGCTCCCTAACTCCTAGCTAAGGTCTGCTGTTTGCAGCAGTGTTTTTCCTAAAGCTGCCAGGGCACTGTTCTCCCCTTCTGTGGATGTGCTGGGGATTCTGTGCAAAGCCCAGGAGTTTTGTCAATCTGCTTCTCAAAGCAAGTGGCTGCAGTCAGGGCAAGAGGCTGCAGTCAGGGCAAGATCATCCTTTCTCTCCCACTCTTTTCATTAGCCATTTTATAGTTTCAGTTTACATCAAAGGAAGAACAAGACCTAGTGAATAACAAACCAAGACAAGCATTATCCCGTAATACACACACAGAAGCCTTAGAAACTAGTCATCATATGACCCCAAGTATGCTCTCTCCCCACTGTGAACAGGAACAGCAGTTTGAGTGGATCCCAATAGCAAATGTGTCACACTAGGGGAAAATACATCAACCTCAGTATCCGCTGCCCTGGAGAGCCTGCCCAAGGAAGAGCAGGCTCTTGGCTGGAGACCACTTTTTCTCTTCCATGCTAATCTAGCAACAAAGAAGTTTTATGGGATTTTAAAACCTTTTCTCCTTTCTCTCTCTCTCCTCTGTTTTTCCACTCAAATGTAACTTCCAGTTTTTATATACACAATCAGCTACAGACCTTGCAAACACATCTTTCTGCATTCAAAATCTTTTCCAGCAACCTTTATACAACAGCATGGTCAACATACTGCAAGTTTCTCATTCCCATCACTAAGACTAAAAAGGAGGGTGAATTTCTCCGTATTCTGGCTCTGACCAGTGTTATTCTAAGTGTCAATACCCTCTGCACAACAGCAGCTGTTTCAGACAGGTGTGCTGCAGTTTCTCAAGCTGAAAATAAACTACTATGTAATCCAAAGGAGTTTCCAGGCTATGTGCACTTTACCACAGCAGGTGACTAATTGTTATTGCATTTTCACCTTTCTCCAACCCTGCCTTTCAAAGGCAAAAAATTCCTTCGGTAGTTCACACCTAGAAAGGAAGAACAGTAGCAGACAGATATGCTAACTGACTTACTACCTTTATTAGGATTTCTTGTAGACCAGACATTATTCTAAAGTCTGATTTGACAGTGCCAATACATGGAAGAGTCACCAAATAAGCCATGCTTTAAACTGGTGAACATCAAAGAGAGTAAAACAGAGTAGGCTTGAGTTATACTCACATTCACTATTTCTAAGAAATAAAAGAACATATTAATTGTGTAACAATTTGCAAGTTTGAAAAAGATGCAATACACAGACAACCTGATGTCAGAGACAGAGTATTTGAGAAAGCTTGCACTTTGATCCCACAATGCACATGAAAATAAAGCTCAGTTAACATCTGTGACAAACCCTCACCATTTTAAGCTTATTATCTGTAAGAGAATTCCCTTCTTTTAAATGAGACTCGAGTACTCTACTCATGCTTACAACAGCTTCTAGAGCACAGAGATAGCCTTAGTTTATCCACGCAGTTATGTAACAAACAAAGCTCTTTAGGAACAAAAATGCATTTGAATATTGGAATGTATTCAATAACAATTTCAAAAGATGAGTCCAGAGGCTTCTGTTTCACTCTGGCTGCTGCAGGAGAGAAGGGTCAGTGTGCCAGTCAGTGAGCCTTTGCTGTAGAAGCTCTAACCATGACCAGACAGCACTGGGCACAGTGCACACCATTGTGAAGCTGACTGCTGAGGAATGCGTGCTCCTTTCACACACAACACCAGTAAGGCAATATAGCTCCTGCTGACTTTTCATGGAAAACACTAAGCTTGTTTCAAAAAATGCTAAGATGAAACTTCAAGACTCCAGTACAAAAAGAAACAATGATTTTTTTTTCCAAGTTCACAGATTTTTGTTCTTATGCATTCCATATTCCATAAAAGCAAAACTGCTTTTACTACTGTCTTCTACAGAATAGTAACTGAAGGTTTAAGAAGAGTGATCTACAATGTGCCGTTTGAAAAAGACATTTGACTTCTGTCATTTTTTTATAACATTTTCATTATTTTTATACAAATAATATGGTCTTTCTATTTTTGCACTGGGCACAGTGTACTTGCTACCTAAGGTGCAAAACCTTCATCCATGCAAATCCAGGTAAAACACAGAAGCACATAATCAGGTCTAATGCCCCTCCCTGGCAAGGCAGATGAACAGAGAGGCAACACAGCAGTTTATTCCTAATAGGGAGGGGAGGAAGGAAGACAGATTAAAAATAACATTTGGAGTCTTTCCAATAATTCTTATTTTTCTAAGCCCACAATCACATTGGGAAAAGGCTGTTTGTAAGCATTTAAAGTGACAGTATTAAGTGAGCATGTAGCAAAGAAGAACATATGTAGCCAAGCACCACCACATATCCATTTCTGCAATTACCTAAACACAATATAAAGTTAGTTATGTAAATTAGTTTAGCAGAGAAATATTAACATTCCAACTTCCTCCCCAAAGGTATACAACAAGCAATGTTTTAAAAATACATGCTCCTCCTAGAACTGTGTGAATACTGCACAGTACTGAAGCTATAAATTATTTTATGAAAATTTGAGTCCAAAGTTTGTTTTCCTCACTTGTACTCTTAGGGAAAAAGTCTAGAAACAGAAAATGAACATACAAGTATTTTGCAGCAAAGCTAGTGAAGACAGCATTGCTCCTTGGCTGAGATAACTGCCTTTACAGACTCCCATGGAGACTCTGCAGGGAATGGTGCACCTGCCTCAAGACCAACCAGAAGCAGACCAGCTAGCTGAGTCTCTGTTCAACTACCACATGGCTGATTTATCACACTTGTCTCTATACTTACCCTCATAAAAGCAAACCCATCTTTACCACTGTATCATGCTTAGCTCTTCACCTTGAGCCAGACCACACCTTGGAGCTATGCTGTCTGAATACAAACTTCCTCTGTTAAACAAAGAGGGATTCTTTATGGTACACTACCACAAGCAAGGGGTGCTCTGTCAGTGATTTCCTCAACACAGCCATGCTTGTAAACGCTTCACCAGATACGGATAATAAACCTCCAAGTTTTCCTAAGCCAGACTAACTACATTTGCCGTGCATCACTTCCCTGTACGTGTATATCAATCTAGTGCTTAACAGGTGTACCTCTCATGTGGAGCATGACTGTCCAGCAGATAGAGATATTTGTGCTATATACAGATCTATTAGTTCCTGCTGATCTCAGAATCAGTTCCTGCTGATCTTCAGTGACTAACACAGAATGATTAACAGAGGTCCATGGGTCTCAGGTCTGTCATTTAGCTAAACAGCCAAGAGACAGTGCTTAACAACCAGGGTACACAACAAACACAGGGGGGAGAGGCCCCTTAACACACAGCTTATTGAAAGGCAGGCACAAACTAAAGTTTCCGACTTCCTTCTACTTTTCTGTTAGAAGTCTTAAATTCTCCACTAATGTAATCCATCTTTATTGCATGAGTAATAATCCAAAAAAAGGTGACAACCAACTGGTAATCAGTAAGTATCAGAGAAGCACTAACATTAATCTTCAATTCTAAGGTCAAGGGAAAAATAAAAATAAGAATACTTACTTCAAGTGTAGCCTGCAGAATTCAAGTTATTTGAGTGTCATGTACTTTCAGTTGTAATTTCTACAAACCTGGCTAAACAATGGCTGCTGAAAAAATACCTATCACAACAATTACATTCTTGGTGGAACATCATTATGAAAACAGTAAATTCTATTGCTTTTTTATATCTATGAACAAGGGGATACTACAGTTTGTGAAGGCAGGTAGAAGAAACAAGAATATTACTGAGCAGAAAGAACTGAGGAGAAATTCCTAGAAATATCAGAAATGTGTGCTTAGTGTAAGGATACTGATAAGTAGCTTTCAGTTATCCATGCTTTAAAATTCAGTGGGAAATATTAAGAAAAAGCCATGACTAGGTATGTCATGTAAAGCAGAACACGTGAGTTTGATGGTACCAGAAATTCCCAAGACCACTGTCAGCTCAATAAGGTACAGCTTCTCATCAGGTATTCCCCTATCTTAATTCAAACTTCTTCACAGTTTAACTTCTTCCTGTTTCAATTTTCCTACACAATTCTTAAGTGATAATATTGGTACCTTTATCCTCATGCAATAGAAGGAATATAAAGAAGTTTCTGGGCACAGAGATGAAAAACTGTGGGAATTTAATGCTATTCTCCAAGATCAACTGTGAGCAATTTTAGATGAGTCAGATGTTACTGGTCTCTTTAAAAACATGTATTTACTAAGAGAGCTATAGCTAACACAAGAGTACTCTGGGTTATAATCAAGACACCTGCAATTTGGGAAGTCATCTTTCCTAAAGAACATACTTACAGGTCATATGAGAACTTCCTCTGAAGGTTAGTCTGGTTCTTCTGAAACCAGTAAACATCCAGCTGTAGCTTTCCATATTCCGTCTGTAACTCTTTCAAGTGTTCTGGTCAAAGCAGGATTAAAATACACATTAAAATACACATATACATATAGATTCTAAACCAGAAACATCAAGAAACAAATTTGTAATAACAATGCTAAATTTATTCATCTGTCATGCAAACTGCTTTTCATACATAAATGCATAGATAATTGTTGAATTTATTCAACGAGGGTGCATGGGATCTGGTAAGAATAACTTTTCAGCATAAAATATTGCCAAAACAGTATAATACATATTTTTACCTACTTTTCCTCTTAAGGAATACAGAGAACTGGTTTGCAAACCCTGCTAAGTTGCAGTCTGGAAAACCTTTACATTTGTGAAATCATAATCTCAGCACAATATAAAACAGCATTCACATTTATCAAGCTTGCAATGCTTCCCTGAATACTATGTAATGTATACCCATGTTCCTTAGAAACAAAGGCATCTATGATTTAGTGTTTTCTTCCTGATAGAAACCTCTGTGAGATGTCATCAGAAGACAATACCACAACATACGTACTTCTTCATAGGATTTATTCCCAAGTACCTCCAGAATACATTGCTAACAACAATTTTGAAGCACTACCATGATTAGAAATTAATTAGACTGACTTTTTTTTATTTAATATAGGATTTGTGAATTCCTCTGGTGCTAAAATGCATGACCCCACACCTCAGGGAAGAATGCAAGAATATGTTGCAGGTAAAATGAAGAAAAAACTGAAGTAACTTAGTTCTATTGATATTCTATCATAAGAGTCAGGAGTACTACATCAAGCACTACATGGACAAATCCTCCTACTATTGTGGCAGATTAGACTGACACTTAACTGCAACTATGTAGATGAAATATCTAAGTCATGGCAGCTCTTGTACCACCTCCATGACTTGAACAAAGGCAGCATTCTCAAAAGACCACAGAAAAATGCAAGTCTTAAAAACAGGGAGCCTAAAAATCAGTATGAGAGTCACAGTGGTACCACAACATACCTCGTAGACTCTGAATCAGTCGATCATTTACTGTGATGTTACTCATCAGCACTGCCTGAAAGAAGCAGAAAAAACCCCAGTGCTTTAATTGCAAAGGACCTGTATTACCATTATAAACAACACCTATCAAAGCACTTGTTACAAGATCTACTTTTCATGTGCCATGGTTCTGACAGTGTCACAGTTGAACAAAACCTTTTAGCTGCTTTAGAGATCTCCTACTGCAAACAACATTCACTTTAACCCAGATTTTCCAGTATAAGGGAGTGAGGGAAGGTATCACCACACAAATGAAAAGAGGAAGAATTTAAAGGAATTTATAGATACTAAAATTGCTTGTCACTTTATTCTAATTTCATCTCATGACTGGAGTCACAGTCAGACTTTATCTCTTGAAGGAAGAATACAACATCACAGCTCACAATCAATTACCCTCTCACTCAGGAATCAATACACATGCATTCAGGCATTCAAGATGAGCTATGAAAGCATTAATCATTCAGCATAAAGCAACTCCATGAAAGCAATGTGAAACCCTTGCATTGTATCCCTTTTCAACCTATCTTCTCGATTGCTTTCATGTTGGAGTGGCCTTCCTCCACTCCTTCACTTTGTTCTCCCTCTCATTCTGAAGAGGTAGTCAACATAGGAACAAGTTTCGTCTATTCTTTCATCAATCTTCATCTACCATTTCATATACACACATTCCCCAAAACACATGAAAACTGAATCAAATCACAGCTAACTGAAATTATTCCTGTGAGGCAGATGCCACGATAACTCAGATTCATATGCATCATTTAGCAGGTCTGATGCACAAGAGTTCTTAAGAATACAAAAAAGAGATCCACTAACTCTTCAGAAACAATCCAGTCCACTCTTAGGAAGGCATTTCTCAGGCTTCATTGTCAGTTCCCCTATTATCCTTGTCCTGGGAAACCTCGGGGTTCTTCAATGGTCCCAGAAAATCAACTCCTCCGTTTCCCAAAGTTTCTGCTCTAGTATTGATGTGTGTGTATGTCCACACCCAAAAAGAAGTTGCAGCATCCACTCTGTCTGCCCAAGTCACCCTGAAACACTGACAGCATTGTTGGTGCCTTCCTTCCCAAGGCTACAGTAATAAGAGCCAGCTGATTGCATGAGTGCAGCGTTCAATAAATCTGAGTGGAACAAGACCCAGCAGGGCAGTAGCTTTGTCTTTGAATGATCCTTTAAAGAGTCACACTTCACAGAGGTGGTCATTCAGCTGTCGCTAAGTATTTCTACACCATTCCATATGTACAGCTGTTTTGTGAACACCACCATGAAACCTCAAGAAAAAAGGGTCATGCTGAAGCAAAAAGAAACTCAAAAAACAGTAAGGACTTGTATGTAGGATCGTTTATCTCTCCCTCTCCTTTCTCACAGGATAGGTAAATAAGAAGTTCTTTTTGTCCCACTGGTTTATTGGGAAAAGGAAATTAATGTTTCACTGGAAATTCCAAGTTTTGCTATTGTGTGGACAATGTAGTCAGGCTGTTCCAGGATTATCACCTTCAGGATAATACAGCATTGGCCACTACCAGAAACTATCAGTGGACTAGAAAAATCAGTATGATAGACCAATTTATAATTTTATATTCTTAGAGTTTTTTTGTGGGGCTTTGTTGGTTTTGGTTCTGGGGGAAAGGGGAGAGGCGAATGGGAGGGAATGGGGGGGGTCCTTAAAATCAAACTCCTAAATGCCAGGATCACTTATGTGACAGTAAAATATACAAGTGTTACATGCTTTGAACATTAGGACAATAATAACAACTGTGATTAGCTGAAGTAAGAAAAATTACTTTCCACATTAAAAAAAAGTCCCTTTGAATCACAACAGGGAAGAAAATAAGTCTGCCTTGGTCTTTATGGATTGCATATAAAACTTCCTTTTGGCAATGCCACAGCTATCTCTTTGAATGTGTGGGCAACAGTCCAGGCAAAAATCTGTTAAATCCCAGTTAGCTGTTTAACTTGAGCAGGAAACACTGTTTAATAATTTACAGCACAGTACTGCAACTGCCACCTTCCAATCACACTAAGTCAATAAGATCAGGCCTCCCATTCTTCCTCCTATCATTCAAGTGTTAACTAATTTTCACCTTGTGGCTGTAAATTAAGCAAACATTATTTACTTTTGGGGTTCTATGCTGGTCAAGAATGAAAACTGCTGGGAAGTACTCAGCAGATACATGCCAATACTCAGTTCTAGAAAGGAAATCACATTTTAAACTTCATTTAGGCCACAAAACAATAGCTATAATCCCCAGGAGCAAAAAATCCAGCTTTTGAAAAATCCCCCTATCACCATACCAAAATCTGATATTCTGTAATACAGCAATCTATAATATAGCACCAGCTTATTCTATTTGTAAACATGTTTGCACAGAAGTCTTTATGAATACCAAAGAGGAAAAAACCAAATTTTTTGATTGGAGACAATGCTGTGGACAGCAGCGCTTCAGACATCAAAACTCAAAAGTCACACTTCCACCAGCAGTGTGGGAAACAAATTGCTCCAGCTGTACAGCAAACTTTTAAATAATAGCAGCTGAAGATTTGTTTATTATTCACCACAGAACATGTCTACATAAGTATTATTCTAGTTAAGAGACACAAAGCTAAAGTTACTGTTTAAAAAAATAAAGCATAATGCAGAAATATGCATGACGAAGCTTTGAGAAAAATTATTTGAAGTATTTTTTTTGAGCACATACTTTGGACTATGTAAATGCATTTGATCTGAATAATGCCGAACAGTATTCTCCATACACATATTCCCTGGAGGTATTACTACAGTAACTCATCCAGCATTTGCTAATATCAAGAACCAAGCTAACCCAAGCACACTGAACTGACATATGTCCCTTCTAACACTGACTGTATGTGGTGGATGTAAAAGCATAATGAGCATGTATAAAAAAGCATAATTGCAACAGAAAAAAGAAAGGAAATAGTTTGATAAGCATAAACACTAAAACTTAAGAAAAAAGGGGCTTTGCATACACAAATATAGCACAAAGGAGACAAAGATAAGCCACAGAATCAGTAACTCAACTGGTAAGAACAAAACCAACTGTGAATAAAGCAGGATGGGAAGGTAAAATTTATACATGCAGAAACAGACATTTATAATTAACCAGGGAAAACTTATTTCATGATTAACTCAAACTGATTTAAGTCTCTCCAGCAAAGAGAATGAGTGGTTCTGTCTTGCATGCTCCCACAACTCCCCACACTACCCTGGCATTAGCATGAGAATAATGCTGGCAACACACTCATGTTTTAGTTACTGTTCAGTAGTGCTTGCACTAAAGCAAGGATTTCCCTGTTTCCCATGCCCTGCCAGCCAGCAGGTGCAAAAGAAACCAGAAGGAAGCTCTGTCAGGCATCCCAAACTGGCCAAAGGGACATTGCTTACCACAGAAATAGGGACATAAAGTGGGGGAGTTGGCCAGGAGGCACTGATAGCTGCTGGGGATAAGTTGAGCAGCACCATACAGCAAGTGCTGAGCAACTGGATTGTGTATATCTTGTTTCTGTTGGGTTTTATTCCTCTCAGTTATCAAACTGTTCTTATCTCAACACAGTTTTCTTCAAAAATCTAGAGGGAAATGTGGAGAGTGAGGAAGTGTCTGCATGATATTTACTTGCCAGCTGGTGTTAAAACATGAGAACTTAGCATAAAAAGTCTTTTTGGTTCCAGGCCAAGAGACTAACAGCCAAACTATGTATCAGTGTATCGGGGAAAAGTTAATAAATGTGGTTTTAAGGAAGTATTTATCTTTAAGGTTGATCATTGTGTTGCACACTCACTTATACTTCAGTGGAGGCACATCAATTAAGTAAGCCTCAGAACAAATTTCAAGCTCAAAATGGAGGAGATATTGTTCATTGAAACCTATGTCCCAATAAACGGAATTCCATTCAGAAACTGCACTTTTCCTCAATAAACATAAAAAACCCCACCCAATCAACAAAAGAATGCCAAACAAATGAACAACCCACATACCCAGCAAAACCCAAACCCAAAAAAACACCTCTGTTTCTACACAGTAGCTCCGCCAAAAATCTGAGACTCAACCTTGTATCACAGCCTGTGGTAAAAGCAATCTAGGTTCTGTTTTGTCACAGAGGACACAAGGACATGCACACCATGACATGTTGCAGTTCTGCCTTCAAAATCACCAAAATTGCGAAGTTAGTTTCTTAATGTTTAAGCACAAGAGGGTGGTATTTGACACACATGAATACAAAATTACTATTACAGGTACTGGGCAACAGCAAGTAGATTGGAGGAAAAAAGCCCCTTGAAACTACAGGACGTTCACTTCACTTTATTCACTTTCCCTCATTTTACATTTAACAAAAACCCAAATAGTAGGCAATGTAAGCAAAGCAAAATCATATGATACAAGAATATTAATATAAAACTTCCACAGGTATATCTAATGCACCTTCTGACTTTTTGTCCATTCATTTAGCTGTGAAGAGGTAGCAACATTCCAATAGATAACTTCAAACTACACATGCACTAAATTCCCCCTATAGTTTAGCTAGCCTCAGACCACCCTTTTTTTTTTTTCTTTCCACCATGTGAAGATATATTTTGAACAGAGGTGATCTTCTAGACTTCTGCTGTACTAGTTATGAGGAAGCATACTGATTTCCCTTGATAATTTAGTAATATTGTGCTGAGGCAAATATGGGACATGAGGCAGTGCTTCCCTACCTCAAAACTTTTCCAAAACTAGAACATGCAGCACTGTTTAGGTTGGAAAAAAAAATCAAAAACCAAAATATATATAGCCTTCAGTGAAAAGGAAAAGGTACCTTTCTACTCTCTCCTACAGACTACTGTAATTCCTTCTGAGTGGAGTCGACTCCCTGCATACCAATAGGTACTTTGTGCCAGAAGATTGCTAGGAATTGAAATTTTCCCAGAGGGAGGGGACCAGAGAGCAGCTGTGGCTAGTGTTAAAAGATACTGAGCAACAGGACAGTGACATGCTTCACACAGAACATACATATCTTGGCCCTTCTCAGTAAAACAAGATTTGGGCTGGAGAAGATTTATGTAAATCCAAAGAAAACTACCAACTGCAAAATCATACTCATGCATTTCAGAGATATTAAACACATTGTTGCCCTGTTATGCTCCTCAAAGAGACTTCTGTAGCTCTGTAAATCCCAGAAGCTACAAATTCTGAATAACAACCACATAGAATATACAGATTAGAAACAGCCTTTTTGCACTCCTGAACTGTTGTTAATGAGTGTTCAAGTAAGACTACTTGGTCTCATGATTCTACTTCTGCATGGACTTGCAGCAGCCATTTCCTAAATCTACACTAATCCTTAAAAATTCAAGCAGGTTTTTTAAAAATAGACTAGTGGCAGTAGTGTTTCATACACACTCAGACCTAAGAAAATAACTACAACAGTAATTTTCCAGAACTACACTGCCCCAATGAATGGTGAGCCCACACAGTATAACAGGCTCAGACTACCCACCTTCTATGCCCTCATCCTTCAAGTAGCACAGAGACAGTTCTACTACAAAAGAAGGCAGATTTAACTCAAAGTGATTACTGCACTGCTAGTGACAATGACTTTAACTGGGCAAAACACCTTACTGGTGTTTTGGTTTGGGATGAAAGTAAATCAGTACTGTAATTATTCTATGTTTTATCAGCACAGTAATAAGACACAGTGAGCAGAGATGAAGTGCAGTTATATGTGTCTCAAATGTTACTTGTGACTTGCTCTTGGTTAGAAGTCCAGATTGTGTAAGTGAGCCTCATATGTGAGTTTCCTCTACAGACCAAAGAACCATATTTTCTTCCTCAAAAAGTGGGAGGTTTGAGAGGGACCAGTCATTCCTATAGAACTGCTGAAATCATTTTAATTTTTCTTTAAGAACAGCAAGAACTAAGCAAACTCTTATTTATGACTCAAAGATCTCTAGTTAGTTATAGTTTGTAAAATACTTGTAAAATGGGTTGAGAGTCTCAGGATTTAGATTTGCATTTATTCTTCCTGACTAGGTAAATACTGGCCACTAATCCTTACAGAGTAAAAGTTCAGTTCAAGGAGCAAGCTTCCCACAATCAGAAAGGGTGAATTCATTACTTGCCTCCCAGGAATCCTAGATTCCACTGCAATCTATGGAGTCAAAAAACAAGGATATATGTTTATATCCTGTATATACCTTCATATCTTATATACACAAGAGATGAACATACAAAACACATTTATACATGGACAGAGATACACACAAAAAAATCACTCAGATGCTGTCTTTTCTTATATTCCATATCCCTCTGTAAAACAACCTCTGATCCTAGACAGGTTCTTCCAATAAAGGTCATTAGTAAGCAGAATTAAGCTTTCCCTCTCTTCCCTGCCACCGTTATCAGAGGCATTCCTGAATTACAGTGGATGAATCCATAGCAACTTGGCTGATGTCTTCTTTTGACAAATGCACAGCTTTCCAGCAAAACAAACAGCATATCCACAGGATATTTGTTTGTGTGTCACTAGAAAAGCAAATTTTGAATTTGATGCAAAATGGTGCACCAGCACATACCTGCTCACCCTCCCACTTCAGGCTCCTGAGTGAGACACATGCTCTTCTCCAGTCACAGAATGCAGAAGTCAGGAAATACCACTTCCCTAGGGTATCACTTCCTGGGGTTTCTAAGCAAGCTTTATAGACTGAACAACTGTATGTTAGGGTGATAGAGAGACAAGCACTTAGGAGGCAGGAATTTCAACTACACTGGCCCCAAAATCTACCTTTCCCAGCATCCCACCTCTAACACTGAAATGCCAATTGAATTCCAAGGCAGCCATAAAGCACAGTATTTTCCAAGCAGCAGCTGCTTGGAAAAATGTGTCTGAGGAACACATGGAGATAGAGCAAATACCTTGGTAGTGGGCTAGGTGTTAGTCCAAGGCCATCCAGTTGCTCGTTAACCTACACAGACCCACTGTAACTGGGTATTATAGATGCCACACACTTGCAGCTTCACCACCTATTGCATGAAGAGCACTACCTTCTGCTCAGTCTGAACTACAACTTGATGATGGCATTTGAGGCACATCAGTGAATGCAGGACAACCCTGCCTTCCCTCTCCAGCCACAAACATTTTCTGTACCATTTGGAATCCTGAAGATAACTGTGATGGTTCTCTTCTGCTGACCCTTGTCCAGCCTGTAAACCATACTCTGGATTCCTGTAGAGAAACTACTGCACAGATTTGGTGACCTTTGCTCTCCTCTCTATGCCTTTCACAGCACTTCAAAACTCCACTGGTAACCCCCACCCACAGTACAACAATCAACCCAGTATATTTCTAAGGGGCTTTGTAACTTTTGTCTTGTCATTCACCCTTGCAATTCCACTGTCTGACCCACGGCTGCATAGTATCTCTACAAGCCACTTCAACTCCAGGTGTGAATGTGTTCACTTCTCTCCCTCGCCTTAATCACCAGCTCTTTCAGGAGAAAACTCCAAGATAACTCAGAAGAAAGACTTTCTTTTCCAGAAGCCACATTGACTCTTCCCCAGACACCACATTCCACCCCATGTCCAACAGCAGTTCTAGTTCTGCAAAATACCTGTTACTACTTCTCCTGGCATGGAGGCCACATTTTATGAACAGTTCCTGTATGCCCACTAGGCTCAAAAACACCACAAGGAAAGTGGACTGCGTGCTGCTACCTAACACTCATCTGATGCCAGAAATCTGAAGCAAAAAGATGGCACATCATGCTTGGCAGAAGCAACATTTCATTCACTAAACTTTCTTAAAACTCCTTGATGAGGTCCTCTCAACATCTGCCCCTCTTGCTAGCCTGTGCTGAGAATTCTCTGGCCAGCTCTTTCAGTATCTTTTAGTAGCTCTGGCAATATCTGCCTATAGAAAGGAAGCATAATACTCTATTACATTTGCGCTTTTCTTACCTTTGAATTTTATTTTTTCCACTCATGCATGTGTTTTCACTCCCTGTAGGACTGAAGCAGAAGGCAAGAAAATTCCACAGCATTCAGTAGCAACACCCAATAACAGGAGGCAGAAGTGACAAGATTTGATTACTTACTTGAATACCGTCTGAATATTCTCAGATATCTTTTTTAAAAATGCACGCATTGAAAAAATAAATAGACAAACTATACCTCATCTTTTTAAAAGTATATGCAAGGACTGAACACAGAGAGAAAAGAGAAATTATCAAGGATATAGGTTTGTCTCAAAAGAGGTAAAAAGAATTGGTTTATTATTTCCTAGAAGACTTGGGGTAAAGATTATTTCAAAATAAACTAATGATATATGACATTGATGCACCCATTCTACCTTCCATTTTTAATCAATTTTTGTTCCTCTAAGTTCTTCAAAGATTAATCTGGTTATATTTTTCTCAGGCAACACATTTTGAGGAGCAAACCATTCCTTTATAGTGAACCTGAAGAGTACCTATTACCATCACAAGATGTGATTGTTCAGCCTTCTGAAGGTAATAGTCCTGGAAAGCTGATCTATAAACTTCAGTCAAGAGATTCTATGGGAGAAGCAATTGAATACTCTCAACTAAATGCTTCTGCGAATAGGGAGAAAATGGATATTACTGACTAGCAACTTCAATCAAAGTGGTATCTGCAACACAAGGAAAATACACAGCAAACCAGTTTGCAAAATACTACACAGCAGGAATCATACACACTGCTATTTAAGTAGATTTGTTCACATTCTTCACAAAGGAATACCATCCCCCTGGTGAAGCTGAACTGTCAGGAGCACTGCCGTGAAAGTCTCACCTTCTCATATCTTCCCAATACCATTAAGTTTTTGAGGCAGAAAGCCAAGATGCCACAAAACTTGTAAAGCATTTAGAAATAAATGTCAACCATTTATGCTTACAAATATATTTGGGAATATATATATATATTTGGTCCATCTTCCTCTTTTACCTAGTTTTTAAAACATTAATATACAGGAAAGAAAGTGAAGGGACAATCCAAGTATGGTAACGACTTATAGAGAGGATAAGAGTTTAATTCAGAACTGCTGTTACTTGCAGCTTTTAGTATTTCAAAATTATACAACAAATGCTAAAATGTCCATTCAAGGTCCATTTTCTCAATATCATACAATATAAAATGTTTTGCCACACCAACATTGTCTGTAAGCTGCAACACGTGAGCACCACTTCCCACTGCAGAGTGTGTCTTGGTAAACTACAGTCTCACAGAAAACTGTGGCTAGGAAAAGCCCTACCTTCTCTTCCTGATGTACTCTGTTCACGTTTTCCATCTGAAAGCTGTGCAAGGACTGGATTTTGTCAATCTGCTGTCGCTGCTTCTCTAGCTCCCCTTGGAATTCATTCTTTTTTTGTTCCACAGCACCCCTCTCCGCTGCTGCCCTGCGGACTTTGCCTTCCAGATCCATGACTCGACCCTGAGGAAGAGCAGATTAGCCAAAGCAATAAAAAATGCTTTCCCCTTGCCGGAATCTTGTGCAATATATTCAAGGAATTGCAAATTTTACAGCGCTAACAATGCAGATATCATGAAAGTCCTGTGTCAGCCAGGGATACTAGTCATACACATATACACACACTTCCGTAGTTTTACATAAATTAACAGGAGTGCATATTTTGTAAAGACTCTAAAATTTCAGGTAAAGATGAGAAAAATTAAAAGCTCAGTACTTGAGCATAAAAAAACCCCAAAACATAAACATAAAAAAGATTAGAGACTACAATCTTTCTGAAGTCAAGGTCAAACAATTTTTTTTAATTTAGCCCATACAGTTCTGACAGCTTTACACTTCTCAAACTAACTCAGTGTGGAAACTCAGCTCTCAAACCAATCTGATTCCCTGGAAGAGCTAGAAAAGGGTAGAGGGAGGACAACACTGCCCAACTTTTGCATGAACAATTCACATATGGCTATTACACAAAGACATATATGAGAAAAATCCATTCATTCATAAACAGAAAATCATCATTCTTCTTGACTGCCCAAAGAACAGCTACAGTCAGAAGAAAATTCAACACCATCACATCCTGTAAGAGACATACGCTAAGGAATCAAGCCTGATGTTTTCACATTCTTTCCTCCTCCCCCCGCCCTTCTTTTTTGTAAGTACCAATTTAGTTTTGCAGGACGTTGTTTTTAAACATTTTGGATTAAAATTGTTCTTCAGCAGCAACTAGGAATACAAAAAAATGCAGGGGGCTGGGGATATCAACAGAATGAAAAAAGACCTGGTGATTCCAGGTGGACTAAAAATTAGATATAATAAAAACTGTGCATGTTCCAAGACTCCAAAAAAATGTTCCAAATCTCCTTACACCACAGTATGTAGCATGTCAGGACCCACCTACCCTGCCTCTCTGCCACAGAAATAAAGGAAAGGGAGAGGAGCCAGAGGGAAAAAAAAAAGGAAAATTACTTGCAGTTTAGCTGGAATAGCAAGGAAAAACACTCCTTCCATTTCAGTCATAACAACTGCAAAGTCTTGCCAACAAACAAATGGGTCTAGCTAGAGAGAGCTTCAGAAGCTCCATCCATGCTCAGCTATGCTTTTATTCCATTCAGACTGTGTGACCATGCCAAAGTGAAGTAATTTTTAGGCTAACTTTAGGAGAAATATGTATGATGGCACAGTGTACCTGTACTAGTATCTCAGGACCTTGTGCCTCTAGGTTATGGAGACCAAGATAAATCTGGGGCATATTTTTCTCACTATCAGCTGCTTCATGGCTTTGCAGCAACACTTCAGTAGTACTGACACAGTTACTACCCACTGGTAGCCACTATCCTGAGGCCACTGACTGAAGGGAAAGCAAGGGATGACCAGGGTCTCAGAAGTCATAAGACACACCCTCAACCACATGGCCAGACACAAGTGCCCTGTTTGAATACTGCCTGTTCTGAGGTGAAAGAAACAGGAGTTCAACTCCTTCTGTTGACAGTACTCAGCTGTCCACTCAGTACTAAAATTTGGCTCAGTTACAAAGAGCATGCAAATTCACTGGATAAACTGGGAAGGAGCTCTCATGAGCCATGTTTAATCAACATGTTGTTAGTTTTTAGGTCAGCTTGTTAAAAACAGTAACAAAAGAAAAGGAAAAAAAGAGAAAAAAAAGAGGGAAAAAAAATAACTGTCCTGCAGAAATTGTCACAAATTAGAAACTTGACTCACATATCCTATATCGGAACAAATGGTCCAGAAAGGATTAAAACCTAAGCTCAACAGCCACAAAAAATACAGTTATAATCAGAAAAATATAGTTATCATCAGGCAAGGTAATTACTACATGTGACTTGTATGTCCTTCTTCAGAAAGATCACTAAGAAACACAAATTCAGATTTCATTTCTGAACAAGCCAGATTTCCTTGTACAGTATGTATACAATGCTATCAGTCATGTACAAAGACAAATCTAGGAATATCAGTGTGCTAGTTCTGATTGGGATAGAGTTAATTTTCTTCACAGTGACTGGTATGGGGCTCTGTTTTGGATTTGTGATGAACACAGGGTTGATAATATAAAGATGTTTTTGTTATTGCTGAGCAGGGCTTGCAAAAGCCAAGGCTTTTTCTCCTTTGCATACTGCCATGATGGCAAGGAAATTGAGGGTGCTTGGGAAGGGACAAAAGAGGACGGCATTTATCACATCTTTAATGTGAAACAGTACAAGACAGCTGAATGTTTTGTGAGAGCAGAAGTAACAACTATCACACATGCAGGTGTGTTCAAGTTTTGGATTCCTCTCATGTACAAATAGGCATTCATCCCACTTCCCCACTACTGATAAGCAACAGCTGTAAAATTTGTGGAAGTTCCTACAACAAGCTAAAGTTCCTGGCTTGCCACATGAAGGAGAATCATCCTTCTCGTGAACTATGTTTACTACTTGCAGAAGTACAAAGTGACATGCAGAGCAAAAGGAACATTACCTGCAGATCCATGCTGCGAGAACTTGCAACCCAGTAATTGAAACCCAAAACAATTATGCACGCCACGAGCGCAGCCACGAGGAGTGGTGGAGACTTCATCCCGCGACAGCTGTTTCCTAGTCCTACCATTTCAAGAAGAGAACAAATCCGACTAATCACAGCAAGTATGGAAACCTGCAAATTAAAAAGGGCACATTATACTGCATCCCCAACTACAGCTATTTTATACATACAGTAATGTATAATACAGCCTAACAGCTGTCAGCTGATAGGCTTACACCCAGCAAGGAAGGTGAATGTACTGGTGTTGACCTGTCTAGATATTTCCATCTGAAAGACAAAGAAAGGTCATCTTAGCATGTACACTATTAGCTTGTACATAAAGCTTCACATGCTCTTGAGGGGGATGTCTTGAATACTCCTAATAATATAATGCAAATCTGCAATAAACAGAAGCAGCCATTTTTTTATCATACATCTACCCAAAAATCCACGCAGACAACACTGGGCTAGAGAACAGATTGCTTTTTACCTAATTTGCTCAGAAAATTAATTTAGTCTTGCTGTTTGAAGAGTAATTCACTTTGAAGAGTAATGTGCTTTCTAAAATTGGACTATTTCAACTTATTCCATCCGGCACTACTATTGTAACTTCTTATTCCTGAGCCTGTAAATAAATACGTAAATAAGACTGAACCAAATTATTTAAAGGAGAACCTAAAAATAGCAATTAATATAAATATGAGCAGACACTCCACTGATTTCAATGTTACATTGCATTAAGTGTTCTCCATTTTGATGCTCAGCTGCTTTCTCTGCTCCTACAGAAAATAAATAATGAATTAGCAGTACCAGGGATACTACTGGTTGTTATTGAGATTTGTGTTATTTCTGTGAAACAGACCATCTTAAAAGATAGGCAGGGGCAAAGGGTAGCTGCAATTCTCTTTGAAGTAAGCTACATTGATTTTATGGTGTGGTGAAATCTGGTCTTAATAAGCCTAATGGCACCTAGCTTCATGAATCCTTAAACTCCAAGGAGTTTGTAGAAGATTGCTCCCTTATAAACTGAGATTAACTTTTTTTCTTTCTGCACTCCAGCAGTCAAAAGACAGAAAAAATAAGCACAGAAGACCAGTCAGTCAGCAAATATATATGCATCACAAGACACTAGTTAAATCCAAAATGTATACATTTACTAGTAATATATTGTACAAGCTCTCAAGGTACATATTTTTAAGCAAAGCAACCTCTTCCCTACTATTGCAACACATAAGTGGCAATGTTTTCAAAATTAATAAATGGTAGCAACTCTCAAAGGATTTACACGTGAACATACACTGCAAGCACAGGGGAAGAATGTGATGCCAACAGTTTGCAGGTCCCAGAAATGCAAATTCTACTGTACATCCAGCACTTAAGTCCTTCAACAGCTCACCTATACCTCAGTGTCCACATGCATTGTCTGCAAAATTCCCTCTGCAGTCAAGATAGATTATAACTTCTTGTTTCTCAGCAGACAGTGCATAATACTGCCAGATTCACAAAGGTTTCAAATCCGTGTATTCATTTGAAAAGTTTCCTAATTTGTATTTGAGGGTGGAACATACAGAGGATATAAGAGTAAAATTTTCAGCTTCCTGAAAATGTTGCCTCTTCATAAACACCCACACACACCACAAAACAATCCAAAGTCTAGCACCTGAGACTTGAGTTTCTTGCCTAAAGGAAACTCAGCTAAGGCACAAAGGGACACATGCATCACAGCTCCAGCAGACACCCACAGGGCCACATACAGATGAAGCAAGGTCAACAATAAGAAGCAAAGGCAATGAAAGGAACCATGTTGTTTGGTTTTTTTTTCTTGTAACGCAAAAAATTAACACTCAGTAGATAAAAACACACACAGAGACATGCACAAATTTCCAGAAGAAAGCTATGAATTGCAGAAACACATACATCTTGCACAGACTATTATCCTACTGTGTCATCCTAAAAGAAGCACCTGAGAAGTACAGAGTCACCATGTCTTACACATGACCTCTGAAAACCAAGAACCCCCAATCTCCAGAGTAGCAGAAATGAGAGCACAAAGGGCATGATGGAGTTAGCACTGCAATCTCAGCAAAGAACAAGAGAATCTATTTACTTTTGCATACCAGAATACAATACTGTATTTCAAAAAAGGTCTGTCAGAACCCATTATGAAGTCATCTGTATCTTGTCGTTTGCTGTAATAGTAGGCACACTTGACACATGGAAAAACTACAAAGAGCACTGCCAAGATGCAGTGATTCATTCTAAGTGTGACTTGAATAAAATAACTGGTATTTTCCTCATAGCTGTCAGAAATAGAGAAAACAGTTCACATTATCAGCAGTAATAGCTTGCACTGTAGTTATCTACTAGATAAATATATGGGACTAGCTGTTTAGCTCAAAAATTTTCAGAGGTAAAGCAACCATATTGTTCAAGGAAAGAATGATGAGTTCTCCATGCAGCTTAAAGCACAGGCACAAAACCATGATAAAAATGCCAATACATCTAAATAGTAGACAAATCTGTCAGCATCAGCACCTTTTCTGCTGTTTTCACCTGTTAAAAACAAACAGGCAAGTAAGTGCTGGTTTCACTAAAGCATGTTTGACTTCAGTACATTGCTCTTTCTAGAAAAGAGCAGTGTTGTTTATCCTTAAATCATTTATATTAATTAGGAATATATTTTTATACTGAACAAAAGGAAAAGCAAAAGGAAGAGGAAAGGCATGAAAGATACAGAAGGTTTTTCTGTTCGCATATTGCAGACCCAAAACTTTACCTCAGTTGCAATATCAAAATTCCCTTTCTCGTTAGTTTAAAAAATAAAAACTGTTTAACTTTCTGCCATGGGTATACATACTCACATAATTTGGAAGAGAGATAAGCAAATCAGCTCAATCACGAAAATCTGTTTGCACATGCTGTTTTCCAGGAAACATCTGGTCTGGCACAGTTATTTGAGTTGGATTTCAAATAAGTTTCTGATTTTATGGGTAAGAAAGTATTTTTACTGAAGATAAAATCCAACAATCTCCATGGCAGATGTAAAAAAAAGCATATTCGTAAAATTCCTGACTTCTGAACAAAAGATTTCATCCTTCTGTTTTTCCAACCTAGTGGTGCTTCATTGAGATGGAGATGTTTTAGACTGAGATATTCAAGCAAATTAACACACAGCATACTTTTACTTCCCACAGTAAGTAATTCTTTTTATGGTACTCAGCTGAAGTAGGATATCTGTTATCCAGCAATCTTTTACTACAGATAAGCAACAACATTGCCAACCAAGCCTCCAGACCAATACACTAGTTCTAAAGACAAAACAAAATGGTGCATTTCAGACTCCCAGAAGGAAAGCCAAGTCTCTCTGCTCACAGGGTTCAGCTCTGTGTACTTCCTTAAGACCCGCCCAGCAGAAACAACCAGAAAAGGTGAAAAACTCAATAGACACACAGCAGACAGTGTAGGAAAAATGTTCCCTTATCCCTGGCCAGCATACCTGTCTACCAACCACCTCCTCCACCATCCAGCCACTGCATGGTACAAAGCCAGTATAAGCCAGAGCAGCATCTAAAGACAGACCACAGCCAAAGCAGACACTGAGAATTGAAGGCACAGCTTCTTGGAGGTCTGAGTACTTGCAACTCTGAGTAAGGACAAAGCCTTACTAAAACCCCTGCAAAAACCAGAAGCAAGAGACAAAAAAAGAAAAAGTCCCAACAAGGACCTAAGGGCTAATGCACAACATAGAGGTGACACAATCCCATCCAAAACAGACTGGACCAGAACGGGGAAACCTCCTCCATATCAAGTGAGCCCCTCTGACAGTGGTGCTTTCCCCACCTATTGCAAATTTTTTTCCAAACTCCCAGTGAGCTTCTGGAAGAAATCACTGTGGTTTTTTTCAGCTATTATCATGAAATTCCTATGTCTGATTGTTTGAATTAAACCAGTGTATTAACCAAACAGGTTAATCAAAACTTCTTCCATTGACAAGTTAGTTAGGTATACCCAGATACAACTAAATCAGACTAAAAGGTATTAGAACTTGAGTTTTATTTTTAAAATAATTAAATGAAATTGGAAAAATTAATAATTCTTAAAACAGTGAATCAGAGAGCAAACATTTGTGCACCCGGTCTTCCAAAAATAAAGGTGACCATTATTTGAGTGGGTGGAAATGGAGCGCAGAAAAAAGTGAGTCAAAACCTTTCAATTTTCATTTCATAAATGGTTAATACACAGTAGTGATTATCTTTGAAAGATAAATCCAGCTGGTTCTTGCTCACAGCAGGATCTTACTTACAAGTACCACTATTCACAGCCCCATGGTGAGAACCAGCTACAGCCAGCAGCAACCTTTATGCTTTCAAAGTTGCACAGACTGTACACAGGGCTCAAGGAACTGTACATGGTCACAAAACAGAGCATACAGATTTCTTATCATCCTCCACAGCAACACTGTCTGAGGGGTTCTTCCTTTCAAATTTGCAAGTTAAAAAAATCTAACAAACATTTTTCCATTGGAGATTTAAAGTTTGTGCACTGAACTCAAGCCTGCTGACCACAAACTTCCTATATGCCTTTCACAGAGATTTACAAACTGCAGGGAAAAAAGAAAAGAAAAAACACTCTGAAACATTCAGCGACAGCCACTACTCAAACTTCTGTACTTTGGATGAATGTTACAGAGTCACTATTTACCAAAATTATCAAGCTACAATCTTTACAAGAAGGGAACTGCATTTTCACTACAACACATTCAGCAACTCCACTTTCATCCTGCTCAGGAATAACCATTTATTTGATAGTCAATTCAGGTGTCAGGTCTTCCTTTTCTAAAGCACTTTAAAATAGAAGTAACAGATTAGAAAACTTTGAAAACCCTAAAAATGCAATATCTGTCCAAGGATAGGGTCATTGTTACCACTTGTTCACTAATCATATTTCAGCTCAAGAAGTCTCTCCTCTTTCAAATGACTGCTTTACAAGAAGCTAACCACCAAACACCCTCAATGCCCTTTAGCTGATTAAAGAGAATTCCCAAACAGGTATGTGGCAAAACAGAAGCTAGAGGTTTAAAATAGGTATCTATCCCAATGACAGAAGTTGGCTAACTAAAAATTACTTGATAAAATGTTCTAGAATACTGGACATGTTGCCCAGGTGAAGTTTTAGATAGCAGTATTGCCACTGAAAATAATGTGTATGAAAACAAAATTAAACAAGCAAACTTATATACCTGAACTATCTCAAGACCACTTATTTTATGTGTATATTTTGTTGCTGGTATATTTCCCATACAACATGAACCAGCTTTTTAAGATCACAATTTACAGGACACCCACATATCTTAAATGGAGATTATGAAACAGAGTTACAGTAAGTTTAGATTTTTGATTAAAAACTCGGCAAATTGCTACCATTTCCCCACCACTACAAAACTAGACATATGGTTTAACTGCAAAACATGGAGACCTCCCACTAAGAGTGAAAAAAAAATTCAACTATATAAATAGTTCTTTAAAAGCAAAGTGCTGTTAAAATGTAAGATGAAAGGCCATTCAAAAAAAAGTCAGTTCAAGAGCAAGATTTTCTAAAATCCTGACCAAATCCTTCTATCTTCATGCTGACAAGGGAGTCCTATGAAGTAAAACAACTCAAACTTCCTGCGTGTAGGCGATAAACACAGCACCCACTATGCACCCAACATCTGAACCAAAATTTCTGAAGATGTAGGGGTAACACTTTTCCAGGCAGAGGCGGGAAGGCCTCTGGAGGCACGAACTTCTGAAAAGTCCCCCGAGCAGCGGTAAGGCCTCCGCAGCCCTGCCCGCGGGGAGGGAAAGCAGGGCTAGCTCGGAAGGAAGAGGGGATGGTCAACAATCTCAGGTCACCAGCCCGGCTGCGACAAACCAGGGGAGGCCACCTAGTCCGACCCTTCCCGGGGAAGGTAGCCGGGAGGAGGCATCTCACACCTGCGTTGATTTCTAATATTATTATTTCTACCTCCGCTGCGAATATTCAAAGATGTTTCCGGCTCAAGACCCTTCAGGGGGAAGGCTGGCTGAAGAAACAAGGAAACGCTCTCAGTGTCCGGCAAGCACGCCAGTTAAGCCCTGCCACGCCGGCCCGGTACCTTTGCGAGCACTGCCGGGCGAACGGCGAGTGCCCGCGGGACGGAGCCCGCGCGGGGCCGCCCCTCACCGCCCGCCGCACATGCCCCGCGCCGGGGTCGCCGCTCGTCCCCCACCAGCGCCGCCGGCCGAGCCGAGCCGAGCCGAGCTCGGCGGGGCAAAGCCGGCACAGCCACCGCCCGGCGCCTCGCACCCCGCCCGGCGGCCTCACCTCACTGCGCCGCCGGCTGCGGCCCCGCCAAGCAGAAGACCGAGAGCCGGTCCGCCGCCTCTCGTTGTCCCCGCCGCCCGCGGCAAAGAAGAGCCGTGGCAGGAGGCGGGCAGGGCGGGGCGCAGGGCCGATCCCGCCCCTCGCCACCCAGCCCCTCGCCGTCCCGCTGGCGTCTCCGACCGAGAAGTGCCCTGGGCTGAATGTCTACACCGGCCTGTGCCACCCTGCACCCTCCGCCCCAGCCGCTCATTCTTTCACCAGCGCTTCTGCTGAGTTACAGATTTCCTGTCTTGACCACAGGCGCTTCAGTTCTGGAAAGCGGCACGTAGGCGAAGCTGAGTGTCCGAAATCAGAGGCGGAGCAGCAGAAAACTCAGGAAGGCTGTTTCAATACCTATTTCTGATAGCCACATGGATGATGCTAGTATTTTCTTCATATTAAAAGAAGAAAAGTTATTCAAACCTGGTTCCCATTAAGTCAGCTGGAGTTTCCACCATCTAGGTAGAATCATAGAATTGTTTTGCTTGGAAGGAGCCTTAAAGACTATCTAGTTCTCGACCATGGGCCTAGAACATCTTCCACTACACCAGGATGCACAAAGCCGTGTTCCAAACCACCCTTGAAGACTGACAGGAGTGACGCATCCACAACTTCTTTGGGCAACCCGTTCCAGTTACTCACCACTCTCACAGTAAATAATTTCTTTCATAATTTGATGATTTGTAAGGATTTCCTTTCTAAATTTCCCCTCTTTCAGTTTGAAGCCATTCCCCTTGTCACATCAATGCAGTTTCTAATGAAGAGACCCTCTCCAGCTTTTCTGTAGGCCTCTTCCAGATGCTGGAAGCCTGCCGTGACATCCACACAGTCTTCTTTTTTGCAGCCGCAACTTTTTCAACCCAATCTGCATGTTGTTTCTGCATTTTAGCTTTTGCAAGTGGAAGTTTAAAAAACAGAATCTAAGCAGTATAGAAAATCTAGTGAAGCAGTAATTGTAGGTGCTGAAAAAAACAAAATAATTTCTTTATATATATATATATATATATATATGTATGTAAATTTCTACCTGAAGAAAGACACAAACGTAACAAAAGTGACCTTCTACATATCAATACATAATGCCATATATGAGGTTTTCTTCCCGTCTTTGAAGACTGTTTAAAAGTTGATCAAGGTACATTATATATTTATTTTTTAAAACAACTCATACAATAGCTTTGTCTAGACCAGAACTGGAAAGTTTTCTTACAAGTACACAATGGATCACATCCCACTAGTTAGGGAATTAATTGATTTCCAAGTGGGATCTGAAATATTAATAAAAAAGGTATAATTATCTTAAAAAATAAATAGCCATGCATTTTAACAAAGAACTAACAAAAACACAAGGGCACATCTACATATGCTACCCTGCAGAAAAACTAAGGGTCTTAGCATGGTCTCTTGGGACCAGTACTGGAAGCGATGTATTACTGTCCCTGAAAAGTCTAGAAGTAAAGCAATTTGCAGAAGTCTTCTGGAGGTGTATCTCCTGAGTTGTTTATATCTGAAAGAGAAGGGGCAACTCTCAAAAGTTTGTGGAAAAAATAGATTACCTTGAACTATATTGTATTTAATAACATGCTGCCTTTTTTTTTTTTTTAAGCCAAATGGTAAGCTAAAGAAATCAAATTCTTCTTACTCTTTCAAAAGCATATCTAACTAGAAAATCCAATACTGCTTCTTTTCCCTCAAAACTACTGACATCTTTCTGGTAGAATATAATTGTTAAAACAGTTCACAGAACCACGGAATTGCGAGAGCTCTGGATATCATCCAGTTCAACCCAAACTGTGTCCAGAGAGCTGCTGCCACACATGCCCAGAGATTTCTAGTTCTTGCTTATTCCCCACGCTCTCTGCATTTGTGTACAGGCACATCAGGGAGGTAATCTAGCACCTAGGTTCCCTAGAAGAGGTGTAACAAGATTCCCCATAACAATATACACCCTGGATCAGAATAGCCCTATGATTCTCATTTGAGAGGGGCCAAGGTAGCGCTGGTTGGCATGGCCCACTCTCCAGGAAGAAGTAAAAGCAGAAGCATTGCCACTTTGGACCCCACAAGCCATTCAGGGTAAAGCTCATCTCACCAAACTGACCAGTCTGCTGCCAAAGATTTTCTTTCCCTTTTTAGACAAGTGGATCCCATCTCTCCCTAACAGGCATTGATGTTCAATCCATTGCTAAAAAAACCAAAGCCTTCTTGATGGCACCAGAGATGAAGCCAGACATTATCTGCACTATGCCTCTATTTCTGCCTTCTTCAGTTGTGAGATTACCCTCTGGACAACCATGTAAAAATTAATTTCAGAAAATCATTTTCAGATAGCAGAGGAACCAAAATTCAAACTATTCAAGAAAGACATTAGTCATGTGTTGGTGAGAGTAAAGTCAAGTGTTTTACTATATTATTACTTCTAAAGATCCCAAGAAACAGGAGTCTAACTTCCCATAGTGGAAATGTTCACTATGTTTAACACATTCTCTTTTTTCTACATAACACTGACTTAAATTGTCAGACATCTTTGTCTACTGTTGACCTTCTTTATCCATGCAATGTCATGCATTGTAGAGTTTGAGGATCCTGCCTTTGAATTATCACGAAAGAATGACAGTGGAGATTTTTTATTTTGTTTTTTTTCAAATTTCACTAAGTCAGAGCTAAATGCCAAAACCAAAGAGGGCTGGGATGCTGAAGACAGGAGCTGAAAGATGGATGATGTCCTCTGCTCCTGTTTTCAAATGTGGGCATCTGAAATCCATGTTACATTCTTCAGAGGCACTGAGCATATTACAGGATCTCAAAGATCACATCTGGAACAACTTTCTCAATAGCACAAAAAGTAATAGACAAAAAGTAATATGTGGGATTTTTCTTCTTCTGCACAACATGTGTGCATGCCTATTTTTAGTGTGTGGTGACTTCTGGGCACATTCAGGGTCTGACCTATCATCAAAAAAACCTTATAGGCCACCCACCTACTGAATGTCAAATTATGGCCTACATTTTTTCAGGATGTACACTTTAGTGATGTCATTTGGCTTTGAAAATATATATCTAAAAAATCTTGAAGTAAAATGAGTGCAGGCTGAAACACTGAATAAAAAGCTGTCAAATGGAATCTTACTGCAGTCATGTGTTACTGAAGCCCAGACAATGATAAGGGGTTTTCTTTTCTTGTCACAGATTCTGTGTGCTTTCTCTGAGCGATTCTGAATGGTGCCCCTGGGCTTAACTTGTGCAAATGGCAACATTTTTCTGGCTTCTTCAGGTCTACAGAAGTTGCCTCAGTGTCAGCTCTCTTGCTTAATTGCACTGCCTCTTTCAGAGAAAATGCCCAATGTGTTCTGATATGCAAACAAAGAGTTCATGAAAAATCCAGACCAGCTGTAGGAATTACAGTTAGGCAGGTTAGTCTTGCTAAGACAAAATCAACATCTAATGTAAGAGCAATAAAATGCCACCTTAGAAAAGAACATGTTGACTTGGAGAGCTGGATCTTTACCAGATCACCTGTCAGCTTCACTGATTGGCTTCTTTTTCTTCTTTTTTTTCTCTGTGTCTTTGGTATTTTGGCAGCTAACTTGTCCTATTCTGGGAAATAGGCTTTTCATTCATGAAATGCCTCTAAATATTGCTTTAGGAGGTTTATTGGTTGATGTTAATCTTCCGTATTGGTTGATGCCATTTTCTTGGGAAAAGTATTACCTGCAGGCAATGGCTGTATTCACTCTTGGTGGTTCACCTTGGATGCCTATGGAGTCAAAATTAAGTCAACCTTTTCTCTTCAAAAATTATAAATAAAAGAGTAAGACCCTTCTCTTCAAGCTCTTTTGGCTTCCATATGTGTAAGCCAGTAAGAGGAATGGAGCACATTATTTTCTCTAGTTGTTATATTGATGGACAGCCTTCTATGATATCAGTTGCATATGCAATGAAGGATGCCAGTTTTGCAAGCATTTGCTACAACCTTGTGTGTATGAGTACAGTCCCATGCATGGGTTACAGGCTAAACCTGGTTTTCCTAGAGCATGGGCTGATATTCGTAAAACTTAGGACTATTTGACTGAAATTCATGAAGTGAAGGATATAGCCTGATCTCTGCTGTGCAATTACAGAGCAAATCAGTCTTCTCTGTTCTTCAGCGAGTCAGAACAATAATGCTGTTTTTACCTAATGAGGGCACTGAAAGGCTTAACTTATTAGGGATAGCACATGGCTAGTCCAATACATAAAACAGGGTTTAAAAGTTGAAAAAAATTCTCTCTGAGTCTTGAATGTCTACCCAGGAAACAGTGGTATTTTCTAGAAAAACTGTTAGTGATACAAAACTGCAATTCTGCAGCAAAGGGCAGTGTTAATTGACATGGTAACTGAAAGTTACCATGTTACCAAGGAAGATAAAACATATAAGGATCATTTTTTCCACTTCTTAGTACCAGAGTTCACATCCCATAAGAGGATATGGTAATGGTGATAGACTGTATGTGACTGTATTCTAGCTCCAGTGGTGCACAGTATTCTAGCTCCTTGGTACAGAGCTCTGGTGTTGTTACAAACAAATGTTTGAGATCACTTAAAAAATCATTGGTGAGGGTATCATCAAAAGTCAGATTTAATATTAAATGACATCACGACAAAGCTCATTGGCAAGATTCACTCAACTATTTACAGGATAGTTAAGGCACGGCAAGGAACAACAAAACCATACAAAATCCAAAATCAAAAGAGACATGAATGGAGAACTCTCTAAGGGTGTGTATATGGCCAGGGGTTGGGTGTGTGGGTGTGTGTGGGGATGGGTGTGTGGGTGTGTTTAGATATGTGTGACAATGGACAGTGATGGCAAGGATAAAAAGGAACACAACCAAAAACCTTAACAGCACTCAAACTTAATAGTAATTTAACTTAACTTATACCTTAAACTTAATAATTTAACAAAGGAACAACACTTAAATTATACCTAACTTAAATACCTTAAACTTAATTTAAAATGTAACTTTAATAATTTAACAGAGGAATAGGTCTTAGTGGCATTTAACCTAATTTATAACTTCAAAGTTATACTTAGCAATTTAGCAAAAGAACAACACTTATCAGCGTTTAAGTAAGGTTAAGTCTTAAGTCACAAGCTTACTTACGGGCCTAACTTACAGGGTACTTAAACATCTAAGAAAGCAGCATTTCTCTCAGATGTTGCACATGCACGCATGCATGCAATTCTTTCTAGACAGAAAGAGTCAGTGCAAGCAAGGTACCTGTGAAAAATTCCCCTTGGAGATCAGTGAAAAACTCACTTCAGGTGCTTTTGCATTTCCTGACAGATGAAGGATCAGGCCTCGAGGAGTGGGGACATCAGACCAAGACTTGTTGCTGCTTGCTGATCCTCCGAGTGTAGCAAACTTGAGAGTTAGCTGTCTCAGAAAGGCTTCCCCCTCAGAGGCAGGCTGCTGGTCACAGCCCACTGAGATCCAGGAGAGCTCAAAGGGTTTCGTTTGGACTGCTGTTTATAGGGTCTCAAGACAGTAGGCTTTAGTCATAATGTTTCATCCTGGCCACAGTTTGGATCGGCTCTTTCTTTGAATGTGTGAGAACAGGAATGTTGTGCCATTGAGGCAAGAAATATACTTTCCAAGGTTATTCACAAGGAAAAAAGGAGCTCCTTAGACAACAGTTCCTGGGAGCAGACCATGTTTCTCATAAGCTCAGGAAGAGCTGAGCCCAGATGCTGTTTCCACGGCTGAGGCCTAGTGAACATTTCTTAGACTGCAGTACAGCCTGGAATGGGGGAGAGGGGGAATGCACCACTGCAGGTGTCTATAAAGCACAGGCTGATTTGCACCTCTTTACATGATTCTGCATTACATTGTACACAACACCTGCTACATATGCAGGTACAGGGCAAAAAGGAAAACAATTATAAAGGTTATGTATAAAGGGAATTGCTAGAACTACTTTGGAAATGCAGGTGGGAAATTGAGAAGTATCCAGCAAGGCAGTCTACATACAAATCCAGCACAGTATGACAAAAGGAGAAGTTATATTCTGCTTAATTTACAGAGGCTCAAAGCATAGGTTTCATACAGTGGTATTTGTTTATGTGAAGGTAATGCTGTGTTTCTGGGACTGGTGCCTGAGAGGCACAAGAGTCTATGTGTGAAACAAATTTGTCACCTTACGGGTCACAACAGGGAGGTAGTTCAGAGTGACAGCCTTGCCAGTGACTTAGCACCAAGACAAAGCAAAGTATTTCCACTAGGGCTGCTAGCTAATTGTTCGCTCTTGGGCTGAGACTGCTCCCAACATTAACTCCCTGGCTACCTGTGTCAAATCTCCTTTTGTCAGCAGTTCAAAGATGGTATGTACAGGAAGCCACTGAAATTGAACAAATGTTTCCACACTTCCAACATAACAGCAGGAATAAGAATACATCACCTTTGAAATACATCACATCAACAGCATTTGCACCTTTTGCACCCAAAAATATGGTACCACAGCAAATCCTGAAGTTTCAGATTAGACACAGCCTCTGTGACAGTCTTTTCCTTCTGCAAACCTACAAGTATTACTGTACAACAGGCACATTAAAAATAAATTTTACACTACTGTTACCTGAAGAGACAGAAATAATTAGCAAATAAAAATACAGAGTATGGCAATAGCCACCAGATGGTAGTAAACACATAGTGTAGATGTCTGTCAGATGTTCTCAATTATACTGGATTTCTTGAAAGAGAAGACACTCATGTACATGTTTAAATATCTGAGCTCAACAAGCTGATCTATAAAAATACAAATAAAATTTTGAGCAACCACTCAAAATTTTCTACATAAAACCCACCATTTAGTTATATCTTTCATGGTTACTTTGCTACTCTTAACAGAACACATCCTTAGTGTTCTTTCTGACAAGTGAGACAAAAATGATTGCAAAATTCAGCGGAATGATTGACAGTAGTCTTCAGACAACTGGTTGTTGAATTGTCAAATTTTATCCTCAGTCCAAAGTCAAGAAGACTCCAGTGCTTACTAAACTGCCTAACAGCTTCTGCATAAAGATTTTAGAAGTGAAAAAAAACCTTTTCAGGATCTTCAAACATGACTCTCTGCTAATACCATCACCAAAGCAGCAGTGAGACCCTGGGCTCTAGGCTGTTCTAAACAAATATAAGAATTTACCCTTTCTCATAGAAAAATAAATACTGACCTCCTAATCAAAATCAGTAGTTCAGTACATTTCTGCTGACCCTGATTTACACAGCTACAGGGACTGCGTGATACATCTGTGGTCCTAATCTCCCTAGACATGAAGACAACATAACATTTAGGAAACAAGTCTTTCTAAAGCTGAGTGTATATATAAGGGAGACTGCATGAGGCTTTTTGGGAGCTTCCTTTGCCCTTTGTTTCTGAGTGAAGTGCCAAAGCTTACATCTGCAGGGGTTATCACCACCAGATGTGAACAAACAAACAAACAAGGGAACCAAAGCAAAAAAACCAAACCAACAAACAAAACCCAAAACAAACAAGACAACCCCACTCCAGTCTATGCCATCACCACCACAAAATTATTGCCATTTTGTTTGTAGAACTCTCTGATTCAAAAATTGAGATATTGATCAGAAAGAGGATGATAGCTTTTGGAGAGCTCGCAATATCACTGTCATCTCTACACAAAGGATGTTAATGCTACTTCATTTTCCAGATGTCTCAGGCCTCTAAAATACTTTGTGTCAGAACCATGGGATATGGTTTTGGATCCTTTGCTTTTTAAAACATGTGAAAACAACAGTTTGGGGTTCTATATATATGGATAAATTGTTGCAAAAATACTGTCTTCAAGTTCTTTTTTGGCCCTTATGCTTTTTTGGATGTCTTTTTGTGCCTCCTCCCTTGATACTCCAGAGGCAGTCAGTAGAGCTGTTCGGCAAGTATGCATCCACCATGAAAAGATCTCATCAAAGCCTCTACATTAAATAATGTTCTGTCTGGATTGCTTTGTTGTTTTCTGACAGCTGGGAAGATGTAACTTTATTATAGATAATCCCTTGCTTCTGCTTCTATTACCTTCCTTGTGATGACAGAACTTAACAGGTATCTGCACCTGTCTTCTTCACCAGTGGCTGCAGTTTTCCTTGAGAAGAGGTACTGTTCAGTATTATGTTCCATCATGTTTCTAGAAGATTAAATTATTTCATAGGGACTAATTATACAGACAGTAGAAGTAGTGGAAAGTGTAATGCTAGCAGTGCTAATCCCGCTGTTGAATTTGTATAGGAAACAGACAGCAAAAGGCTATTTGGAACAACAGTGATAAATTTATCACCCTTGGCACAGTGATGCAATCCTGCTGCTGTATCTTGGAAAAGGAGTCTGTGCAACTTTTGAAACATAACTATGTGTACAGAATCTGTAACCTTTTGCCTGTTTATGGCATGCCAAGGATAATTCCTGAACTAAATTCACAGTCCTCTGCACAGCCATGGACTGCCTTAGGTCCAGCAATAAACAAGCACCTTTCATGAGCTAGCAGCTCTGCAGCACGGAAAAGCACAGCTGGCCCAAAATAGACTAGAGTTGTATCAGATCTGCATGTCACCCACTGCACTACCCTGAATAGCTCTTTGTGGATGCCACTTTTAGAAGTGCAGTCAGACTTGGCTCTGAGACAACATCCATAGGCCTTTATAGACTTGAAGGGTCTAAAAATAATGTGTTTGGAATACTATACTTCAACTAAGATTGTGACAACCCACTGGAGCATAGCTCAGTACAGACTGTTTCTTTTGCTGCCTGAGGAACAGTAAGCAGGAACTAATTGCCTTGATTGTTTCTCTTCCTGAATTGTGTGAATTTGATTTTTAAGACCCTGGTATCAGCTGCATGAACAAGCAATTACGGACTTGAGAACCATTTCCCAAGCTGTTGCTGCCAACAGAACTTTGCCTGTTCCATTATACTCTGGGAAAAAGGGAGAGCATAAACAGGTTCTCACTTTTCCCCTCCTTTCTCCACAATGACTGCTCAGCAGTACTCCAAGCCTTCAGCCTTACTGCTGAGAATGATCTGTGTGCTATTCATTCTGCTGATATTACACTGCTATCACAGAAAGAAGGAAATTTTCACAATCTTCTCATAACAAATCCACCTTGTCAGGAAAAAAAAATCTCCCAAACTTTAGAGAAAATAGAGATTTCCAAGAATGATCTGTAACATTTTTCTGTGTCTGCTCTCTGAGAGATTGCCATTTGTCATGGGAAGGAAAATCCAGACTGTCTTGAGGTGTCTTGATTCAAATTTAGTCAGTCCCATCTAGATAAATCTAATGAAGGAATTTGAAGCACTTGCCAAGCAGTTGTGCTTTGTCACATCTCAGTGTATCTGCTGTGGTTTATGCCACATCTCCAGCTCTTGACTTTTTCTTCATGATTTTTTCCACAGGCTGCACCCTCCCAGTCTGTTCTCTACAGTGCCTTGGGAAACCACAGTCAAGGTCTTGCAACTGTGTTACATAGAATTTACAACTGTGAATTCTGACAGTCATTTACATATAGTTCTGGTCATGCTACTTTGGCAATGCACAGAGACTTAAGAATCAAAAATACAAGAGAAGGAAAATTTGTGTTTCCTTTGGGACTATGCATGATTTATTTACAAGGCGCAAATAAAAAGAGACTAAAGTTAATAGCTCTTGAATGTTATTTCCAGCTGTGTTACTTCATCTATGTGACTTTGGGATACCAGTGTCTATATTTGAGCTTCCATGCATGTATTTGTTCCTTACAATGGCTCTAATCCTTTTAAACTGGTAGTTGTCCAGTGTGTGTATGTGCACCAAACATATGACACAACAGAAACATCAAACTACATCATAGAAAATCCAAATTTACAAGCTTAAAAGAAATGGACAGAAATGTTGGCTTGCAAAGTGGGAAAATAAAAATAACAACAACAAAACCAGTAACAACAACAACAAAATTATATTACCTGGTAAAAATTTTTGAAACTTTCTCTTACTCTGCCCTTTTCATGATCACAGCTTCAGTCACCAAGTGTCTGTTCTCAAGAGCTTGGGGACAGCCAGTGAACCACCCACTCAGATTTCTAAATCCATGCATGAATGTAAGGGAACACAGTCAGGACTGCCACAGCCAAACCTTACCTTAGAACCAGGCACACAAACTAACAAACAGTAGAAATTTGTTGTATGTTAGGATAAATTGTTGAATACTGTAACTTGATAGACATTGTAGCAAATCTGTACTAGGCAAATAACTATTCTACTGCATAAAAATCACAGAATCTTTTAAGCTGGAAAAAGCCTCTGCGATCATCACACCTAACTTTTGACTGATCAGCACCTTGTCAACTAGACCATGGCACTAAGTGCCACGTCCAGTCATTTCTTGTACATCTCCAGGGACAGTGACTCCACCAACTCCCTGAGCAGCCCATTCCAATGCTTAACAATCTCATTTATGAAGAAATTCCTCCTAATGTTCAGCCTGAACCTTGCCTGGTGCAGCTTGAGGCTATTTCCTCATGTCCTGCCACTTGCTGCTTGGAAGAAGAGGCCAATCCCCACTTGGCTACACCCTCCTTACAGGTGGCTGTAAAAAGTCATATAGTCATCCCTGAGCCTTCTTTTTTCCAGGCTAAACAACCACAGTTTCCTCACCTGCTCCTCATCAGACTTGTGCTCCAGAACCTTCACTGGCTCCATTGCTCTGCTCTGTGCAGAGTGAAACTCCAGCTGCATCACACCATTGCTCCACCTTACTCTTAAAACATAATGATAAAGAAAGACATCAGTGAGGATTATAAACTCCTGATGGGGATGAACCATTTCTTTCCAATGTAAAAATGCCCCTGTTTCTTTATGTTTTATAAATAATTCAAAAGAGACTGGTCTGTTCACTCCATGGTAATTGCACAGTGAAGCTGTGCTTCAGATGAGAGAAAAAACAATCCACTGAAACCCAGCCATTTCTAGCAACTCAAGCTGTTACAGTACTGATCACAAAGCAAATAAAACTGGTGTGACTGCATTGTTGCATTAGAGATAGTAGCAGCCATAAAAGGGCAGAAGCCACCTCCCCCACACATCTTTCTTTTTTACAGATTCTATTTGTTTCACGAGATTCCACACTTGTGAGTCTGAAATATCAGAGAGCTAAAGAAAAACTGACTGGAGCTAGTTGGGGGAGGAGAGGGAACAGAGGGGAGAGGTTTAAGATATCATCTTTAATCATCTTGCTGCATAGCAGAATTCAGCCTCACAATAGACAGAAAGGTTTCCTCTGCAGTGAGCAGGCAGAGTGCATTCAGCCAGCTCCGGCACCCTGTGTAGAATAAAGCACTTCAGAATTAAACATTGAGCGTCACAACCATCACTGAAAGTTGAAGTCTCATGTCTGAGGTGAAGTGAGGAGTAATAGTTCGTATTGTTCCTCAGTAAGTGTAGTAGATACTGAAAATTTGAAAAAATAGACTATATGTCTCCTACAAAATTTTAGTTCCTCAGTTTCAGCAAAGATGTTGCTGACATAAAATAATATTATGTTGCTGACATAATAATAATAATAATAATAATAATAATAATAATAATAATAATAATAATAATAGTTGCTGACATAAAAAATAATTTGTATTAAATTATTTACTATAAGAACTACTACATGAATGAAAACATTCATACAAAACACAGGTTAGAGTGCATTCCTAATTCTCATTTGTTTTCCCCCCAGGAGCTTCTCCAAAGGTTCTTATTTGGTTTAGCTTGTCTGTGAATTTTAATCATAATTAATAAAGACAGCTTAAGCTGATCTCCTGGAAGTTACACAATCTCTGTTTTATACTAGGAAGTCTGTCCTACAAATTACAGACTGTGATCAAGTATGAGAGTGCTACCACTGAAACACAAGCACCGGTTTTCTTTTGTTTTGTAAGCACTTGCTCAAGGATCTACACAAGCTGTAATTTGTGTTACATATTTGTGGTCCAGCAGTATGGACCCATCCAAAGAGATGTGAGATTCATGTTTTGAGTGTGGCTTTATGTACAGAAGGAATCAGAGGTTTTTTGCTTTATGATTCACTAGATCACTTTGCAAGGGAAGTACTCTCCAGTATTACACCAATATCAGGGAGAGATATGAGTCTGCAGGAGTTAAGGCACAGCCTTTCCTTTGGACAGCAATAAAACCCCTCCTTCTTTAAAATAAGTATTTTCTACAGCAAATGTATATAATTGTCTTGCAGCTAGAACTCTTTTGTACATTTATTTTTTTTCAGGAAGCTCCTTCTCATGTCTGGGGAGGACACATATCTGGGAAATCAAGCTATGTGTCCTTACAAATTATAATTCTAAAGCAGGAACAGCTATTATCAGAAAATAGCCAGAATACTCACTGAATAGTAATCTTTCCTAGGTCAGAAGGAATCCATTCCACACTTCATGATTGTAATCCAAAAGTTCACTGAAGCCTGGGGGCTTTCATTAACTTTGAATGAAAGGTCTGATCATTAAAAAGAAAAAAACCTAAACTAAAAAATCACAAAGCAGCACTTCACCACCCAGCTGCCAGCCTCTGTGTGGGGATATAATTAAAGTTGAGCAAAGTAGAACCAGCTGAGGTTTTCACTCTGCTTTGTACCATACCACTTATGCATCTGAGGAGAAGGCTTTATAGTCTTATAGTAATTCTCTGGAGAAGTTCCTACACAGCTCTCACCCAGACGGATTTCTGACAGAACAGCTAGTGATGGCAGCTAAGGCAGCTCAGCATTCTTTTCTCAGGTATCTCCATAAACACAGCCAGGACCATGCTTGCTGAAATAACTGTTTTCGTCACTGTGCTGAACAGTCTCCATATGTGTCTTCAAGGAATAATTTGTCTGCATGGTGTAGAGACATAAAGAGCACAGGAAGCTCTTTACCAGGAAGCTTCCAGCAATGGATCAACTTCCCAGTGGTCTGAAGTTGTTTCTGGGTACATAGCAAGAAGAGAGGCTCTGCTGAGGAAACACTTCTGTACAAATTGGATTTCCTGATTGGCAACCAGGAAATCCAAAGATGTTGCTAACACTTGGAGACATATTGTGGATCAGGCAGAGAGACCTCCTTTGTAATCAGAACTGAGAGAATTCTGCCATAAAACAGGAGAGTCTGATGAGTTAAAGGAGAATTGAAGAGAAAGGAGGAATACAACAGGGATATGTGTTCCTGAGCAAAAGAAAAGGACAGTTCCCTGGGCATTGAATGCTAGGACTTCTTCTTCATGACCAGTAAGAGTAGACTGAGAGGAAAAGTGATCAAAAAAATATTAAGATGTTGTCTGTAAAGAGGGTAGAAGACAATGGATAAATACGTAGAGAGAGCTGAATAGAAAAAAAGTAAGAAGAGAGAGAAATGAAAGGATGAGAGAAGAGGAAGGGCAGACTTGAGTTCCTTAGTCTGGGCAGGGCACAACTTGTTTAGTTAAGTGCGATGTTTACTGTAGAACACGCCTGCTCTCAGGACCACATCTGACCCAGGGATGTCTGAGACAGCAGTGAACTGAGCTAGTCTCTCTAGACTAGGAATTACATTGAACAGAAAAATGCATACGACATTTTATTTATACTATGTTCCAGCAGAGAAAAAGAAATATAAGCATATTGCTTTTCTGAAGGCTAATGTTTCCCTCCAGCTGCTCCACGTTGAGGAACACTAAAACCCTTGGGAGAGTCATATTTTTCTGCTGTGTTTGTACAGCATGAGAAGGTCATGCTTCCCACTCAATTTCCAGCTACTACTACAGTCTGAAGAATAATTTAAAATAATGGTAACTTTATAAATTGCCTATAGCACTTCAGCTTTATTTGCTTTCTCTGCTGAAGTGCAGTATTTTCCATTTAAATACATGATGCAGAAAAGGATATAAAGGATAAACAGAAAAAAATATTGAATCTTCTCAGACTGTGGAAAATCACATAGGTATTTGTGACATTGGCCAAAAAAGTATTATTTTAACACATACATATAATACAACATTTTCCCAATAATAAGTGGGAGTACATTGTAAAAAGGCAGAACATTGACCTCTGTATGTTGAAATTAAAACCAGTGCTCAGGACCCAACACTTTCAGTGAGATACCTACACTTGAAAAATATCTCCATTGTTATTGTTATTTCTTAGCAGGAAAAAAACAAAGAAAAAAAAAACAAAGCAGAAAAAAGAAAAAGCAGTCCTACTTCTGCTTTCATTGCGGTGAATGGAGTGATTTTTACTGATTATAAAGTCATGATGTAAAATAACTAATACATGATCACTGCTTGGCACTCATCTTGCTAGTCTCAGTCACAAAGCCAAGGGCTAGATGTCAGCTCTTGACAACTGTACGCTCTTACAAGAGTGTGTTGCTGGCAGGTCCAAGACAGATTTGAAGTGATGCTGCCTATGTTGCATCTGTTATTTGAAGCAAAAACCAGATCTTATTTCAGCTTGTTTCAGTCTGTCCCCCTATTAAAGCCTTTTTCATCTAGGTACTGATTTTGTTGCTGTTGTCCTCTGAGGAACATCTAGGCCGAGACAGTGTGTGAGCCAACCAAAACCAGCTGCATGAACAGTTGTCAGCTCCTTGGGAGATGTAAGGAAGGGGATGCTATGGCAGTCTTCAAGTGATGGCTCTCCTACCCAAATGTATTGCAACAGCCTCCATCAAATAATTCCTTGAGGATTTGGTGCTATATCTGAGAAGCCGAGAACTAAAACAATTAGTCAGTTTTTCCCGAGCTATGCAGAAAGGCCACTCAGAGCTATGGTGTTTTGCTTAGACATGCATGCACACAGGCATACACACACAGAGGAGGGTAATAGATGAAAAATTCATATGCAACCCTGAAGTACTTTGTAGTAATGAAGGTGGAGAGGAGGGAAGATATATGGAAAGTATTGCTTTGGCTCAGATTCTCCCTTTGTTGTTCAAATCGAGCTAAAGATGCACTGGTATGGTAACCTCTTTGCACAAAATTTTCACAGTATATGCAAGCCATTAGCTGTAGCAGATTCATAAAAAACAGCCTGTTAATACATTTCACAATAGGTGTGCTGTGTCATGATTTTAAGAGGAGAAAATTGTGTAGGTTAATCCAGATCCCACCAAAATCTACTACAAGTTTCCCACTGAATTCAACATCAGGAGCAACTCACAAGCTCTTTTTGTAGGAATCAATTGCCTGTATGCACGTGTATCTGAAAGTGCTCCCAAAAGCCTGTAGGGCTTGCATATGTTTTTAATATTTGTCATGATTTTGTAGAAAAAAATCTTATTTTGTGTAAATAAATGTAGCAGATTGTTTGCCTACCTCTGCTTTGACAAATATCTTTTCATATCCCAGACATTCATGCTTCAATTACTGACAAATTTCTCCCGACTCTAATGTCTGAATTCCTATATCCACTAGCTGACTCTTCAAATACAGACTTTTCCTTCTTTTCCTTCAGAATTTTCCTTCTGTGGTTCCTGAATAATTTGATTTGTAGTACTCTGAAACATCCATAAATAATTATCAGTACAGACTGCTCACCATCAGAATTGTGTAATGTAGACATGAATGAAGTTTGAATGTTGACTGGAGCTTTTTCTCTTTCCTAAAGTGTTTTATTTTGCACAACATTTCTTTCCCCTATCTTGCCCTGAAATATTTGTCTTGGATCAAACAAACTGGCAGTAACACATAAGGAAGTATAAGTTTTTTCAATGGCTCACAGACCAACCTCTCAGTGTCCTCCAGCAACAGGTACTTTTCACTTTAAGAGAACTGACTGACATCTTCAGATATGGAACTGTGTGAGATTCTTATTCCTGCTGTTATTGATTCAGCATTTTGCTCTTCAGCATCTATTTGCGAGCAGTTGCTAATAATAGTCTCATTAGAAAGCAAGCTGTGTTTGTTACATGCTGTAGCACTCCAATTGTTAGACCTTACTGCTAACAAGCATAGAAGAAAGATTTGTGCTTGCTCCAGAAAACATGGGTACCTTGCTGCTGATTTTTAGTATTTGTGAGAGATGATGACAATTCCTGAAAAGCATATTGGAAAATCTTCATGTGGAGAGCTTTGTAGACAGTTGGCTAGCTGAGAAAGGTCACATAGACATGATACCGCTGGTTAAACAAGAAGGAGACAAGTCTAGGAGTCAGCAGTCAGTGTCCAATGATGGGCAAGGACATTGTGCCCTTGGTGCAACAACAGGATAGAGGAGAGGATCTTTTGCCAAAAATATGAGGATAGTTTCAGCAGAATAATCACAAGAATGTAGAAGTAGCAACACAATAACCATAAGAATACAGAAGTAGGCGTAGTTGGCTGAAAAGTAACTAACCAATAATGAGCTCTTCTTTGCAGTATGTATGAGCTTCATTAACACCAATATAAATATGTGTGACTATCAATAAAGTTCGAGACTTGCTGATCACTCATATTGGGTGCTGCATTTCTCCCCCGATCCTACAAAATGGTGACCCCAGTAACGTGATACCAGCAATGGCAACCACGGTGGATCGGTGTAGGAGTTCGGGTACTGTCGCAGCAAGGACGGTGAACAAGCACCGCTGAAAAAGGGAAAGGTGCCACACCCTGGGTGACCTCAACGGAGAGCCTGGCCGATACGTGCTGCCAAGACCTTGTGGGGCTGCAACAGCGCTGACGTTTTCAAAATGGATAGAGAAAGGCAAGCAGCATATGATTTATTTACTTGCTTTTTACAAAAGCGTCAGGTTAAGGGCATAGATTTGCAGAAAGAGCTTCCCGGGTTGTTAGCTTATGGGTATGCACAGGGAGTTTCAAAATCCTCATACGGTACATGAGTTAACGGAATGGCGTAAATTTGGAGACAAGTTGTGGGAGGCAGTTATAGATGAAGATAAAACTGAAAAAAAGTTGGGAAAGATATGGCGAGTCATGCTTAATGAGTTATTACAATATCAGGCAGAAAAGAAGGCTGCACAGCAAGCTAGCGTGGCGCATGATAAGAATAAGGGTTATGGGGACTGGTATAATTGTCCGTTACCCCCTGCCACATCTACAGTCATTTTGCCACCAACATCAGCTCCTCCTTCAAGGAGCAACTCACCCCCCATGTGTGCCACAACAGCACTGTCCTCACCGCCTGTACCATGGCCAGACCCTCCATCTCCTCCTCCTAGTAATGAGCTGATCCCTGGCCCAGAGAGTGACCTAGCGGGAGCCATTGCACGAGAGTGAAGGGAGGCATGGGCAGCGGTAGCAAAAGATGTCATGGATTCGGGGGATAGAGAGACTATAGCAGCAGCTATGGATGTTGCTTGTCCGGTGATATTTTCTCCTGTGGCAGGGGGCGGGTATCAAGCAACAATTACTGCACTACACTGGAAGTTGTTGTCGCAATTACGGTCCACAGTTAGTCAATTCGGGATAACGAGTGAGCCCACAAAACAAATGCTTGATTATATCTGGGGGACTCAGGTGTTACTGCCGGCTGATTGCAGAGGAATAGTGAAACTTATCTTCACTCAGCATCAGCAGCTCTTATTTAATGCACACTGGCAGTCACTCTGCCAGGAATGCGTAGCAGTAGCACGGCAGCCAGGCGACCCGTTACATGGGATAACCCTAGAGGAGTTAATGGGTCTAGGGCCTTTTCTTTGGACAGAAGCACAAGCGTTAATCGGTCCTGATAAGTGTCGGGAGGCTATGCGCCTGATGCGATTGGCTATAGATAGGATAAAAGAGCCAGGGGGGATTCCCTCTTATATGGGAATAAAGGAAGGAAGAGATGAGTCATTCAGATCTTTTATAGATAAGGCGGCCAATGCTATCGAGCAGGAAGGAGTCCCTGACTTCATGAAGGGTACTTTGTTGAAACAATGCACACTCCGGAACAGTAATCAGGCTACGAGGAACGTATTAAATACTCTAGGAGCTAATTGGTCTATAGAAGAAGCTTTAGAACGATTGGCGAATGTGCCCATAGGAAATCAAGCAATGTTAGTAGAAGCTATTAAGGAGTTAGGAGTAGGATTACAAAAACAAGCAGCAGCCTCACAGAGTCAGGTGTTAGCTGCTCTTGCACCCCTACAAGTAGCGGCAACAAATACTCCTTGGGCTCCATCTGCTGGCCGATTCAAATGTTACCGGTGTGGAGGCATGGGACATACGTGACGGGCTTGTCAAGCAGCCAGCGTCTGGTGCCAAAGTTGTCGCTCGGACACCCACAACACCGGAGCCTGCCGACGCCGCTCAGATAATGGGAAGGCCAGCGCGTCCACCAGCCACCGCACCCAGACACAAGTAGCTGCTGTCAACACCTCAGCCCAGCTTCCCTTCAACCAGCCACCGCCGGGAGCCTCGGGCTGGACGTGGCAGCTTCAGTAGCAGTAACATTGATGACCACCCAACCGGAAAAGGTTCCGACTGGAATAAAGGGACCAATCATCATTGATGGACAACCTATGAGAGCTTTCTCCTGGGACAATCATCGGCCACCATGATGGGATTATTTGTTTTACGTGGGGTAATAGACGCTGATTATACAGGGGAAATTTGTGTCATGGTACATACTCCTTTTCTTCCAATACGAATTGAGAAAGGACAGAGGATAGCTCAGTTGGTTCCATTGGAGCAGATGACTAAAACATTACCCCCTCATCAATCACAGTTGAGAGGGAACGAGGCTTTGGTTCCACTGGAGGACTCACTCTATTAACAATAAACCTGAATGATCAACCAAAGCGCACTGCAATAATAGAGTATCAGGGTGGGAGGCAAACCTTGGAAGGTTTATTGGAGCTCTTCTTTGCAATATGCATGAGCTTCATTAACACCAATATAAATATGTGTGACTATCAATAAAGTTCGAGACTTGCTGATCACTCATACTGGGTGCCGCATTTCTCCTGCCAATCCAACATCTTCACATTGATGGTGCAGGACTGTAAAAATATAAAACTTGGATGACTGAATTTTTCTGTTGCTTAAATTTTTTGAAGACCAGAAGTTTTGATAAATATGCAGTTCGGTAGCAATTGATACAATACAACACAAACAAATCATCTTTGCAAAAGAAACCTGTAAAATCTAAACCAAAAATGATCACAGGCTGATTATGAAAGTAAATCACAGAAGAGAGAGACAACCATGTTCCCAAACAGTCCACAATAATGATGAGTACATTTCCTTTGAACGCATATGTAATATGCATATCTTAAAATATTTGTAGTAGACTGCAGATGTCAACTGCTCTGTGAAAAAAAAATTCTGCACTATGCCTTGGTTAATAAAATGGCCCAAAAGTAGTTCAAAAATGTAGTTTGCCTGGAACACTGTGTACATGTATAAAACAGATTACTAAGAAGAAGAAGAAAGTGAGCTTTAGGAAGCTGTAACAGTGTGTATATCTCTGCTGAGTTTATGTCCAGAACCCAGGTCAGCCAAATGCCAACCTATCTCTTAGTAGGAAGTTGTGAAAATGAGCATGAATGGTGAAAAAACCCAATGCTTCAAAAGCTAAAGCTGGTCAGAAAGCCCCTCTGCTTTCTTTCCATCTTGGAAACGGTTTGGCCATTTCGATTTCTGTGATCATTTGCCAGGTGTCAGGAACAGATACAAAGCACAGAACAAAATGCAAGAAAGGCAAACAGCTGAGCTGAGCAATGCTTTCCACCTGTATAGGCAGAAGTACTCTGGTATTTGGGAAATCTAATAGGAAACTTGGAACACGGACATGAGGAAAGAGGCGATTTGCCTTTTGAAACGTGTGGACTGGAAACTTGCTGCCACCCAGTGTCAGAAGGTATCTATTCCCATGAACTAGCCTTTGGAATTCTACCCGGTCCCTAGACAGACAGGGTCTGGGGCCCCTGGGTTCTCGTGTGAGAAGCTTGGGGTGCACAGCTGCTGGCTAAGGCATGGACAGGCTGAGGCACAGCCCACTGAAAGAGAGCATAAAAGGGGAGAATAAAGACCCTGGTAAAACTGAGTGGTTAACCTTCCCTTGCTGTACCTCTCTTTAAGAAAAATGCCAGAGATTGCAAACAAATTTTGCTATTCAAATGCTGTTCAAGCCCAAATCCATGCGGAATTGCACTAAGTATGTACATTTTCCTCGCCACGTTGAAGCAGGACATCTCTTAGGTGTTAAAAATGGCAGTAACGTGCACAGCAGCCCAAACTGCTCACTGGCTGGCAGATTACTTCACAGACAAAAAGTTGTATGGGTCATCAGAAAAAGTAATTTCGAAGTATGATTTTATTTTAAAATTTAAGCACTCTTTTGAGGGTTATTTTGGGTTGAAGACTGAGGTGCACATTCTGACACTTCAGACAACTATGGAATACTTCTGAAAGAAGGAACTGCAAAATTTTAGCATCATAAAAAATTTGTGTCATGAACAGCCAGGCAGCCAGTGTTAAGCACAAAGTGGTATAGGTGGAGATTTTTTCCACCATTGAAGGTGCTGATTTAAAGAACCAGGGCTAATAATAATTACAATTACAAAAAAACCCAACAAAAACAATAGAAGCGACATAGAGCATATAAGAATTAAGTTAAAAAAAAAGTTTCTTTTGCATGAAAAAAGTAAGTCCCTGATTCTTTTTTATTTTAACTCCTATTAATTTTGTTCCATCACTTCATGTCCAGTTGACTTGCATATTGAGCTACTCATTTTTTTCCTAAACAAATTCTTCCTGAGCCATTCATAAAGAGCTATAAAACTTGGTTGAACAGGGATATCAACCTGGTTGAGCAAGCAAGTGGTTTTTCACAAGTTCTTAGAGAGCTCCCAACAGAAAGGCTCCTGACTGTATGAAGGATTTCCTCTCTCTCTCTCTAGAATCATGAATATGCAATTGTATCAATGACCTCTGACATTTTTCCAGAATTCATTACTTCACTTTCTATTGTTCAGAATCTTCACCTAACAGCAAAAGGAACCTTTAGGGGTGCAAAGACTGTATCTAAGAGAAAGCCCCAAACGTGTCATGGACATAGTACGCTATAGAATATGAGTGCCATGATACAGCACTGAAGTGGAACAGTGAAGAATACCCTTTGACTCTCATCCTGGAAACGCCTAGCTAGCTCCAAAAACCTTTTATGTCAGCAGTTACTTCAATCAAAATCATTATCCTACATTGAATCATACCATAAAGATTTTTGGTATGTGAAAGCCTTCAAGATATATTCATCTTGTCTGCTAGAATTTTTACCATGAGAATAGTGTGCAATGAATTTTAATAGAAGGCTGTGCATTAACAGTGCACTCTCCCAGATGCATAAATATCTTGTGTACATAGTTAACTAATTTTTTTGCCATATATTTCTATCCCATTTTAATGCTGTTAATATCTGAAAATGTTTAATATTTTGGGGGAATACTAAGTCAGGTAACAGTAGCATTGTGTCTACTTTGTAACCCCAGCACACAAGCGTGTTCTCCCCCCAGTGCTTTTTTTATTACTTTAAAAAATCATTCAAGATAGGAATATGTCATGGTTACCAACAGGCTATATTTATTGTAATTGAGGACTCTACATACATTGTTGCACAAAATTATAATGGACCAATCAACAAAACCATACAGTTTGTATGCAATTGTAAATAGCACTTTAGCAGAAGTTTAACATATTGTGCATTAGTTGTCTTAATGAGGTGACAACTTAAGATGATTGCTTCATGGGAATACAAAAGTGCAAACTTTCATTCAAGGCATACACAAACACACAAAAAAGATTACTATACATGCCACAGGTCTAAAATAAACCTCAAACCAATGCTCTCCACCCCAAAACAAGTTAAATGAGTAAGTACCAGCACTCTTAGCAACCACCAGTGTTACCACATTCAAAGTCTTATCTCTAGCAAGAAGCAGAGAAATGCAATCTGAAGAAATGCCCTTAGCTTGGAGTTTTAGATGTAATGCAACTATGTCACATGAACTCCATGTTTTTGTTTGGCAAGAGTGAAAGAGTTACATCACTAAAGAAGCACTTCACCAGTGTATTACCACTAATTCCTGAATCACTATATGGAGTAACTGTGTGCAACAGTTGACTGTCAAAGGAAATAGTGTCTTTACATCAAAAGGTGACAATCAATTAAAATTCAAGTATTTACTATTAGACTGTAAGTAACTCTGATCTTCTGTTCCTGTGCACTACATAAAGCAGATGAAGCATAATTTTTTTTTTTCATTTTTATTCTTCCCTTTGCTCTGGGAAAAGGTGTAGAGGGAAGAACCAAAATGTAGGTGCAATCCTACATCTACAGCAGTTGGTGACAGGTCTGTGGGGTACAACTGTCCACATCAAGATGATCTCTGGATTTTCAACACGCAGCCTTAATGCTCTCAGATCATTCCCATCTCAACACCTACAAGACTCCTGCTGTCACCCTCTTTTTTATTTTCACCAGCTGTTCAAATCTGTTGCTCAAGCAGACATGTTACCTTCTATTCTGCACAAGTGAGCACCTGAGCTGCACAATGTCATCTCTGGACAGTGAGAAGATAAAAGGATGGAATAGTTTCTCTCTCTCACACCAGGTTGGGAAGGTCTGGAGAGACTTTTACACTTCTGTATCAGCACCAGTGAAGAATTGCTGCAGATTGTATAAGCTTGAAAGACACTTGTTTACAAAACCAAAATTATGATTAAGTAAATTCCAAAGAAAAAATGGCCTCTTACAGTATTTTAATTACTGCCTAGATTAATTTAAAAATAATATTAAATACTAAGGGTTTTTCATAATTAAAAATTATTTTTCTCCTGTTATCAAGTTAAATCCAAGACAGGAGTTAAACACGGGACCACAAACTTTGGTGAAAAAAATCTACTACTTAGAGTTATGAAAAAGAGTTCAAACTCTAACTCTAAATTAGTAGCATGCATGATTACAGAAAAAAAAAGTAATGAGAAATCTGAGATTTGTCTCTCAATAAGTTTTCATAGATTTTGGTGCAAACACAGCACATTCTGCGAAGATGGGGAATAAGAATGTGGAAGCAGTTTGCCACCTTTGCAAATTAATTGAGGCAAGATAAAAAACTGAAATGTGAAAAACAAGGCCTGCGTATCACTTTTTAGCCCTCCAGTACCAGATACCTCATGCTTTGAAAATGACAAAGTACAGCAGGGACTATGCCTTCAACAAAGAAAGGAAAATAATTAAAATTAGGCTAGCCCTCTTCCAAGCATTTCTACAACAGGCGCTACCATAGCTTATTCACTATATTAATACATGAACAACATTTTTATTTCCCTGAATTTAAGGGAAAATAAACCACCAGAAAATGCACTTGTAAAAAGATGAAAGCATTGGAAAAGTACAAAGTAAGTAAGGACTGTGTGCTTGTATATATAAATCTTTATAAATACTCACACAGAAATGGTTACGATTTTTTGTCCATTAGTTTGTTTGGTTTCCCCAAATCAAAGCAGAACACAATGTATTCTTTCAAATGGGTTTTGAATGGGGAAGTACGAGTAGGATTGACAAAGAAAATGACAGAGGAAAAGAACAGTGAAATTTTATTTCCTTGGCAAGTGGAAGTACAGAGATGTTACTGCAGCACTCACTGTTCTTACCTTTTAGATCCCAATTCATCAGAAATTACAGTGTAACTACATCAGGGTGGAATTTAACACACAGCTTATATTTTTGAATATGTAACTTTATTTTTCTTAATAGTATCCCCACTTTATGCAGCCTACAAACCTGAAGAAAATGCATTTACTTCTGAAAGTCATAATAGTAAGTGTTTTGGGCTGCTGAAAGTCAAAGAAGTAATCCTGAGATTTCAGATGTTAAAGCTTTCTCCACAGCCACACGTTCCTTTGATGTTTGGATTATTGAAGACAAATTCACTGGACAGTTTGTCTTCTACATAGTCCATTTCAGTTCCTAGAAGTGTCAGCTGTGCCTTCTTTTCAATAAACACTCTAACCCCTTGAAAATAACAGAAAACCAGAAATTACATACAGCAAAACCATCATTCACTTTGAAATTCACTTTTGACCAGTAATAAAAAAAGAGGAAGCTAAGTATAAAGACTACTAGTAGAACTTGGTTTCCCTGGCCTAATGTGGGGCACTTCAATCACTATTTTCTTTCTACCAATAGAAATCTGGAACTGTTACTTATGTGTGCACACGAATGTCTGCTTTTTGACAGGGGACAAAAAAATGATGCTGAGGGAAATAAGCTGTAGAACATGGCAACAAATCTCAGCTTGAGTACACAATTCCCATGCACAGCAGACAGTAACCCATTCCATACCCTTCTTAAAGTCTGTAAATCCAGCAAGATAAAAAACTTTGACAATATAGATTTCTTCTCTCAAAATGACCAGGTTTTATACCCTCCCCAAACAGAATCTTGTGCTGCTGCACCAGAAACTCACCATCTTGAACTACTTCTTCATCAGAGTCTCCTTTCGATTTTGTATATTCTAATGTGTAAGAAAGTCCATTGCATCCCCTTGTACGAACACCTACTTTCACACCTACCTAAATAAAAAGAAACAACAAAAAACACCACCACATGTACGACTTCCTTTTCAAAACCTATTCAGAACATCAAGTTAAAAAGTATGCAGAACAATGAAGTGCTGACATTTATTTTTCTCCACTGCCTAAATGCAAAAGTGAATTACTGTAAACAGGTAAGAGGTAACTTTTTCTTTTTTCTTTTATAAATTTGACTGCCAAGATAAAAACCGCATCTGATCCTTGCTGGAGTGGATCATGCCCTCCAGTATGCACAATTTTTGAAGTAATGAACCACAAGCAGTCATATAGGAACCAAGTCCCAAAAAGACAGTCAAATTTCAAAGACAGGTATTTTGTGACTTCAAATTACAGTTTACTCAGATGCTAATTCAGGTCATATGACAGAAACATAATTATGAAGCTGTGAGGCCAAAATAAGGGCAGTTACTAGATTATCACAGAACTCTTCTTCTGTGATAATCTAGTAACTGCCCTTATTTTGACACCGTCAGAAAACTTACTTTAAACCAAAGTTCTGAAAAACATGCATTGATTTTTCATTACCTCTATTGCCAAGAAGCAAACCCCTCCCTAAATCAACGTATGTATATGTGTATTGGTTTAACTCCCCTTAAAAGCCAACTTAGCCAATGTTTCTAACATTCACAGCATTCAACAAGTCGTTGAAAACGGAGAAAATCAAGATGTTTTAACAATGTAGAAAACTATTTGTGTGTAAGAATCTTTGAGAAGTATCCCTATCACCTTCTACGCACCAGTGCTTCATAACTGAAGAGCCAAACTTCACTGTCTATGTCCATATGTTGTGATAAAAATGTATCAAAATGTAACACTTTTCATTAAATGGGCTCTCAAGATAAACTGCATCTGATCCTTTCAGACTAAATGCCTTTCTCTACAGGAACTGCTACAAATAATGGGTTGAAAAATGCAGACACCATTTAAAGTCAGGAAACGACTGACCATATAAAGTGTAGGCCCAGGGCTTCCTTAGGATGGTTTAAAACATTAGAACATATAAGTCTAGTTACAAACATGCAGGAAGCAAAACAAACAATGGCCTTGGTTAATAAAAGAAATATTCTTCTTGGAACAATACTTACTGTAAAAAAACCCCTAATGCTTGTTTTTACAATGATTATAAAAGAAGCCTCTGTGTGTCTTTCCCTCAAGAAGAAAAGATGACAAGCTCATTATTTGGTGAAACACTGGTTACTTAAAAAAAACACATTGTCTGGCAAGTTTCCTAAGAATTAGATATTCTCCAATGCATATGAATATAACTTTATTACTGCATATTTTACAATGAGAACTCCTACAAGAACTTAAATAATAACAGCTGAAGAGCTCTCTCCCTATCAGAAATCATTACTATGTCATACTAAAGGGCTTCATTAAAATGTAGCTCAAAAATATCTGAAGCTTAAAGTTTTTCCAACTTCATTAATCTCAAAAGTAACTGTACAGTGAATTGTCTTTACAGTCAGTTGTTTCCGGCATTTCATTTTATAACAAAACAAAGCTGGATATATAAATAAGCTTATGCATTCCTCACAAAAAAAATATGTCAACATCTCTAACAAACACCTCAGTGTTCAGTTCAAACTTCTAAGTTAGCCAGAAATGCTTTGCAATCATGAGCTGTACTAATATCTTAGCATACCCTACAGACTGACTCTATCTACACTTACATGGTCAGGTTTATCTTTCAGAAGCTCTTTTATCTTCTGGACAGCAGAAGGGGTCTGAAAGACAAAAGAATACATATAAATTTGATTTTTTTTGTTGCTTATTTGTGTATTTGCAATGAGTGCTTGCATGTATTAAAGCTGATGCCTGTACTGCTGTAAAACAGATGTCTGCTCAACCTAATTGACACAGAGCACACAACCTCTTCTCACCCACACTGCCAGCAAACAGATACCTCAAAAATTCAATCCTTAATACTTAACAGTGGGGCTTTTGGCTGTTAGAATACCAGAGTGGCTTGGGTTGGAAGAGAACCTTAAAGATAATCTAGTTCCAACACCCCTGCCATAGCAGGAACAGTAGGCCAGGTTGGTCAAGGCCTTGGACATAGGCCAGGTTGGTTCAAGCCCAAACTGGGCTTGAACACATCCAGAACTTCCCTGGGCAGCCCATTCCAGTGTCACGCCTCGCTCTTCCTAACACCTCATTTAAATCTCCCCCTTGTCCTATCACTGCAGTTCCTGATGAAAAGTCCCTCTCCAGCTTCCCTGTAGGCCTCCTGCAGATTCTGGAAGGTTGCTGTGAGGTCTCCAGACAACCCTCTCTTCAAGGTGAACAGCCCCAACCTTCTCAACCTGTCTTCTTCATAAACGAGGTGGCTGCAGTCCTCTTACCACCTTTGGACTTGCTCCATGTCTTCCCTGTGCTGGGACCCTAGAGCTGGATGCAGGGTTCCAGGTGGGCTCTCAGCAGAGCAGAGCAGAGGGGCAGAATCCCCTCCCTCCCCTGCTGCCCACGCTGCTCTGGATGCAGCCCAGGACACGTTTGGCTTTATGGATTACAAGTGCTCATTGCTGGGTCATGTCCAGCCTCTTATCAACCATCACACCCAGGTCCTTCTTGATGCTCTCAATCCATTCTCCACCGATCCTGTTGGTGTGCCTGGGATTGCCTTGCATTTCACTTTGCTGAACTTTATGAAGTTTGTCCACCTCTCAAGCCTGTCAAAATCCATGTTGTTTCTTTGCAACTTTTTCTTCCAAAATCCCTATCATAACTCAATCAAGTAACTCTTTCTTGTAAAACTTTTGTCACATATCCATTACAGATAAAAATCAGTAAGATATAGAGGGCTTATAGCCTACATCTCTCTCCCCATTAACCTTAAGGGGACCTCTGACTTAACAGCAGATAAAATTTACCATTCATGCAGATCTAGTTGATGCAGAAATGCAAGAGCAAAATGCAAACGTTGAAATTTCCATTACATTCCCACAAGTTTCTAAGACACTGAGAAAAGCATTAGTAATGTGAAGCTCTTACCACGAGCCGAATTAAATACACAAAGCAAACTTCAAGTAGACTTGCAGCAGAAAATCCTTTCTAATTACCACTACCACTCTTGTTGTTAGAGACCCACTACTGAGCAGGAATTACCCGCTCTGACAAACGACTGAGCTCTGTGCACTTGATCTGCCCCTGTTCCTGCGGAGACATGGCTGTACTTTTCTCTGCAGTGCTCTCAGAATCAGAATCTGAGATCACCGAGTCCAACCTACGACCAAACACCATGTTTTCAAGTTTGACCTCTCCAGCACGGCCGCTAGTACAGAATGCACGCACTTTATTATTAACAACAGGATATAAAGCGTTCTTGGAAAGATCCTACGCGTCAGCCTCGGTAAGTAACGCATTACCCTTTTCCAAAAAATTTCATCAAATACTTTTTTTGGAGTGTCTATGCGACCAGGCCCCGCGCTCGCAGGGGCCGCACGGGTGCTGCCCCGGAACCCTGCGGTTCCGCAGACGGAGCGGCGGAGCGCGGGGCCTCCTCTCAGCGGGACCGCCGCGGAGCAGGAGCCACCGCCCGCCTCTCAGCTCGCCAGGGGGAAGAAGAGCCCGCTGCAGCCCGCCCGCCGCAGCCGCCCCGCTGGGGCTACCGACGCCGGCCCGTCCCCGTCCTTGCGCCCGCCCCGCTGTCGCCAGGGCCCGCCTCACTGCCCGTGGCGCAGCTCCCGCACCCGCGAGGTGCCGCGGTCCCCGCGTCCCGCCCGCTGCCGGCCCGCGGCACTGACCAGCGTGAGGGCGGCGCGGGTCGCCTGGATCCTGCGCTTGCTGACGGCGCGCACCGTGGCGCGCACCACGGACGAGGCCATGGCCCAGCGCCCTCGCCCAGGGCAGCGCCGCCCGCACGCTGTGACGCCAACGCGCACGGGCCGCGGGCGGGGACGGGCGTTGGCGGCTCCACCCCCGGAGAGGCGCCCGGTCCCGCTCCGGCCGCGGCTCCGCGCGGGCGGGGCAGCGCAGGCGGCGGGGCAGCGCGCCCAGATAAGCGGCAAAGATAGCCGGGACGCCCTGCTTGCCCTTCAGCCGCCCTAGCGGAGGCCGCGGCAAAACAGCCGCCCAGTATCACGTGGAAAGGGGAGGTTTTCCCTGAAAGCCTTCAATGATTGGTCTGTCAGCGCCGTTGAAGGTCCAAGTTAACAGGTTACGGAATAACAATCTTTATTAATTTAGAGTGCTAGGGGGTTGGAATGGAACTTAAAGATCATCTAGTCCCAACCCTTTTGCCGTGGGCAGGGACACTGCCCACTAGACTAGATTGGTCAAGGCCTTATCCAGAACTTCCCTAAGCAATCCATAACCAGTGTCTCACCTGCCTCACAGTAACAAATGTCTTCTAATACCTCATTTAAATCACCCCCTTGTCTTATCACTACAGTTCCTGACGAAGTCTCCAGCTTCCCTGTAGGCCCCCTGCAGATATGGGAAGGTTGCCATGAGGTCTCCAGTTAACTTTCTCTTCTTCAAACTGAACAGCCCCGACCTTCTGAGCCTGTCTTCATAAGGGAGGTGGCTGCAGTCCTCTTATCAGCTTACTGCAGAGAAGGCCACACGCTTAACAATTCCATATCCTTCTTAAATTGGAGGTCCCAGAGCTGGATGCACGCACAAGAGGCAAGCAGGAGAGACAGAATCCCCTCCCTGGTCCTGCTGCTTTGGATGCAACCTAGAATTCTGACATTTTAAGGTGCAAGAATTGCTGGTGACCGTAGCTGACCGTGAAAACATATTCAGAGCAATATTTTAATTCAAAGCACTGTACTAAAAACCTCTAATCCCTGACAAGTCAGCTCAAGACAACAATTTACCATTCACAGAACACTGTTCTTACCCCATAGTTGTCCCCACAGGGGCAAAGACAGATTGAGCCTGTCAATTGACTCCAGAAGTTACAATGGAGTCTTTCCTAACTTCTCACCCTTCTGAATTCACTTTTGTACTATTTGCTTATGTTTAGATGGAGCTAGAGTGGCTGTAGTCATATAGCTTACCCTGTGAGGAGTGGTTGTACGTTGGGGGTGGGTATCTCAGAATACATAATGTGTCAGCCTAAGGAGAGTGATTCCACCACAGCTGCTGATTCATCAACAGGACACCTTCCTTTATCTCCCTTGGTGTTCAGCTGCTGTGCAGCTTATCAGCCAGAAAGGACCACTAAGTTCAAGCCTCTGCAAGAGCCTGGTGATAGTGTATCTACTCCACCCACCTTTAGCATGTACAGTGAGTGGGAAGTCACACTCGCTGGCGACATTCCACCCAGGGAGTAGCAATCCTATTTTCCTCTACAATTTCCGTACCATTATCTTTTTACCCCCAGACATTTTCCCACACCAGAGAACAATGGAGGCCCATGAGTGCATAGTTCCCCACCTACAAAATACAGGCACAGAATGTGAATATTTATGGACTGCCACATTGGCAAGCATTTTAAAATAATGCATATGGCTATTCAATATGAAGCTTTGGCTCAGAGGGCAAAATGCATGTGTAGAGTAATTCAGTTTGGACAAATCCCTGGGCAAAGTGCAGAGGACCTGGAACCTTCACAGACAATGCATTGTGTCTGCCCTCCTGCTGAGCAGGATCCTGCCCTTTCCTCTGGGTTCATGCCAGTCTGGGGCCAAGTAAGAGGATGGCCATGCAGTGGTCAGGGCCCAGCTGCCCTTCTTGATCCCTGCCTGGTGCAGAGGCAGCGTGGGAGGAGAGCGTGAAAGCTGCTGGATGAACTGAGCTGCCATTCCCCAACTCCTGGTGGCTGCAGCGACTTCACGCTGAAGAAACCCCAACAGCCTTGGTACAGGGAGACTCTTACTTTAAGTTGAATGATGGCTATGCCAGAAGGTAAACAAGTACTCATTTTTCATTTCCACATTCCAGCATCCTTAAATATGCTAGATAATACTTTAAATCCCTGTTAATGAAGTCCAAGCACAAGAAACACATTTGAGTCTCATCACCTCACTTACTTCCCTGATTCTGGCCTTAGTAGTTCTGAAGAGCTTGGTAGTAAGTCAGATGTGTTAGGTGTTTTTTACATACATAATTATGCTCTTTACTGAGGCACAGTACTACTACTTCAAATATAAAGACAGCAGGTGTATAAAAAATTTGTATTTTTTTTAGCTACAAAGAGTGTGTCTTTTCACACGTAATTCATGCACCTTGAGCATGCATCTCAACTAAACTACGCCTTCTTAGGGGGAGGGGGGTTTAATGCACTACTGGGCTGAAAGCTGAAGTCAGTACATTTGAGGGGGGAAGCTCATGTACAAATGCAGGTAATACCTCCTTCATCATTTGCACTCGACTATGCACACACAACTTTCCTCAGGATGCCTCCAATCATCAATCCTTAGTCCCCTGCCTGCTGAATATATGTCCACATGGAAGACTGAACACGGGCTAGAAAAACTGCCTTCTCCAGGACAGGATAAATGCAAAAATCAATTTTAAAATATAACTATTTCAAGTTAGATTTCAAGAAATATTGATATGGTATCAGTATGGAAGAAAAAGCCAACAACTTTCCATGCTAGAAAACTCCCATTCTAAGCAGCTACTTCAAGCCCTGGAAGCTTTAAGTAAAATTTTAACAGATGGGGAAGCAGTTTTAAATATAGCTAGGAAACAAACCCCACCAGAACAATTACATTAGGGAAAATGTATGTGTGTGATCTCATGGTTAAACAGCTAAATGACATTGAGTTACCCGTTTAAGAAAGTTAACTGTGCTGCAAACCTGAAAAACCTTCATATTTCTAAATTTCTCAGCACTGATAACCTACTGTTCATAGCATAAAACATATTCCAGCTTTGGAAACATAGACATCAAAAGCATTTGAAATTCCTTTGAAATATGATGACAGCACATTTTTCCAATAAAAAAGGCAGCATAAATAAATAACTGCCTGTCCCTCCGTATCATTAAGAAGGACAGAGTATACACCTGGTTCAGAAGAGTTTATACACTTCAATCCCACCAGCAGAATTGGATGTAACTCTCTTAAAACTAAATAAAGCACAAAGGTAATATGCTTGAAAATGTGTTTAGGAAAGAACACAGAAGAAATTATTTGTGAAAGCAACACATCTGGAAGTTCATAGATAGCTGGCTTCAGATGGGTGAAAACCAGAACAAGACTTAGGATGCTAGTTCCCTAAGACCCCTTTGGCAATTCTAGCTTTCAGCTTCCATAAAAATAGGTAGGGAAAAAAAATTGAACATGATGGTTCTAAATCCAGATAATTATAGTAAATCCATTTCTACATGTCAGAAATATTGAAAACTACAACCTCAGGAAAAAAAAGAGAGACTTAAGTCTGATTTTCACTTTTTTTTAAAATTTATTTCAGATTCATAAATTAACAGTGGTTTCAATTTTAACACATAACTATTTCTCTTTTGAACAAGGTAAGATGGTGCATTACCACCTCTGGAAGGATTTCAAGTAAAACTCAAGTTTGTACTACTAATGAATGTAAATTCTTGACTGGTACAAGGATCCTCTTCATATTCTATGAAAATGGACATGTATTTTTCCCCCGTTGCCAAATATAATACCTCTATTTCTTAAAGCATTTTTGTCTGTATCCCCAAGGCCTTGAAAAAGATTCTTAGCAGCAACAAAACAGGACTGACCTGTTACCTAATCTCTCTTTCTTTCTTGAACACGAGCACAGCAGCAAATAAACTCCCATAAAATCACAGAACAGAAAACAACCCCACAAAATCTCAGTGGCACTGCTTGTCCAGAGATTGTTTAAAATATGATGACTAGTGTCTATCTTTTTAGTTCTCTGGAGAAATAAACAAGAATATAGCAGTCAACAAACATCTCAAACACTTACACAAGGATTCAATAAACAATCAACATTAATAAATATCATTTGCTCCTTCAAAAGATTCATTTTTGAAGAAAATATAATTTATTTGGCTAGCACATGTTTTAGTGCAGTTTAAAATGGTCAGGTGGAACAACAAAACCCTGAAAACAGTTCATTTTTAGTACCTGCCCTTTTCTAAATGCATTACCTAGTAAACAAATACAAAACATCATGGCTTTCTATTAAAATGCTCAAACAATCTATTATAAAGAGCAGGGGTCTGTATTAAAATCCACAGTTGCTTGTACTAGCAATCTAAAAGAAAACACCCATATTTCATTGAACTTAAGCTGAAGGTTGTCTATGCTGCTGTCCTGTGAATTCAGAGGCTTTAGCCAAAGACATTTCTTTTAAGTGAATAATGGGCCTGTGTTGCAATTTATCAGTGCTTAATATCCCTCATGATTCTTGCTGGGTCCTCTTCTGTGAGGCTTTTCCCTGAGTCATGTATTTATTGGAAAGGCTGCCTAAATTGGGAGGAAAAAAGCATAATGCTTTAAAGGTATTATTTGTTGGTTTTTAAAAACCAAAACCAAACAAAAACAAAGCAAACAAAAAAAAACCCCACAAAAACCCCAGAAGGACATAAATGAACTGAAACAAAAGACAGGAGAAAATTACTGTCAAGTCAAACTACAATGAAAGGACACACAGTTCAACTTAAGATCATTACCTGCTAAAGGAAAGTAGGAAATAATCAGATACAAAATTGAGAACTAGCATTTTCTTGAACTAAACACCTTATGACAAACCACTTTGGGTTACAAAATCCCCAAACTAAATTTGAAAAAGCCCACCAGGAAAGACAAAAAAATGTGTCTTCCCAACAAACTGATAATTTGATTTGAGATACTTAATTGCAGTCAAGTCTTCACAAATTTCAGAGAACTAATTAGGTCCCCCTCCAACTGCACAGAGATTAGTGTATATAATGCATATACATGGTGCTGAAAGGTTTGCAGAGTTGTACTAGAAATTGCAATTAAAACAAAAGCAGCTATTCTTAAAATCTTCATTGTACTTGTTAATAAGTGTGTGAAATTGCAGTAAGGAAGCTACATTATTAATCAGGCATTTAAAGCAAAACATTTCTGATTCAGAAGGAGTACCTAAAGGCCTTTATAATACAATCTCACTGCTACTTCTAAATGTAATTTTTAACTTCTTTGCGTTTTAGCAACCAAGGATGTGGTTTGATAATCTCTAAGTTAGTTTATCATGTATAATTCTAGACAATTACTGCAAGAAATCCTCACAGGAAAGCATTGCATGTTTTGTCCCTGAAAAATCAGAGAACCAACGCCATGTAAGCTGAAACAGGAGAGATTGATACAAGTCCACCATACCCTGCTGCAAAATAAATCCACCAGAGTCAGTGATATAAAGGCACAGAATTGTTATGCCTAAGTTTTGCTTCAAATACAAAACTCAAAATTTGTACACTTCTCCAGGTGGCTTCAGCCTGTTCAAGCTGCCACTGTGTTCAGCAAATTAGCTTGAGTTTCTATAAGGACTGATGAAGAATCATACAATTATAGAGACGTCTTCAACTACATCAAGTTGCTCAGAGTCCCATGCAACCTGACCTTGGATGTTTTCAGGGGTGAAGCATCCACCACCTCTCTGAGCAATCTGTGCCTGTGTTTCACCATCCTTGTTGTAAAAAACTTCTTTTTTTAGTCTAATGTAAATTGACCCTCTTTTTGTTTTAAAACATTACCCCTTACTATCCCCTGCTAAAAAGTTTCTTCCCACCTTACTTAAAGGCCCCTTTTTACAACTGAAAGCCCACAATAGCCTTCCTTGAAGGCTTCTTTTCTCTAGGCTGAACAACCCCAACCCTCTCAGCCTCTCCATAGGAGAAGTGCTCCATCCCTCTAATCATTTTGGTGACTCTCTTCTGAACTGGCTCCAATAGGTCCATGTCCTTCCTGTGCTGGGACCCCAGAGCTGGATGCAGGGTTCCAGGTGGGCTCTCACCAGAGCAGAGCAGAGCGGTAGAATCCCCTCCCTCCCCTGCTGGCCAGGCTTTTACACATAGTTTCTGAATTGAAATGAAGATATACATACCTGACTGGGGACTCAAAAATACTTTTCCTTTTTGTTTCTTTTTTTCTTCATGCATAAGCACTCCCTATAAAAACATTCACATATCAATAAACCAACAAAACTGAAGTATTCGATTTCACAACATAGAAGTTTTTCCTTGAAAGCTTAGGTAAAGCTTTTCTTAATTACTTTATATGGGCTTTAAAACATATAAAAAGTAAAAGATGAAACCAAAGTGGCACTTGGTGTTTACCTGATTTAATCTACCAGCATGTTTGAGAGCAGTGGGTAAAGAAGGGGACCCGCACAACACTTCTGACTTTGAGCCATCTGAAAAAATCATAAGAAGGAGTTGCTAATTGGAAACTAGTTTCCATTTCACTTATCATAAAACAGAAAAACACCAAAATATTTTCTATCTAGAATCAGAAAATGTAGACTGTGGGACATTGTTATTTTCCTCAATTTTATAACATGGAAAACTCACATAATGTGGAGACATATATTTAAGTTAGGAACCTATAATAAATTAATCTTCGTATCCTGCTCCAGAATCAGCAGAAGACAGGGAACTTAGAATGAATGAAGGTAAGGTGGTAAGTGTCCATAGTCTCACAAAATGCAGCAATGCAAAGAGTGAAGTCTAGACTCTTTGATCCATTTGTTTGTAGTACTTTATTCAACTAGGAAGAACACTTGAGGCAGTAAGCAAGCAATAAAAGACAAAGCCCAACCTACAGCAATTCTTTCAAATTGAAACATATTGAGTCCCAAAATACAAATCATAGATAAAAACACCAATTGCAGAATGTATTATTTTAGACATATATACTGTACAGCCTAATAATAGTTCTCCTGTGATGAATGCTAAATATGATTGACTATGAAAGACTCAGGAGTATTCCCCTCCACCTTAAGAGACTCAGTATCACAGCAAACAGAATGGCTGGAAGAGAAGTTTAGTGAGATAAGGTCAAAGATGAACAAACTCAAAAGTTAAATTTAGACTTGACATACACCTTCAAAAGGTTAGAAGCTGAAGGAAGCATGGTTTCAATTTTTAATCAACTCTTCTGTCCCTCCAGTACTTCTAGTAGTCTATCAAAGTAAGAATACTTCTAAATATATTCACAATTTTGAATATACTTGCACCATTTTCCTCCCTCTTCCAGTATTTTAACACAGTCCTATGATCTCTTCCACTAAATGCATCTGACTATGAAGAGTTTCCTGATCTAAGGCAGACAGGATATTTCTGCAAGTAGAGAAAAGCTGGTTTGAAAAATATATAAAAGACTCCAATCTGTTCGTTTAAGAGGTCAAGGTATGACTAATTTGTAAAACAAATTTTTTCCAGCCTGAACTTAAGTGCACCCAGGTTTACCTACAGGGAAACAGTGATACTTTGCTCCTTTGGAAGCTAATCACAAATACCACCTACTGTCTTAAGTCTCAGTTTTATCTTAGAAAGGTATTCCTTCACAACACACATGATGAGTGATCAATCATATTTGAAAGATGACTTAGATGATTATATACTTTTGCTTAGCGGTGTTTCATTCAGGTCTGTCAGTCAGGATCTATAAGACGAACTTCTGTATCCCTTCAACTGCTGAATCAAAACCATTTTAATTTTATTCACAAAACTCAATCTGAGCAAGTCTGTACACTTTTCATTTTGACTTCAGGGTCATATAGAATCACTCTGGTTTAGGTAATGTGAAGAGCTGTAACACAAGCTTCTGTTGCAATTATGATGAACTGGAAGAGAAGCTTCCAGTAATTTGAAATGTTGGCAAACTCATATATTGTGATAACAATGAAAGCAATTTCAACATATTTGATACTCATACCCTTTTTATTATAACTATCTTATCTGCTAAGAGAAATCATGCCAAATCTCCCAGGATACAGCACATTTCTGAAAGGAAGGTGAGGATGAAGGGAAAATAGTTAAATGTGACTACATTAAAAAACCTCCCACATTTACATGATGCAAAAACCTTATCGGTTAGACAACTACGTTAAAAATACAAAAAAACCCCCTAAGTGCTATTTAAACTACTCGGCTTTATCAGTTTCATACCTGCAACTCCTTTGTATTGTGGGCATTCCTTTTTAATATGACCTTCTCTTCCACAGATAAAACAACGTTTTTCTCTTATGTCTCTGTCTTCCAGGCGCTTCCATTTCTCTGCTGATTGCCTGGGAGTCTTCTCTCTCCCAGTTTCCACTATTACCCTTGCTAGTTTCCTCTTCTGAGGTGTACATAGGTGCAACTTTCCCTCCTTGATTGAGTTCTCCTTTTCTGTTGGTTTATTCTGCATTTCTTTGTCCTCTTTGCTTTTTTTCTCCTTGATTTCGCCATACCTTTGTGTACCTTCATAATCACGACGCCGTCTTAGTCTGCAGGAGCAGAAAAGTGCTGCAGAATTCAGACTCCTTACATTCACACACAGACTCAATAAAAAAAACCAAACAGAAAACGCATGTGCTATCCTTAGACAAAATAATTCTTCAGCAGGATCAATAAAGTGAATTGCCGTACTTTTCCTTTGACTCTTCCACCAAACAGTGCTCCTCTTCATCACTCATGATGTTACATGTATTTAATAATTTAACTTTACAATTAGATGATAATACAGTCCTAAATTCTAATAATGGTAACTCAAAAAATATAAGAACAACTGAAAATCTGTCTCCTTAAGTTGCATACAATGGAAGAGAAGAAACACCAAGCAAATTGCTAAAGAAGTACAAAAAAATAGGGCTACAGTTCTGGGTTTTTTCTATTTGTATGACTCAACCAGAACTCAGTTCTTTCCTTCTGAAACTGCATACTCACTCTAAATGTCTCTTCAGTTGAGAGAAGCTTCTAACACTCTGTGACCTGAAAGTCTAGTAGTGAGGAAACACTACCACTATCAGACTTGTTTCATCTAACGTCATACATGACTAGAGAAGGTGACAGGAGTGAAATCTCCAAATCTGAAGGTGATACCAGAATCCTTTGGCAAGTTGGATGTATTGCTAATGGCTAGAAACTTGGAAAATACTTCACAAAACTGAATGAAAGGCAAAAGAATGGCACGAGCTTCAAGGAAAGCTTCTTTTTTTTAAAAAAAGGCATAAAAGGAAGGCCTGGGGAACTATAGGTTGGTCATTCTCACCTCTGCCTGGTAAGATCATGGAGCAGATCCTCCTGAAAACTCTGCTAGGGCATGTGGAAAACAGAGAGGCAACTGGTGACAGCCAACATACCTTTGCTAAGAGCAAATCATACCTCACAAATCTGGTAGCTTTCTATAAATAAGGGTTACAGAAATGGTGGGTAAAGAAAGTGACTGATAACATGTACCAGGACTTCTGCAAAGCATTTGACACTGTCTTACACAAAATCCTTGTCTATAAAATGGAAAGATGGATTTGATAGGTGGACCACTCAGTGGATATGTAATTGGCTGGATAGTTTCACTTCAAGCATTGTGGTCAATGTCTTGATGTCTGTGTCAACACTAGTGATGAGTGGTGTTCTTCAGGGGTCTGTATTGTGACCAATATTATTTAACATCTTAGTTAGGGACACAGGCAAATGGATTTAAATGCACACTCAGCAAGTTCTTGGATTATTAAGATTAGCTTTAAACAGATACAGGAAAGCACTGTTTTACAGATCAGTCAGAGCACTTAGAGAACTGGTTGCCACAGGAGACTGCTAAGGACACCAAGAGAATCAGGCTCAGGAAAAAAAACAAAACCCAAAACTAAAAGGACAAAATCATAAACAAGTCCAGTCCACAAATGAGCATTAGCAGAGCAGGGTAGGTAGGTATGTGCTCTAACATCTCTTATACAGCAACTCCAGATGCTGAGGGAATGCATGAGGAGAGACTAAAGAAAACAACTAAGTTTTCCCTTCATAGACAGCACTCCCTCTTTCAATAAATGGCTGAACAGAGGATTCAGTGTATCAGTGGTTTTACCCCACAGGGCGTTTCTGTTCTTAGATGCACAATCCCATTTACTTTTCCTCTAATGTTGTATAGAATGTAGCTGAGTATGTGTAATGAACTGGTGTTTTACTTCAGAATGCAAGATTAAAAATCAATAGATCTAAGACAGCAGTATGGATGTTGGGAAGACTTTCACACCACATTCGGCATTCTTTAATTTCAAACTATCATCAGCTACTGTGCTTGCAATTGCTAAAGCTGAGTAAACTGCCAAATTAACAGCATCAACAATGTAAGTTCACAAGTCTCTAACATGTAGTGGAACAGCCACTTCAACCAACATGATGTTAGTAGCTTTTTTTTTTAAACTTAGTTACAGGAAAGTGCAAATGATTTCTAATGACAGCTTTTAACATAAATAGATTCTAAACAATGGTTAGATTTTTCTATCCACCTTAAAAGTGAGCATAAAGGTTTTAAGATTTCACTGTTTTTTAGACATGAAGTCCTTAAAGAGCTTTGTTGTAACTAAAATAAAATAAAATAAATAAGTAAACTAAACTAAAATAAAAATTAAAGGATGAGTTTTAGGTTTAGGCATTTCATAAGAGGAAGAACGGCAAAAGCCACCTCGCCTTTCATCTGTTGCCAGAAGAGAGTAGCTGAATATTGGATTTGGCTACTCAGGGACAGGAAGCATTCTCTTGGATGTAAAACAGGACATTGTTCTCATACATGTGTGCTTATGAAAAGTAATGCTGTGACATTCTTGCCTTGCTTTTGACAGGAATTGCATGATTCTGTGAATTTGACAAAATCATGCCTTGCTAGGAGCAGCAAAATTCTGGTAGTAGAAGCTATTAAATAAATAAAAATACAGACTATATCCATATGTACTTTTCACAGCACGCAGTTATTCGGCTCTACGGAATATTTAGATTCTCTGTGACTACTCCTTTCCTATTTAACAAAATGGAGAGTCAGTATTGATACTTTAACAGTTTTGCAGCAACACTATCCACCACTGCCAAAAGAGGTACTGCTACATTTTAATTCAGCTTAATAATGAAATAAAGTTACACACAGATGCCAATACTACACTCACTTTCGTCTCATGGGACAATCTTTCATGAAATGGCCAATTTTACCACAGGTTCTGCAGCATCTATCATTTGGTGCCAATTCTCCTTCTGTTAGAACCTCAGGATCAAAAAAGTACTCCTGTAGAAAAAATCATATATTTAAAATGAAAATCCAAACACCTGGAAACTAAGACAGATACAAAAGTGTTAAAACAGCAGTAAGAGTTACAGAAAGGAATACTCTTGGGGTCTGTAGCTGAACCCTGAAAGATCTAATGAATTAACTGGTCACTGATCTCTTTGACAGGCAGCCTACTCACCACCAGGTCTGCACACTGTTATAAAACTGCAGTTTTTAAGAAATGCTAAGGTGGTTTTGATTTGGATTAAAATATATAAATCTGTACAATGAAGCTCTGACTTGACTAGTATTCTGCATACCAAAATATTTTACATGCGAGTAACATCAAAACAGTACTCAGTGGTAACTCCCACGACATTCAGAGTAGTGTGGAAATTTAAGAGAAAGAGTTTACAGTGATGTAGCCATAGTCCTGCAAACGCTAAGTTATATGCCAAAGAGCTCACACATACTCCTCTTAGAAGTAACTCACCATTTTTGACGGGTATTCTTTAGGAAATATTTTTACAGGGGTACCAAATACCCTTCTGCCATTGATAAAAGCCTTCATTATAAAATTTGTCACTGTGGAAGAAAAAAAAACCCAAACCAAAATAATCATTTAAATATCAAACTAGAATGTAAAATAATATTGAAGACAACATCTTCACTTGGTAACTGAAATTGTTAACAGAAGACTTACTTTTTCTTGACAATCCAGCTCCAAGATTGTGGTTCAAATCAAAGGGATCTGTAGAAAATAACATGATAGGCATTCCTCAATGTGCAGACAAAAGAGTGGAAATTCTTTCCATGAAAATGAAATGGTCCAGAAAACAGGTTACAGATTATTTCTAAAATATATAACTGCATTTTCTCTGTCAGAGAGCACAGTGATAATAAACAGCGATAATAAACAGTAATCATAGAGAGTTGAATCATTTAAGTAAATACGGGCTCAGCTAAACCTAGTATTTTTGAGAACACCTCAATTGAATCACACCTAATTTCTTTGCCAAAGGATTTTGTTGAATCTATTTTTCTGCCATTTACTTAATAATGAAAAGTGCAAAGTTTGCTTTGCAACTTCTTTTCAGTAGCCAAAAATCCCTTAAGAATAATGTTTAGCACTACTGAAACTCAATGGCAATTTTGAGATGCTTTCAAAACATGGGCATTTAAAAATTCATAATCTAGTAATAGAAAAATAAATAAGCCTTGTGAAAAAAGCAGAATTTTCACATTAAAGAAGTTCTGTATATTCCTGTATTTTATATGGTTTTACCTTCAATTACAATATATTTGGAGGTCCACTGCTTCTTGAAAGTTGTAAGCAGATTTTTTCTCCTGATGCAGATGACATGCTCTTTGAAATCAAATTCTTCTGTGTAGAATCGGAGAAGTCCCAGCCACAGTTGCCCAGCAGATTCAGTGTTTTTCCCATAGTCTGGCCAAACAACTGACTAAAATGACAAAAATATTGTTACATTCAGTACTTACATTAAGCATTTTCATGATTTTCATTATATATTTTCAACATTTATTTTATACAGAAAAACAACGGAGTTACACTAGAATACTTCCTTTCATAACTTTTATTCATAATCCAATATTGATTTTAAACAGTATATTTTTTAGTCTATTAGTAACCAAAGTGGACAATTACTAGAACTTCTGGCACTAGGTTTTGCCTCTTAAGAAAAGAATTTATCAATTCACTTTATGAGTCTGTATAAAACGAAATTATTCAAGGAAATTAACCAGATATGACCAGATATACAGGTGGTAGCAGTTATCTTCATCCAAAGAGACAAAGAACAATTAATCATCCTTAACAGCTTAAAATAATTTTGTGATCTATTTTGTCAGATTTTGGAGTTTTTTTTTCCAGAGATGAATTACGACCGACCATATTCCTAAAGCTTTACGATACAGGAATAGGATTTTCAAAACAGGAGCTACTCCACTTCTATTCCTGTATTTGTTCTGGATAGAATGAATTTTTTTCTCAGTAGCTGGTATAGTCTGGGTTGTGTATTTAGCATAAGAATAATGCTGATAACACTGATAACTCACTAATATTTTAGTTGCAGCTCGGTAGTACCTACCCTAATGTCATGGACTTTCCTGTTTCCCATGCTCTGCCAGCCAGCAGGAGCACAGAAAGCCAGGAGGGAGCACTACCAGGACAGCTGACCCAAAGCAGCCAAAGGGATGTTCCATACCATGTACATGAACTCAGGGGGAGTGGCCAGGAGGTATTTACTGCTGCTGAGGGATGGGCTGGGCGTCAGTCAGCAGCTGCTGAGCAGTTGTGTTGGGCATCTCTGGTTTCTCTTGCGTTATAGTCCACTCCCTCTCTTTTAAATACTACCATTATTACTACTACTGCTACTACTGTTATTATTAACATCATTGTAACAATTAAAAGTATGAGGACTATTATTTTATTTTGTTTCAATTAATAACATGTTTTTATTCCAACCCACAAATTTTACTTTTTTTCTCTTTTAATTAGCTTTCCCACCAGGGAGGGGTGTGGGGAAATGGGAGAGTGGCTGTGTGGTGCTTAATTGCCAGCTGGGGTTAAACCACAATATTCAACCTCTATATTAGGGAACGCTGTCTTTAAAAGGAATTTCTATTCATTCGCCAAGCTACAGACAACATTTCCAATTAGCCTGATTTACTCACCAACTCCTCTAGCTTATCAAAGAAATATACATTCCAGCCATCAACCAAAATTTCAGGCTTTTTTGGTTCTTTGTAGATCTGAAAGAGTAGTATTAAAACTCATTAGAAGAGCCTTTCACATTCAGCACTGACATCCTTCTGATCAATACCATGTCCAGTTACTCATTTCTTTACAATATACTGTACCTCTTGAAGAACAGGGATGACTGGTGGATTTCTCTGTTGAAGGAAATAAAGCACCATAAGTGTATACGCGTAAGATGACAGGCTACCTCGAGATGCATCTCCAATGTCACATATCTAGAAAAAGAATCATGATTATTATCTTTCATGGTGACCATCCCTTGCTGAAGGAACTACTGCTTCTAGAATGCCTGAAACATACTTACCTTTGTAAAGACTTTCATTGTGTAACACAGATATTTTACTCTAGGATCAATAGCTGCGTATGATGACAGAAGTCTGGTGTTATGCAAGGCCTACAAAAATAAGGAAGTCATGTAGATAATAAAGAAGCTCTGAAGTTATGAAGAAAATAAGCTGAAAACATGAAAAAGAAAAACTCTAAGGTGCATCATCAACTAATACATATGTGAAGCCCTGTGTAGTAGGAATATATATTGAGAAAGGAAGCACTCAACAATGAGGTTATCACCCGCTCTTTTGAAAGCCTATCAACTTCCTTGATCTGTATGGAAGTGGTACAAAGCAGCATTCACAGAATAATACTTCAAAACAAGAAGCATTAATCTCTGACTATAGTTTCAAAATATTTGGTAGAAGGTAACTACTTGAACCCAGAGATTTCAGTCCAGATGTGTAAGAGCTACCAACAGACACATATGAAAGCATAACTTCAAGGAGAACACTTTCCCACTTAGTGATTATCCTCCTCAAGACTTCCTCTGAGCTCATAAAAAACCTTCAGAAAGCCTAAAAATTGTCTCTATGACTTAACTTTCCTTTGCTGTTTCAAGGAACAGGGTTTTGAAAATTAGACACATTGAAATAAACTAAATCTGTTTTCAAAAAGTTTGGCCAAGAATACATGGATTGGTTTTGTTTGTGGTTTGTTTTTTTTTTTTTTTTTATTACTTTCTGATATGTTACAGTTCAGGCAAGCTGGGTTCAAAATCACTCTTTCAGTTCTCAAGGCTGGGCAAGAGCCATGATGCTAAGAGGAGTCTAAAAAAGTCTTCAGTTAGTTTATTTTGACTCTCATTTGAAAAAGACTTACAATACTTAAAGCACTCTTTCTTACTATTACTGAAAAGCTAATAGATTTTCTTAGGAAGGACACCTCTTAGGAAGGACAACTCTTGAAATCACAACTGTGCAGCTGACTCACTCACAGTCAAACAAACAAAACCAAAAAGGTTTCTTTGAAACATAAAACTGCAACAGATAATTGGAAACAGTTGCTTTTTGAACCTCAATCAAACCATCACTTCAGTCTCAAGAAACAGGCTCTCAGTTTTTTGTTACACAACATAAAATAAAAAAGGAGATAACCTTACCAGAGTATTATATAAACTGATGTCTACTTCAAGACCACTTCTGACATGGAAAAATTTGACAATTGGGACTTTAGCAGTTGTTATAGGCAAGACATTTCTTAAACCTAGGATGAAATGTTTTATTACTGAATGGCTACAATACAGTCCTACACAGTATCACTTAACTTCCAACTGTAGCCAAAAGGCTACAAAATAAAATCTTAGTTGACACCAAATTTGTATTTCAGTTACATTTCAACACTGATTTCAGAAATTTGTCAAACATGATCAATCTGATAAACATAGTTTATATAAATTTATGTTTAGCCCCCTCAAAAAATAAATAGTCTAAATAAGAGTGTAGAATTTCTTTATAGAGAAATAAGCTTAAGACATAAATGATAGTTCATTACAACTCATTGGAGATACACCAAAACGAGCACTATAAAATTCATGATTTCTTGTAGAAAAAAGCAGGATTCAAACTGCAGACTTGTATCAGAATATCTTTTACTATCAACTTCACATACAAGTACGTAATTATTAAACTGAAGCCTCAAGTCTTAAATCATTATTTTTATGCGTGTAAGTTATAAGCATACTATCTGTCCAGATCAGATGTGGTCCCATAACATAATAACCTTGAATACCTATATATACAAACAAACCCAAACGTTCAAAATATTCAACTTCACTCTTACTAACATAAACTCTTTTATGTTATTTATATCTTAATGACTTTCACCCACAGTGCCCCAGAACACTGTCACTACAGCAAATGAAGTAACAAAACTATAATCACTTATTTTAATTTTCCAGAAAATTACCTGACTGTTTCTTGAGAACTTTTGCTAAATCTTCAATGATTCTGATGCAATCAAGTCCCTAAAAGACATTAAGAAAAAAAGCTGAAAGCTGTATCTGCTGCAAGTATTTTAGGCAACCTTTTATTATGTGCCCTTAAGCTTAAAGCTGTATAATCAAATGTTTCATGTTATACAGAATTATGCAAATACAAGAAATTCTTTCAAAATGGCATATGTAAAATCAACAGCTGATAATGTAATAATGGAAACTTTTTAAAAGCTGATATTCAGCATGAAAGGAGACAGATGTGCTCTTCCATTGTTTCCCATTCCCAGTTGTTCATGCAGTCAAAAATGTTACTTATCTGCACAAATAAAGCTAGAAATGCAGAATTTGGGAGAAAACTGGCTACTTCATTCTTATCCCTAGGGCAACAGTAAACACTCCCAAAATAATCTGCCTCAGTGGTACCTTAGTATTTCCTTCTAATATTAAAAGCTTTTATAAAATAATGAATTTGTTATGATAAATACACAATATAAGAAAATTCTGCATTTATTTAACCACAAACCAAAATCTGAACCTACCTCAGCAGTTTCCAGACCATCTATTGTCATACAGATATCAAGATCACTTTGTTTGAAGCCAAAGCCATTTTTTGAGGAGCCAAACAAATCCAGCTTGGTTCCTGTAAGGCATGGGTTGTATTACATCCATATATCAACAAAAATTATCCAATTATATATAACACAGAATCTCAAATTGTATGTAGCTGCAAACCACTGCATGTATTCTAATACAGGAGAGAAAACATTGTATTTCTGTAGTACATGAAAACTTTCTGATCAACTTTGCTTATGAGAAAAGAATCTCTATTATTGATTCAAATAAGCAGTCTGACAAATCCAGAAACAAGTTAGGTTTTCCAGTAATTAAATCATCAGCATATAGGTTCAAGCTGACATCTGACTGAAAAATGTTTTGTACAGAGATTCTCAGGGAAAGGGATATACCTGGCTCCAGCCAAAAAAAAGTATTTTTTGAATTTTAAAAGACCATGAACTGACGTCCAGGTGTTACAGGTAAGAACTCCAGAAAAAAACAAAGGAAAAACAAATCAAATGCCTAGGTTCTGTGAACAGGCCAGATCTTGTGCCCATATTTTAAAATATTCCAAGGCCAGTAAGTTTCAGTAGGAAGTACTAAAATAACCTTGTTATTTGTAAGAGCAGTTACAAAACTAAGTCTGATTAATAGTTAAAATAACAAATGTAAAACTATTCCACTTCTGCTTTGATTGTTTCTTCCTTAACTTGCCATTGTTCCTTCCTACTAATGTGTGCTATATATAATAAATGAAAAAATTTCAAATTTAAAAAAGCCTGAAAAGACTTAGAACAAAAATTAAGTAATGAAGCATTCCAATGCTGAGCAACAATATGGGTTAAATATTCAAAACTAAAGTGTTTATTGTACTGAAATTATGTTTTCTTGGAAAACACTCAAGTATGAACAATCAAAAATATAAATACGAAGATAAAATGGCCTAATTACCCGGGAATTCCTGTCTAATGAAGATTTCCAAGCTTTGTCTTATATGTTCCCGAGCATGATCTTCTACTTTATTTGGAGCAAAATCATCTTTAAAAAAAGAAGAAAAAAAAGACAACAATTTAGGTAACTAGTTTTCACGAAGAGCAAAGATTCAAGTGAAAATAGAGAGGGGTTTACAGTGGGGCAGGGGAAGGGAAAGAGAAAGAGAAAATTCACATGTGAAGGAAAGAAAGCAAGGATGAAGTAGAAGAGAAATACCTGCTCAAAGAAAAACATTAATTAGACAAATAATGCATTTTGTCTGGTCAGAAATGGCGAGAGAGAAAGGAGGAAAGTTGGGTCACTCTGAAAAGAACAAAAGTGGAGAAATGTTACAAAACTATATTTTTCACATTTTTTTCTAGAATACTGAAGTCTTTTTTTATGAAAACTACAAGTTAAGGAACAGTCAACATGATTCAAATCAGACAAATACAAAAGCATCAGTCAAAAAGTCCACCCAAAATTAGATTCTCAGAAAATGTATTTTCCTGTAGGAGTAATCAACCAGCTAGTTGGAAGAAAAATCTAAACACTTTCTAGTTCTCTAGATAAAAACTACTCAGCAGTTCTTTAAGAGCCATTACCATTAAGCCGAATTGTAGAATTGTATCCAAGAGTTGGAGGCAATGTAGGAAATAAACTGTCACCTTATAACACCACTAGTCGGTGGGCATTACGGTTTTTTTTCAGATTCTTTTTCTATAGCACAATAATCAAAGGAAAAAACTTACCGTAACACTGGACACAAACTTGATCTAGAATAACTGAAAACTTGGGTGGCAGTGGTGGCAGTGGGTCAAGCTCAATTTTCTTGAAGTCTTCTGGACAATCATTCTTTAAATGACCTTCCCGTTTGCACAAGCTACATACTACTGTAGGAGACTGCATGAACAAAAAGCAAGATTAGTTTTAAAAACTATGGTACTTTAATAAATTGGAGCAACACTTTCATATAACTTATAACAGAACACAAGCAATATATTTATGCTCTGATACAGCTTGCTTACCTTGCCCTTTGTAAATGCTTGTTTACTGAATTCATAAAAAAGTTCAGATTCTAAGCACTGCTCTACTGCTGTGGTCTCTTCAGAATGGCTTCCCTTCTCAGTATGATATTCTTGACTCAAATTGCTCCTCAGAGGTCCATCTACACTTTCTTTGAATTGTTTCTTTTCATATTTACTAGGGATGGAAAAATCATCTTCTTCCTCTGACACTGCATCATCATCTCCAGATCCAGTATATGTGTTATCTAGTTCAGCTCCAGCTCTAATGGTAGCACTGCATTCTCTCTGATTTAGAAGAGTTTGTGCTTCCTCTTCTTCCTCTTCATCATCTGAGTTAATCATTTGGGATATCTGACTCTGTGCTGAACATAGGAATTTTTGTGGGGATTCATCCAACTCATCAGTACCTTCAGTGCTACTATACTCATCAATGTCGATCTTATCATCTGTTATACCACTGCACTCCAAGCCAAATTCATCACTCTCTGTAAGTGCAGTGTGTTGAAAACCTTCTAAGTCTGAAATCCTACATGTCTCTACTTCATGCTCATTCACCATAACAGGGAGTTCTCCACTGTCACTGTCTTCATCAATTCTCTGCTCAGCAGCCAAAATAGTATGCCATTGTCTTTTTTGTTGTTCATGTTCTTCCTCTTCCTCCTCTTCTTCATCTTCATTTTCACTCTCTGTCTCTTCACAACTAGGTTTAAAATCCTCATTATCTCCAAAAATAACTTCCTCAATTATGCAGTCTGAGTCTTCATGGGTAATTCCCAGATGACTTATATCATCAGCCAATTCTTCTTCTGTGAAACTTTCTGAGCCATCACACAGTTTTGAAGGACCAATTTTATGTTCCCTGGGAATATGTGTATCCTCTGTTATGCTATCTTCTATTATGGCCGTGTTTGTTCTACCAACCAAGTTTTGCAAGTCAGAATCTTCATGCTTTATAGCATCTTTTCCATGGTCCAGCGTTTGGGATTTCTCTTCGTTTGCATTTGAAGAGGGTATTTTGCTCCATTTTGCACTTTTTTTGTGAGGCAAGGCAAAATACTTGTAAGTTGCTCTCAGACAGTGAAGAACATACACATACACTAGTTGGCTGTTCAAAGTTCTTGCCACATTCCTTTTGACTGAATATGGGTCTAGTAGAAAGAAGAAGTGAGCCAGCAGTGAAAGAGTTAATTTCTTAAAAGAAGAATACACTTCAATCCCTACAGAGTCTGAATGGCTAGTAACTCTTAAATATTGTGCAGGGACACAAGATCTACAAATTGTGCTGAAAACAATCTTTTAGTTCACTTAATTATTTCTGATAATGTTTAAAATAATACTCAATAGAAATATCAAATAGATTTTTTAAAATAAAATATTCTATTATAACCAGTCCAACATTAAAAATTTCTAAGTTGTAACACTCAACATTAACAGCCAAGTCAGCACCTTACAAAAATTACAGTTCTTTGAAGTTTGTTGAGAGATATTTATATACCTTCCACAGCAATGCGCTTTTTAGGCCAGTCCTTTAATTCACGAGACACTGGTTCCTTGAGTCGTATGCTAATAACCAAATCAGCCATATTGAACTCCAAAGCATAGAAACGAAGCAGTTCAAGCCACAGCTGACCAACAGGTGCTGAACACTGCTGACCTACATCAAACACTAAGGGAACCTGTCAATTACAGAAGGAAACCTTAAATAATATTTAGTACACAGGTGTTTAACAATTTTACTGCTACGCTTCCTTTATGTCATCCACAATCTACTGTGGCAGAATTTATCATTGGTTCTTGACTCCTGCAATTGCAATAAAAACTGCAATTAAAAAATTGGAAGATACAGTATAAAGCTTCAAAATTGAAGAGTGCAGCAATGGTAAAGACTAGCATCAGTGATTAATAAAAATTGCTTCTTTAAATGTTTATGCCATAATTCATAGATTTCAAAGAAATAAGCATATCTCATGTCACAGGACAGAATGGATTATACAGCCTGTTTTTCAGCCAAGTCTAGCCTGAATTTTTAACTCTCACAACATGCAATCACATCATGATACTCTTTCTTACAAAGTTATTATAAGAGGAATAATTTGTAAGAACAGCTCAAAGCAAAGACAAAATATTTTTCATATGCTTAATCTAATTCAAAGATAAAACTGGTCCAAGTCTGTAAACTATATTCTCCCGAATAGACTAAAATTCAAGGTCTTATCAAAGAGTTTGAAATTATATCTATTTTCCTGCCAGCTCCTTAGCACCAAGAGCTAAACACAACAGACCTTGAAGCAAGCAGGTGTGCAATCTCTTAGTTCAGCTCATGGTTTTGAAACATAAGCACAAAACTGAAATAGAAGGTTGTCCTTTTTTGAGAACAGCAGTGTCTGCTGGACTACTACAGAAACAAATTTAAAAGTTCAGACCTTGCCCCTTCTAGGGGAAGTTTCTTGTGGCAAATCAGAATCATCAGTGGGGTTATGCTCCCAAACCACAGCATTATTCTTGACTTCTCTCAGATGGAAATTAGTTAATTTGTTTAATGAGAATCCTCCGATCTAGAGGAAACAAAAAAAAGAAACATAGAGCTAAACATCACGTGAACTTTAAATTTAAGTCCCCACACTGCAGTAGACCAAAGTTGAAAAACAGCTGCTCCACATCTAGAATATGCCCCAACCTTTTTGTCTCTTGTCCTGATACTTCTCTACAAAAAAACTCCCAAGAGCTCAGTGCTCTTGGAAGGGTGTGCTGGCGTCCACAACTGAAGAAATACAGACAGTGATGTGGATTGAAAACTGGATGAATGGATGAATGACAGATCCCAGAGGGTTGCAATCAGTAGCATGTGGTCTAAACATGGGCTTGTCATTAGGGGTGTCAATATTGGGCTCAGTGTTGTTTAATTTGTTCAGCAGTGACTGAGACAAAGAGACAGAGGCCTCCTCAGCAGGTCATGATGACACAAAGCTGGGAGCAATAGCAAATACCCCAGAGTGCAGCCTTGACAGGATGGAGAGATGGGCAGAAAAGAACTGTCTGAAATTCAACCAAAGCAATAGCAGGATCCTGCACCTTGGGAGGAATAACCCCAGGCATCAGCACAGGCTGGGGGTGGTTCTGCTGGAAAGCAGCTCTGTGGAGAAGGACCTGAAGGTCCAGGTGGACAGCAAGCTGTCCATGATCCAGCAATGTGTGCCCTGGTGGCCAAGAAAGCCAATGTTGTCCTGGGGTGCATTGGGAAAAGCAGTGCCAGCAGGGTGAGGGGGGTGATCCTGTCCTTCTACTCAGCCCTGGTGAGGCACATCTGGAGTGCTGTGTCCAGTTCTGGGCTCCTCAGGACAAGAGAGACATGGAGCTCGTTAAGTGGGTCCAGCAAAGGGCAACAAAGATAATTAAATGACTGGAGCACCTCACTTATGAGGAAAGGCTGCGGAAACTGGGCTTATTCAGCCTTGAGAAGAGGCCTTGAGAGAGAACCTCATCAATGTCTGAAGGAAGGAAGGGTGTCAAGAGGACGGATCCAGGTGGTGCTGAGCAGGAGGACAAGAGGCAAGGGCAGAAACTGATGCAAGATGTTCCACCTGAGTATGAGGAAGAACTTGAGTCAAGGTACTGTGTGGATGACCAAACACTGGAACTGATTGGCCAGAAAATTCTGTAATTCTGTGTCATGTAACCATTTCTTTGCACATTAGACAAGCATAAATATGTATCTTATAATTATATGGCCATATACAACAGGACATTTTTCTTATCCAGTTCAGAAAGTGCATGTGCTTTTGAATGAGTCAGGAATGTATTAGGTATAATTGCTAACTGAGAGGTTCTTGTAATTAGTTACAGAAGACGGAACATGTGTGCTAAACATAAGACACTGTAAGTATAAAAATGGGTGCAATGAATATAATTGAATTGGAATTCAATTATTAGAATTGAATTATTGGAGTTGTATTATGGATGTCAATCCAGAATTTGATTCATTATTGGCATCCATAATACAACTCCTGATGCATTTTGGTTTTTAAACCAAAGAAATACATGCTGTAAACTCCTAATGCAATCCCTTCTGATGGTATTAGTGCACCAGTGTGTTGCCCAACCATGGTCTATTTTTTGGAGAATTAGATGGCAAATTCCAAGATGTTGTTTTGGGATGTAGCTATGTGGATTGAGTTCTCAACAGTCTGGAGGAAAGGCTGAAAAAAATGAGGAAGTAAATTGTTGCAAAATGCATTATTCAATGCCCACCTCCCCTTATTCACAGAAGGGGCAACAGAGCGCTTAATCCAGTGACTAGGATTGTGAAATGCAACCTTACAGTCAGGCATACTAAAGTTAAGTGTAGTCTTGAATGATGATGAATTCACACATGAATTCACATTTTTAAAACCTGCAGAAATGGCTTGCTTATGGCTTGCTCAGAGGAGCATAGAACTGACAGATTATATACCACCATAGGCAACTGGTCCTCTCATTTATACTAATCAGTGTAATAGTACACATACCCATGATCCCAAATAGACTGGCAGAAAGGGCTCTTTCCTCTGTTGTAGAAAGAAAATAACCATTAAAGCGAACACATAAGGTGACAAGCCTCCCTCTTCAGGACGATCAACACAGCATAACTGTAAAAACAAATTGTACAGCCATTAAAGCTTCAAGTGATACTATGAAAAATATTGTTTTAATTACTGTTCAGAAGTCACATTGAATACTACAGAAACTCAGATATCTTTGAGCTCTTACCAGATGCAATTTTTTCTCAAGGCCTGCATATTCACTGCAGTTATGGTATGCCATGCTACCATAACATTTTCAGTGTAAGAGCCATAGGACACAGACTGGCAAAACAGACAGCATAGACCACATTTGCAAAAAATGATAGCTCCTTCTGCATAGATACAGTAGTCTTTCAATTTTTGATATTTTAATTGCAGACACATCAATTTCAAAAGTTATGTTAATTCCCAAGGTTGTTTTCATCTACAATAGAGACAAACAGTTTTTTCATTTTTTTTCATTTTTATGAGAAACTAGCAATTCCATCTCCTATACATTCCTCTGACTGGTTTGGTAATGGAGCAGGATACTTACAGTCTGCATTCCACTGAATGAAGCTTAAAATTCCATTTTTGAAATTTAGTGGAACATTATCACACAAAAATGTACATTTTATAAATTATACTATTATTGATTTATAAAAACTTATGTCCTTATTTCAACTGTTTTTCAAGGGCTGTTTCAACAATCATTTTCTAAACGATAACTACAGGCATAATATCAAAGTTAATTCAATATTTATTCACAGATAAGGGATACAAATGACTCTCACCTTTGCCCAGTACCTGAAGGCAATCACTAAAGGTACAATAGTAGGTTCCAGCTTTCCAAGTGTAGCCAAATGGTTTGTTGTCAGACAAGCATTCTCATTCCCTGCACTCACTTTACAAATAAGGCCACTAAAATCCAAAAAGAAATGAAAGATCTTTAAGGTTTTGTAACATCCATAGATCAGAAAACACCTCACAGAACAGTGTAGCAGAAGGCTGTAGGGAAAGACTTGACAGCCTCTCAAAGACAGCATCTCTGCATGAAAAGCAGCATGCAATACTAATTAGATTTATAATTAGGTTGAGAATATGTGATTATAATTTTCTGTACAAGTGCTTTAAGATACAATTCAAATTTAAGTACTTTTCTAATATTAATTTACTGAATTGAAAAAGTTACAGTGCTCATTTCCTTCATGAAACAAAAATGTCTTCCCACACCACACCCACCATCAAACAGTTTCTATGCTGTTTTCACATAACATAAAATATTTTTAAACACCAAAAAATCAAGGTAGCCAAATAACTGGTAATATTTTTATCAGTAGCTGTTCATAGAATGTTTCATGAATCTTAATTGACATTCATCAAATGGGCAAAATAAAATATTTTTCACTTTTCTCAAAATACAAGCGAAGCTAAGCAAACTGTTCTTATCCTTACAGAAATCTATAATTTAATATGGTATCTACTCTACCTATAAGAAAGGAAAGTTTCTGCTTAAGCAATAATCCCAAATGGAAGGGTAAGGGTACATGCTGGAAGCCATAATGGTTGAAGGGGTTGGGAAATACACAGCTGAGGACAGAACAACCCTTACCCTCTTATTCTAGGCTAGGAATGACTTGCCCATGAGTGTTAGTTTGTGTTTCAAGATCCATGGAACTGTAATAATTTAGTACAGAAACGTCATTTATCAGGTGGTAATATAATTTACATTGCTATATACTATTAGAACACACAAAGTGACAACCGAGACCTTTGCTTTTCTCTGCACACCACCACTGGTACTCTAGCATGGAAATCTGCATCAACTTCCGTAAAAGATTCTAAATGGGAAAAAGAAAAAGGAGAAGCCACATTAAGCATGATGTTGATAAAAAATACGTTGAACTGGATGCAACTAGAGGAGTACAGGTAGAATTTCAGCTTCTGATATAATGACTTATATTGAGAAAAATAAAGTACATGTGATAAGAAGAATATGGTCTATACATGAAGGACTGTTAGGAAAATACTGAGAAAAACCAGAACTTTTCAAAATTCATATATATACAGTAGGTAAAATTAAGGAGGTATATTTTTGTTAAGAGCTGGCTTCAGTAATTGAGGCATGCAGAGAGACCTACAACACCTATGGAACAATATTAGTGTGAAAAATAAAAAAAAAAAAACCAACAGTGTTACATCACTACTATATAGAAAGAAACTTTTCCCTGGTTATCTGACAATCTTTTATGTAAATATAGAACAGGCTTTCCTACATGATATCCTTTTGCTATGCTTTTTCTCTTTTTTTCCTTATTCTTTATATCATTCAGCTGTCAGCCTCCCTAGTCCCTTCTCTTAGTGGTGCTGATTTGATCCAAACTAGACTTAATTTTTGATAAACTATGGTTTCACTGGGCCAGGAGGGGAGGAAACTGTCAAACAATTTTAGATACTTTACTCAAAAATTCTGAAATGACAATATTTTTGTGATATTACTTAGCCAACTGGACACCTAATTTCACTGAAAATTATCTTGCTTTTGCAGCTGAGGTACATCAAACATTTAATACTCTATTCTTGTATCTTCTCACTCACAGAGAAGACTCTGCACAACATGTTAATGCAAATATTACTTGCTTTTGTGATACAACAGTGATCCTAATTTCTTATGAGATCTGGGTCTTCTTCCTCTAATCAAACTTAAAAATAACCCCATTCTCAAAGACCATAATGGTCCAGATAATAAAATGCACATACAATGATGGTGGGGATGCCACTGTGAAAATCTAGGTCAGTAAACAGACATGTTTTGAATCATATGGTGTGGTTTCCCATCTGTGGGCATAAAGCAAGGCAAGAAAACAGTGAAGCTATGTTTGCAATCTGCATTTAAAAATAATAGAGTTTTCCTCCCCCCTGCCCAATATTTTCATTCTTTTTCTTGTCTGCATATGCTTGAATTGGTTTGAGTTAGGGCAGTTTCTTAAAGGATCTTAAACTTTATTTCCTCGTATTAATGCGCAGAGCTAAGCTATCTGAAAAAAACCCATGTGCCTGTATGCAGTCATCAAGGCCATCATGTGCACTGACAGACACGTGCAGGTAATTACAGGAAAAGAGACCACAATGTGAAAGTACATTACTGGGTTTCTGTTACGTATGTTAAAGAACTTTGGCTGCTTTCTGTACAAGGAATGGCTAATAGAGCAGGCGGGGAAGGACAGCAGAGTCTACCTCACGTGTAATGACATCTTCACTCATAATGTAGAAGAAAGCCTCCCTAGAAATTTCTCACATCATCAAAAATAAGAGGACTTCAGCCCTTGTAATAATGAATGTCAAACCAAAAGTAGTTTTCCTAATGTATTCTTTTCTGCAGTATTATTCAGTCTCATATCTTTCTAAAAAACAAATAGCATGTGATACACCTGCTCAGCAGAGGTGAAATTCAACAATACTAAACAGGAATAGTTTAATGAAATTGACAAGGCAGCAATTTTTTCTTACCACTGTTCTGGAGACTTTCTTGCACAAGTAAGAGAACATCTGGTTGAGTCATCTGTCAATAAAAGGAATAAAGCTGGTTTTGTATCAACCACCTGTCAAGAAAGTGATTTTCTACAACTCAAATTTAAAACCACCTCTACATGTACTTCACTATTAAGTTGCATCAAAAGGAACATGAGCTCTGCTTGCTTTGAAGGAAATTGTTCCTGAAGTTTTTTCCTCTATCAAAGATTTGGTTATGGTAAGAAAACCCCCACCAACAGAATTATTGTTTCAGTGTGCTTAAATATGACTGCATTCTGACACAGTGGACCTACATCATGTTAAAGACTGGAATTATGGCTTTTTAGAATTCTATGCACTTTATGAACTTAGATCATTCTTGGTTTCCTAAAGGAAATGTTAAATTCTAACAATGTGACTGCCAAATCAACTACAGAATGAGTAAGTTTAAGTATGGAATCATGTCCTTAATTCCTTCTCAATGTTCAAGCACAGAGACGCATAAAAACAATTAACATGACAAATAAAAACCTTAAATTACTCCACATACAAATAACCATGAGTTTCATGGCTCAGATATAACCTAGTAGTCAAAATGTGCATATGTGAATATATCAGTACAAAACCAGGATCAGTACTGAAACAAAATCACAGAAGTGTTATTTTTTCCAGCTGTTAGAGAATATAAATAATCATCTGTCTCAGAGGATTGCTAGAGTACAGATGTTTTAAGTGTTTTCAGAAGAAGTTTCAACAAAACACAAAGATGTATTACACTGCCTGATGACTACTGTTCTATGAAGAATGTTATTTTAAGACCAGACTGCCTCTGTTTTACCCAAGGGGCTTTTATAATAAGTGTTACTACCACACTATAAAAATATATTTACAATATAGTCTACATGAAGATGCAAAACCCCAAAAAACCACATTCAAAACCACTAACACATACTTAATAAAATGGCCTTACTTACATTGGCAGGAAACTGGGTATCTATGTTTAAGTCTGAAGTTTTGAAGCCAAATCTGCTATAGGAGGAGCCATATAATCTTAATGAACACTCTGCAACAAAAAGAATTATACTTCATTTACACTATGCCTAACTCTAAGTCTGTAGCTACTTACAGCATTGCTAATAGATCTTAAACCTACACCTGGTTTTGGTAAGCACAGGAAAAGAAAAAAGGTCTTCAAAGCCCTGAACTGTTACTAAATCCTGCCTCCCATGCTATTGTTGGTAAAGGCTTATCATGAAGGTCAAATCCTTCCCACATCCTTTTTATCTTCACTTTTTACTACAGGCCTGTTTGGGTCACGAAGACCATTGTAATTTAATTCTGGAACAGGTTTATATTGCTACATCAAGTTGTTCAACCGACTAGTAACTAAACATGCTGTTTTAGAATTTAGAGAGCCAAGGTTTTTAATTCAGTTTTCATTTCATAAGCTGTTGGGGATTTTTTTTTGGTTGATTTCTTTTTTGTTCAGTTTTTGTTGTTGTTTTGCTTTTAATAAGTTGGCGTATCTAGCACTTAAATTGCAAATAATACCTGGCAATTTTTGACGCAGCAAGTTTTCCATCATTGTTTTAATGTTAAGCCTTTCTTCTAGATCTTCATTACTTAAGCCAAACTCCTGCACAACATTTTCAATAGCAACACCAATAGCTTGTATCTGGGAAGGCGTTGGAGGAGGAAGAGCAGTCAGCAGTTCTTCTTCTTGCTTTTCCTTTCAAGATAAGACCAATGTTTTAATGAGTTTTGTGAGTTGCTTTACATGCTAAAATGAATGCCAACAACTCATCCCATGTAATACCACCACCACAAATTTTCCAGGTAATGTAGATAATTGGAAGCAATAAAGAATCTGATACTCCAGGAGGCTTCAGTAACATTCAGAGATATATATATGTATATGTATTTGGCACATTTAAAAAAAAATCACCAATTCTTTCAACACCTATGAAGTGTGAAAAGGCAGGAGCTAAAGAGGAAGAAACAGAAAATCTGCATAAGACATATTTTTGTCCACTTCAAGCAGAGAAAGTAGATGTTAAAAAAAAAGGTAAAATTGATGTTACGCTGGAAGTTATTTTGAAGCTTATGCTCAAAACAAACCTATTTCCTTTACATATAAACTCTGTAATACTCCACAGGTGCTTAATTTTTGCAGTATTTCTGAACTGAAATATTAATTCTGACATATAAGCTATAGCTTCTAATTCTTCCATACCAACTTTATTTGCTTATTCCTACTGCTCATTGCAAAGTCCAGGTCCCAAGCTTACTGTTTTCATTAGTATCACTATACAACAGATTTTAAAAAGATTGAAACATGGTAAAAGCTAAATGTGGAATGGTTTTAAAAGTAGTGCAGTTTCATAATTTTTAATGGGGTAACAAAGGTTTCATTAAACTACAATTTATACTTTTTTCTTGTGCTAAACTCACCTTTAAGCTTTTCTTGTGTCTTTTTTCTTTAATATGCTTATGAGCAAAAGCCACTGACTCAATCAGAACATCACACAACTTGCAGGTATATTTTGCTGATGGGTAGCTTCGAGGTTGCTAAAATAAAGATAGTAAAAAAACACCCTTAAAATAGATATAAAAGTACTATTTTCACTTCATTCAGTACTCTCGCTAAGTTCAATGGATTAACTCTGAAATGTATACTCACTCACTTTAGCTTTCTTCACTTCTTATTTGCCATCAAAAAGTTTGCACATCAAATATAATGTCAGAAGAATGATATCATATCAATCACACCCAACACCTTAGCTTTTACAGGAGAAAATACCCAATGCCCATGGAAGAATATATTAATTGAAGAAACAACTACTCCAGCAATTTAATTAAGATGTGATGTAATTTCAAGAACTAAAGGAGCAGCCATTTTTTTGAGCTTGAACTGTTAGCAATGTTTTAGCAAAAAACCCCAAAAGGAAAACCCTCTTTTTTCTACCATTCATTAACAGCAATATCGTTACTTAAATTCTGTAACTAAACTTTCTAGCTACAACCACAGATATTGCTCAAAGTGTACCATCCAGAATATACAAAAGTGCAAAAAATAGGAGAGGTCTATCTGTACAAGTAAAGACAGCAGCACCTTCTTCAGTCTATAAATGTAGTCTCGTTTCAAGCGCTCTTCAGCTTGCTGCAGTCCCAGAAGTTCTTTTGCTGACAGCACAGATTCATCTATGACTGGATCTTCCACTTCATCATGATCACACTCATTTTTTCTCGTTCTTCTCAATCTTCTTGGTTTTCTAAGCTTCTTCATTTCTTATAAAGAATTTTGAGAGGAAACATGTCAAATAACTGCAGATTGCCACACAGCATTTAATTTTTTTTTTCCTTAATTAACATTCTACTTACTTGAGAGTCAAAGAAAGCACAATGTACCTACCTGGTTTGGTTTCACAATTTGTCCTGTGCAAGTTGGATAATGATAAGTGTATATTAGTATCACAATCTATAGTACCTTTGTCCCAAACTACAAATAAATAAATTAGTTTGTTCCACTGAAGAAAATTACCTTATTTAGATACTTCTGTTAAAACTGGCAAAAAGAAAAATAGAACTAAATGCAATAGATACACCTGTATGTCATTACACCGATAATACAGAATATGTCCAAAGATTTTGGGATGCCCGGCTAGGCTTTGGTAGACAAATAAGCTAGACTAAAAGTATGACAGAATTAAAAATTGTAGTCCAATTTGAATGATTTATATGACCTAGTAGCACTCTGGTATGGCACTGTTGTGGCTTAGCTCATATATGACAATTTATTAACAAAGAATTATTACCAGTGATAATGTAATTTACCTTTCAGCTAAACCAGTATATGGATCAGTACTACCTTCACAATATTAAATAAACAAGTGGAAAAAAGTAAGCACCACTGCTGGCTACAGAGTCTAAAGAATGGACTTGCTAAGTATGTGCATATTGCTTTAATAAAGATGTAAAACTGTCATCATTATTATAATAATAAGGCTTAAAAAGCTTGTTGTGTTTACAGCAAAAGGTCTAGAACAAATTAAGCTAAATACCACTTCTACTTTTAAGCAAATTTTTGAAGTAGAAGCTGCTATTGACCCAAAGCCAACACCTGTAAAATTCATCTCAGGAATAAATATACACATCAGATTTTCACACCTTGCCTTTCACTTGTACAGCTATACAGGATGTCCCAATGCCTGGGATTTCTAAAGTTCCATTCTTCTAAGAAGTTTATGCCACTTCCTTAGACTCCCAAACTTTTATCATAGCATGAGGATTTATTAATTTATTAATTTGTAGTAATTAAAAAAAGCAAAAAAAACCCCTCCTCTTCCAAATACCTTTAAAAATTTCTTTCTCATGACCACAATTTTTGTCTCTAATGATTGGCAAAAGGGTAGCAACAGAGTTGTGTATTTGTGACCAGTTATTTGATTCAGTTCACTATGCAGCATGCATGTATTAGTGGTGTAAACAGTATCAGGGCAAAGATGGTAATATAATTTCTTTCTTTCAGCAGTAGCACAAGTTTAAGCAGCAATAAAGAGAGTTTAGGCCTAACAGAGTGTAGAAGCAGTACTCCAAAGGAATCTCTAGGGAGCAGAAATAGAAGTCTGAACTTCTGAACCTTCCCCACATGCTACATTTTTGCATCGACACTTCTGCTCAAATTCCTAAGATGGGCCACATCTGTTTCACTACATTTTTTAACTAATCAGTGTGGATAGAACTTGGAGGTATATATCAATGTTTTCACAGAAAAGCCTGTGACAACTACCTACTTATCAATTATTTCAGTAGCCAGCAAGTAACTTAAAAAAAATTTACAAACTAAATAAATACTTCTAATATTTGGTAGGTACAACAGTGACAATCTAATTATAGGTTAATGATTAAATAAAGTACTAAAGACTAGTGTCTCAGAGATTTGGTAAACTTCCTTATGAGCTACAATAAAAAAAAGACATGAAGGCAATGAAAAGGACAACTGCACAAAATATTTCAAGTAAATTCTAGAAGAAACATTTTCAGTAATTTTGCTACTTGACACAGAACTTTTGAAGGGACCTCAAGAGGTGAGCTATGCTATGCTTGTGCTTCACAGCAGGATGAAACGAACTCTGTCAAATCTGAGCAATGCTCACCTAACCTGTTCTTAAAGGCCTTCAAGTACCTTTTCCATGAGCTGTCCAGACAACCTCTCCAGAACCTCCCTAGCTTTACCTTTAGAAACTTGACCTTTATTCCTCATCTGAATCTTTCTTGCTCAATTTTAGGCCCATTGCTTTGTGTCCCATCTACTGGAAAGAAACAATATAGTTTACTACATCAGCTTTTTACAGCTTCCTACACAGACGATTGTTAATATGCCTCCCTACCCTCTTCATTTTGCAGAAATATTGGGCATTGTTTACAGTTTGAATAGCTTCTGTTTCCTACATATCTTGACAACCTTCTTGCTTTTCTTTGCACGGCTTCCATTTTATTCATACAAGTGGGGTGTCAAAACTAGATGGAGGACTACTCAGAAAAAGGGGTACTTCAGACTGTGAGCCATTTTTCATGTCTCACAACCCCATGATAATGAGTACTCATTATCATCTTCTGATTCACTATCACTTCAGATCCTTCTCCAAAAAAAATATTACTTTATGGTAACTTTTCCTCCTTTATTTGTACAGCTAATATTCCTCCTTAAACAACGGCATTTACATATCCTTTGTATTTCATCCTATATGTAGGTCATTTCTCCAACTGTGCAAAGTTATTTCAATCGACCTTCCTGCTTTCCAGCATTCCATTCCTACCAGCTCCACAGCATATTCAATTTTCAGAGCACACTATTAATAGGTCTGCTGTCTTCATTCATCATTGCAGTAGTATAACAAACATTGAATGGAATAGAATCCTCACTCACTAGATGTTCATTCACTACTTTCTTTAACTGACAAAATCTTCAGTAGTTTCTGAGTATAGTTACCTAATTAGCTCTGCAAGTCTCTTACATTAATTGAATCCAGACAATTTTCCACTAGTTTACTTACAGAACTGTCACATAAGAGTATCCAAAGTAGTACAGTACTAGTACAAGCAACACCTACCAACTGCCTTTCCCATGTCCACAGGGGACTGATGCCTATTTTAAATAAAAAAATTAGGGCTTGGCATACCTTTAGTAAAAAATGCATACTTACTACTTCTTATCTTTGTTACCTTTCAAATGCTTACAGTATATTATTTGTTCCAAATCTGACCCCCAAGATTTAAACTGCACACCAATTATTTTAATTCCTCTTTTAAGAGACACATGCCCATTCCTGTAATCAGTAGCTCACTTCTCTTAAGTTCTCAAGTATAATTGCCAGTGGTTCCAAAAATCTATTTCGGTGAGTTCCTGAAGTTTCACAGAAAAAAGTCCATTACATCCAGTAAAAGAAGAAACTAAAGAAAACTTTAACTGAAGAAAAAAATTGTGAAAACATCCTGCTCTCTCCTCATGAGAGAGATGAGGTTGAGCTGTGTGCAGCTTACTTCTAACAATGAGAGACCCTGGGAATCTGTTCGCAGTTTCTTTTTAGTGACAGCTAGTATCACAGGAAAGGACATTTAATTGCTGGACTTCCTAGTGTCAACCAGCCAGAGCTCTTCTTCTCAGCAGAGGGTCTGATCACTATTGTCTTTGGTGCCCACTCAAATAAAATAAGACAGGTTTCTTGTCAACTGGCATTCCATGCTAGCAGCATCACACACAAGTTATATTCTCTATATTATTTAAGCTTCCTTTTTCTGCTTTACTTGCATTCAATGAAAATACTATTGTATCAATCACTTCACCCTCCCTTAGGCTGTCGTTCCTGACATTTCAATGCTTTGGGTTTGTACTCTGAGTATTAGTACCAACTGCTCACAGGGAAGTTAAATATATACGAAGAACTAGACTCATGTTACTGCTGTACTGAGTTCTCACAACACTGACACAGCATTGCCTTCAATCTTCAACACATTGTTAAAGACCTCATTGGTAGCTCCAAAAATCTGACCCTGTTATCAGCTTAACTGAAAGATCTCTCACCAGCCTTGACAGATCCATCAAATTGTATGGGAAAAACAACAAACAGGGACACTACACAGATGCTGCAATCTACTTACTCCTATCACTCACAGGCTAAACTATAAAGACAACACAATCTATAAAACAAGTTCTGTATTATTTGCTGTAACAATTTGTCTGAAGTGCTAGAAGTACAGAACAGTCAATAGTTTACAATACATGACAGAACAAAAACACTTTTTTGCTTTAATAGTGAATCTTGAAATTTTACTTTTCAGTAACACATGTAGTAAGCTACTTTACTGGATAGCTATGCAAAACAAAGAAATGTGATTACCAGAACTTCCTTTCTGCATGTCTGGCACATCTTTGCTCATTAAATCTTCCTGAAGTTGTCGTCTTACATTTCTGTTTCCAGAACCTTCAACCTCGTGAAAAGAGTCCTTTCTTGTCCTGCCATGCCCAGGAATCCAGGCAGCAGAACGGTACTCTCTCCAGGTGTCAGAAGTACCATGGTGATCATCAGATCCCCACTTCTTCATGTGGTCTCTTTGGATATCATTTAACTTTGACCCTTGACAGTAAGCTGTGTTTTTAAGCGAGTTTGGGCTACTCAAAACACTTCGTGGCCCTCGCCTGGGACTGCTTCCATAATGACCTGGAGATCCCTTTTTCTTTTGCAGGCTGGTATCTATTTTATTGCTACAGCCACTTCCATATTCATCCATGACTTGGTAGTCTATCTGTAAGGGACTTTCTTTTAATTCTTCTGGATACAAAGTTTCCTGTTCCTTATTTTGTTTGGCAAAGCAAGGTTTTGCAGCATCTCCCATGGTTATTGCTGTTCAATTCAGCGATTCCCACCTAGAAATCAAAAAGTTAAAAGCTGTATTTTAAAACCAATCAAGGAATGAACACTGGGTATTAACTGCTATGGAAATCTCAACAATCAAAGCCCTGGATTAAACCAAGGCAAGAAAAGGCACTCCAAAACTCAGCTAGGTCTCTTGTCTTACGTCTTAACACCTGTGGGTGGCTTATAAAATGTAGAGACAGCCTATGGCTTTTCCAGGCCCTAGGGTCTTTAGAACAGATAGAAAATTTTAAGAGTCTACATCAGCCTCAGCTTAGCACAGGAAAGCTTTGGAAGAATGGTTGAAGGAGGCAAAAAAGGACGGAAGGATGGCCCCAAGGCCATTCTACGTATCAGAATATTCTTCTTTGCCTACAGTAGACACTGTTAACCTTGTTAGGAATGAAAATTGTGATCATCAGAAGACAGGCAGATGCGAAGTTAAGTTGCAATATAGTTATGAGGCAAGTATGATACAGTGACTTAGAAACAATGTGCTCTCCTGCACATTTTAGGCAGACCATCACTCAGTATTAAGCGCTCCTATTTCATATTATTTTAGCATTGTCTAAAACATCTAGACCACTGAATTGCTTGCACATCCATCCCCCTTTCTTAATGCAAAACACTCCCCCAGAGGTCTAACTCCAATGCTGTCAATAAACCATGTGGACTTTGAAAAGGAAACTACAGGAAGAGACTATGTAAAACATGTTAAGTGGCAGTGGTCTTCTCAACACTGAGTATTTTATGATTTAAATATAGACGCATACAACCAAACAAAACAGATTTTCTCTTTCAAAATACACATATATTCTCAAGAATGCAGATAAAACTGTAAAGAGCATTTTCAAGCACCTAAATATCACAAAATGTCCTTCTGTTATGATTAATATGGGAGTAGGGTACCTGATTTTTCACATTTTAATTTTTTTAAAGTTCTGCAGGCCACAAAGGCACTCTTAAGAAACTCAGTGTCTGCATTTGACTGAGGCTTTTAGTGTTTATGACCCTCTTAAAATGAAGGTAGTTTTTTGGTCCCACACAAGCAACAAAACGAACAGGATTCCTGTCCTAAAGAACAGTATTTTACCCAGTTATGTACATCTCTGGTAATGAAGCTGCTCCAACTAAGAGCGGAAAGAAAAGTTTCAAACACACGAAGTGCACTTGATTCCTATTTTAGGCAAGAAACGCTGTCAAACCCGAATTTCAGAGTGACCTAAACCCAGCCTGTTTTAGAGTCATCCCCAGCAGCAACGCCCACACCCTGCCGCCAGGCTGGATGGCGACACGTCCCTGCACAGGAAGGAAACCGAAAAGTCAAAGTTTACGTTCGTCTCCAGCTCCGGACCGCGACTGGAGGTGCGAGCCTGGTGTGGGCAGGGGGCTGCCCTGGGGGGTCAGTGGCGTCGCAGACGGGCAGGACACGGCTGCCAGCGGGGCCTGCAGCATCGGGCAGCGCCGCCCAGGCTGCCGGCGGGACCCAGGCGCAGGTGTTGGGATACCGGCACAGGGAACACACTACAGCAGGCGGGCCAGGGCTCCCTTGTCGCCACGCTGCAGCTCCCGACTCACTTCTCCTCCGCCTCCCACAGGCTAACGAGAGTCCCTGGCCCCCTCCTGTCGAGCCCCGACTCCGGTGAAGGGACTGCGGCGCAGCGTAACCCAAACCTGCCGCCTCAGCCGGACACAGCCCACGAACAGAGGGGCCGCGGTAGGACCAGGCACGAGGGGACCGAGAGATGTAGGGAGGGAGAGAGGGAGGAAAAGGGGCGAGCGAGGGGCACAGGCCGCCGGTGGACACCGCCCGCTGCCGGGAAAGGCCTCGGCCCGCCGCCAGCCGCCAAGAGAAGGGCACTCACCGCCCGCTACCGCCGGGCCGCCCGCCGCCCAGAGCTCGCCATTGTGGCGCGACGGAAACGGCGCTGCTCCCCCGGCGCGCCCGACCCACGCGAGGCTTCCGGCAGAGCGGGCCCGCCCTCCGTGCCCGGTGGGGCGGGGCGGGGCGGGACAGGGCCGGGCGCGGGGGTGGAGCCGGCCCGGCGGGCCTAGAAAGCGTGCGTGGCCGAGCACCGACGTGTTGCGTCAGGTCTTTCCTTAAACTTCCTGTCAAGGTGACTCCACCACCTCCCTGGGCAGGCCGTTGCCGCGTCTAATCACCCTTTCTGTGAAGAAACTACTCCTGATGTACAACTTGAGTCTCCCCTACCTCAGCTCGAGGCTCTGCCCTCTTCTCCTGGCACCTGATGTTGTGAAAAGAGGCCGACCCCCACCTGGCTGCACCCTCCCTTCAGGCAGCTGTAGACTGCAAAGAGGTCTCCCCTGAGACTGCTCCAGGCTAAAACACCCGCAGCTCTCTCAGCCTGGAGTGGTGCAGGACTTGTGCTCCAGACTCTGCTGCCTCAGGCCTGCACAGGTACATGGCCCTTCTCTGGACAGGCTCCAGCACCTCAATGCCCTTGCAGTGAGGAGCTCAAATATGATTTGAGGGGCGGCCCCACCAGTGCGGAGTACAGGGAGACAATCACTGCCCTGGTCCTGCTGGCCACACTATTGCTGATAGAGGCTAGGAAGCCATTGATCTTCTTGGTCATTGAAGAGGTGAATAATGTACATTGCAGTTTTCTCCCAGAAAACAAGTTTAATTTACTGGCTAATTTACTGGCCTAATTTACTGGCTTGTTGAGAAGGGTCTCTTTCTACCATGCTTTTGAATTCATATTTATGGAAAAGAGGGACTCTTAATAAGCCTTGCGAGGTGGTCCTCATGAGAATTCACCTTCCCATTCCAGTTCAAATTTTCTTAGCAAAATGTGTGTACAAGTATATAGGTTTTGAAGATTGGTAAATAGCAGAGACTTCCCAGAATAATTTATGGTTCCTTTCCAAGATAGGAACTTGCAGCCTAGTGCTTTGCATTAACAGTCAAAATATACTTTTGACCTCCCTTCTATTACCCTTTCCTGGTAGGATGCTTTCTGGAAAGGGCCTGGCATGGAAAGATAGCATATCTTACCAAAACAACTGCTGTAAGCAGGTGTGGCTGGGATACCAAACATGAAAACGTTTCTGAACCCTGTCATGCCTCCTTCTTCCATAAAATTGTTGAGTGGCTGCAGGCTCAGCATGTTTCATAGCTCAGCATATGTCAGGCTCTGCTTATGTCATAGTGGCTGTGGTGGGTCAAACAATCTTGGGTTTGATGAAAACTTCTGCCTAATGCAGCCATGCAAGACTGTCTAAAGTTTTTGTCATTTTTATGAAGCTAAAATCCCTATGATTTTTATAAAAGTCAGTGATTAACATATAAATTTCAATTAGATGGATTATTGTATACTCAAATACTAGCATTTTCTATGGTCAGACAAAAATAAGAGAAAATGGGCTAAAAGTGTCATGTGTCCTAAACACATATGCTGCTTGCTTGGAAAGCCTAAATTTTGATCCACTGAGATTTTTTTTCCTAAATAGGTAGCATGAAGATGCAATTAGTCAGTTTTTGTTTAAAAAAAGTAAACTTAGCATGCGGAATACAAATATCCTGAAACAAGAAAGATAACTAGCAGCTCTTTCTGAATTTATCAGTAATTAAATAAGAGAGAGAAATTAAGGCATAGTAAAAGAGTACAACTCACTAAATAAAGTAAGACCAGCCATACGCCTATAAATTATAAGACTGAGCTTGAAGAACAAACACAGAATTGGCCATCACAATTTTTTTTTTTTTAAGAAATGTAGTCTCTGGAATTTTTTGAGTACTGATCTTCAATCTGATGCAGACATTTTGTTCTACAGTTTGAGAAAGCAAATATTTTATATATCCTTTAAATAGGTTTTGTTTTATTTTGCTGTTGTAGAAAAGATACTATTTTCCTTTATGAAAGCTTGTTCACCAAGGAATAAAGGATTGCATTTTTATGTGAAATTGCGAGACAAACTGGGCCAGTTTGGGATTACATTTTTGCCATACTTGTGCTAATGTGGATAGGATTGCCCAGGCACAGAGTTGGTAGGAAGCAGAGGTAGACTCCTGTTTTGACTGTGACTCAGACAGCTCTTGGATCCTCACCCCATACTTGCTTTGTCACCTCAGCATTTTAGTGTTGGAACACTCTCCATGTTGAAAAGCTACTAAGCTACTAGAAGCAATGTTGGAAGTGTTGCTCTTTGTCTTCATCAGTGATAGACTGATGAAGACAATGTTGCTCTTTGTATTCATCAGTGATAGACTGTGTCACTTGCAGATAAATCAGAAAACCTATCTGATACTTTATGATGAGATTTTCCGGAAGACAGTGGATATAGCCATTTACACCCCAAAAGAACTTGGCCAAATACGGTGTCCTTTTTCTTGTATGTCTCCAGACTTCTTGCTGGTGGGGTGGTATGAGGAGCAGAAGAGGCCTTGATGCTAAGTGTTACTCAGCAGTAACTAAAAGATCTCTGTATTACCAAAACTTTTCCCAACATACATCCAAAACGTTGTCCCCATACCAGCTACCATGAAGAAATCTAGCTCTACCCCAGCCCAAACTAGAACATTCTCCACTAGTTATTCCATATCATTTATGTCATCTTAAGATCCCACCTTATCAAATACCTGCCTCCCCTTAAAATGTTTGTGAAACGTCCATAATTATCAGCAAAATGCTCACTGTGTTTGTTTGTTGTTTGACTTTGTGCTCCATCTGTTATGGTGGTCACTCAGGATGGGAGAAGTAGTGTGTTGCCTGGAGTCTTTTGGCACTGAAGGCAGCTCTGGTCAGGTCACTGCTGCACTCACACTGTGTGTGGAAAATCACACCATGGAAAGCCAGTGTCCACAAAGGAGAGAGAAGAGTCCTGCAACTTTATTTTATAAAGGGAAAGGGCCCACTGGGGCCTACCCCCATCAGGTTTCTTTCTAGAGATTTTAGAGGATGAAGCCTCCTTTTGTCCTAAATTCCCATTTAGGACAAAAGGAGGCATGTTGCCCTCTTACTATCCCCATTGGCTGAAGAACTGCAAAGGCACAGGTTTCCTGAACCACTTACCATATATTTCCCCCCTCAAACCTGTGATTTTCCTCCAAAATTCAAAATTTTAAGTTTTCTAGGTTCTGCAGTACACTTGGTCTGGACTCATTTGTCTATTTTCCTAAAATTCTACAGTCAATCTGTCTAGGTTATGTAACAAACCCGCTGCTTGAGGTTGGTAGAAACATTGAGACCCATTTCAAAGACATTAACAACCATATCCTCAGCCATCAAATTGTTTGATTAGACATTACCACACATCTTTTCCTGTCAACTGCTTCTTATGATGTTCATCCTTCATTGTATTCATTCTTTCATCATCCTTGGAGTAGTTTCTGCTGTAGGGCTTTCTGTAACAACCAGCTCAAGTCACGTTTTACAACAATTTAAAAGTACATCCATTACATTCTCCAGCCCTGGTCCCTTTGGACTAGGCTGTAAATTTTAACAAGACAATGAATTCCTGCTCTTGTCTCTAGCTTTGCTAGCAGCAAGAGGTTTTTGCTATAATACCTTCAATAGGTTGCAGCCATACAGTGATGATATACAGTATTGAGTAACACTGCCATCTCACAACTCAAATAGTGAATTATTTTCACTCAGGATTAAATCACCTTGAGGTGCACATAGCACTTGCCCATCTTACTGCGTTTATCAAGTCCATCCAGGTCCCTGAGTAAAAACCATCCCATGAATAGGTTTACCCTTTCCTGAAGAAGGAATAACTGTTTCTTTTAGTCAGTTTCTCATACATACTCTTTGGATCTTTCTTCTTCCACAGTGCGCAGAGGCCTTGATTCGGCAGGTCAAGTGGCAGATGCTCTAATATTAACTAGCTAAGTGGCTTCTGCTAAATGTTTTTCACAATGCTTGAATGTATGTCCTGGTTACTGGAGATGCATTCCAGTTTAGCACTGGGATGTGCCCTCTACACCAGTTCTGACAAACTGTTAGTGATGGGTTTGCAGTAGATGCCCAGTAGATGCCCAGCAGTTGCCCAGCTGACACCTCAAGCTACAAGCTGGGTGTTAAATGAGATAAGGGAGAGAGCCAAACACTCTGAGGAGTGGAGGGTTTCTTTTTCTTCACAAATGACTCTGCAATGCTAACTCCTTCTGGGGAAACATCAGCTCAGTCCCACTGATCCTGAAGAGGTCATCTCTGCCAATGGCCCATAATGGACTCAATGGCACTAGCAGAACAGGCAGCTGCAATGACTCAAAGTATTACATCATTCCATTGTGAAACTGCCTGCCCCGGGGGAGGTACTGAGCATTCCCATCTGAACTTGACTATGTATAATTCTGGTGTTTGGGGACCCCCACCACCCCTGGGTAGATCCAGAGGAGGACCACCACTTTTGACTGCAACCATCACTTCAACAGGACTGCAATCACCACTTGATAGGACTGCAACCACCACCTTGGCCAACAGGATTCCAGGCTGTAGTCTGACTTTATGGATCTAAGCCAGTTTTAATGTGTATTATTGCATTATTGTAATCTTTCTATTAAATTGTAACCTTGACCTGAAATGTCTTTTAAGGTAATTGGGTGGTCTTCATTTCTCCTACTGGTTTACTTTCATACCAGCCCAATGTCCCAGCACCTGTTACTCTCACTGTAGTTTTTAACAGCCATTCAGCTTTCCTGGAGGCTGGTGCGTAAGTGGGAATGTGATCACCTGGTTGATGTTGAGCCCCTTGACCAGGCTACAAGTTTGCTTCTGGAATGAGTCCTGTTGTCTGATTGAATTATTTCAGTTACCACCAAAGTTGCTCTTTAAGGCCCAAAACAATAATCCCGGCAGTGGCATGGATCACAGGGTATGTTTCTAACCATTCAATAGTCACTTCCATCACTGTAAGCAGATGGTGCTTTCCATGGCAAGTTCATGGTAGTCTGATAGTCTTCCCTGTATTGGTATTTCAGCCATCATCTTCAAAATCAAAAAAGTTTTAGCTCCTGGCTTGTTTAATTGTGGTACATTCTTTGCATTTATGGGTAGCCTCTGCAATGGCATCAGTGATCCAATCCATGCCTTGATCATGGCCCCATTTGTATGTTTCTTCTCTTTGTACATGTTTTGATATATCATATCAGATATATGTCATAGGTCACCCTTATATTCCCAGTCCAGATGCATCTGAGTCACTTTCATTTTAGCAGCTTGGTCCACCTGCTCATTGTTTTGATATTCTTCAGTGGCAGACTCTTTGCTACGTAAACCCTTATGTGATGTACTTTTATAACCAGGTTCACCACACGAGCAGCAATAACTCACTGCAATTCAACAGCCCAGATGGGTTTAATTCTGCTCTGCCACCTGCTTTGCTTTCATTGCTATAGCCACCCCTGGAGCATTTGCCACAATCCATGAGTCAGAGCAGAGATAAAGTACTGGTCATTTTTCTCTTTCAGTAGTGTCTAAAGCCAGCTGGAGTGCTTTCTCTTCTGCAGACTGACTCAGTTTACCTTGTCCATCAGCAGTTTCTTCAACTTAATATATAGCACAGCAGCTTTCCACCTTTAATATTTTCCTATAACATGACAGGATCTGTCTGTAAACAAGGCATATTGGTTCATTTTCTGGTAACTTCTTATACAGTGGGGTCTCTTAAGTATGAGTCACCTCCTCTAGTGACACTCCAAAATTTTGTCCCTCTGTGCACTCCATGATCACTTCCAGGATTCCTGGCTGGTTAAGGCTTCCCATGTGAACTCATTGGATTATCAGTGTGATCCACTTAGTCATGTCACATCAGTTGCATGATGTGTAGAGGAAAGTCTCCTTTTGAACATTCAGAAGAGCATGGGCAATCAAAATTGCACCAGAAGGAACTGTGCTTCATTAGCAACTGGCAGCTCAAATTGCTTTACAGACTGCTTGTATTTCTTTTTCGGCTGGAGTGCAATGGCTTTCACATCCTCTATATCCCTGGCTTCAAAACCCTAGGGGTCAACTTTGAGTCCCTCTGACAGCTTTCTGCCAGAGCCTCCATGTATGGCCATTAACCATGGCTGAAGTATAAAGCACATTTTTAACATCTTGTCCTCTTCAGACTGGCCCAAGTGCTAATGCATGAACTGTCTCCTACTGGGTTTGTTCGAAGGCTTACTGCTGCTCAGGACCCCTTTCAAAGTTGTTTTTCTTATGGGTCATGTGATAGAGAGGGCTTGCAATCAGACTGTAACCTAGAATATGCATTCTCCAGAAATGTCCAACACCCAAGAACTTGTGTTTCTTTTTTGTTAGTTGGTGAAAACATAGCTGTTATGTTATTGATCACATCCATTGAGACATGATTATGCCTATCTTGCCATTTCATTCCCGCAAACTGGATTTTCTGTGCAAGTACATTGACCGTACCTTGTTTCATAGCAAAACCCACTTTCAAGAGAATTGGCAATAATGTTCTCCCCTTCTCATACTTTTCCTTGTCTGTGTTGCGCCACATAATAATGTCACTAATATATTGCAAGTCTTCAGGGGTCTCACTTTGTTTGAGTCCAGGCTGGATCTATCTGCATCAACTGGTAGGCCTGTGTTTCTACCCTTGGAGCAGTTGATTCCAAATGTATTGGATAACCCTCCATGTGAAAACGAACTATGGCCTGCACTCTGCTGTCAAAAGGATCAAGAAAAAGAGATTAGTGATATCAGTGTTTGCATACCATTTGGCTGCCTTTGCCCCCAGTTCCCATTGGAATTCTAGTATGTCTGATAGGGCACCACACAGTGGCAGTGTGGCATCATTCAAGACATGGCAGTCCACTGTTCGCCTCTGCTTTCTGTTACATTTTTGCTCTGACCTAGAGGGACTTATTAAAAGGTGAATGAGTCTTAGTGATGATTCCTTGACTCTCCAGTCACTGGATTGGGTTATGTATGGGAACCACAGAGTCTCTGTTGGTTCAGTATGCAGCTGATGTATTGTCCTAACACCTGCTGTTCTTTAACCTACAGCAACCCCACAATGGAAAGATCATCTGAATGACCAGGCAAACTAGACAGCTGTTTAATCCTCTCTGTACTCATGGCAGCTATACCAAAAGCTCTACCTTTTTGGGTCCTTGAAATATTCTCTCCTGAGGTATTCTATGGCAAGGACACATGGATCTGTGGGCTGGTCACAATTGCTGCTTGTAAGATAGGCTTACCTCAGCCTCCAACATGGACAGCTCTCAGGATACTTGCATTACTCCAGATGCAGAGATGGATTCTGCCTCTTTGTAACTGGTGGTTTTGGTGTATACTGCGCACCAGTGTCCAGTAGAGCTTTAGACTCCTGTGGGGCTGATGTTACAGGCCATCAAATGCATACAGTCCAGTAAAACCAGTTGTCCTCTGCCTGGCTGAAGGCAAGGCCCCTCTATTCCTGGTTGGGATCTTTATTGCTTGATTTTTGGAACTGCAAAATGGAAGTCCCTTAATCAGGGTCAAAAGTACAATCTCACCTTCTACTTGGCTCAACAGACAGAGGTACAGTAATTGTTCTGGGTGAATGCTTTTTGGCTGTTGCTTTTCCTTCCAGTACCCCTAGTCTCCAAGTAGGTTTAGTGTCCCACTTCCACATGTTCTCTCTCTTTATCATGCAGGAAGAAGTACAGGGTTGCACGTTTTGTGTGGTGGTGTGAGTACACTGGTACCTTCTCCCTTGAACAAGAAAAGAATCCAAGAATCCATAGAATCCTTGTATTTGGAAAAGACCTTTCAGATCATCAAGTCTAATTGTTAACCCATACCACTGTGCTCACGACTAAATCATGTCACATCTACATGTGTTTTAGATACTTCTGGGGATGGTCACTCCACCACTTTCTTGGGCAGCCCATTCCAAAGCTTGACCGCCCTTTCAGTGAAGCAATTTTTCCTGCTATCCAATCTAAACCTCTCCTGGTGCAGCTTGAGTCCATTTCCTCTTGTCTTATCCCATTGTTACCTGGGAAAGGAGACCAACCTTTATCTTGCTACATCCTCCTTTCAGACAGTTGTAGAGAGCCATAAGATCTACTCTGACCTTCCTTTTCTCCAGGCTAAAGACCTCCTCTTCCCTCAGCTGCTCAAGTCCTGATAGGACTTGTGCTAGGACCCTTCACCAGCTCCTTTGCCCTTCTCTGGACAAGTTCCAGCACCTCAATATCTTTCTTGCAGTGAGGGGCCCAAAAGTGAACACAGTACTCGAGGTGCAGCATCACCAGTGTCAGTACAGAGGGACAGTCACTGCCTTGGCCTTGTTGGCCACAACATTTCTGATGCAAGCCATGGTGCCATTGGCCTTCTTGGCCACCTGAGCATGGGCTGGCTCGTGTTTAGCCAGCTGTTGAACAGGAGCCCCAGATTCTTTTCCATCAGGCAGCTTTCCAGCCTTTCTGCCCCAAGCCTGTTGCAGTGAATAGTGGTGTTGTGACCCAAGGGCAGGACCTGGTAGTTCACATTATTTGAACCTCATACAGTTTACCTCAGCCCATGATCCAGCCTGTCCACATCCTTCTGTAGAGCCTTCCAGCCCTTAAGCAGGTCAGCTGTCCTACCCAGCTTGGTGTCATCTGGGAAATGACTGAGGGTGCACCTAATCTCCTAATCCAAATAATTGACAAAGACATTAAATAGGACTGACCCTGACCCTGAGCTTTGAGGAGCCCACTAGTGACAGGATGCCAGCTGGATATGACTCTACTCACAAACACCCTATGGGCCCAGCCAGTTTTTAATGCAGTGAACAAGTACATTTACCTAAGACATCAGCCAGAATGCCTTGTGAAATGATGTTAAAGTCTTCAGTAAGGTCCATAGATAGCCACAGCTCTTCCCTCATCCTAAGTGCATCACCTCTTCATAGATCAGGTTGCTCAAGCTACACACTAATATGAAGGGAGAGCAGAACAAAATCTTGCATGTTCTAGAAGTTAAAATGACTGCTGTCTGCAAAGCCCGTACATTTCAAATTGATGTCTACTCACTAGATGGCAGCAGATTCAAAAACATTGCTGGAAAATTACAGCTCAAATCACCCATGAATACCTGATGTAAAGACATGCTTTTGCAGTGAAATAAGAGTATAATAAAACATGGTTAAAATAATAAAACATGGTTAAAAATTTAGCTGGTCTGGATAAGGACAATGCATGGTCAGGGGGAAATGGGAGCACAGGCTTCAGACTGGTCCAGTAAGTAGAGCCTTTTGCCACAATTTCTATGCAATCTCTGCTTTGCCTGCCCTCCCAGGCTGAGATTTCTGCCATTCCTCTGGATCACTAGATTACAGCTAGCATGTACCACATCCAAGACCTCTGTGTCAGCTAACAGAATATATTAGAATAGTTTACCATTCTGTGAAAGACTTTCTTATTCTAATGATGTTTCACCTGAATAATTTCTTTACTCAGAAGTATGGAGACTGTATGAGAGGCAGGTGAAACATATTTAGCTAACTATCATGTTCTTAAAAAGCTCTAGAAGACCTCTTTATCTGATCTTTTCCTCAGAAGTGAGTCACTTCCCTCAGACAGAAAACATGCCTATATCTGTTATAAAATTAAGAATTTGAGAAATAAAAGTCCTGATGAAAAATCTCATAAATTGAAAGGGTAACACCTTCTGTTCATATACATAGAGTTAGAAGACATGTCTGTCCAGTTACATGGATCTGTAAACTTCAGTGTAGTTCCAAAGGTTTGTCAATACTACTGTCGCAGAATTGCAGCAGGGCTGAATTTGGAGGGGACATCTTGAGATTTCCTAGTCTATAAATCTCTGTCAAGCAGAGGAACCTGGAGCAAGTTACAGAGGAACACATCCAGTTGGATTTTGAGTATCTCCAAGGATTGAGATGATGTGGCCTCTCTGGGCAGTCCTGTCAGGCTTTTAACTGTCTTCACAGTAAAAAATACTTTCAAATGGAAATCAGTATTTTGATTTGTGCTCATGTGCTTGTCCTCTCGGTGACATCACTGAGTAGAGCCTGGCTCTGTCATCTCTGCACTATCACATTGTGTACATATGTACACTGATGAAATCCCTTGAGTCTTCCACAGATGAAGAGGCCAGCTCTCTCACACTCTTCCTCTATGAAAGATGCCACAGTCCCTTCATCATCTCTATGTCCCTCTGTAGGACTGGCTTCAATCTGACCATGCTTCTTTTTTGTTTTGAGCATCCCAGAACTGGGCCAAACCTCTATTTAACTCATGAAGCCTGAGTAGAAGGAAAGGATCACATCCCTCAGCCTGCATGTAATGTCCTTTCCAGAAGCTGCTGACATGTTTTTCTTCAAATTTTTGGTTTGTAGTAAATTTGGTGTGCATAAGACCACCAGTCCCTTCTCTGCAGAGCTGGTTTTCAGCCAGTTCAGAACCCAGCATTTACCTGCCCCTGATATTTCTCCTCAGGGTTAAGACTTTGCACTCTGTTTGTTGAACTTCATGGGGTTCCTGTGACCCAGTTTCTCCAGGCTGTCCAGGACCTTCTGGCATATTAGCCTTTCCTCACATTTTTGTACTGTCTGCAGACTTGGTGAGGGCACGCTGCGTACCAGTGTTCCAGTCATTCATGACAATATCAAACAGTAGGGGCTCCAGTATGAAACCATAGGGCTCGCCACCAGAAAATAACCTTCAACTGGACTGCACCACTGATCACAACCTTCAAGCTAGAACAGGAGAGACAGCTACACAGGCACATCCTCCTGATGGAAGTTACATGTCAAACCTGTGGTGCAGTGAAAAAGGCAAAATGGTTCACATGCTGATACAGTCTGCAAATTTTCACCATATAAGTTAAAGGATGCTGGCAAGGGGACTTTGTTAGACTGTGTCTACAACAAAGCTTCTGCTAGAATAAGTAGACTATGGGATTTTTCCATGCCACTGTGAAGTGTAAACCATGCTCAACATGTGAAGGTATAATGAAGCCTGTTGGTGATGCTGTCACAACAGGCAGATGGCAGACATTCCAGGATATGTGCTCACCCCGTAAAACAGATGTCTCCTACTCTCAGAGCAACCAGGAGATTTTGACAAGATTGCTGACGTTACGGAAAATATTAAGCAATAATCCTTTCCATCAACCTAAATCCCAGTTCCTCAGTTAGCTAAAAACATTGTAAGTCTTTTATTAAGTGGATAGTTTTACGACCCCCACATGTTTTTTAGTTCCCAGGTTAATGGATTTTTTGAATATTATAATAAATTATAGGTACAGAACATGACAAATTGCTTATTGTGCAAATTTCTTGTTGTATAGATAGTATTGGTTTCTCTAATTTACTGTTTATAGGAAGCATTGCTTTGTAAGAAGAATTAAATGCTTTCAGTAAATATAGCCTACGTACATGTGCTTACATATATGTGTATATATATGAATGTGTAAACATGAGGAGTCAGATACTCAGTTCTTTAGCACAGATATGTTTCTATTGACTTTAAAAATAGAAAACAGCCATAATTCAGCAAACAGCATGGGCTAAAGTCCCTTTTACATCACGATTTTCTCAAGTTGCTTGCCTGTAACAATTGGGCAGTAAAGAGCTCAAAGTTGTGCACTCTGTGTAGTCAGAAATATCGATCTTCCTTCAATTCTGGGATTCAGTGATGGTCCTTAATTTCTCTAAAATCAGGCTGCCTATGTGTTATCTTTAGACCCATGTGTTATCTTTATGTATTTAAACTGAAAATGTTTGCTCTAAGTTTTAAGGTAAACTAGTTATAGTTGTGATTTTGTAATATGAGTTGTTAAAAGTGAAAAGCTACAGGCAGATGAGAGAGAATATGACTTTGTAATATTGTTCTTTCTGGGGAAAAGTTTCCCATGTTTTACCTCTAAAAGTCTCATTTGAAGCACTGACAATAACAGTTACACAGTAGGACAAGACCCAGAAAATTACTCAGTTCTGGTCAGTATCTTTAGTATGTCATGTAGCTGCACAGTGCAGGTACATATGAACAGAGCTGTATTGGAAGTGGTGCCTGTGGGACCACAGAAGGACCTGTGCTTTGTCCTGTTGCACTCAGCCTCTGTGGTAGGACAGCACACTCCCTGTGCCCCTACAGCTGTAGCTTCTGTCTCTGGCCACTCTGGATAAACAGGGAGAGATGGGATTTTTGCTGCAATCCTCTTGGAGGATGGATGCCATCCTTGTGCCCTAGTGGAATGTGGAGGATTTTCAGTAGTGTCTGGTGTGAACAAGCACTGCTTTCTGCTGAGGCTGTTGGATGCCTGAAAATCTAATGTAAATATGCGAAGTCCCCCAACTCTTCCCCAAAAAGATTTCAGCTTTGGCAAGAGGACATAGCTAAGAAAATTGAAGAAAGCCTGTTTTGGAGGTCACAAGTCCACAGAATTACAGAATAAGCTGAACTGGAAGGGTCCCACAAGAATCATCAAGTCCAGCTACCAGCCCCGCACAGCACCATCCCCAAGTCACACCCTGTGCCTGATAACATTTTCTGAATGCTTCTTGAACTCCATCAGGCTGGTGCTCTGACTACTTCCCTGGGGATCCTGTTCCAGTGCCCAACCACCCTTCACTCTGGGTGAAGAACCTTTTTTCTAATATCCAACCTAAACCTCCCCAGATACAGTTTCAGGCCACTCTCTTGGGTCCTGTCACTGGTCAACACAGAGGAGAGATCAGATCCTGCCCCTCCTCTTTCCTTCTTGAAGAAGTTGTAACTGCAATGAAGTCTGCCCTCAGTCTCCTCCAGGCTGAACAGATCAAATGGCCTTGGCTACATTTCAAGGCCTTTCACCATGTTTGGGCACTCTCTAATAGTTTACTATTGCCCAGAACTCTCCCCAGCACTCGAGGTGAGGCTGCCCCAGCTCAGAGCAGAGCAGGACAATCCCCTCCCTTGCCCAGCTGTGATGCTGTGCCTGATGCCCCCCAGGACAGGGTTGGCCCTCCTGGCTGCCAGGGCACTGCTGACCCATGTTCAACTTGCCAGGACCCCCAGGTCCCTTTCCATGGCACTGCTTACAGCACCTCATTCCCAGTCTGTGCATACATCCAGGGCTGCCCCATCCCAGATGCAGATTCCAGCACTTTCCCCTGTTGAGCTTCATATGGCTGGTGATTGCCCAGACTCCCAGTTTCTGGCGGTCTCTCTGCAGGGCCTCTCCCTGCCCTGGAGGGAGTCAGCAGCTCCTCCCAGTTTTGTATCATTTGCAAACTTGCTCAGTATCCCTTCCAGCTCCGTGTCCAGGTCACTTATGAAGATGTTGAAGAGCAGAGGGCTGAGGATGGGGCCCTGTGGAACCCCAGCAGTAACAGGTCCCCAGTCTGATGTCACCCCATTCACTGTAACCCTCTGTGCCTGACCTGTGACCCAGCTGCTCACCCATCCCATGATGTGTTTATCCAGCTGTGGGCTGCACATTAGGTCCAGAAGGATCCTGTGAGAGACAGTATCAAAAACTTTACTGGCTTCCCTTGGTCAGCTGGGTGGGTTACCTAGTCATGAAAGAAACCAGGTTGATAAGCAGGACTTCCCTCTCATGAGCTGTGCTGGCTGTGACTGATAACTGCGTTGTCTTTCAGGTGTTTTCCAGTACCCCTGGAATAAACTTCTTCATAACTTTACCAGGCACTGGAGTGAGACTGACAGACCTGTCATTTCCTGGGTCCTCCTTGCCCTTCCTGAAAGTCAGGTCAGTGTTCTCCAGCTTCTGATCATTTGGGACTTCTCTGGTTTCCCAAGACCACTCAAAAATCATCCAGAGAGATTTTGTAATTGCAGCTCTTTGAGGACTCTTGAATGAATTTCAACAGGACCCATAGATTTGTAGGGATAAAACTGGAGCAGGACATCCTGCACAATTTCAGGGTTGACCGGGAGTTCATAATTCCTGCAGTTATGGTCCTCCATCTCAGGACTCTGAGACCCGCCTTGGTCTGTGTCTTGGTTTAAAAGACAGGTGTCTGCCAAGGAAGGCAGGAACCTTCTTGGAATGGAAAGATGATCCCCTTCCTCCAAATTATTATTATAATTTCAAAACTATGGGGCTTTGAGATAAAAATATGGGAAAAGGAATAATAGTTCTTTACTAGAAAATATATGTGTACATAAGAAGACGTAGAAAATATATATGTATGTAAGAAGAGCAAGGAACAACAACAAAGCAGTAACAGTAATTCCCATGTGTACAGTGTGAGTATCCTAGCAAAGGCAGCTGCTGACGTTCCAGTCAACCAACAGCAGGGACCCTCTCTCTGGAGAGAGAGAGGAAGGGGAGGGCCCAATCTTCCCCTGAAACACTCACACAGATGGTGAGCGTCCCCTGGGAATGGCAGGTCCCGGTCAGCCAGCAGCTCCTGTAAGCAGTGGGCTCACGGACAGGCAGCAAGGAGAATTCTGCAGCAACACCGAACCCCTGAGCAGGAGCAGTCGAGCACCCAGAACCACAACCATCTCCTCACCAAGCCGGGCAAAGACTGCCTACCCCCAGCAGAGAACTGCCAAACCCCCATTCCCTCCCTCCACAGAACCATTTCAGCAGTGTGTCACCATTTCTCTGGCAACAAATTCCCTGCAAAGAACCCAGAACAGTCCATCTGTGTTGAAGACAGGAGGCAAAGAATGCATTACATACCCCTGCATTGTCCATGCCTCTGTTTGTGAGGTGACCATCCTCATCCTGCAATGGGCTGATGCTATTTTATACTGCCTATTGCCACTAATATATTTGAAAAAAACTCTTTTTACTGTTCCCCACAGTTTTGGCAGCTGTAACTCCAGCTGAGTTTTGGCTGCATGAATTTTCTCCCTGAAGTGGAAAGCAGCAGCAGCACCTCTCTGTTCTTCCTATGTCACTTGACCTTGCTTCCACTGGGCATCCACTTTCCTTTTTTGCCTTATTTCCAAGAGAACATTCTTGTTTAGCCAAGCTGGTTTTCTGCCTCTCCAGCTTGACTGGTGACTGTTGGGAATGGCTCTTAAAAGAGGCAATGTTTAAGTGGCCAGTACTGATGGATGTCAACACTTCAAAAACATTTTCCCCCGGGACCTGATTACTAATTGCCTGAGCAGCCTGAAGTCTGTTCTCCTCCTGTCCAGAATTGAGGGTTTGCGGGCACTCTTCGTCCTGTCAACAGAGATTTTAAACTCAATCACTTTGTGGTGTCTGTGGCCAAGGTGTTTGCCAGTCTTGACTTCACTTATGAGATCCACTCTCTTGACAAGCAGTATGTCAAGGAATAAAGAGAAATAAGGTAACATTTTTGGACTGGTTTCCTCTTCCAAGCAAATGTAATTTTAAGAGGGCAGTGGACATAAGGAAATGCAGGTTTAGTTCCAGTCAGCCTCAACTACATAATTCTGGCATTTAAGGAATTGTTAGCATTATTATGGCGTGGTTTTCCAAGCAATGGAGGCCCATTATCTTTATGTGGGAAAGGTCTTCCTCTAAAAGGAAGCAGAACAACAATAATACATAAAAGACTAATTCTGCTTTTTTGTTTTTATTCCTTTCAAAATATGTATTGTCCAGTGTTACAGACTGTCCAGTGTTAGAAATATATTGTATTATCTTTTCACATGCATCAGGTTATTTGTATTTAGGCAAGTTTAAAAAGCCCCTTGAGTATATCAGGAATGTAGGAAGATGTAAATATTTCTGAAATGGGGAAGCTAGGAAAGTGGACAGTCTTAAGCCAAAAGCTTTAAGATTGTCTTTCTAATGTTGGGTCATGAGATATGTGGATTAGAGGATTATTTGGAAAGAAACAATGAGGTTCTATCTGAACATATTGATGTATATTGCTGTTTATAGTTCCCAAGAAAGTGTGTAGGGAGTTTGGTTGCCAAAATTGGAGATGCAAGTTGTTCCACACTACACTGATGGATGTTTGATATATGTACTAGTACATTTGCCCTTAGTCTGGAGAAAATAGTTTTTTTCTTTAATGTTTCCTCTGTGGCAAGTAACAGTGAGCCAACATTACAAATAAACTCCGAGTAGTTAAAGGCTTCTGTGTGGCACAGGCAAAATTGAATTTTACTTCCCTGTGGATGACAGCAAAAGAACTCTTTGTGGGCAGACAAGTGTGGTTTTGTGGTAGTGTTAGACCTGATGGTGGGGATGATGGTGCAGGTAGGTGAAGGAATTTGGGAGGGGTCAGTGGGAGTTAGGAGAAGGGGGCTCAGAGGAGTGTTTGGGAGTTCTGGGGAGCTGTTCAAAGGCAAGGAGGGATGAGTGCCATATCATATATATTTTTTTTAGGAATATGGGCAAAACTGTGCACTTATATCTGGGAGGGGTGGGAGACCTCTGAGGCCCTGAGGTGACAGGTATTTGGGCAGTAAAAAGTATGTGAAGTTGTCACATTTCCCATTAGTTAGCAAGGTTGAACATTGGTATGGCCAGAGCAGGCAGCTGGATGATGGAGAAAACAAGGGTGCAACAAGCAGCCTTTTGTCTGGGATTAGCCTCCTTCATAAGCACACTTTGATCCCAGATGCTGCTGTCCTTTATGACTTCAGATGTTGCACTGGTTTCTTTGCCCAGATGCTGCTTTATATCTCTGTGACCCTTTTATGCCTTCTGAGTAACTGCAGTAGTAGCAAGAGCAGGTGAAGGGAGGAGCCAACACTACTGAATCTCCTTTGGAGCACCTTATCCCCAGGACCTGATGTTATTTGCCTTTCTTGGTGCTTGGTTGCCTCTTGGTGCTTGGATGGAGCCAGGTACCAAAAAGAGGTTGCTGCTTTGGCCAGGGCCACCCATTTTAAAGAAAATTTTCTCACTCCATCTTTCTCTTGTCTTTCCCAAGTTTGTGATTTCAAGCTATAGCCTAGATGTTAAAGCTGTTTTTGAGGTTGTTATGCTACCAACATACTGGAGCTCCGAAAAATTGGGTAAGTTTATTTTTCATATTTTAATAATTGAAAAGATATCCCCAAAACTAAATTTATATTGCCCCAAACAGACTTTTTTTGTAGTAATCCCAAAGGCTGTGCTTCAGAAGAAGAGTGCCTACAAAATCTTGAATATAGAAATATACCATGTACAAATCTTGAATGCACAAAATCTTGAGTATACATCTATTCAAAAGCTCAGATATACTATCTTGGATGTTTATCTGGAAGTTATCTGAAACAGTCATATCCTGATACCCTTTATGCATGTTGTGTTGTAATCTATAATAGTTTCATAAATAATAATTATTAATTATTAATCAAGAAGACTTCAATAAAAAATGGAGTAGCTCTGTAGTACGTAGTATTTCCCTGGAATTTCAATAGTTTTGGTAATGATAACAAACGGACATGGACCACAGATTACTGGCACCTTTTCCCTTTCTTTGTCTGTGCTGGATCGGGCCATGTTTCTGGGAGCATGTGTGTCTCTCTGTGTGTCTGTGTGTTTGGGATCATGCAAAGCTATGTTGATGATGGCAGCTAGTTGCTGCTGGACCACAAGAGGGACCCAAAGACATGCATTGCTGCCTGGTATCCCTTGGAAACTGGAAGGGTCATTAGCTTCCAGCTTGGGTTTTCAGAAAAAGTAGCTTATTTTCTTTTAATTTTAGCTTTCGGGAATTTTCCTATGACTCACCTATAAGCTTTCTGAAGGAAAGTCTGAGAAAGGCTCTAGAAAAAAGGCTGCTAGAGATAACAGATGATTTTAAGCCACTTTGTCATGGCTGCCAAGTGCACTGGGGAAAGCAGTGTAGCATCTGGACTAATAGTGATAAATCGTCTGAAGACGTTAGAAGGAGGGGATCTTCACTCATGTATTATATGGCAGGTATAAGACTAAGAAAATTAGTGTCTGGATTTTTCCCCTTTATTAGTATTTTCAACAGTATTAGTATTTTGAACATTCAGCCAAGCAAACATTCTGCTTTGCTGCAGAATGTCTCCAATTTATCATATTTTACTGCTGCAGCTTTGCAGCAGTAAAACCACTGTTACCCACTGTTCCTCCAAAAGACGAATGTAAATTATACAGTGCATGTGCAAACAGGGCATATCTTTTGTAGCAGTGGAAAACATCTTTGATATGGGCTGGTTTGGTCTGGAAAGAGCAGTGTTAGCTGGATTTACCTGCCTTAGTGGACTCATCAAGTAGTCTTGAGAAATGTCTTCCTCTGTGAAGAGATTTGATCCCTTCTTCACTGGGACTGCTACCCTTCTCTTTCTCCTGTGGGCAGGAGACATGAGGCAGGGCTGGCTCTCAGTACTCATATACCCTATTCTTTTCAATGTAAATAGTAGATATGTTTTTCTGTGTACAAGAATAATTTCCAACAGAAGGGTGAGGGAATGACTGGTGATTATTTTATTGCAGTGACAGCTCTTTATTCTTCAACTAAAAATTTAATGTTATTGAGTGATGATGTGGTAATCTAGCATCATTGACAATGACAGAATATTGTTATACCATGTTGCATCTGGGTAGCACCCTCAGTCTTAGATCAAGCTGAATCACTGTCATTAACAAGCTCTGCTGATGTGTTCTTGGAGGAGGTAATACAAAGTTATCCATGATTTACTGTTAGGGCAGTTGGGCCAATGGAATGTTTTCCTTGGTGTCAGGGAGTGAGTCAAGAGCATGACTGACAGCAATGTCCTTCTTGGCCAAGGAGGTGATGAAGTGATCTTCTCCACAACCTCTCTCTTCTCCTTCTGCTGTCAGCCTCCAGATCACCTTGCTAGGCTGAGGGGCAGGCACTACAGAACAACATACAGGCTACAGATATGCACTCACCCACTGTGGAAGTACTGCAATGGCTTTTCTCCATCTTCTACTCAGGACAGACCATGCCAAATTCTGACCAACAAGAAGGGGCTGCAAGAAGTCAATTTGTATTTTCACCTCTGTGCTGTATGAAGGGAACATACAGCATGAAGTGTAATGATAGACTGACATGAAAGGCTGTTCCCTTCCCTCTCTGCTTTTTCTGGCAGCAGCTGAACATGCAGTGACAACACACCTTCCATTACTAATATTTTGAAACCTAGAGCAGGAGAGTGCCTCAAACCACAGCCTTATAACGTAATGAAGAATACACACAGCTGCAGTAACAACCACATAATTATTTAATTAGTTTTTGACAGCTTCAAATTGCATAGGCGAAGGAATGCATGAACCGCACATGGAAACCTGCCAGCAAAGGTTTTACACGTACGCAGATGGTTTTAGCTATTGTAAGCGCAAAGCCAGGTTGCTGCACTTTTATTGCAAAGCACATAATAGCACGTCATGCTCTGCAGAAGTTATATCAGGGGAATAAAAATGGCATATGTAATTATTTCATCTCCTTTATGTCATAGAATTACTTTTCTTGTATATAACTTCCCATAAGTGAGCACTGTGAGACCAAAGATGGGAATATTTTTAATCTGTGAAGTAACAGCTTCTTTGGGCTTTTGGAATAAGTAATTATTCCAAATGATACCACTACTTAACATTACATATAAATTTTTATTTTAAGATCCTATTATGGAGATGAATTAATTATTATCTCTGTTGAGAAATTATTTGTGTTTTTATTGTGAAAAAAGAAAGACAGACTCACAGAAGTGGAACAGTTTGTCAGAAGCCATGGTGTGATTCAGGGACAAAAGAGATGACAAATTAAGAATTTCCTCAGTTTTCATTTGACTCTGCAGAGAACTAGGGCAAGAAATTTCAATATATAAATGTGGGAAAAATAATTGTCTGCAACAAAATGGATGCAGAGGGCACTAACATTAGTAGAAAACTGTCTTTGGCAAATTGATTATTCCAAAGGGGAAGATAATAATTTAGAAGTGAAGCAAAGCATAATGTACTGTAAATATTTGCTCTTTGGCTGCTGCAAAACCAACACCCATCTCCCAAGTCACTCAAAGTGTTTATAATTTCCATGTGTCACAGGCTCCATGATTTTATATTAGAGGGGAAGTGATTTCTCCTGAATGTACCTAATTAAGGCTAACAGCTAAAATAAAACATGAATTAATTCAAAACTTCACTCTCCACTCTAAACAAACACAAACACTGTCTGAGGTTTAAAAAGTTAAGTCCCCTTTTTTTCCACATAATTGAAGTTTTCATATTTTCCAGCCTTTGCTTTTTATGGTTCTGGCTGGGATAGGAAATGCTAAAAGCCCACAAGAAAAGGCTATTCCCATAGAGCTGTGTAAGATATTCACAACAAAAACCTAAACCATGCGGAACACATGTGGTTTCAAGTTTCACAAGAAAGTCAAAACCCAGACTCTGTTTGTTGAAGTCTGTAACACGTTTTAAATGAAACTGGGCCCGTTTTCAAGAAAATCTGGTCAGATTCCTGGTTTTGAGTTGAAACCATCGAAATTTGGCATTTGGCAAGTTCTCAGGAGAAGTCTTGAGGCCTGATCTCACTGATGCTTCAAGGGGGACTTGCTGTGGATGGGACATAAGTGGAGGGGATGTCAGGTCTCAGCTGGGGGAGTGGGGCAAGGGCACTGTCAGGGGCTTTGGGGCTGAGGAAACAAACACAGTATAGGTGGGTCTCCTGAGGTAATGAGCTGTAGTCAAGAATGGTTGTGAGAAAGTCATGTGGCTCACATCCAGGGCAGGAGATCCTGGATATATCCTGCACACCCCTCAAAGGACCCTTTGCTCTGTCTTCTCATGTACTCCCAGAATAAAGATTAGGGGACCCTGAATACTTTGAGACTGTGTTCATCACTACACTGCATTTTGTAGGATTTATGTGGATATCACTGCATCCACATCAAAAACACATCTTTATTTTACTTACAGAAATCTCTCTGACTAAGCAAATGAAAGACTGTGAAGAAATACTTGGCACCTATGATGAAACTGTGCACTTTTAAAAGAGCTCTGTATAGAAATGAGTCAATAGTTGATGCTGCAGCCTCAGTCTCTAAGATATTATCAAGGTAAAAGTTATGAGCTAAAGTCTGATATTGCTAGGATAGATATCAGGGCAGAATTTTTTCTTGTGCATTCCTAGAAATTCTTTATCTGATACTAATACTACTGTAAATTATTGAAACTGTAAGACTTTTAAATCATGTTAAGTAATGTTAAAACCTTACCTTTAGCTTTCTCTCCTGCTATCACTTTTAAAATTTCTGTCCCTGCGAGAAGTGAAAATAGGCTAGGAAAGTTATAGTCAATGATTTAATAATATGATTAAAATGCAATATTATCTATACAGACAAGTTTATTTCTTGATCTCATAAACAGATATCGACAGCTACCATTCTCCCACATATATTGCTCTGTATGGGAGTATTTAACTGTGAAAATAAAAGCTGTTTTGTGCTGAGGCCAAAATGTAAGCAAAGAACAGAGCAGATGGTTTATGAGTACATGGAAAAACAGCATATGTCTGTGAATTAGGAAAGAGCTCTATCAGACTAATGAGTACAGAGTAGAGTTTTCCTGTTTTCCCTAATGGTAATTTATATGTGCAGTTCTGTGAATCCAGCACTGTGAGGACAATAGTTATGCTCACAAATGAAATATGGCTCATTAAAGCTCCAGTTCTTCCATCCACATTCACTTTGATTAAGCACAGGTCAATCCGTGTGAGATAATTATTTATTACCCTGTCACTACTTCTTTTTTTTTCCCCAGACGTCTGTGTTTTGGCTTTATATAACATGATAAAGTCCCTTTCCCTAACAAGTCTTTTAATGCACTATAGTTCTGCTCTGAATCTTAACAAATGTCCACAGTGTGCAATTTTTCATAATTCATGCCTGTGGTTGTTCCTCTTAATAAGAATACCAAAGGAAGTAGGCACTGTCATCCACCAACTTGCTTCCCCAAGACCTAGTTGCCCTTACATTCATCTTGTCCAGAACTAGCTGAAAATCCCCCAGATGACTGGGTTTTCATCACTTCCCTAAGGGGCAAACAAGTGCCTTTGTGGTTTTTGTCATGATGCTCTTCTCTTGTTCAGAAAGAACTTGTGGGAAACACTCCCCAAACAGACTTGTTTTCTTTAAAACCATCTTTTTCTGTAGTTCCCCCCAGAAGCAGACAGCAGTTGAGCTTTGGGATATTGAGACTACTACTGAGTTTTTGCTGCACTGCACTCACAGACTGTCTGCATCTGCTTCTAACCTGTTGGCTGCAAACTCAGAGGCTGCTTTTCCCACTGCAGTGGGAAGTGAAGGAGCATCTACTGACTCATGGAAGTCTGCTCCCTTGTCTTGCTTTTCTTCACGCTGCCCAGGCCCATGGGGTTGGTTCTATACATGGCATGTACCAGGTACACATCTGGTTATGCCATCCTTTATCAGGGTCTCAGATACAATGTGAGCAAAGTGCTGCATGGGTGTCCTGGGGCTTTAACAGGATGGAGATGACTGGTGGGAATGAGAATTGCAAATTATTTTCTGCTACTAGTGACAGTAGCCTGAGAAAATTGAGCAGCATTAAAACTCCTTCTGTTTATAGGACAATAATCATCTTACATGTCTTTAGGAACAGAAGCAGAAAATATAAGAGAGTCCAATTTAGTTCACCATGGCAGAATGGAAATGGAAAATTCCATCTATTTTGTAATCAAAATATATTTCATACTTATGCTGCAATATTTGTCAACATAACTACAACAAATAGAGTAATTCAACCAATGATTGCAAAAACCCAGAAGGTTTTAAAAATCATGTTAATTTGTAATGATTGCATTGCAGAATGGCAGTTTTTATCTTTGGAAACTTTCTTACTCAATTCTAAGGCTCATTTATGCCAAATTGCTAGTATTTAACAATAAGATCAGTAGACCTTAAAAACAGAGAGAAAAAGAAAGAAAGCAGAAGCTACTATGGATGCTGCCAAACCACTTCACAGCTTTGTAAAATGAAGCACATGGGAAAAATCAGCATAAATTGATTTCCAAATTATTTAATTTTTTTTGCAGTTTCCACCCCAATATTCTTATGGAAATTTGATAAGCCATGAGAAAATATTATAATAAATTCTCTTTCAAAAGGAGATTTACAAGTATTTTGCTGCTTATTTGTGCAACACATTTTTTGTATTTCTTAATGCTGTATCAAAGGTCCTGGCACAGCACTGGCACTCTTTCTTTTAGGAATTCTGTTTCTGTCTCTTTTCCTCAGGTTGGCTGGCTTCTTATTTGACAAACATCTTCACTCATTTCAGCACCTTTTGGAATTAAACATAGTACAGTCTAAGCATTAACAATTAGTGCTTATTATCTTGCTTGTTTTTTCCCAACACAAAAGAAATATTACTATTTCACAGACATTTCCAGTGGTAATTATTGTGGACTTCCACATTTAATGTCACTCCCTTCTTGAAAGCTATATGCAGTTCTTACTTTGGATTACAGCTAAACAACAAGTTTTGATTGAAAGAATGGCTGTGACCCAATCGTTAACTACCATACATGTCAATTTGAAATGATGGAAATAATTGCCACTGACAGTTTTACTTTGTAGAAACCTATTTTCCTCCCTTCAGAATCTTTTTTATCTTGGTTTACTGGAAAAAGTGAACAAACACAAGGAAATACTTTCAAAATTATCAGCTTCTAAAGAACACCAGTAATCACTTTGCATAATCCACATCTGGGCTCAATCCAGTTTTCCTTAATTAGCTACAAATGCCGTGTCTGCTTCTATGTCTGAATTTTTCACTCCATCTACCTATTTAAGTGTAAAATGAATTAGATTTTCAAGTTCAAGAATATTACTTAGGTAGTTAAGTGGATTTAGACACAATGGCATTTCTTGTGCTAAAAATAGTATAAATATGGCTACTTTTCAGATTTTTAGAACTAGGGCACTTCTGGTTTTTGAGGATCACATTGGCTACTAACTCTAGCAAACAGGTACTTAACAGGTATTATTTAACCAGTAAATCACACAAAGACACTCAGGCCTTTTGTTCATCCTGTGAATGGAAATAGTTTTGTAAACTGCGAATTACTATAGCTTCTCTGAGTCTGGTGTCCATATGACTGCTTGTCATGTTTCTTTTGTCAAGGCTGCATGTGGTATTCACATCCATCTAAAAGCTCATGCTGCCTTTACACCACTGTCCAGAAAATGGGAAGCTCAAGCAGCTAACTTGCTCCAGAGTATCCCATTGCTCTGAGGTGTGGGATTAAAGGTACACAAAGTCATATGTTTTGCTTGTAGTGGAAAAGAAATCAAGTCCTCCTCAGACTTCTGTTGATTTGTTATCACTGGAGAATGTGCCCTACTAAGCATGAGTGGTGTAGGAATAGTGTAGACAGTTTTTAACAGTTTTTAGTTGTCACTGAGAATTGAAATTATATATATGTATATTCACAGCTTCAAGTTGTGCCAATAGAGGTTTATGCCAGATATTAGGGAAAATTTCTTCACTGAAAGGGTGATTGAGCACTGGAACAGGGAAGTGATTGATTCGCCATCCCTGCAGGTATTTAAAATGTGTAGATATGGGGATATGGTTTAGTGGGTTTACTTGGGGATATGGTTTAGTGGGCACTTGGCAGTGTTAGGTTTACAGTTGGACTCAACTATCTTAAGGGTATTTTCCAGTCTAGATGGTTCTGTGATTCCATAACTCTGTGAATGACTGTCCAGTCACAATATGCTGTTTTTACCAATAGTGGCCCAAACAAGGAATACAGGAACGTTCTTTGGTGTCCTATTATCTGGAGAAGGATTTTGAAATGCAGCACCACCTATGTAGGGCCTTTGGCATCAGTATTGTGGTTGCCATCCCCATGTGCTCCCTTCTCCAAGCTTGTGCCAAGCCCTCTTTGAAAAGGGAATCTGCTGGAAAGCTGTCTGCTCTTGAAGATAATTTTTTTTCTTAAATTCAAAACTCAACAAAATGTGAAATTACTTCCTGTCTGTCTCTGCTTTCTTTTCTCCTGAATTTTTTCTCACTGATGCATTTTTAAGGGCATGATCTAACCCTTAGACAAGCCAAGAGAAATCTTTCCAAGGTCTTGAGAATAGGATAGATCAATATCTAAATGAAAATGTAAAAATGGCTTAAGAACTGATTTTGCTAAAGGAAGACATTGAAAAAGCTTTCAGCACTTAAAAGAATAAATAAAGTTGCTAGGTTTCACCTTGATTTTTAAATTGCTGGGGGCAAATCTGGAAGGCCACTGTGCTCCTTCAGCTGCTGGCTGCAGTGTGCAGGAGAGAAACACAGTCCTCAGGTTTAGATCTGTGTGCACGTGTCTGGGGATATTTCCTTTTGGAGGATGTTTCTTTTGTTTCCCCTCTGCTTCCAACCTGCATGTCCTCTGCATCTCTTCATGAAGAGAAGAGATGCATGAAGAAAAACTTGATGATGTTTGAAGATGCTTTATCCTGGAGCACTGTCTCAGTACAGAAAAGGGTGAATTTAAATAAAATAAACCACTAATTGAATCTCTCCCTCCCTGCCACCATAGGGCTGTGTAAAGCTGAAGTGACTCTTTAAAAGTCAGCAGATTTATGTTGCTGTTACTACAGGACAGTGCTGTAGGGAACAGCTAGCCTATTTCTGTAATTCATCATGCAGAGGTAGTCAAGTGGCTCCAGAAGGTTTCTAAGGAAGGAGCACCAACAGTTAACCTTCACTGCAGTTGCATGGGACAGACTCAAGAGGTGGAAGTCTAATCTGAATGAAGGACAATTGAATCTGAGAATTTGGAAGATGTTGCTATTCTATTTTACAATCACTTCTTCCTTCTGTCATTCCCCAAAATACTCCTCCCTGTCCTTCAGATTTCAGAGCACACAATAATCTAACACTTGAAATACATGTTTATGAAATACTGAGGCTCCAGACCTCTTCTTGTGTGTCATGGGACAGTTCTGGTGATTTGTCTGCAACTGGGCTGATTTATTGGAATAGAGGCTCTGGTTGATTGTGTCTGCTCAGAGCTTGGCCCATGGCTCTAAAAGTGTGCAGAAAATTCTGTCTCAAAATATGGTGTTCAGCTGTTTCTTACCCCTTTCGGTAGTGACAGCAGTTTGGGGCTTATGCTTTTTTGCTTTCCAAAATATGCTATTTAGGAACTAAAGACTGAAATGATTTCTCCTTCTGTTCACATTTTTGGTTGGTTTTCTTAGGTAAGATGTTCTCTTGGAAGTGTTTTTCAGTACTACCCACAACTATTTCCAAAATGACTAAGTTTGTTTTTTAAAGAAGGATAAAAAAAAAAAGACAAATTGGAACCTTATGGACTATTAAAACTCTCTGGCAGAAAGAACTGTCAGCATGATTGATATCTAGAAATTCTCATTTCAAAGTCATTAAAAAGCTGTGTTCCAGTCTTTGAGCTCTTGGGAGAAACCTCACTAGATTGCTTCCTGTTGTCTAATTTCTGAAAATATTCTGCCCAGAAGAGGCACAACAATAGAATCATGTCAGAAATGCAAATACCAGGTAAGCCACATGCATCAGCAATAGTGGGGAAAAGGCTTTGTTTATTTGTTATTCAAACATTTTTTTGGTAAGAATTAAAAAAAAAAAAAAGCTGGAATCTCTAGGTGCTCCAAGTAAATTGCTCATTTTGGAAATATGGCTGTCTCAAGGGTACTAAATCCTATGTAATCTTGACAGCCCAAAACACTTGGCTCGACTAAAAGCAGAAGAGAAACATAAATTTTATTTGGTAAAAAGGGAGGTCATCCCACTTAGTGATTTTTCAGCTTTAATAAGAGTCTTTCATCCTGAAATGTGTACACATTTCATCCTAAGTTGATGCTCTTTCTACAAATGTTTTTCTTGTTCAGCAAATAAACAAAAGGCTGTATGGGAATTTTGCTGAAAGCCTCACAACTGCTGGGCTCAATTTGTTCTTGAGACATAAATGTGAATTATGTGCCTGTTGCTACCTGTGAGCTGGTTGGAGCTGATGGCAGGCTGCAAGTGCTGTAGTGCCAACCTGGCAAACTTACAGCAGCAGCTGGCAGCTGCCTCATTTTCTGGCTTCCAGCAGTATGTGGGCGAAATAGAATAATGTTAGCATTTGGCTAACATCACATGATAGCTTCCAAAATATCAGAGGGCTTCTCTCATACAAAAAAATGGGGTCTCACTGGGTATTTGCAGTAACACACACACACACACCCACACCCATAATCTGTGGGTGTAAAATGTGAAAAGGATGCTTGCCAGGGAGCTTTCAGATCCAAAGCTGTGAATGAGAACTGCATGCTTGGAATGGAGGCATCAGAATGCTCTTGCTGTTTGTGTCCTTTTGTTCTTCTGACATTTTGGGATTTTATGTGGGTGTGATGACACATTCCCCTAAAGCTTGCAGAACCAAGTCTCGGGTTTCAATGCCTGTTACCAGAGAAGGATAACTCCTCAGAAACACGACTGCAGGGAAACAGAGAGCAAGCCTCGTGTGTACTGGAAGGATTAAATTGTGCCTAGGGTCCCCTAGCTGGTTGCAGTGAAAGCAAAGGCAGAGGGAGAAGCATATCAGCCCCCTCCCACTGCTGCGTCCCTGCCTACATCCAGTTGCTGTTGCCATTGCTGGCTGCTGCCCAGCTGAGTTTCCCACGGGATGTGCGAGGCCCACACAGATAAGCACATTAGCACAGCTTGTATCTGCACAACGGAATTACTGTTTGCACAAAAGCATACTGCTTCTGGCTTACACTGAGCTGTAGCATAAACAAAAGTTGGTTCCAAACCACTTAGGAATCCAGGAGGGTTTGTTTTGAACGAGCCCTACTGACAGCAGAATTAGGCTACACATGTGGCTTCATGGAAGACTTGAGAGATGGAGTCAGCAGGGAGATTGCAATGCTAGATGGACATGTAATAGTTTAGCTGAGAAGAAAACAAGCCAACAATCTGGGTGAGATGTGGGGATTGGAAGTCTGAGAACTCTGCTTGGAATGTTGTTCTGGAAAGCATTGTGCAGCAGAGAGCAAGGAAGGGTGGAGTATGATGCCACAGATCACTACCCAAGTGATGGTCATGCTGGAGCACCTCAAGAGTCCAGGAACAGACAGTAAGAGTGGGATATTTCATCAATTGTCTGTTCAGTACTGTACCAGACTTTGCAAAGAAAGACATTTCTTAGTTATGGAAAGAGGCTGTCAGGGGAGAGCAAGAAAGGTAAGAGAGTGGAGACAATATGATCAAAAAATTAACAATAAACCACCACTTAAGTAATAAAGGACTAAGACTTAAAGAAAAAATGAATGGTGAGAGGAGAGAAAAAAAACTTAATACAAAAGTAATGGAATCCTAATCTATAGAAGAAACTTTTTTACAAGTTTTCTCTCTCTGGCAATTTTAAGGTAGAATGCATTTCCTTTCAGTAGCAAGAAAAGGGAACTCAAAAGTTTGGTCTCCATTAGTGTCCCAAAGAGGATGATGGGCTCTAGGAAAATTCAACCTGAGGAAGGTTCTTCTTACCTCTGTAAAGTCATCACATCATTCTCATAAATCAGGATCATTCTTACATTGAGAAGGAATCTAGACTCAGACTTCCAAATGCATACAAAAAGAAGCAAACTATTTCTAGCTGTGCTAGCAGTGATATAATGCAAGTGGTTATAGCTAGGATAAGCATATTTTATTATTTATGGCCTAAATTATATTATATAGATACATTATATGGTCTTCAACCTCCTGGACTGTAACTGCTGTTTTTGTTACCTGTCTTACCTTTTTCGTTACCTTTATTCCTGATTGCTGTCATAAACCTCTGATGTATATCATCTAGAACTGTTCAGATGACAAATTTCATGCAATTTTTTATTCTGACACCTCCAGCTTAGCAGATATTTTATTGATGTTATTGAAGCAGTAAAGATTATTGCAAGAAGTTGCACATCTCATCAATAGGTATCAGACATCGCTCATTTCTTTCATGGGTTTGCTGAGTCTGGTACACCTAATTGATCTGCTAGTGTTTCTTTTAAGGCTTTATGCTATTTGCCATGGAAAATCCAGTTTAACCATTTTCTTTCATAGTTCCTCCTCTAATTTATATTCTTGTTTGTTGACTTCATCTGTGTCAAATTTCTAAATCATGAAGACTTTCTCTTTTCTTCAAAGAGCCCTACTGCTTTCATTACACGGGAAGACCTTTTCCTGTCTGGTTTCCTTTCCTGGTTGTACGTACATTCTCTGAGTCTCAGTAGTCATCTTTCACATCTAAACTACTTTTCAGTGTTTTACTCCCTGTAAGTTATCAGTCTTTTGTAACTAGCCTCGAGTTTTAGTGAAGTCTCCCCTTTATCAAATATTGCTTCTTTCCAATTCCTTTCCTGGGAGTCAAACGTATATGTAACAGCTGCTGCTTGTTGAGACCTGAGTCCTTATCTAGGTGAAATAGCTCTTCTATGTTATTTAAGACTAATTCAGAATTAGCTGCACCTTCTGCTTCAGAACTTGAATTGTACTTTGGGTGTTGAGAACTCAGATGCTCACCGTCGCAGAATTTTGGAGCAGTTATAATATGGCACTCAGTAATGAAACTGAAAAGCTTTTTCTAGGTAAAAAGCTTATGTCTCTAAGTGCTTGGAAACCACTGCCAGTTTTTCCAATTAAGTAATGATGGCAGTTGCAGATTTTTCTCCCTGTGTGGAGTCCATGCTGAAGTAAGATGAATCTAGCAGAGAGAAGAGAAATGATGGGACAAGAAGATGTGGGGAATTTGGTGTTTGAAGCAAGCATGCCCTCCCTCTCACAGCTGTGAGTTTTCCCCTGGCTTCACACTGCTCACCCTCTCTCCAGCAGGTTTGCCAGCAAAGGAATTGCAGCAGCAGAAGCTGCAATTCCCCAGTCTTCTGGAGTTGGAGTGGCCAGTGGGATGAGCAGTTGTGGGAAGGAAGGCTCCCTGAGAAGGGCTTTTCGCACATCCATGAGTTAATTTTTTGCTGAGTTTTCCTGAGTCTTCTTCTATTGCCCTCTGTTTTATCTCAATCCTGTCCCAGCCCCCACTCCACTAGATTACCAGCTTTCCTAAATCCTCGTGCCCAGTCTCCATGCCTGCATAGCTCTAGCTCCAGACCCTCATTGCCTTACTGAGCTCCCTCACTGTTTCAGGCCTGTGGTTGTGTCCTGTCACAACCCACACAGCTGAACACCACTCACTTTCCATTCTGGCTTGTAGCATCACTGCCAGGTGCACCTGGTTGTCCCATTTGAAACACCTCTGAACTTGACATGCCAAGTCTCAGCTGACATTTTAACTACATGCAGCAATGAATTACAGCTGGCCATTGTAATTGCAGATGAGCACACCCTTTCTGTGGAAGTTCTGCTTTCTGCAAGCAGTGATAGATGGTTTTAAATCCTTTTGTCATCACTATCTAACTAGGAGGGAGGAGGCCCTGACATGTCTTCCACCAGGGCAGATTTACATGCAGATCTGGGCGCATGTCAGAAAAATACTGCAGAGGCCCTCAAGCTAATAGCCCTATTAACTAATGGGAAATCTACACCCCAGCTCCTCTACCCAGCTTTTTGTATCACTCCTGCCAAACATGAACCATGAGCTGGGGCTCCTTCCCAGAAACCTGCCTAGGTTCCTTGTGAGAACAATTCTGCTTTTCTTATATTTTGTGAACAGCCAATTTAGTCTTGTGGGGCACAGAAAAATGGCAGGTACATTCAAACTGGTGTCCAGATTTAGAAGGTATATAGCTCTTTTTGCATTGTAAATCTCTGGGGGACTGGGGCAGGGTGGAGCAATTACCAGTCTCCACACAAAACTTGCTGGCCGCACTTAAACATCCCCCCATGGGCTGTGTATTTCTTGTAAACTTAATTGCCAGGGATTAGAGTCTATTTCCTGGCACTGCTGTTGAGGTCACAGAAATTCTTTTGTGCCTGGAAAGCTTCTGCTCAGCAGTCCACAGTCCCCTGGGAGTCTGAGGCTGGCAGTGGCAGAAGTGGCCGCTCTTTTTACCAGCTGCTGAGGTGCCCTCTGGGGGGAAGAAATTCCAGCACCATGAATTTTCCAGCCATCAGGAACCTTCTGGGATTCCTCTAGGTGGCAGGAAGCACACACCCGCTACTGAGGCATTGCTTACTGCAGCTCTGGCTGCAGGAATTTATGAACTTTAAAGGGTATAGGTGAGGGTTATTCTGAGGTCAGGATTGCATCTTAAGAGTTGCTTCTCCACCAGCTATCTGACTGACTGGCCTTAACTTCAGAAATTGTTTGTTCTGTACCACAGGCTTTTGATTTTGTGGTAAGGTTAGCCACTAATTCCTTTCCCATCACTCTGGGTAATGCCATCCAGGGTTTGCTTATCTATGTAGCAAGAAGAGGTTTACATGCCTTTGAAGCAATAAAATGAGGCAGTAGCAGGCAGATATGATGAGTACCACATATAACCATTGAAATCTCTGTGCCTGCTCCACTGACATGCTAAAAGGATGTTGGTATGAGCTTAGGTGGATTTGATTTTTAAGTCATAAGTTATTATTGGATCTTTCCCCTGGCTGTGAATTCTTTATTTTTCCTTATCTCAGTTCATGTTACTGACAAACACCAGAATATGTCCTTCAAACAGCCTGAGCATTAGTTTGGAGAGTGTTGAAGTACATAAGTAACTGTACTGAGTATATACCAGCATGATCTGGTTCAACCTTCTATGAAGGCCAGAGGGGAAGGCAAGGTTGCACTTATACCCCCACTAACCCATCACCTGGACAGGAGTTTAACAAATCCTTTGCTCTCACAGGGTCTTTGCCTGTCCTCTCTGTTCTGTGTCCACTGGAAGAGTGTCTTTCCCAGGATATGTCTCATCCCTGGCTGCACTGCATCTGGTCTCAGCCTGAGGTCCCTTAACAACTCCTTTAAGACAAGCAGGTGATGGAAAAGTATGCACTGCTGAGGAACTCTGCTTTATCTGCTTTATTTTTCTGCAGGAAAGGTCCCCTTGAACATCAGCTTAAATCCCTCTGGAGCATGGTGAAGGGGACCTCGGAAGGGCTGTGGCTCTGGCTCTGGATATTTGGTGTGGACTAAGTTATGCAATGTACTGCTGTGACATCTGGAGATTAATTTTTGGCTCATTTCTTGGGACCATAGTTAACATCCACATGGGGAATTTTTGTTTTTAAGAACAAGAAGTACTATTCTAATTTCAAGTTTTTCTGTGATCTCATTCAATTTGAATCATGTCCAGCATACCTCTAGCTGCATCATTTATAAGGAAGGAGGAATTATTTTTTTTTTACTAGTGACACAGGTTGCTTTGGTGAGTTATGTATTGATAAGAAAATATCTTCCTAATGAGTTAAACATCACAGAAACTTAAGGAAAATAAATACTACTTGTTCTGCTTAGCTAGAAAATTACCGTTTTCCTAGCACTTTCATTTAAATGCTATGATTATTCTTCAAAGTGATATCATAGAGATTTGTAGTTATTAAAATAATTTCAGATAATCAATGGTAATATTATGCACCAACAGTGATCATCAATAAAAAGAGCTCAAAGAGCTTTTCCCAGCAGTATTTTGGCATCACTGTACCAAGCAACATCTAAATTAGCTAATCCCAGTTTTTAAGTTGTTCTCAAGTCTGCAAAGAACTGAATGCTAATGATCCTGCTCAGTTTACCTGCACTCTTGACCCATAAGGCAATCACCTCTTCATCTCAAAAAGCCTAAAATAAGAGGTGCTGGTTTTGAGTCAGAGGAGAAAGTAATACTTGTGTTTGCACAATGCACATCAGTGTGTAACTTGTGAATTTGGACCTAATGCAGATTCAGGTTTGATAAATAACTCAATAGCAATCAAACATTCATGCTGCAAGAATCAATGCCCCAAACCACATGCAGCTTGCTCTTTTTGCCTTTATTTTTTGTCTGTCTCTGTCATTGATCAAGATGTCCCTCTGATAGATCATGAGTTTGTAAATAACAAAAAGATGTTGCAAGTTATTTTTTAATGAAATTGTTAGTATTCTCAGGGATGTGCCTACATTTTGAAGGAAAACCTCAAGAGCTTGAATAACAGTTTTAAGGCACAAATAACATGATCTGTAACTTTGTCTTCACTAAAAAGTGCAATGTGCAATATAAGTCAGCTGCACAGCAAGCTCTTTACCATCTCTTCTCTCACATTTCATTGGAGCATTTAGTTTACAGTAGATTAATGTCCTAACCTCTTAGCTTATTAGTGTGAAACACAATCAGCCCTATGTAATAAGATTAGACAGTAGGAGCTTAAGCCAGTGCTATTTTTTAACAAATTTTCCCCCATTTAGAAAATGGGATAAGAGCTAGGAGACTGGAAACTGATTACATGTTTGTGAACAGTAGGAAACTCACTTTTATTTTTCATGAAAGCAACCAGTTGCAAATAATTATTTCTTGTGCATTGCATTTTTTGCTGCTCCACCCAGATATAGGCTCTTTAATTTAAGAGGATAAATGGGTGTCAAATGGTTGGACAACATTAGTGAACAAGACTCAGTAAGGTCCTGAGATCTGAGAGGTTTGATCTGATTACCTTGCATACAGGATTAAGAAATGATGGGCAGGTAACTTCAGTTTTTGTTGGAGACTGTTCCATGTTGCCAGTTCTTCTTATCTGTATCTCATTGTAATGAACAAAAAAAAAAAATCCCAGAAAATCCCCTAAAAAAATCAAACAAAATCCACCAACTGAAACAACCCAAAACTAACAACAACCAAACCAAAGAAAAACCCCCAAAAAACCCGCAAAAACCAACAATCCCCCCCCAGACTCCCCCCCCCGAAAAGAAACAAAACCCAAACACCAAACAACAACAAGAACCAAAACCAAAACAAAAACAACCCCCCAAAAAACAAAACCCTCAGTGAACTATTTCTGAAACCCTAGAGCACAATTTCAGCAAATTGAATGGAATGGTTTCTTCCATGTGCTTCCCAGCCATCCGTCCTCAGAGGAACCTACTCCTCTTTTGAAAGCCTCTTACAACCTTACTATCATGATAAAGGACACAATTTTCAAAGAGGTGGACTAAAGACAAAAGGCTAAATTCCTTCAATTTAATTGAAAATTCCCCATTTCATGATTGAAAATCCCCAACTCTGATAGCAGAGCTTGCTTACCATGAGGTTTGTGGTTCTGGGAAGGGAGGAAGTTAGCTATACATAGTGGGAAACCACTGTGGCTACATAATAGTCCCCTTAAAATATTGCATGTTTCTTTGAATTTCTATATAAAATTCATGTCAATAGTAAATCTATATTTTTTCCCATTGACAAGTTTTATCAAAAGCCTTCAGTATAACAGGGAGCTTTTCAACAGGAAAGTAATTTTGTCAGTTGAACATGCTATATAATTAAAGGATTAGCATTTTCTCTGAAATGGAATTAAGACACAGAAATGGGTCTAGAGTTAACTCCTTCGTGTTTAGATGACTGGCCAAGGAACTTAAAGATGTAGAATTTCCTTGGGAAATGTGCATTTTGGCTAGAGCTGTGCAAAATACTGCTCTGAAGATATTTTGGACTGAAATATTTGGAAAATTTTCTGTCAGAATTTTGGTGGAAGGAGACTATTAGAAGAAGAATGATGTGAAAAGCTGGAATGAAGACAAAGAAACATGTATTTTCCAACCTAGCAAACTTTCAATCTTACTGCAGACGATGATCTCAAACCCATACACATACTCGCTGGCATACTTTTACCTAAGTTTGAAAATACGCAAATGCAAACTTTGAGAAAATATCCCTTTTCAGTTTTTACATATTCAAGATGGCAAGTCTCCAGGACTTCATAGTAATTCTGTGTAACTTGTTACTGGGGTAACACACATGTCTGAGCATTACCCACTTGCATATGGATTTCTGGGCCTTGCATATGGATTTCTGGATAGCCAGACACCCAACAGTTCTGGCAAGGCAGTGTGTCTATTTTCTTACTGCCTTAGTGATGGGCTGCAAATACTAAGACTAATTTTATCTTTCTTTTACAGGAAGTTAAATCTCACTAAAGTATGACTATTGTATTAGATTAAAAGGTGGAAGGGAAACTGATGTATTTTTAAGGTGAGGGTTTTCTCACATGGATTGAAAGAGCATTTTTTATACCCGGATAACTAACATCTTCTCATTTTTGTGGGCCCCATACTAAATTGCAGGATTAACTGATAGGCAGCTATTAGGAGAGGACTGCATGCACGTTCCTGCCCTGATTACTGTGAACAGTTTATGTTTCCTGTGGCCTTTGACTGTCAGGGTGGAGTAATTTCCCTGTCACTGGACAAAGTACAGTGATGGGTCATATCATCTGCGCAGAGATCTCATGCTATTGCTTTTCCTCTCTGCTCTAACATTAATGATGTCACCACCATTTCTTTGCCACAGCAGTTTGTGACTTGAGTAATATCTTGGTTCCATCTTCTGTTCTGCTTTTAGTCTTACTTTTGTCTTGACTTGTAACCCCTGGGACTGTACCTCAGCCCCTTCACACCAGAATCTTCCTTCACACCAGAAAAGGCACCTTTCTCTTTATTCTCTTCTCAGGCAAAGAGTTGGCAGGGCCTTACCTGGCTCCTGCTGTGCTGCCTGCTGCCTCCTT